>NC_134405.1:14138049-14850549 GCF_038048845.1 Mixophyes fleayi | reverse complement strand
TTTATAGCAGCAGTAAATGATCAGTTTAGGATCTCTTTTTGATACACCAATATAAGTGCAATTTTTAAATCGCCCTAAATCACTGTTACATATATAATGATTTTTGGTTTTTAAATTACTCTGCTACCCCTCAGTGATCAGGATAAGTGTATTAATAAATTATCAATAAATAATTGAATCTTAAATATTTTGAAATCTGCATTCGAGAGTTTTTCTTTCTCCTAATGTTATTCAGCCCTAGTCTGTTCAGCAGCCGGCCAGCCTTCAATTGCTGCAGTCACTGGAGACCCCTCTGCATAGCAGTGGTGGGTGCAGCAATGAATGGGGGATATGGGGGAAGGGGCGGCCAAGTACAACACTGAGCTAGGATCTCATTGTATAATAAGACACTTCTTAGTTCTGTGCTGGTCTTCTCTTACTCTACATTTATTCCAACCCCTACTAACACCCCGCTGTCCTTACCTTCCATCTCCCCTGACTTTACACCTCACATCCATTTACTTACATTAGAGAAAAGGTGTAACGTATGTTCAGTCTGGATGGTGTTGTGTTGATATTTTACAAGTGTTTTGGAAATATATTGTCACATACACAATGCACATGTTCTTGTATCATCCTTCCCCAACGTACCCCGATAGGTTCTTTCTGTACCCCCTCCCTACCCTCCCCATTTTATTGTCTGAATACAATATTTAATAAAAATATATATAGAAAAATAAATAATATAACATGTATAACATCTGTCCTCAAGGACTGCTGGTATTGTTTATGCTACAGATAGTTTTCGTTTTAGATACATACGTCACTGAATGTCACTGTTATATTTTACATACTAGACAAGCTGAGAGATGAATTATTTAGAGAAAACACAATGAGAATAGTATGCATTTATTATATAACATCTGTCCTATTTATTAGTAGTGGCCAAGTTCTTGTAGTATAGATAGTGACCGTCTGTTGGTGGAGAAATACTGTACTTTATTTCTTCAGGGAAATATAAGGTATGTCTTATAAATAGCATAAACTACATCTGACTGGTAACAAGTTAAGCAGTAGAGTAAAATGAAAAGTTTTTATTTCTGTATTGTCCTCAATGATGGACAACTGCGGCCATTTTCCCTTAGTCTCTCACACACTATTGGTCTTACAGATATATCTCCGCCCCTGAAAACAACTTACACTGCACAGGGGGTGTGGCCACATGCTCTTTCAGACGCCATCGAGAAATGTGATTTTGCTAAGCTGACGCCATCTTGTTGCCTTATAGCCATTTTGTTCTGTTATAGCTTAAACACAATTAGATACACCTGTTTTGTAGGAGTAATTCATTATTTGCAAGGCTATGCTTATAACCTCGGACATAGCAGACAGGGGAGTTTTCCTGTTGATAATGAGAGAATATACTAACATCTGTGTAAAGGGAACATGAGTGGTTAAAACCTTTTGAGGCGTAGTTTTCTGCAATACGTGATTTTAGCTATATAGATAGGGACTTGTAACTAATAAAGCAGATTTTATTGTACACTCAAACCATGCAGTGTATTTAATTCTCTCCAGCTGATGAGCTCATAACTGATAAACTGACACTTACAGGTGAACAATCTGATTTAGATTCGACACCATCTTAGAACCTGGAGAGCTACATCTGGGCCCTGTACAATTCAGAGGTAATATCTCCCTATAATAATATATCAGACAGCAGGAATTACCCTCATATAGTTACCCCATGTTTATGTGCAGCCTCCCGGCCATCAGGACCTCATACATGGGGCTGAGCTCTCACATCAGCAGCTACATAATCCTCATTGTGCTCCTGCTGCAGTCAGCAGAAGGCTGTTAGTAATAGCAGAGCTGGTTATTATAATGGCAGAGATGTGAGGTGCTCACACACCATTACTAGCCCCTATCTCCCTCCTTACACCCACGTTACCCCACATCCCCCCTACCATCACCTCCTACCCAACTACCCCCTCACCAAGTGCCACTAACACATATCTTGTCTAGTGCTGGAGACTAGCCCCCCATCCTCTCTCCTTCCACTACCCCCCCCATTACTCCACGTCCCCCCCTAATGTCACCTTTTACCCTACCACTCCCTCATCAAGTGCCACTAACACATAACTTGTCTAGTGCTGGAGAATAGCCCCACACACCGTACAAAGAGTTCCCTCTCACGTCTGTTCCCCCCTAGACACTGCACCTTCCTTCCCAGTTTCCCAATTGTTACAGGACAATGTGATCCATATCTACCCATTCCACAGTCCCCCTCGCACCATTCCAATATCCCCATCCTGTCACAGTATAGATCCCATTCCATTGTAGGTACAGCATAGGGTCTACTGCCCATGTTACGTCCATATTCCCAGTCTCCCTCTTACACTCAATATAAATGGACATCTCACCCACAGTGTACTAAGACCAGGGGGTATATTTATGAAGCGGCGTTATGCCGTGTTTATTAAAAAATCAGTTTTATTAACGACAAAACCAACCAGATATTGTCTTTAAAAGAAATTCTCCTAAATAAATATACCCCGAGGATTCCCTTCCACAGTCATACAAACTGACACCAATTGTTTACATTATACATTTATAACACTCTATGTAGCCCATTATATAAATAATGAAAGCCAATCGAGATCCATTGATACTATAAAAAAATATTATTGCTTTATTGCTATGCTTTAAAATAATTTTATTTTTTTATGTGTGAGTAACTTTATTAAAACCAGCCTCATAAAATCCAGAAATATTGAAAAGTTAGTAAAATGTCTCTTAAGAGTCCTCAGGATTACATAGATCTGGTTTGCACTATAGCTATTGATAGTCTGCTGTACTTCTGTGTAAATGATTACACCTCCTTGTGGGAACCATTTCTTTCCTCCTAAAATACAGAGTTTTATGCACACATCAGTGGTCCTATAATAACTAAGTATCTTGTATCTTAAAGTAAAACTACATAATATATTATTTGGGCTGAAACCCTGATAGATATTGGTAGTCAGTGATTATATAACACCAATATTTTGTGGTCCTTATTTACCATATAATAAGTATTTGTCTCATTCACACCTGGGGGTAAATGTATCAAACTGAGAGTTTTCCGGCGGGTTTGAAAAACCAATCAGATTTTAGCTATCATTGATTTAGTGCATTCTACAAAATGACAGTTAGAATCTGATTGGTTGCTATAGGCAACATCTCCACTTTTCAAACTCGCCGGCAAACTCTCAGCTTGATACATTTACCCCCTGGTGTTACATTTTGTATTGAATGTTTTCATAGGTTACAATGTTATCCCTCTGTATACAGAGCAGACTTTGTTTAAGTAAATATAAAATAATCTGACACTAACATTTACACAATCTAATAGTAGGGTGAGGTGCGGCATATCGATGCCGAATACCCCGGCAACACTTACCACACCATGATGATTCCGAAGGGCTCCTTACCGACAATCACAGATGACTGTTGAAATCGACTTGAACCAATCAGGAAGAAGTAACAAGCCGGCTCCCCTTCATGACGTCATTCACCGTGGTGACGGGATTATCTCTGCTGTTAATGGTGTAATGTAAGTATGCGCTTATGTACAATGTAGAAGGCTTTGTAAACTACATTGTACATAGGCGCATCCTTATATTACCTCATTAATAAGAGTCATAATCCCGTTGCCATGGTGAATGATGTCATAAAGGGGAGCCGGCTTGTTACTTCTTTGTGATTGGTTTGAGTTGCTTCCAACAGTCATCTGTGATCGTCGGTAAGGAGCCCTTCGGAATCACCATGCCGTGGTAAGTGTTGTTGGGTAGTCAGCATCGATATGCTGACTACCATGTACCAACTACCATCGCTAATAGTAGAGGTAATAAGAGCTTCTAATCCAAGCCAAAGAGTTTAAGTATACATATGAGCTGTAAACACAAAAGAGCTATAGGAAGAATAGAGCTACAACTGCTTGAAACAAGAACATAGAACAAGAAGTTGAACATCAGCATTTCCATCTTTTTTTGGGGGGGATCCAAAAACAACACCCACAGTCTGTGACTCTTCTCCCATCTGCTTCTCCAACAGGATAAACTACTTCATTAGTTATCCACGGAACAAGTGCACCAATACCCAACAACCACTTCACTCCAGAGGGACACCAATAATAAGCCACTCAAGGAACATTCACCGAACTAAGAACAGGAAGACAAAGAACCAAAGGAGAGGAACATTTCCTGACAAAGTCTTCACTCCAAAGGATTAAGAAGCAAGTGACAAACGCATACAGAACCACACCACCTATAGATCCCGCCAGGTTACAGTACGTCACCCCATTCACTTTCCACGTAGCGCCGGGACCCCTTTTCTCTCCGCAGATGTGAAGGATTTATTATAGATGGGTGTTACATAGAAGACATATTACAGGGCACTACACCACCAGGGAGAGTGGACTCTGGATCCCGCTGTCAGACATGCTATGGAGACATAGAGCTGGTTTGCTGATCCTTGCTGTGTCAGGACGAAGTCTGCATAGATGAAACGCGTAGAGGTGGTTCAGATCCAGGCTGCTGACAGAGCGGTGTCGATGTAGGAGCCATTTGATTGTCCATTTAATGCCTGACCAAATTTTATTTCTGGTACGTGTATATTCTGTTTTTCAATAAATCTTTCTATCTGGTTAATGCACTATGAAAGCGCCCCCATTTTGTTTGACATTTTAGGATATATATATATATATATATATATATATATATATATATATATATATATATATATATGCACACACACACATATATAAATATGTGCTGTTTCCTATTGTTTAGGTAAAGGTATACAGTCTATGATGTAACTGTGTGTGCATGGTTTCATCTCTTTTGCTTTTTTGTTTTGCTTTTTAAACTGGTGCAACTCCAAAGAGTCAAGTGTTGGGGGCACTGATATGGTTTGTTTTACTACACTGTTCACCTGCATCTGAAATATCAACTCTGGTTTAAGTAGAAAAACTTTTTTAAAGTTCTTGGCCCTTTACTCTTTATGCTCTATACTTCCTCCCTTGGGGCTCTCATCTCCTCTTTCGGTCTTCAGTATCACCTATATGCTGATGATATTCAACTCTACATCTCTTCTCCTGATCTTTCCTCCTCCCTCCTCTCTCGTGTAACTGACTGCCTCTCAGCCATCTCATCCTTGATGTCCCCTCGCTTTCTTAAAATTAACATCTCCAAAACCGAACTCATTGTCTTTCCCCCACCCAGGCTCCCTTCCCACCATGACCTCTCTATCAATGTTAACAACTCCACTATCTCCTCTGTCACCCAACTCTGCTGCCTAGGTGTCACTCTCGACTCCTCTCTCTCTTTTGCCCCCCACATTCAATCCCTTGCCCAAGCCTGTCGCTTCCAACTCCGTGACATTGCCCGCATCCGTCCCTTCCTCTCTCAAGATGCCACCAAAACTATCATCCATGCTCTCATCATCTCCCGTCTCGACTACTGCAACCTCCTCCTTACTTGCCTCCCCTGCTCCCGCCTTGCCCCCCTCCGCTCTATACTCAATGCGGCTGCGAGACTCATCTTCCTCTCACGCCGCTCCTCCTCTGCCTCCCCTCTCTGTCTTTCCTTACACTGGCTCCCCTTCCCCTACAGAATCCTTTTCAAACACCTCACCACCACTTACAAGGCTCTCTCTCAGTCTACTGCCCCTTACATCTCTAACCTCCTCTCCATTCACACTCCCGCCCGCTCCCTGCGCTCAGCCAATGATCGCCGCCTCTCCTCCACTCTGATCACCTCTTCTCACTCTAGAATCCAAGACTTCTCCCGTGCTGCCCCCCTTAACTGGAACGACCTCCCTCGCTCCATTCGTCTCTCACCCAATCTGTGCTCCTTCAAGCGGGCTCTTAAAACTCACCTGTTCCTTAGGGCCTACCAACCATCTACTTAACCTCTCACCTCATCTGGTTCTCCCCTGCCCCCTTTCTCTCTCCCAGTTGCTTCACTGGCTCCCTTATGTACCTGATTCTGTGTACCCTCCCTTAGGATGTAAGCTCGTATGAGCAGGGCCCATCATCCCTCCTGTCTCCATACCTGTTCTTCCGCTCCGTCTCTACTGTATCTGCCTGCCTGGAGTTTCTGAAGTACTGGTACTTTGTGTTTATTGTTCTGTACTGTCTTACCCTGTATAGTCTACTGTTTGTACCATGTACGGCGCTACGGAAACCTTGTGGCGCCTTACAAATAAACGATAATAATAATAATAAAGTCTTTTTATTTTCCTCTTTATTTCTTGTGAGAGATAACTCAGACCCGGGGGCTATCAATCCTGCAGAGGTACCTCAATGACTAAGTGATCACTGGGTTTCAGGTGCTAGAGCTAAAAATATATATATATATACGGTATATCATAATAATGATTACTGTCCACCTCTCTGGGGTCTCAGCTCCATGTGAGCGGTGTTACTTAGAAACCTGATCTAACCCAGTCCCGACCACCATAAAAGTGCTGCAGGTGGACAACCGACTAACTAGCACCAATCCTTTCCTCACCCTCCTCATCAGGATAACCCACCAATCACTAAAAAACAAAACCTGACCCTAACCTCACAGTAGAAGCAGCCCCTAATAATAAGAAAGTTAGCCAGACTTATTTTGAAGAAGGTCCATTCTGCCTTGCTTCAGGCCTGCTTTAGATCAAAAATTTTTGCAGATCGCCATCATAAGAAATGTTTTATTAAAGTAGGAGACAAAGTCTGGCTTTTCACCCACAATATTAAGCTCAAACAGCCCTGCAAGAAATTGGGACCTAGGTTCATTGGACCTTTTTCTATTGTTAAAAGAGTTAACCCTGTTGCCTTCAGGTTGAAGATTCCACCTTCTTTGAGAATTCCTAATACGTTTCACTGTTCCCTCTTGAAACCTGTTGTCTCGTCCTCCAAGTTTGAGACTCCGGAACAATCCAAACCTCGAGCAGTCAATTTGCATGGTTCTCATAAATTTATTGTAGAGAAGATTCTCGACTCCAAGGAGGTTCAGGGACAAACCCATTTTCTGGTGCATTGGAAGGGCTAGTAGAATGCTCTTGGGTCCCTCGAAGACGCCTGCACGCTGACAACCTCCTCAAGGAATTCTTTACACAGTTCCCTGGAAAACCTGGATGTCGGGATTCCTTGACCCCTCCTTAAGGGGGGGTACTGTTACGAGCCACGGCGGTGCTCAGCCGCCACGATTCTCTCACCTGCGTCCCGGCCGTCACTATGATGACCGGGACGTCACTTCCGGGTCTTGTCCCGGCTGTTGCCTAGGCAACATTTGGGACGCTGTAATAGCTAGCGCCGCGTCCTGGCATTAGGTGCAGCCGGGTGCGTGCGCAATTGGAGCAGATTGGAGTCATTAAGCAGCCCCTGTGGCTAATTACATTGCTGCTTTTCCCTGCTACCATTGGCCAGTGTCTGTATATAAGGCAGGGAGGGCTTAGCCTCCCTTCTGGTTATAGTTCCAGTTTCTCTGTGCTGTCCTGCTCCTGTGCTTGAACCTGTGTACTCTCTGGATTTTCTGTGAATGACCCCTGGCTTCGTTATTGGATATTGATTCTTGTTCGTTGCCCTGACCTCTGCTTTGTGAACCGGACCTCCCTTGATCACTGCCAGCCCTGACATTCTGCCTGTTTCTGACCACGTTACCTGCTTCGGACCTACGACATTGCCCTGTTTCCTGTCTACACCCCGCTACTCTGCGCTACGGTACGTTCATAAACCTGTACTACTTTGAGTATAAGACCTGCGGGCATTCGAGTACCTGTGAGCATAACGAGGTCTACGGGAAAGGCGGCTGCTATAGGTGAAGACCTCTCCATCTGGTTCTACTGGTTTATAAGACCGTGAGCCGTAACACTGTGATACCACTTCCCACAGCCTCATGTTCATGGTCCCCGCTATCTGCTTTATTAGAGTCACCTGTGTTCACCGTGTTTCATCTTCCAGATTTACAGCTCTATCTTGCTTCTGCACCTTCCCTTTCACTGTATTGCTCTTCAGCACCATCTCCACACAAGCCACAACTGGCATTACATCCATCCTCAACTCTACACTGCCAAGCTTCCCAGCTTACCTGGACCATTGTGCTACCTGTGCCTGCAGATCACCTCACCTGTCCGGTAACCAGAGTACTCGGCTGCACTGTTTTATTTGGCAATCCTGCCATCCTGTACCAGCACTTATCCTCATACCCTGTGCTGCTGTTTACCCTTTATATCTGCTGGTTCGTTTGGGCCTGAGGCTGGTTTCATGAGTTTAATTACCTGAAGTGTCTCTTCTACAGTGATTTCTTCATTAAGCACCACCAAGCTCTCTGGGGACATTTTCGTAGGCTTGTGTGACCAGTGTAACCGGTGTAATGTGATATCAGATGTGTGATATCTGTATAGCCATCTGTGTCTATCACATGTGAGATATTAGTGTGACCTTGGAAGGTATCGGATGCCAGGTTGCTATTTCCTTCAGTGTATAAAATGTAGGTATTTGAGCTTGTTTGGAATTAAACTGCATGAGGAGTCAGAGCACCCTAATCACTTAATTTTCGTATAATTGAAGGTGGAATAATATCTCAATTTCTGGAGTGAATTTTAAACCAAAAATTTCCAGAAATCCCCAAATTTCAATTGGAACACAATGCACTAAATAGGTGTCGGTGACAGCCAAGACACCTGGCCACAAGAGGACCATTGGAAGTCATACCCTATTGTGTAGTCGTAGGAAGTTGGATCAGAGGAACTTCTGAGAAACACTGACCAGGGCTCTACGGCTCATGAAAAGAGGTCACATGGGCCTCATGTAGAATTGGATGTATCTTGCCTCCAAAATGAAGATGTAAAATGTGTCCTAAAAAAAGAAGCATTTTACATAGTATGCAATCTATCTTAAGATTGCTGAGACTGCATACTATGTATAATACACGGATGCTGGAGGAAGATACACGTTTTGTGCGTAATTTAAGCTTATCATGCGTTAGAGAGATGCACGTCATCATCAAGTTGATGGTGATGACTGGCATTTTAATATGTTTAATATTTAAAAAAAGAACAAAAACACAACCCCTATCCTACCTGTAACTGTTTTCTATATATAATGTCTTAGTAGACTGTATATAGTACTTACTTCACCTACTATCCTCCATAGGCTGGCCGTTCTGTGTCCTCTGGCTACTACAAGCCTCCACTTTATAGTCATGTTGCTGTTTGCACTAGTTTATTCATGTCACGAGCCGCGGCGCTGCCTCAAGCCGGTGCGACTCTCCGTGCCTACAGGACGTTTCCCGGCAGTCTCCATGACGATCGCAACGTCACTTCCTGTTCTCTCCCAACCGTTGCCTAGGCAACGATCAGGACGCTCTGGTCTGTAGCGCCGCATCCCGGCATTGAGAGCAGCAGGGCGCGTGTGCAACTAGATAGGGGTATTATTAATTAGTCAGCCCCTGGGGCTGATTGCCGCAAGCTGGATTTCTCCGTGCCCCATTGGTCAGTCTCTGTATTTAAGGCAGGAAGGGCTTCGCCTCCCTGCCGGTTATAGGGTCCTGTTTCCAGTTAGCTGACCTGCTCTTGTGCTGCATCTGGTGAAAGCCTTTTGTATTGACTTCTGTGTATGACCTCTGCCTGTTTCCTGGACCTCGATACTTGCTTGTTGCCCTGACCTTCTGCCTGTTACCTGGACTTGAATCATCGCTTGTGGCCCTGGCCCTACTTGTATCTTACGTTCCCGTCTGCTCTCAGTTTACGCCAGTCAGACATTATCAACTCAGTTCCGGACCACAGACCTCTGGCCTGTCCCTAAATCAGTGTTATTACCTCCCACTCCTGTGTGCTGCTGTCCGACCATAAACTTGTACTACACTGAGTATAAGACCTGGGGGCATCCAAGTACCTGTGAGCGTAACCAGTCTCTACGGGAAAGGCAGCTGCAATAGATGAAGACCTCTTACGCTAGTTCTACAAGTTTATGATGCACTGGTAGCCATAACAGTTCACAGCAGTTTATACAAAGAATAGGAGATACTTGCTGCGTGCCACAAGGAGAGGAGAGTGCGCAGCGTCGGTGCCCGGCTTACACACGTGAACTTTGTTATTCGTCAGGTGTGATGATGGTGTGATGATGTCACATTGAAGTTTGTGCATGTGCACTGTGCACCAACCCCACCTTCCCCCTGTGTGATGACATTATAATGGAAGGTGTGCTATAGGAGCAGCATCGCTCCTTCACAATAGCAAACCGTTACATACATTATAGCAGTTGTATTTGTAAAATAGATCATTATTGTATACAAGTTAACCCGTGCATGATACTCATGCATTCTAGTCAAATCAAGCTACTTAAGGTGTTAAAAAGGTTCTTGTCATGCATTTGGGGCTAGCCCAGGCCTCCTCAGGGGAAGAGCGTTACTTCCCGACGTAAGCGCCTTTTTTTAACGTGGTTTTGTCCACATGTCACCACCTCATCATTCTTCTCCATTACCTCATCCTTCATTTTCATCGCCACATCTGTCCAGATGTCTATCCAGACACAGGGATCTCTCTCAGCGGTCCTGAGTATCACACTCCTCTCACTCTGTCACCCCCGGCAACCACCAACCACTCCCAACTGTCACTTCTCCTTCAAGAAATATATATATATTTTTTTAAAATCTTTATAAACACTTTTAACAAATTAAATTAACAAATTAAAAACATCTTAGTATACCAAATTTCAGCCCTTTCTGAATTTTTTTTCCCACACACACTAAGAATTTAGTAGGTCAGTGTATAACTCCGCCCAGCAGGTGGCGCTGCAGCTTGGTTTTATTTTTTCCACACACAGACAGACTAACACACGCCACTAGGCATTTATATTATAGATATTGCACAATTAACCTATAAAAAAGAGGATTTTTACTCATCGTAAAATCTGTTTATATGACTCCATTGGGGGGACACTGCATTACATTGGGGTATAGTAGGTGGACTTGGAGATCTGGCACTTATCATACTTGTTGATTACACACTTCTCCCCGACTTTGCCCCTCCTCTGTAACAGGAAACTCAGTTTTGTATAACCGAGCCAAGAAGAAGGCTAACAAGGCAAAAAACAAAACCAGGTTACTTAACAGAACAGAACCAATTTCAGAGCAAAGCTGCTTCTGTGCCGCAGGTCGCAGCCCTCTCAGTTGGTATTAGGAAAAGTCTATTGGAGAGGTTCGAGTAGCGAAGGTAATGTACTGAATGGAATAACAGGTGTTGAAGAGAACCGGGATGTGCAGCAAGGTATATGCTTAAATCCAGATATGCTGGGAAGCACAGGAACTGGATCAGAAGGAATACAGCGGTATGCAGCAGAGGTCCAGGTAGTATTCGGAGCACTGCAACAGGTGCTGAAGAGGATAGGATTTGCGGCTAGGTGTATACTTAAGGTGCAGATATTCTAGGAAGCACAGGTACTGGATCAAGAGGAATACAGCGGTAACAACAGAGGTCAAGGTGGTGTGCAGAGCACAACATGGTATACAGGAGCCAGGAACAACACATAAGGAGAGACTCAAACAACTGGCAGTGAGTGATTGAAAAGAGGTGTCTTAAATAATGCAGCCAATAAAGGGCGTTGACCAATAGAAGTGAATGGGAGCTGTCAAAAGAACGGGCCGCGCATGCACAGACTGAAATCATAGATGGCGCTGGACCGAGTGGGTAGCAGCGTCTCCCCGACGGAGATCACAACAGAGGACCCCCAAGATGAGTGACCCGGGATCTGACCGAGGGCTCGCTCTGGAACGGCTAAGCGCAACACCTTGCCTCCAAAGCTCGCATCCGCAGACACAAAACCCTGCAACCTGTAGGATTTTGAGGAAGTATGGACAGACGACCACGTAATCGCTCGGCATAACTGCTCCGCCAAAGCTCCGTAACGTAAAGCTCCCAAGATGCGGCCACGGCCCTGGTGGAATGCGCTTTCAAGGCATCTGGCACAGGGCGAGAGTCTCGTACATAAACCAACCGAATTGTTGAAGTGATCCAACGAGCAATGGACCGCATGGAAGATGTCCAGCCCCTCTTATGCACGTCTTCGATAATGAAGAGTTCTTTAGTCTTCCTAACAGAAACCGTACAATCCACATAACACCGAAGGGCACGAACAACATCCAGCAAAGGTAAAGTGTCATCTCAAGACGTAGAAGGACGGATTCAAATGCAACCAGGACACCACCTTTGGAACAAAGGGTTTAGTGCGGAGGGCCGCTCTATCCTCAAGAAAAAACGAGAATGGAGGATTGCGGGAAAGCGCTTCCAGCACCTACACACGCCGACCAGAAAGCAATGGCTAAAAGAACTCCACCTTCCAAGTAACATGGCATAGATCCACTTAATCCAAAGGCTCAAAGGAGACTTTAGTGAGCGGCCTCACCACAAGCTTGAGATCCCAAGGTGCCACTGAATGTACAAAGGGCAGCTGAACGTGTAAGACGCCCTGAAGGAATGTCTGTACCTCTGGTAAGACTGCGAAAATATATTGAGAGCGTGAAAATCTTCACCTTAAGTGAACACAGATGGAGTCCTTTATCCAGATCCACCTGTAAAAAGGAAAGTAAATGGGAAAGACTAAACCTGGAAGTGTTACAAACCTATGTTTCACACCAGAAGATTTATACCTTCCATACCTGATAGTAAATGGCCAAAGAAGAAGGTTTTCATACTCTGATCATGGTTCTCACACACCCTGCAAGAACCATCTCGCACAGAGAATCAAGGTCTCAACAGCCACGCCATCAAAGTCAGGTGATCTACATATTGGCTGAGAACCATGCCCTGCGTGGCCAATTGGGTGCCACCAGAATTGTGAGAACGCATTCTCTTTTTAACTTTTATAGCACCTGTTGGAGCATGGAAAACAGAGGAAACAGATACACAAGTCTGAAGTGCCAATGTATTGTTGTGTACCCCGCTCGAGGATCTCTTGATTTTGAGCAGTAAACAGGAACCTGAAAATTCCATCGGGACGACATAAAATCGATGTCTGGAGTCCCCCAACTCTGCACCAGTAGGGCAAAGACCTTTGTGGAGAGACCATTCCCTGGGGGGGACCTGGTGAGTGTTAGAAGCTGCCGCGGGCACCGCCGCCACTCCCTGCTCTCTCCCCCGGCGTCCCGGTCATCTCCATGATGACAGACGTCACTTCTGGGTATTCGGCCCGCAACGGCCGGTCGCCGAGGTTCTTTTTATTGCGCCCCGGCCATCAATATCAACTGGACGTATGCGTAAGGCTCCTCGCAGCCTGCGGGCTGTTTAATATGTCTAATTATTTTATTAGCTTGCACCTGAGTGTAGTTTCAGGGCAAAGCCCTGATTGGCTGGTTCAAGTATTTAAGGCAGGGAGGGTTTAGCCTCTCTGCCGGTAATAGCGCTTACTTCCCTGTATGCTGACTTGCGCCTGTCCTGTTCCTGTTGATCCCAGTGCCTGTGGAACCTGCCTGCTTGCCCGTGACCCTGTCCCTTTGGCCTGTACCTTGGACTTTGCTTCTTTGCCTGTGACACTGACCTTTGGCGTGTTATCCGACCATTCTGCTTGCTAGTGACCCTTGACCTCGGCTTCCGTCTGACTATCCGCTGCCAACTATTCAGCCTCCTGGCCTGCCGCTACCCTCTTGAATTACCAACTTACACTACATCTGGAGTTAAGTTCTGAGGGCATCTGAGTACCGGTGAGCGTATAAAGCTCTAAAGGAAAGACAGCTGCTATAGGTGAAGACCTCCGCCATCTGGTTCTGTAAGTTAGTGATCTAACCGTCAGCTTAACAGTGACATTCTCCACCCCTGGGATGAAGATGGTAGAGAATATATTATTCCGCCCCCGACATGATTCTGGCTGTCTCGTTCATTGCCAAGGAGCTGCGAGTTCCCCCCTGATGGTTTACATAAGCCACTGCTGTGGCATTGTCTGATTGAAATGTCAAGGGTTTTCTGCTTAGAAACCGTTGCCTCTGAAATAATTATCAGTGAACTGCCCTTAGTTCCAGGAAATTGATGAATAGCGTGGTCTCCTGAGAGGACCTGAGACCCTGAAACCACAGAAACATGATGACTGCACCCCAACTGGATGAATGGTGTCTCTGGTGATCAGGGTCCAGGTCCATTTGCAAAAGAACTGGCCCTTTTCTATATTTTGTCTGTTCAGCCACCATGAGTGGGACAAGCGTGTGACTCTGCAAAGTCTGATGATCCAAATGTTCGTGGGAGCCGGACCATTTTTGAATAATCTCTCTCTGGAGAGTACAAGAATGGAATTGTGCAAAGGGCACCACCGCGAACACAGATAGCATGGATCGCAACAGCTTCATACAACAGAGAAGAGACACTGCCCTTCGAGCCATGAGAGTCCTGGTCTTGTGCAGAAGCGAACCAGGAAGAGGATGGAGAAAAATCCCTGGACTCTGTCACACGCCGGTCCTATAGTCAGGTCCCAGCTCTGTGACTTTCCCTTTAAGAACCATGATTCCGCTTGCCTTTCTTTCAGAGACATTACTTTCACAGGTGTTCATAGCTACTGTGATCTGGACCACTCTCTAAACCCTATTGGTCCTGGAGCACTATATTAACCAAAGTTATGGGCTGATTGCCTGATCTTCGTGTTACTCAGTTTGCCTTGGTTCAGGCTGCTTACTGAATCTACTCCTGTAGTTACCTGTATATTGGACTTCTACATCTACAACTACTATACCTGGTACTTGTAGTTCCACGCTGCTTACTGCATCTTCTATTGCTGTTACCGGTGTACTGGACTTCTACATCTACAACTACTATACCTGGTACTTGTAGTTCCACGCTGCTTACTGCATCTTCTATTGCTGTTACCGGTGTACTGGACTTCTACGTCTACAACCACTATACCTGGTTGCTGAAGTCACCTGTCATCGCTGCTCTCCATCGGCTCCGCTGTGTGCCAGTTCCTGGTTCAACTACAAGCTGAAGTTACCTGTTGGTTCTCATCTGCACACTGAACTGTTTCGTGAGTTGTCTACTACATCTACGCTCATATTGACTGGCTCAAGTGCCTCTCTGCTCGACTGCCTGTATTCTTTACTGAACTACAATCAAGTTACCTTGTCATCTGTGGTTCTATGTCTGGCACGGCTGTTATTATTACTCTGCTGATTATTTGTTGCTGGACTGTTATTTATAATATATTACCGAGCCTGTTACCAGCTCCTCTACTCAAGTTGTGTGCGTTATCAGCTGTATTCTATTAAGTGATGAACTCGCGCTTCCCTGTAAATTAGATTATCTGTGACTTCTGTGCTCACTCTGTTACTTCTAGGCTACATACTATTGCATGTTTCCAGTTTACTCAAGTTCTTGAACTGTTATATTGCCTGTTTTGCATGCCGTTGCCATCGGTTACCATCTGAAGTACTTCTGTGATTTCATTATATTCTATGAACTGCCATATGCTCAGCTTGCTGAGTTTATATATATATATACACATCATCATACTGTTGTGGTATTATCAATATACTATATTGCAACATTATCAGCATTTCCTGTGTTTTATTTCATCTCCACCATCCTCTACTGATAAACATCTAAGTAGAGGCAAAGGGATCCATAAACTATCCTGAGCCGTGACAGTAAGATCAGGCCAAAATGTCTGATCCCCTGGTGGAGCCTTCTGCGAGGGATATGCTACAGCAATTAATTCTTCGAGTTGAAAAGCAGGATGACACACTGTGTCAGGTACTTCAATGTCTTCAGGCACTTGCTGGTCGTCTGGATATGATGCCAACAAATCAACCAGTGGTGCCAGCCTCTCCTACTGAGCAGATTTCGGAACATCAGGCTTCCCTTGTGACTTCCTCTACACTCAGGCTACCTACTCCGGCCAAATTTGATGGGGACCCTAAAATGTGTCGTGGTTTTCCTCAATCAGTGCTCAATTCAGTTTGAGCTTCAATCACAAAATTTTCCCACTGATAGATCTAAAGTGGCATATGTGGTTTCTCTACTGAATGGCAAAGCCTTAGCCTGGGCATCCCCACTCTGGGAGAGGAATGATCCACTTCTCTCTGATTATGCATCTTTTCTTTTGATGTTCCGTCGCATCTTCGATGAACCTGGTTGACTCTCCTTGACCTCCATGGCTATACTCTGTTTCAAACAAGGTAATCTGTCAGTGGCTCAATATGTCATTGAATTCCGCATATTATACTCTGAATTATCTTGGAACGATGAAGCATTGGTGGCCGCATTTTGGCAGGGGTTATCTGACCGTGTTAAAAATGCTTTAGCCTCTTATGAACTTCCTACGAACTTGGATGCGGTCATCTCATTATGTAACAAAGTGGACTTATGTTTCAGAGAGAGAGCTATAGAGAAAGAGATAGCTCGCCGCCCAATCTATAGACCAGTTCCGCACTGTGTCACTTTCTTCAATACCTGATGAGCCTATGCAAATTGGGAGATCTCGATTGACCCCAGAGAAACGTGACAGGAGACTTTGGGACAAGTTATGCATTTATTGTGGTGACTCTGGTCACTTTCTAGATTCCTGTTGTAAGAGACCGGGAAAATGTCAAACCCCGATCTGCTTCGGGAAAGTCAGATTGGAGTCTAGGGAAACCTTTTCTCCTGTGGCTTGTAGCCTTTCTGTTTCCTTGATGTACAATTCCAAGAGTCATGCTACTCAAGCTTTGGTGGATTCTGGTGCGGCTGAGAACTTTATTTCACAGACTTTAGTTAATGAATGGTTAAATCCATCTGTTCCTTTGGAGACTCCTGTTGTCATCACAACCATCGATGGATCCCAGCTTCCTCAAGGGGTGGTTCATGCCCGGACCGAGTCTCTTCATCTTCATGTTGGTGCTTTTACATTCTGAAAGTATTTCTTTTCTGATTTTGCCTTGTACTACTTTTCCAGTTATCCTGGGCCTATCATGGCTTCAATTACAGTCTCCACAACTGGATTGGGAGACTTCTGAGATTCTGTCCTGAAGTCCTCATTGCCATTCTGGATGTTTAACCAAGAGGAAACCATTTCGGTCTTCTAAACTCCCTGCACCTTTGGAACCTTCTGCGTTACCTTCTCAATATCAATCCTCTGCTGACGTTTTTGATGGAGCTTGTGCAGCGACTTTTCCGTCTCATTGTTCATGGGATAGCTCCATAGAACCGCTGTCTGAAAAGAGTCCACCAGCTTTGGAGGTTTTTTCTCATCACAAGAAGGCTTTCTCTTCAGCATATATTCTCTAGCAACCAAGTTTCTCTCAGCCTTTTTTCTTGGAGGTAAATGCATCAGCAGTTGGTGAGGCCGCAATTCTTTCTCAACAATCTCCTACTAATCGTTCCAGTTGGATCCTAACTGCCTACAGATGTCTATGGTTATTCCATCTTCTTCTCCTGCTGCAGAACTTGTTCAGAATTTTTCAGATACTTGGAATCAAGTTATATCTCAGCTTAAGAAGACTTCTATTCAATATAAATAAGCGGCTGATAAGAAACGCAGAGCCGTATCTGCTCTTAAAGAGAGTGACAGAGTTTGGTTGTCCACTCTGAATATTCATCTTAAAATCCCTTCTATGAAGTTCGCCCCTCGATTAATCGGACCGTATAAAATTTTGAAGTCATCGTTAAGTGTCCAGTGGCCACTTTTAAAAGGGGGGGTACTGTTACACGCTGGTCCTATAGTCAGGTCCCGGCTCTGTGACTTTCCTTTTAAGAACCATGATTCTGCTTGCTTCTCTTTCAGAGACATTACTTTCACAGGTGTTCCTAGCTACTGTGATCTGGACCACTCCCTAAACCCTATTGGTCCTGGAGCACTATATTAACCTCCCAAGGTTATGGACTGATTGCCTGATCTTCGTGTTACTCAGTTTGCCTTGGTTCAGGCTGCTTACTGAATCTACTCCTGTAGTTACCTGTGTATTGGACTTCTACACCTAAACTACTATACCTGGTACTTGTAGTTTCACGCTGCTTACTGCATCTTCTATTGCTGTTACCGGTGTACTGGACTTCTACATCTACAACTACTATACCTGGTACTTGTAGTTCCACGCTGCTTACTGCATCTTCTATTGCTGTTACCGGTGTACTGGACTTCTACGTCTACAACCACTATACCTGGTTGCTGAAGTCACCTGTCATCGCTGCTCTCCATCGGCTCCGCTGTGTGCCAGTTCCTGGTTCAACTACAAGCTGAAGTTACCTGTTGGTTCTCATCTGCACACTGAACTGTTTCGTGAGTTGTCTACTACATCTACGCTCATATTGACTGGCTCAAGTGCCTCTCTGCTCGACTGCCTGTATTCTTTACTGAACTACAATCAAGTTACCTTGTCATCTGTGGTTCTATGTCTGGCACGGCTGTTATTATTACTCTGCTGATTATTTGTTGCTGGACTGTTATTTATAATATATTACCGAGCCTGTTACCAGCTCCTCTACTCAAGTTGTGTGCGTTATCAGCTGTATTCTATTAAGTGATGAACTCGCGCTTCCCTGTAAATTAGATTATCTGTGACTTCTGTGCTCACTCTGTTACTTCTAGGCTACATACTATTGCATGTTTCCAGTTTACTCAAGTTCTTGAACTGTTATATTGCCTGTTTTGCATGCCGTTGCCATCGGTTACCATCTGAAGTACTTCTGTGATTTCATTATATTCTATGAACTGCCATATGCTCAGCTTGCTGAGTTTATATATATATATACACATCATCATACTGTTGTGGTATTATCAATATACTATATTGCAACATTATCAGCATTTCCTGTGTTTTATTTCATCTCCACCATCCTCTACTGATAAACATCTAAGTAGAGGCAAAGGGATCCATAAACTATCCTGAGCCGTGACAGTAAGATCAGGCCAAAATGTCTGATCCCCTGGTGGAGCCTTCTGCGAGGGATATGCTACAGCAATTAATTCTTCGAGTTGAAAAGCAGGATGACACACTGTGTCAGGTACTTCAATGTCTTCAGGCACTTGCTGGTCGTCTGGATATGATGCCAACAAATCAACCAGTGGTGCCAGCCTCTCCTACTGAGCAGATTTCGGAACATCAGGCTTCCCTTGTGACTTCCTCTACACTCAGGCTACCTACTCCGGCCAAATTTGATGGGGACCCTAAAATGTGTCGTGGTTTTCCTCAATCAGTGCTCAATTCAGTTTGAGCTTCAATCACAAAATTTTCCCACTGATAGATCTAAAGTGGCATATGTGGTTTCTCTACTGAATGGCAAAGCCTTAGCCTGGGCATCCCCACTCTGGGAGAGGAATGATCCACTTCTCTCTGATTATGCATCTTTTCTTTTGATGTTCCGTCGCATCTTCGATGAACCTGGTTGACTCTCCTTGACCTCCATGGCTATACTCTGTTTCAAACAAGGTAATCTGTCAGTGGCTCAATATGTCATTGAATTCCGCATATTATACTCTGAATTATCTTGGAACGATGAAGCATTGGTGGCCGCATTTTGGCAGGGGTTATCTGACCGTGTTAAAAATGCTTTAGCCTCTTATGAACTTCCTACGAACTTGGATGCGGTCATCTCATTATGTAACAAAGTGGACTTATGTTTCAGAGAGAGAGCTATAGAGAAAGAGATAGCTCGCCGCCCAATCTATAGACCAGTTCCGCACTGTGTCACTTTCTTCAATACCTGATGAGCCTATGCAAATTGGGAGATCTCGATTGACCCCAGAGAAACGTGACAGGAGACTTTGGGACAAGTTATGCATTTATTGTGGTGACTCTGGTCACTTTCTAGATTCCTGTTGTAAGAGACCGGGAAAATGTCAAACCCCGATCTGCTTCGGGAAAGTCAGATTGGAGTCTAGGGAAACCTTTTCTCCTGTGGCTTGTAGCCTTTCTGTTTCCTTGATGTACAATTCCAAGAGTCATGCTACTCAAGCTTTGGTGGATTCTGGTGCGGCTGAGAACTTTATTTCACAGACTTTAGTTAATGAATGGTTAAATCCATCTGTTCCTTTGGAGACTCCTGTTGTCATCACAACCATCGATGGATCCCAGCTTCCTCAAGGGGTGGTTCATGCCCGGACCGAGTCTCTTCATCTTCATGTTGGTGCTTTTACATTCTGAAAGTATTTCTTTTCTGATTTTGCCTTGTACTACTTTTCCAGTTATCCTGGGCCTATCATGGCTTCAATTACAGTCTCCACAACTGGATTGGGAGACTTCTGAGATTCTGTCCTGAAGTCCTCATTGCCATTCTGGATGTTTAACCAAGAGGAAACCATTTCGGTCTTCTAAACTCCCTGCACCTTTGGAACCTTCTGCGTTACCTTCTCAATATCAATCCTCTGCTGACGTTTTTGATGGAGCTTGTGCAGCGACTTTTCCGTCTCATTGTTCATGGGATAGCTCCATAGAACCGCTGTCTGAAAAGAGTCCACCAGCTTTGGAGGTTTTTTCTCATCACAAGAAGGCTTTCTCTTCAGCATATATTCTCTAGCAACCAAGTTTCTCTCAGCCTTTTTTCTTGGAGGTAAATGCATCAGCAGTTGGTGAGGCCGCAATTCTTTCTCAACAATCTCCTACTAATCGTTCCAGTTGGATCCTAACTGCCTACAGATGTCTATGGTTATTCCATCTTCTTCTCCTGCTGCAGAACTTGTTCAGAATTTTTCAGATACTTGGAATCAAGTTATATCTCAGCTTAAGAAGACTTCTATTCAATATAAATAAGCGGCTGATAAGAAACGCAGAGCCGTATCTGCTCTTAAAGAGAGTGACAGAGTTTGGTTGTCCACTCTGAATATTCATCTTAAAATCCCTTCTATGAAGTTCGCCCCTCGATTAATCGGACCGTATAAAATTTTGAAGTCATCGTTAAGTGTCCAGTGGCCACTTTTAAAAGGGGGGGTACTGTTACACGCTGGTCCTATAGTCAGGTCCCGGCTCTGTGACTTTCCTTTTAAGAACCATGATTCTGCTTGCTTCTCTTTCAGAGACATTACTTTCACAGGTGTTCCTAGCTACTGTGATCTGGACCACTCCCTAAACCCTATTGGTCCTGGAGCACTATATTAACCTCCCAAGGTTATGGACTGATTGCCTGATCTTCGTGTTACTCAGTTTGCCTTGGTTCAGGCTGCTTACTGAATCTACTCCTGTAGTTACCTGTGTATTGGACTTCTACACCTAAACTACTATACCTGGTACTTGTAGTTCCACGCTGCTTACTGCATCTTCTATTGCTGTTACCGGTGTACTGGACTTCTACATCTACAACCACTATACCTGGTTGCTGAAGTCACCTGTCATCGCTGCTCTCCATCGGCTCCGCTGTATGCCAGTTCCTGGTTCAACTACAAGCTGAAGGTACCTGTTGGTTCTCATCTGCACACTGAACTGTTTCGTGAGTTGTCTACTACATCTACGCTCATATTGACTGGCTCAAGTGCCTCTCTGCTCGACTACCTGTATTCTTTACTGAACTACAATCAAGTTACCTTGTCATCTGTGGTTCTATGTCTGGCACGGCTGTTATTATTACTCTGCTGATCATTTGTTGCTGAACTATTATTTAGAATATATTCCCGAGCCTGTTACCAGCTCCTCTACTCAAGTTGTGTGCGTTATCAGCTGTATTCTATTAAGTGATGAACTCGCGCTTCCCTGTGAATTGGATAATTTGTGACTTCTAGTTCTACGCACGGTTTGGACTTCTGTGCTCACGCTGTTACTTCTAGGCAATATACTATTGCATGTTTCCAGTTTACTCAAGTTCTTGAACTTTTATATTGCCTGTTTTGCATGCCGTTGCCATTGGTCACCATCGGAAGTACTTCTGTGATTTCATTATATTCTATGAACTGCCAGGTGCTCAGCTTGCTGAGTTATATATATATATATATATATATATATATATATATATATACACATCATCATACTGTTGTGGTATTATCAATATACTATATTGCAACGTTATCAGCATTTCCAGTGTTTTATTTCATCTCCACCATCCTCTACTGATAAACATCTAAGTAGAGGCAAAGGGATCCATAAACTATCCTGAGCCGTGACAGACTCTTTCCTGCTGTGGGACAGAGAAAATTACTCCAGACAAGAGAAGCTTCCTGATGGCATCCTAAAGTGCCTTGCGGCCTAGAAGTGAAGTAGACGAGCCCCCACCACAGTATCCTGGAGTGGGATCCTGTCATGCCGCAGCCTTGTCCCCTGTCCTGGAGGTTCCATGTCTTGCCGAACTTCGGTCTCTGTGATGCGCTTCTTGATGCGCTTCTCTTGGAGCAGAGGACTGTCTGCTAGAAGGAGCTTCCTGACCTCTCCTGTAGAAACAAAAGGACCGACACTAGGACTGCTTGTGTTTAGTGGAGCTGACAGGTAGAGAGGTACTTTTGCCTCCTGTAGCCACCTGAATAAGCTGTTCTAATTCGGACCCAAACAACCTGATAGCATGAAAAGCTTCAAAGGTACACTTAAAGTCTGCATTCACTGCCCAGGAACATAACCATAAGGCATGGCTGGCCGCAATGATTAGGCCCAAGAACCAAGTGGTGACTGACATCATCCATAGATGCCTGACCCACATAATCAGAGGCCTCCTTGATGTGTTCTGTTAATGAAGAAGCTGAGATCTAGGAACATTATAATGGAGACTGTCATGTGCAAGCTAATGTTTAGGCATAAATCTGCAAATATATGTTTGTGTATTACTTCCTAGAAATAGTGTGACCTGGTGCTCTTAGAAGCTGTTAGATCAATGGGTTTTGTGGATGTTAAACCACCCAGGGGGGCTGGTAGATAAGGATAGCACCTTATACCATTTATGGCAGGATGGCAAATGTGAATGCCTTTGAGGAGATCTCTTGCAAGACAATGAAATCTCACACATGTTTGGGAGGCCCCAGACAGGCCGACTGCAGAGACTGGGTTGTATGTTAATGACAGATTCAAGCTGAATAAGGGCACAGGAAAAGATCATATCATTTTCTCCAATATCATACATACCAGAGGCATGTGTGGTATGCAGATGAAGGGAAACTTAGGACCTGTTGTGTGAAGGTAAAATCATGTTCGTAAACCATACTGTTGAAAAGTTAGGACGGTGTAAAGAAAACTTGACTTAGAGGTATTCAAACAGCAAAGTCATAAGACCCTAATTTGCATTCTCCCCTCCTGTTGGTTCTGACCTCACAGGGAAGGGGGCTGGGGGCCCTGTAGCTTGACTTTAAAACTGTATTGAAAATGTAACCCTGGGTTCTTCTTCTGAGGGAGTTTAATTGAAGAGGTTCCATTTTTTCCTGCTCCTCCCGGCACCACAAACTTGATTCTAAGTGAGGTATCAATTCTGTGTTTTATCCTTTTTATTTTATAAGAAACAATTGCACTCTATTTGTATGTCATTTTATTATCTTTTTATCTTAAGCATTGTGGATGTATTTTCCATATTAAATTACACTTAATAAGTTCTAGTCTCTGTGTTCTTATGAATTCACGCGACAGTTTGGTCCAGACGCTACCTAATTGAAACTGTGCAAACCTTGTGGTTTAAGTGAACTCTGATTAAAGTAAATTGTGTTGGATTAATGCTAGGGAGAACCGAAGGCTTCCTAAATAAGAGTGTCAGCTCTTATCCGAAAAAACCTTGGTGGTGGTAATTAGTATCGCAAAGCTAGTGTGTGGCATAGATAGGGAAGGATTTAATCATTTTAGACAGACCAGGTGGTTGTCTTTGTGGTTGACCCTGTGTCACATATGCGTCACGCAGACTCAGGTGAGTGCTGTTCGTGACAAATTGGTGGCAGCGGTGGGATATATTTTTAATTTTTTTTTAAGAATTTAAGTGAATTAGGGTTGTGTGATCCCTGAGAGAGGAAATACAGACTAATTCACCAGAGACTGAACTCAATGCTTAAAACATTATAAGACATACAGCAATTGTTTCTTTCCCTCCCCTTCTCTTTTTTTTCTTATCTTTTTTTATTTGGCATTAAGCGGAGGAGATGGCGGCTGCATATAAACGCTTGACAAAGGAGGCGCTGATTTCAGACTGTGAGGATGGAGGAATTCCCACCAGTGGCAAAAGCAAGGAGCAATTGATTGAAGCTCTTGTGCAGAGGGATCAGCAACTCACAGCTGTGTCCGAGGAAGAGAATAGCCAGAACTCAGAAGTGGACCTGACTGTGGGTATTCCTCAAAACCAGGGACTGTTAATTTCGGATGATTCTAATGGTTCATGTGTGGACACTGCTATGGATGTTTATTTGCAAACTGACCTAAAATATTTGGGCCCAGCGGACATTACAACTAAAATGCAACTCATACAGCAGTTCCAGGAGAAGGAAGCTGCTGACCGTCAGGAGAGAGAGAGACACGCTGCTATGGAGGCAGCAGAGAGGCGTGCTGCTATGGAGGCAGCAGAGAGGCACGCTGCTATGGAGGCAGCAGAGAGGCGCGCTGCTATGGAGGCAGCGGAGCGCCAAGCAGAGCGACAGGCAGAAAGAGAATCTGCCGAGCGAGAGGCAGAGAGGAGATATGAGCTGGAGCTTGTGAAGCTCAAACGCCAGCCAGAGACCAGAGATGCTGGTATTAGCAGACCCCGTCCTGAGAATTTCCCTGTATTGGAAAAAGATGGGGATTTGGATACTTTTTTGCGGGGTTTTGAAAAGACATGCAGACAGTATGGACTGGCCAAAGATCAGTGGGCACAATATTTAACCCCTGGTTTGCGAGGTAAAGCATTAGAAGCCTTTGCAGATCTTCCACCTGAGATGGACGGAAATTATGAGGCAATCAAAAGTGCCCTGTTGCAACGCTTTAACATCACCCCAGAGGCGCATAGGCAGAAATTCAGAGATTTAAAACGCAGTGCCTCTGACACATATTCAGGACTTGTGGCCCAGCTGTGTGCTTCATTCAAACAGTGGGTTGGAGGGCTACAGATCACCACCTTTGATGCTTTGCAAGATTTGATGATCCAGGAGCAGTTTCTGACTTTGTGCCCGGCTGATGTGAAGGAATGGGTAGTGGATCGGGACCCTACATCATCTGCGGAAGCAGCTAGACTGGCTGACAAGTACACTGTCACCCGGGCACCTGCAGCTAAAAGAGGAACTTTTGTGCCAGGGCAGTCGGCCTGGAAAGGGGGCCGGCCAGGAGGATCAACGCCACCCCCCTCACCGCCATCACCCACTGTTTCTTCATCTTTTGGGAGAGTTGGGGCAAAGCCTGCTGTGGGAGACACCCGCAGGTGTTTTGTGTGCAACCAGGTGGGGCACATTAGTACCGCTTGTCCAGAGAAGAAGACCAGTTCACCCTCCGCTGGGGGGGTACCTTCCCTGCAATCTTCACCAGCTGTCCTCTGTGTTGCGGGACCAGAAGGGGGCCGGAAGGACAACCTACAAACAGTCACTGTGGGTGGCAAGGTAACTGTGGGGTTAAGAGACACTGGTGCGGATGTTACGTTAGTTCATTCAGAACTGGTAGGGTTAGAGGACTTCATTCCAGGAAAATGTATTTCTGTGAAAGGGGTTGGTGGAATTCACCTAACTGTACCTGTAGCCAAAGTTTACCTTTATTGGGGTGCTGGAAGAGGTATAAGGGATGTCGGGGTCTCAGATAATATGCCTATAGATGTGTTACTGGGGACAGATTTAGGAAGAATGTTGTCTCAGTATGTCTGTAATGACGATGTCCATGCCACCCCTGTTACTGTGTCAGAATCAACTGAAAGTACCAAAGTTTGTTCCCAGGTAGCAGGAGGTGACAAGGAAAAGGTCTGTTCAATTGCACCTGAAATGTGTAAACCAGGATGTGACAGGGACAGGGAATGTCTTATTATATCTGATGTAGGTAATGATGCTAATGTCACTGTGTTAGAATCAGCTGAGAATACCAACGTTTGTTCCCAGGCAGCAGGATGTGACAGGGAACGGAAATGCCATATTATACCTGAAGTGTGTAATGATTTTAGTGCCGCCCATGTTACAGTACCAGAACCTGCTGAGAGTAACCACGTTTTTTCCCAGGCACCAGGAGGTGACAAGGAAAGAGAATGTATTATTGTACCTAATGCGAATAATGAGGATAATGCCAATAACAGTATTGTGTTAGAATCTAAACCTGTTTTTACACTGACATCTTGTCATGGGATGGGGACAGCGGATACTGTGATTGCAGATATGGGCATTAATACTGGTATAGATAATGTGCTTTCTAGAAAAGGGACAGATGACCATGTGATTAATTCTGTTGTGCTAGAGAAAGACAATGTTTCTACCCAGGTAATATGCTCAGAAGATGTTGTACAAGGTAACTGGCAGGGAGGGCAGAGGGAAGATGTATATTCTGTGCCTGAATCAGCTGCACACAGAGCGGGTGAGCATGTGGGGGAGACACATAGTCCTGACCAACGGGAAGTAGCGAGGGACAGCAATCCTTACATTGCTGCTGGGACCTGTAGTTCGAATGTTCACCACTTAGATCTACATCTGAGTTCTGACCATTCCTCTGAGTTGCCTATAGAGACAGGGGAGTCAGTTGCTAGCCCACACTCACTTATCCAGCTATCTAATGGCTTAGAGGAAATAGATGAGGGACCCAAACTCCCTGTTACACTACACCCCCAGATAGATGAGTCTAAGGGGGAGCGGAGTGTCCTGTTCCTTAGACCCTCAGATCAGAATCACATAGTGTATCCCACAGACGGGGAATTGTGTAACGGGGAAGCAGGGCAGAGTGGACGTAGGTATTCCGCTGTGCCAGGATTGAAGGGTTCCCATTTACAGGAGTTCTTGTGGGAGGGAGATGTTCTCTCAAGCAGCACCCACAAAGACACACAGTCAGTGAAAGGTGCAGAGAGCGTAGGTAAGAATGCAGAGGTTTGCCCACAGCTATTGCAGGACCAGAAGTTCCAGCTGTCTGAGATAGTTAAGCCCTTCTTAACCCCTCCCCCCAGAGAACCTATTGAGGCCCAGCTATCAGCTATTCCATTTGAACCTGGTGGGATCTGTGGGAGATGGCTTGGGCTATGACCTGTCAGTCAATTCCCATGCCATCTCTTAAAAAGGGAAGGTGTCATGTGCAAGCTAATGTTTAGGCATAAATCTGCAAATATATGTTTGTGTATTACTTCCTAGAAATAGTGTGACCTGGTGCTCTTAGAAGCTGTTAGATCAATGGGTTTTGTGGATGTTAAACCACCCAGGGGGGCTGGTAGATAAGGATAGCACCTTATACCATTTATGGCAGGATGGCAAATGTGAATGCCTTTGAGGAGATCTCTTGCAAGACAATGAAATCTCACACATGTTTGGGAGGCCCCAGACAGGCCGACTGCAGAGACTGGGTTGTATGTTAATGACAGATTCAAGCTGAATAAGGGCACAGGAAAAGATCATATCATTTTCTCCAATATCATACATACCAGAGGCATGTGTGGTATGCAGATGAAGGGAAACTTAGGACCTGTTGTGTGAAGGTAAAATCATGTTCGTAAACCATACTGTTGAAAAGTTAGGACGGTGTAAAGAAAACTTGACTTAGAGGTATTCAAACAGCAAAGTCATAAGACCCTAATTTGCATTCTCCCCTCCTGTTGGTTCTGACCTCACAGGGAAGGGGGCTGGGGGCCCTGTAGCTTGACTTTAAAACTGTATTGAAAATGTAACCCTGGGTTCTTCTTCTGAGGGAGTTTAATTGAAGAGGTTCCATTTTTTCCTGCTCCTCCCGGCACCACAAACTTGATTCTAAGTGAGGTATCAATTCTGTGTTTTATCCTTTTTATTTTATAAGAAACAATTGCACTCTATTTGTATGTCATTTTATTATCTTTTTATCTTAAGCATTGTGGATGTATTTTCCATATTAAATTACACTTAATAAGTTCTAGTCTCTGTGTTCTTATGAATTCACGCGACAGTTTGGTCCAGACGCTACCTAATTGAAACTGTGCAAACCTTGTGGTTTAAGTGAACTCTGATTAAAGTAAATTGTGTTGGATTAATGCTAGGGAGAACCGAAGGCTTCCTAAATAAGAGTGTCAGCTCTTATCCGAAAAAACCTTGGTGGTGGTAATTAGTATCGCAAAGCTAGTGTGTGGCATAGATAGGGAAGGATTTAATCATTTTAGACAGACCAGGTGGTTGTCTTTGTGGTTGACCCTGTGTCACATATGCGTCACGCAGACTCAGGTGAGTGCTGTTCGTGACAGAGACCATTAACCAACTGCTCTGGCAACAGCCGCATGGCTTTATTAACCCAGGCTGTGGACAAGTTGGCTCTAAACAAGCTCCCTGCCCTGACATAGGCAGAGCGGAGAATAATAACACATTTCCTGTCAGTTGGGTCCTGCAGAGAGACTCTGCTTGTGTAGGGATAGCTGAAGTTGTGGACAAACGTGCCACATTTTCAGCATCTGAAACTTTATTCGGTTTCTGATAAGCGTCAGACGCCATGTCCAACAGCTGTGGTGAGGGGGGGGGGGGGGAAACAAACAACCTGCTTCTTAGGTCTCTTAAAGAGAAAGAGCAACGGGATACCCAAACTCAGGTTCCGCAAAGCCTAATGAGTGTCTGACCACTAGGATAAGGTTATCTACATTGTGTGTAGAGGAAGAATCCTCTGAACTAATTGCAACTTCCCCATCTGAATCTAAAAACAACTCTGTTAAGATACTGTGACTGTTAAGATAGCAAGCTGGCAGCCTAAGTTAACTGTCCAGGTCAACAGGTAATCTAGGAGATAATTAGGTTAGAATTTCCAGATTATGCGCAATGTGTCTCCACAGTACTATGCTGGCTGAAATAGCAGTGGGAAATATATTAATATGTATAAATATGAATGTTATTGTATCAAAATGTATATGAGGCTTTGATCATGTAACTCTGCTGATACAACGTGTCAAATGTCTTAATGTTTCACGCAACAGTGAAGTGTCATGTTATTCCCTGATGTAATATTGTAACACTTTGTTAAGTGTATCCAGCCAAATAGCCAATTCAATCAAGCCATGTCATTGTGTAATAAAGGTAACAGAGACAGTATGTCTAACAGTTAAATAATTTAAGTGTCCACTTATAGATCCTGCAATCCCCAGGACGCAATCCCCACTGCGTCCGCCTCCTGGCAATCAGCTGTCATCCATGGCGTGCGCTCATTAACTATTCTGCCTCCTGTGTGTGTACAGGACTAAATGCATTGTGTCCCCTAATTGGTCCTTGGGTGTCTTTAATGCAGGGAGGGCTTAACCTCCTTGTCAGTTATAGCGTTGTGTCTCTGCATTAGCTGACATACTCTATGTTCCTGTGGATACACTGTCTGGCTCTGTTTGATACCCGTTGTGACCCTTGGCTTGTTTCTTGGACCCTGCTTGTATGTTGATTGTCCCTGACCCTTGGCTCTGTCTCCTGGAATTTTTGCCGCTAGCTGCCAGCCCCGACCTTTTGACCTGTCTGTGACATTCCTACTCGCTTCTGACCCAAGACCTTTGGTCTGTCCCTGGTTATTCGAGTGCTTCGCTGCTGGTTTCTCTGCCGCCTACCTCCATTCTATCGGTTACTGTACATAAGCTTTTACAATGTTTGAGTTAAGCCCTGGGGGCATCAGAGTACCTGTGAGTGCTCCTAACTCTATGGGAACGGCGGCTGCTATAGGTGAAGACCTTTACCACCAGTTCTAAAAGCATATGTCAGTTTCTGGAAAGCCGCAACATTAACCATTTAAATGAACCTCTGTGTAGGTTATAATAAATCTGTTTCACTCCTTATCAGTGTCAGCTTTTATTCCTTAACTGTATAGATATCTAGTAATTTGCCTCTGTGTCCCTAATGGGGTCCTGTGATGCTAACAGTGCCCCCCCCCCCCAACAATCTGAGGTTTCAAGAGGTAACTGGATCCTAATATTCTCCTGACATGTTTTTAAAAGAAGGGAATCTCGAATAATCAGATGAAAAATAGAGTAAAGTTTATTAACTCTCGTGTACATGGACGAACAAGTCTAATCACATCAGAAGGTAATGATAATACATTTGCACATATATTTTATAAGCAGTAATCTTGGCACACTTAAGCAGAGAAGCATTGAGATTGCAATTTACACTGATTGGATAACTATTAATTACATGCACCTCTAGTCAAAGAATGTGCCTTACTGACCACATGTCACCACAGTTTTGGAGATGTTAATTTTCTTATCAATGTTTTAAATAATGACTAGTACCAGACAGTACAGCCTTGTAGAAGCACATTCCAAGAAGCATGAAACATGAAGAACATAAAGATATTCATCTCTTGCAAAACCTAGTTCATAAATAAACAGAATCATATAGGTACATTATTGCTGCTAGACTCCATACTGTAACCCAGATTGCTTATTTAAACTTCACTTCTCTCTGTCCCTGGGTATCGTGACAACCGTTTCAAAAAGATCACTCTTGAAACATTTATTGAATGCATCAAAGTCCATTTTTTCATTGTTTGAATATGGTAACACACAACTAAAGTTGGGGACAGGATTATTAAAGTTAAGGTGATCACGTACCTGAAAGACGAAGTGTTAATAGCACAAAGTAGATAGCCAGTATACATGGTTGGTAAATACAGACTCTATTATCCGAATTACTGTAGTACATAACTGCATATAATATCCATATGTGCACTCTCATTTCATCTACGTAAGAATAAAAAGTATAGATATAAAATAAAACTGAACCTAAAACGTATTCCATTACTCGATGTGCAAACTGAAGTACACAATACGAGGTATGTCTATTAAATACCGAGACTGTGATTCCACCTAGTAAACAAAGCATTCAGAACCGGTTATAACTGCATACATAGTAACCTTGAACCTGCATGACAAGCTGCAACACTCTATGACGTTCAGTTGATTGTGAGTCGCCATTTAGTTGGTTGTGTTTACTGTAGAGTGCCAAAAAAAATGCTAAGTTTAAAAGTTGAACGACGTGTCAATTTGAAATTTGTAGTAAAATTGCACAAAACACCAACAGAATGACACAGATACAAACCTGTTTCATAAAGTAATCACTTGTGATGAGACCTGGATCTTCCAGTACGATCCTGGCACCAAAAGACAGTCACTGCACTGGAAAACACCGTCATCACCAAGAATGAAAAACGCTTGTCAAAGCAAGTCAAATTTCAAAGCAATGCTCATTGTTTTTTTCGATATCAAGGGTGTAATTTTGAAATAATGTGTTTGTTTTGGTGCATCTAGTCTTGTACCTTTCTAATCTGTACATTGCCAAAGAGTCTCCATCAACGTCAGATCTCTGGAGAAACCACATAGTGCCAACAACTCCTTAATCTAACATGCCCCATTAAATAATAAATATGGGGATTTTCCCAGGAAATCCTACTTGCTACATGAATATGGAGGTCTGAAGCATGTAAATGTTTCATAACGAGATCCACAGCCATTCATTTCCATTGTCCCATGACATCTTAATGCCATTTAATCTATCCAACATGTGAACTAAAGGAGCAGTCAAGATGTCAATTAAAGAAATATCCTTAACCTCCTGAATCAAGTCCAAAGAGAACGTGAGATTCTTACTAAGGTACAATACATTTAGCTGATGAAAGGACATGTGGAATCTAAACCACAGTCTTCATTAAAGATAATGTACCCATTGCTAAACTGTACTATATCTTCTGCAATGCTGTATGCACTATGCTGCATTGTACCCATTCTTACACTGCACTATACCTCCTGCAATGTTGTATAATTGTGGGACTGGGCATACGATTTATTATTATTATTATTGTAGATTTGTAAGGCGCCAGAGTGCTCCGTATTGCCGTACAGTAGGGATAACAGGACATACATAAAACAGGGATTATTAAAGTAATTTTATCGTTTTCAAATAAGCATTGCCCAAGCGATTGTATGTGTTTCTAACGCACAAAGTGATTTATTTTAGCAGATGTAAAAAGTTAACAGTTCAATACATTATTAAATAATACAGTACAGTACAGCCAATACCAAAAGATAAATACATACCGCTGCTATCGCATGCGTTTGCTGCGCTGCCACGGGACCCAGTGAACAGTATATCTCTATGGAATACTGTAGTCAGAGTGGACTGGCCCTGGCAGCGCAGCTATGATCATATATACACATTCAGTGTTACAGAGAACAATGCAAATGACGTAGCTTGCTTCTATAGGTCCAGACAAAGGGTGGGTCCAGGGTAAACAGGTCATAGGCGGATTCAATCTAAGGAATCCAAAGGTGGGGGTCGTCTCTCCAGGGGGTCTGCTCCTTTCTAAGCCAGCATCATACAAAGGTTTATTCCCTAATATCAATAACTAAAGTATGCAATGTGCGATCTCTTCGCCGACTGCAACGGACAGCTGCTGATGAATAGGGTTTCAATATGATACCATACATGCCACCTTTCCCACAACCTGAACCATATATATCACTGAAGTGCACATATAATCATATTATATAAACTAATAATAAACCAAATACTATCTGCTCATAAAATACAGTGTAACGGAACCAATATGAATATGAATTATATAAATAACTAAAAGTAATGCGAGTGTGTGCGTGCTTATTTTACCGTGCGATCGCACCACGCGCTGTATTAGGTGGCGTACGGATCTGTGTTACGTGGCGTACGCATCGCAATTGCACGGAAAAACAATATTAACCAATATACTTTCGTTCATCCAATTATACGACTTCAACAGTCCACCCTTTGATAGAATAATAAACTATCACCTTAAAGATGTTATATGCAGGATCTCAGTACCACGTTTCATTGTTATGTAATACAAGTCCCCCTAGGTGTATGACCACGCTGTTTGTAGCTCTAAGTTATCATAGGAGAGAGTCTTAATCCTCACAACGATTTCTTCCTTTACTATAGACCGTACACTTCTGGAGCTTGGAGATAACCTTTTTATGCCCTTCAAGGGTGCAATAAAACACGTAATACATTATTTGGAAAGGTACAAAAGTACAATAGAACATGTATCAGCTATACAGAATACTCTACTACAGTTCTTCAATTTTAACAGGTTCATCTGTCCCACGCATGTCTTTAAGCTCAGAATACATTTAAACATTTCATGTTCATTAATAGCATCATGCTATGTCTATCAATAATGTCATATACAATCTCCTTCAGCTTGCGTTGATATACACCCTTCTAATAATGTCATCAGTTCTTTTCATCAACACTTGTGGGCGGGCTATTGTCTGTTCGTTCTTCCCAGTCTCCCAATACTCTGGTTTAATATTGGGAGACTCCAGACTAAGGGACCTAGGTGTTGTACTCTTAACCTAGTGGCCTCCCACCCATAATTTGGGTACCTCAAGAATATTTAGTGGAAAGAGAACTAATCCTACTTGATATAATCACTGAGGCACGTGAGAGCACGCCCAGCACTATGTTTGGTCTGAAACCTTCAACGCTGGGCGTACCTCTTTTTAACTATGGGGTCACCGTACTTACGGACGTAATGCTACACAGACAATAGCCCCTCGCACTTTCTCCAAGCTCCACAGTTTCCAAATTTTCCTTTACCTCTGAATTGAATAGAGTAATTGGCTGGACCGATTATGCTACTAACTTCTCCTTCCTCCCCAATACCTCAACATCACTACCTGAACCAGCCTCTATCACCTGTCAACAATCAAAAGAATTGACCATCCTGAAAAGAAAATGTGATGAGAGAAACGCTTAACAGGAAAACTACAACTTCATGCTGGACAACGGTCTTAGCCTTTGGCTCAGGTGCTACTGACTGCCTTTGAGGCTTTCCAGAACAGATTCATGAGTGCCCATGGACCCCTCTCTGAGTGTTGGCCCCTCCTGCAGTGGATGGAATGGGTACCAGTGCCCCTGCTACTTTTGGTGCTGGTAGCTTACACTTGGTACCTGTCTGTCAAATAACCTGAGCCTAAGAACTTTCTGTTTCACAACTTACTCTCCCGGTCCAAAATCCTGACAGTTAATGTAACCCTTCAGGAGACAGTGTTTCGAACGTTCTCGGTTGCTGTCTCACTATTTACCTTCCCTCTCAAGGTCTAAACTAGCCTCTCAGTTACAAATTCATCCTAAGAGGGGTCGAGAACATTTCAAAAGCTAACAGGTCAAGGGGCTGCCCAGGAGTGACCTTTTGGTAGCGGGGAAGGACTAGTGGCCGAAGCTATCAGTCACTTCAATCAAGTTCCAACTTTTATTCTATTCAATTCGTTCTACCGAGTACCTTTACTTTATGTTCACACTGGTTTGTGGCTAATCGAAAGTGTGTGATTTGTTACCACTACTCATACATTATACATCTATTATCAGTAACATGAATACCCCTATCACCGATTATAACTCTAGGGCTATCACATTGAATAACAAAAGCTTTGAGTATGACATAGAAATACATTAGACACATTTCAATACACCTTTACCCAGACATATTTCATTGGTACACCATTGTATACTTGAGAATCCTGCATGGTGGTAATTGGATGACGTGGATTTGTTTTATCTGGAGAAATTCTTCAGGTAACCCAAATCTTCATATATTGACTAATATGTGTATGTGTGCATGTGTGTGTGTGTTCACATTTTAAAACTAAAACAATACAACGAAAAACAAAACAAAACATAGATTTGTTAGCTGTCACATAAAACCCTGCTGTCTATTTGACAGCTATGTTCGCCCTGGTGTGACAGCCATGTATGGTCGTGTGTGTAAGCGTGGACTTTACTAGCAGCTACTTCAGTTGGTAACTGTGTCACTGTATAAAGTCCTCTATGTAGTGTGCTACTCATGTGCTGGTATTGCTATAAAAAGATTTTTCAGTCAACTCAACATCGCCCCCTAGACTAGAAAAATGCTGAAGGCCAATGTCTATCAATCGATTTTCCCTCTGCCAACTCACATGCCATTTTTAGTACCTCACATTCAGCTACTTGACTAAGTGAGAAGACAACGGGGTCTCTTTTCTATAACACTTTCTTCAAATATAACAGTACCCAGTACATGTCTGTCTAACAATGAAAAAAAATAAAACACGAAAATTCTACATTTTCTAGGGTTTCACATTATGTCGTATCTTGTGGTAAAAATCCTACTCCAATGTTCTACACAGAGATGCATATCTGTATGCCTATCCTCTAGCAATCTCCTGTCTCTACCCTTTGTGCATCCATATAAAGTCACATTTTTGTACAGGAGGCACGAACCACAAAAAAAACAAAAAAAAACAAAAAAAAAACAAAACAGATATGCAATCTATAAAACATGAATCGTATTTCCACAACAGAACCTTTCTGCTTAAAATCAGCAGTTTCTATACACATGAAAACAAAACCCCTGACTGTTTCTGTGACTCATTTGTTTTTTTTTTTATCTCTACCAGAGCAGAGAGAGAGAGAGGAAAAGAAAGATAGAGAGGTACTAGCATAGATGTAAAGAATGAGACATAAGAAAGCAATGAATAATAGGAATACAAAGATTTGAATAAAAAACATACATGCAGAAAGGGAGATTTTACAACAGAAATGACAGCTGGATTGGACTGTATGGGAAAATGGTCGTATTCATTTCACTAATTCCCTTAGCCATTTGCTAAACTATGACCCCTCCCCATACTTGACTAGGGGGTCTTAACCGTGCAATCCAGTGTCGTCCGTCATTTGTTCATTAAGAACTAGGTATCGCCATAACTACATACCTTTGCAACGGACTTTCCTAACTTATGATAGAGAAATGAAAAATTTACTCTTAGTGACTCATATTTTCTCTGAAATACATAAAACGATATTTTGGAGCAAAGTATGTACATACTTCATTTTTGGATAATGATTCTCGGCCAAACAAATTATCATGAGTCACTGCAGCCTGAAACAAAGAGTGTTCCAATGATCCATTGTTAATTAGTCTTCCAAGAGTAATCTTTCTATTTCTCTACCTCACCCTTTTAAACACTGAGTCTATATTTCTTCTGCGTACCCTTTATCTTGTTTTCCTCTCACAGATAGTTATCTTAAAACAGCAACAAAACAAACATTTCCATTCTTTTCCCTCGGCCAGCGATTAGGAAAGCAAGCATGTGACAACATAAAACAAAACAAGCAAAATCAACAAAGATTACCTTTTAAATCAGTTTGTTTTCTAAACTTGCACATTAATACTTACCACCAATTATTATTTGCCTTGCCTGGTCCTAATTTCCTAGCTTTGGCTCTAATATTAACTTTGCAATCTTTCCTCAAATGTCCCTTCTTAAGACAGTTAAAACACTTCAACGATTTCTGTTTCTTTCGTCCCTTATAGTAGTTTTTACAATTCTGAGGTTGTGAATGTAATTTTTCTAACGCCTGGATACTCAACATCATTAACCTATCACTCTGTGTTTTTTCCTTTTTACATATATTTTTATCATGTTCTACAGCATTCCCTTGAATTTCATTTACCATGAGACCTCTCCAATTAGGAAAAGAGGTTTGCATCCATGTCCTTAGATCCTCCCGGAGGCCGCCCATTAGTACTGCAACAGCTACCTCCCTATGATGTGGATTTTCCCTTATATCTGATAACCCTGTGTACTTAATCATGGCTGCTAGAGCCCTAGAAAAATAATCAGTTGTAATCTCATTACCTTTTTGTTTGATGGTGAATATTTTGCCCCATTCCATTGTCACTGGAAAATATATGGCCAATTCTTTGATTATACGTCCAATATTATCCTGATTGTCATCCTCAGTTAAGGGTTTATCCTTCTCCAACCTACAATCCTTAATGAACTTTTGTATATCAGTATCGAGAGGAAGACAAGCTCTAAACAACACTCGCCAATCTTTATTAGTAGGCTCATGTGCATTACCTGAATGTCTAATAAATTTCTGACACTTGGCCAAATCTTTTCTAGGATCAGGGAAATTAGACATAATTGTAAATAGCTCCGTCTTAGTCCATGGAAAATACATTGCTACCTGTTTCATAGGAACTACACCATCTCTGTCCGCTTTCCCATTGGGAACTGCTGTTGTGCGGACAGGATATAAGCCTACCAAATCACTATGTTCTGAACTAGTTGCTGGAATCGCTGTGGCAGTACAATGAATGTGTCCCCCTTTGACAACCTTTACATTATTCTCACCAATTTCAGCCGCTGCCCCTGCCGGTGGAACCGTTCTCTTTCCTTGTCCGTGTATGTTACTGGCATTGGCAATGGCTGAAATGACTGTGGGTACATCTTCTTCTAAAACATTACTTAAGACATCATACAATTTACTCATTACATTTTTAACATTTTTGGTATTGGCTGTACTTTCCGCCCCAACTGAATTTGTCAGGGGCGTGTTTGCGCTCAGTTCGCCACGCTTTGTAACGCACACTTCCGGAACGCTCATTTCTGGTACGCTTATTTCCGCTGTGCGCGCGCTTTTTGCCACACTTACTTCCCCTGTGCATTCGCTGCTCTGCCACGTGTTACCTTCCATTTGCCACAATTTTAAACAGTCATCATGTTCAAATCTCGTTTTTTGTTGATTTAATCAACCGCACTTTATCTCTAACATTATTTAACACCTCTGAGTCAAAACTACCTATGTTTGGGAAAGGTTTCACACACTCCCGGGTCATCTTGACCCATTTGTCGCAGTATGCCGTTGCATACTCACCATATTTATTATACATAACATACTTTGCCGAACCAACCGGCCATTCATTAGGCAGCACACAACTGGCCATGACTTCTTGGCCCTGAACGATTTCAACAGGTACATCCCCTCAAGTCCACGCTACTGAGTACAACTAAACAACACGCGATTGTCAGCGTACTCACTGGAGAAACAACCTAACACAACTGGGATCAGACAAGTACCAACTTCGCAATACCCTGCTTTTCCTAGTTTGAGTACTTTACCACTGTTAGCAACCGATATCAATCAAGAATATCAGTGGTTGCAGCGTGTTTCCTCCCACATCTCCCAAGTCGCAATCACGGCTGCACTAAATCAACCATGCGGTCCGATTGCACCGCTTACGGATACTAACTATCGGTAAGCTTTGCGATTAATATTTGGGAATGCCGCGAAAACCTGTTATTTTCGCTCCGAGTATACTTGCCATGTATACTCTGTGGTGTCTCTTTATCACCTGCTCTTAATTAGAACAGAACACCACTTCACACAAAGGTTTCTTTATATCCTGTTCACACAGAGAAAAGAACCTTTGTTGTCAGGTCCTCTTTTTACCGTGCCCCGTCAGACACACCTGAACCAAAGCGCTATCTATTTTCAATAGTTCCACGCTGCCCTCCCAATACTCAATCAAGGCCCTGCCATGCGGTCCAACCGCACTGCTCAGAGATACTAGTTATCAGTGAACATCGTGATTAGTATTGGGCGCACGTGCAAAACCCTATATTCCGTTTTCAGTATACTTTTGTCTTTATACATAACAATCGCATACACACACACAACCGTTTGTTTTCTGTACAGAAAATGAATTTCCCAAACACTAGTAATATATTTTAAGAGGCTTTAACAAGTGGTTATACTATGCATATATAACAGACTATGAACATGATTGTTTAAAACACGTGGCAACAATACCGGAAGTTCATACACGCTAAATAGGAAGTACACATACACTAGGCAATGCAATACCTTTTAAAACGTAAAACGACAATAAAAAGAAACATTTTTCTTTCTTGTCCCTAGATTCAAGTTAGCATTCCTTTAGATTACGCAACTGCGGACATTCAGCTTCTCAACACAAAATGGACAACAGGTTTTGAACACATTGCGTTCTTTCCCGTATGAAACGCGTCCGTCAATATCCACCCTTTGTTGAGCAACCTAAATCCGCAAGCGTTGCGTACCTTCAGATAACGTAACCTCCTAACTCACGAGCCCCCAAATTATTAAAGTAATTTTATCGTTTTCAAATAAGCATTGACCAAGCGATTGTATGTGTTTCTAACGCACAAAGTGATTTATTTTAGCAGATGTAAAAAGTTAACAGTTCAATACATTATTAAATAATACAGTACAGTCAATACCAAAAGATAAATACATACCGCTGCTATCGCATGCGTTCGCTGCGCTCCCACGGGACCCAGTGAACAGTATATCTCTATGGAATACTGTAGTCAGAGTGGACTGGCCCTGGCAGCGCAGCTATGATCATATATACACATTCAGTGTTACAGAGAACAATGCAAATGACGTAGCTTGCTTCTATAGGTCCAGACAAAGGGTGGGTCCAGGGTAAACAGGTCATAGGCTGATTCAATCTAAGGAATCCAAAGGCGGGGGTCGTCTCTCCAGGGATGCCACCTTTCCCACAACCTGAACCATATATATCACTGAAGTGCACATATAATCATATTATATAAACTAATAATAAACCAAATACTATCTGCTCATAAATTCCAGTGTAACGGAACCAATATGAATATGAATTATATAAATAACTAAACGTTGTAATGCGAGTGTGTGCGTGCGTATTTTACCGTGCGATCGCACCACGCGCTGTGTTAGGTGGCGTACGGATCTGTGTTACGTGGTGTACGCATCGCAATCGCACGGCAAAACAATATTAGGACACAAGGAGCCAGTGTAGGGATTTGCACAGTGGTGCAGCAGATGTGAAGCGGTGAGAGAGGAAGATCAGTCTTGCTGCAGAATTTACTATCATCATATTTTTATAGCATTAATCATAATATGCTGTACATTGGATAGGAGACATTCACATCTGTCCCTGCAGATTCTCTTCTTTTAAACTTCTATTTCTACCCCAGAGTGCCAAGGTCATTGTGAGTGATGGGATTTACCTTCATTTATCTTCATTTATACTGTTTGTCTTGCTGAGGGACACCTACAGTGCAAGTAAATAAATCATTCTTAGATGATTTTTTTAAAATAAAATCTACATATTAGGACACGTTCAGGAGTCAGGTTCTCTTCTGATTATTCATTAATGGTGCATCTGGACGTACACAGCTCTAAAAACAAGACAGTCTTAGAAGAGAGAGGGTTGAAATGGAGGAATTGAATATCACCATTAACATTTATATAATGTATTTTTAATGTGTGCTGCAGCGCCAGGAGTGTAATACCTGGCGCCACAGCATTGAATGGGTTAAACCCTGGCGCTGAGTGTGTAAATATTTATTTAAATATTTTAAGTGAAATGTGTATATGTGTGTAGGCGTTATTAAAGTAATTATATCGTTTTAAAATAAGCATTGCTCAATCAATTGTATGTGTGTCCAAAGCACATGGAGGTTTATTTTAGCAGATGTAAATAGTCAACAATTCAATACGTTAACATATTATAATACAGTACAGTACAGCACAGCCAATACCAAAAGTTACATACATACATACATACCGCTGCAATCGCTGCGCTTCCATGGGTCCCAATGGAACAGTGTATCTGTTAGATAACTGTGGTCAGAGTTAACTGGCTAGCAGCTGCAGCTGTGATCATATATATTCATTCAGTGTTACAGAGAACAATGCAAATGACGTAGCTTGCTTCCATAGGTCCAGACAAAGGGTATCTCCAGGGCAAACAGTTCATAGGTTGATTCAATCTAAGGAATCCAAAGGAGGGGGTCGTCTCTTCAGGGGGTCTGCTCCTTTCATAGCCAGCATCATACAAAAGGTATATTCCCTAATATCAATAACTAAAGTATGCAATGTGCGATCACTTCACCGACTGCACCGGGCAGCTGCTGATGATTAGGGCTTCAATATGATATCAGGCATGACACCTTTCCTATAACCTAAACCTTTAATAACACTAGAATGTACATATAATCATATTATATAAACTAATAATAAACCAAATGCTATCTGCTCATAAATTACAGTGTAGCGGAACCAATATGAATTGTATAAATAACTAAATGTTGTAATGCGAGTGTGCGTGCGTATTTTACCGTGCGATCGCATCACGCCACGTGTTACCTGGCGTACGCTTCGCAATACGCATGGCAAACCAATATTAAACCAATATACTTTCGTTCATCCAATTATACGACTTCAACAGCGTGCAGCACCGAAAGGGTTACCTCCCGATGGTGGGTCCTGGGAGTGTGTAAATGTATATTGTTTAAATGTATAAAATAAATGTTTGATGTACAGTTGCCGCAGCGCCGGTAGATAACTGGTGTGCAACGCCGAAAGGATTAACTCAGCGCCGGGAGTTTAAAATGTTTTAAAATGTACTTAAAGCATAAAAGTGTTTTTAAAATGTATATTTAATAATAAAAATGCACTTATCCTCCTTGGTGATCCAGCGGAGCTGCTATGGAGTCTTCACCCCCCCGGCAGCTAGCTTTCAGTGGATAGCGGAGGGGTTTATAACACAGCCTCCTGGATTCAAATGAATCCAGTAGATGCAGCTCCTCCTGGGGGTCCCAGCAGGCTGAGCCGCATACTGGAGCTCAGAGATACATGTCAGGTAGGTAACTTCTGTTGGCGGGTGGGAATATTATTGACTGTTTTTCAAGTTTGAGTTGGGGAGAGGACATCCAAGATGAAATGGCAGAAAGACAGTTAGTAACGCGGGCCAACAATGATGATGAAAGATCAGTAAGGGATAGATATTTTAGGAATCAGCGGCATAGAGAGGATACTGAAATCCAAAGAAGCTTATTCGTTTACCAAGAGAAGTGGTGTAGATAAAGAACAGCAGATGACCTAGCACTGAGACTTGTGGTACTCTAACTGATAAAGGAAGCAGAGCAGAGGTGGATCAAGAGGAATTATAGATGAAAGAGCTATTACATAGGTAGGATGAGAACCAGGATAAGACAGTGTCTTGAAGAACTGGGGATTGTAGAGTTTGTATAAGAAGAGAGTGGTCAACAGTGTCATATGCAGCAGAGAGATCCAGGACAATTAGAAAGGAGTAATGGCCTTTAGTTTTCGCAGTGATCACATCATTTATGGGATACAGTGTGGATATTGTAAACAGGAATATGGTGTTTTAAATGGTTAAGTGGAATTTGTGTTTTATGAGTTATTATGGTCACCGTGATTTGTCAAAACAGCCCCGGTGTGAGATACATAATATCTATGCTGTAGTGTGATGTACTATTGAGAATATATGGAGCTTGTGATATGTATGCACATAATACAAGAACAATGGTGTTATGTATTATGTATTTCTGATATAGTGAGGATTTTGTGTTGATTCTGTATGGATTGTATATAGGATTAGCAGTGCATTTACATATTGGAAAATATGTATAATATGAGTTTAATGTTATTTGGGACACATGTATACATATATCCAAACACAAACAAGATTTTACACATTTATGAGATACAGAAAGAAATTAATACTGTAGTCATCATAGAGGAATTACAGTTATAAGGATCAACCTATAACATATTTGGGGGGAATAAGGCCTAATCCTAACTGCAGTGTAAATATGGTATATCAAAGGAATCCATTGATAAATTGAGCTACTAAAGTGTAGAATGTGAAGTCAGAGGGTCTGTTGGATGTTTATTCGGTGGCTCTGCACATCCCGGTGTTAAAAGATAACAGTGTCACCTGTGTCAGCTTCAAAGACCTCATAGGATGAGCTATATCCTGGTATAGGTTGTAGTTTTGACACCTGAATAGACTTTTAGGAATCGCTCAACATGTTGTCTGGCACAAGGAGACCATGTAATGACTGGCTATATTTTATATAGACAAAATAATTACGTTTTCAGATATGCCACTTAACATCAATAAAAGTAGTGATGAACCACATTTTCCTTAATAGCATGCTGAAGGGCAGCTCATATGTCAAATTAAGAATTCTGCCACACAGAGAAGTTGAGGAAATTAGTATAAGCTCAACCGATACCCTGTACCTAGGTCTGTATATAAATTCATATGGGATTTATTAATAATAAAATTGGGTCTGTGTGACACTACACAGAAAAGTTAGGTCACATAATAGAATTGGGTAGTAAATCAGGCAACATTCAAATGGTGATTGTAAAAAGTGTCACAGACCACAACCACTGGAGGTGTAAAGGTGTCTTTAACAAGCTGAGACCAGTTACAAGAAATTGTCAGTCTTTTGGGAAATCAATCATTACTGCTAAACTGTCCATCTTCAAGACAATTTCCCTTGGCTCAGAACATACCACTTATCTGTAAGTTATACTCTGAATTTAATCCCTTTATTTTAAACTGTTTTGCTTGTGTATGTTATGTCAATTGTTTATTATTATTTTCTTATTAACCTATAAGCATTGTACTTTTTGTATATTAAATCTAAAAATGTAATAGTGATGTCCTTATTGCTCTAAATGAATTCACTGCCTGTCTAGAAGAGATTGCTTGACCATGCTAAACCTTTCACTGCAGAGGTGTGAATCGTGAATACATTGGTATACCTAGCCGAGTGTGTGCCTGCATGTTAACCTTTTGATTGCTGGTGTGTGCAAAGTAGTTGTTTATTCGGTACAGGTTACAGCGTGATTGTCATAAAGGTGTCAGAATCAGCTGGCATTTTATAAGGTACAGAGTCTATTTTTAGCATACATATCTTTTATACCCAAAAAGAGACAATCATATTTCTGAACAAATCAAGAATCTTCTTAATTACGTACAATGTTTGTATCAGCAATTATAGTAAAGTTCCACGTTTAATTTAGACATTGACCAGGTGTCACGTTATTTCTTTATCTGGCTTTATCAGACATATTGTGCTGATATTTTTCTATTTCTACCCCCTAACCCAGTGGTTCCCAAACTGTGCGCCGAGTCTCCCTGGGGTGCCGCGGTGATCTCACAGGGGTGCCTCGGCCAAGGCCAGTTGTAAGCAAGTCAGGGGACTACTTGGTAATTATTTTGGCTTAGGGGTGCCTTGAAAAAATTATGGCGACCCTAAGGGTGCCTCGAACTGAGAAAGTTTGGGATCCACTGCCCTAACCTGTCTATACTCCTTAATCCTGTCTTAAAAGCTCTTATTCTGCTATGCTCTTTATGACATTTATCTCATTATTTATTATGTTGTTTGTTGTCAGCTAAGGTCATATTGACCTTGCTTAAAATTAGAAAACCATTTATTAAAGCGCAAGTATTAAAACATAATATTTTCTGTGCTTGGTACTGTGTTTGTGTATATATTGAATACTTATTGGAATAATATGGATTATTGTGAATTATTTCCACATGCTATAAGTTAATGAACCTACAACCAGATTGTCATATATGTTGAAATATTATATGTACTGTGTGTAAGATTATGTTATTGAATATATTGTGGCAAGAGCCCGCTACTGCAGAAGCACACGCGTACTACTTCTTCCTTTTTATGGTTCTTTATTGTCAGGATGGTAATAATGTTTTGACACCGTATACTTGCACAGCAATTATGGAGACCCTCAACGCTTACTATACATAGTCCAGCTCTCTGCCCAGATCAGCCAGCTAGCCCAGCGTTGATCTCCCTGAACAATGAAACAAGCAGGGTTTTATACCTGACACTCCTCCCACAGGCCTAGCTTGATGGACAGGTGACACACCCACCTTCTCTTTAAAAGGAAACGCCCATCCCTGGCTCTGTTTAGACTATCAGACCCACCCTGTCTGTTTGCTGAGAGGAAGCAGCTTTTAAATCATGTAAGTAAACCAATTTTAAACTACACATATGTTTTTACCTGGTTTAATCTCCACCTAGGTACATAACTGTGCCAATGTTTTACTCTACTTCCCTTCTTTCTCTGCATATTACCAGCTAAATGCCTCCTTTTGTTACAATATATTGTAACAATGTTGTAAGTAAATATGCTTATTTTCATACAAATATGTCCATTTTCATTATGGGTTTTATATTGCCTTGAGACCATAAATATTATATAGAGAACCCTGTGAGAACTGGATTTTAATATAGTGTAAAGGACTGGAGAAGGTTTGGCTTATTAAAGATAAAAGTGTGTGGTTATTTAAGAAACCTTTCTAGGAAAAGGATATAAAGATAGCGTGTGCACAGTGAGGCAGGAAGTACACGTCATTTTCCTATTTTAATTCTTCCGAATACTTAAAGATACAATATCTTAGTTCTTCTATTCTAGTAGGTTATATTTATAACAAATGTAGAAAAATACCTCTGATAAGGTATTTTATGTACTTAGACAACACAAAGTTTTGTTCTACCCCCTTTGATTGTTTAATACAAACACTAAATAAATAAAATTATATATACCGTATATACTCGAGTATGAGCCAACCCAAATATAAGCCGAGGCACCTAATTTTACCACAAAAAACTGGGAAAACTTATTGACTCGAGTATAAGCCTAGGTTGGGAAATGCAGCAGCTACTGGTAAATGTCAAAAATAAAAATATTGTCGGTGGCTTCTATGCATTAGATAAATACATATACAGCTAGTACCATATAGCCACACAGCTTACCCTCACTCTTCTTGGTTTCCTCCTTCCTGGTTCCTACACCTAGAATTTAGCTGTTAACACAAAAAAACAGCGCTTGATATCGGCAACACTTGGCTCCCAATAATACAAATGTGAGGTTGTAAATAAGTATATCAAATTTATTGTAATAAAACATCAATTAAATTATATAAGTACATAATATATACCCATATCCTAATAAATTGTTCACAAATGGTTACACTAAATCCTTTGCACTTGGTATCAAGCCTAAAAGGTGAACACAGATATAAATAACATTCTTTAGCAAACTGATGCAAATAATTGCCGTGGACAAGTCAGGGTACTCACATGTGTCTCTGACCAGCTGGGCTAGATGGAAATGTCCCGGTCTTTAGCTGTGACTGACAGGCTCCTTTTCATTTAACTTTATTATTCCATGTGCAATGAATACACATAAACAGGGCTACAATAAAATGGTGGCTGACAGTGACATGCTAATGTCACTCCCAGGAGATTAACAACTCCACTCCTGTGTTTTCATCCCTGTACGCTCTCATTTATTTCTGACCAAAGAGGGCAGTCATTGATGAAGTGGGCAGTCATCGCACCACCCACAGAGGCTGTATGTGCCCGCAGATGAGCGGGAGAGACCAGAGACCGGAGAACAGGTAAGTGGGACTCGAGTATAAGTTGAGCGGAGCTTTTTCAGCACAAAAAATGTGCTGAAAAACTCGGCTTATACTCGAGTATATACGATATATATATATATATATATATATATATATATATATATATATATATATATATATATATATTATATATATATATATATATATATATATATACACACATATACATAGACACAGTATATACACATTAATGTAATCAAACTTGCTTCACATCCAATACCTTTTGATCTGCGTGCATTTTTTGATGTTCAACAAATTTAAATTTCTGTGTAAAACATTTCCCACACTCAGAACATGAAAATGGTTTCTCACCTGTGTGAGTTCTCTGATGTCCAACAAGAGATGATTTATGTGTGAAACATTTCCAACACTCAGAACATGCAAATGGTTTCTCACCTGTGTGAGTTCTCTGATGTTCAACAAGATTTGATTTATGTTTGAAACATTTCCCACACTCAGAACATGCAAATGGTTTCTCACCTGTGTGAGTTCTCTGATGTCTAACAAGAGATAATTTACGTGTAAAACATTTCCCGCACTCAGAACATGTAAATTGAGTCTCACCTGTGTGCATTGTCTGATGTTCAACAAGATTTGATTTACATATAAAACATTTCCCACACTCAGAACATGTAAATGGTTTCTCACCTGTGTGAGTTCTCTGATGTCTAACAAGAGATAATTTACGTGTAAAACATTTCCCACACTCAGAACATGTAAACCGTGTCTCACCTGTGTGCGTTGTCTGATGTTCAGAAAGACTTGACTTATGTGTAAAACATTTCCCGCAGTCTGAACATGTAAATGGTTTCTCACCTGTGTGAGTTCTCTGATGTGCAAAAAGAGATAATTTACGTGTAAAACATTTCCCACACTCAGAACATGTAAACTGTGACTCACCTGTGTGAGTTCTCTGATGTCTAACAAGAGATAATTTACGTGTGAAACATTTCCCACACTCAGAACATGTAAACCCTGTCTCACCTGTGTGCGTTGTTTGATGTTCAGCAAGGCTTGATTTATGTGTAAAACATGTCCCACACTCAGAACATGTAAACTGTGTCTCACCTGTGTGAGTTCTGTGACTGTCAACAAGATTTGATTTCTGTGTAAAACATTTCCCACCCTCAGGACATAGAAATATTTCATCATCTGTATGATCTGCACTATACGTAACAATATCTATATTATCAGGAGAATAATCCTCATGATTAAATCGATCAGATGATTTATCTGCTCTGTGAAGTACTGGATGTATATTTAGGGTAGTGGGGTTTCCTCCTGGAGAATCTTGTCGTATGTTAACTTCTGTTTCAAAATCTGTAGATAAAATTAATTTTCTATCTGAGATATTCCTGTGTTTGCATCCATCTGCTGGAAATAAAATAAATGTATGGGTATAGACATTGTAATTTACATTAACATATTATACCCCAAATTATAGTAACATACACTATATGGACAAAAGTATTTGGCCACACCTTTTAATTATTGAATTGAGGTGTTTCAATCAAACCCGTTGCCAGAGGTGTATAAAATCAGCACCTAACCATACAGTCTCCATTTGCAAACATTTGTGCTAAAAAATGGGCTGTTCTGAAGAGCTCAGTGACATCAAGCGTGATACTGTGATAGGATGCCACCTTTGCAATAAGATGGTTCGTGAAATTTCATCCCTGCTGAATATTCCACGGCCAACTGTAAGTGATATTATTAGAAAATGGAAATGTTTAGGAACAACAGCAACTCCACGAAGTGGAAAACCACATAAAATCACACAGCGGGGTCAATGACTGCTAAGGCGCATGGTGCTTAAAAGTCGCCCACACTCTGCTGATTCCAAAGCTGAAGAGTTTTGAACTTTCATTGGCATTAATCTAAGCACAAAAACTGTGCAGCAGGAGCTTAATGGAATGGGTTTCCATGGCCGAGCAGCTGCATGCAGCCCCACATCACCAAGACCGTTGCATGGAGTGGTGTAAAGCACACTGACACTGGATTGTAGAGCAGTGTAAAGGTATTCTGTGGAGCGACGAATCACGCTTCTCTGTATGGCAGTCACATGGGCGAGTCTGAGTTTGGCAGATATCGGGAGAACGTTACCTGCCTGACTGCATTATGCCAGCTATAAAGTTTGTTGGAGGAGAGATAATCGTATGGGTCCGTTTTTCAGGGTTTGGGCTAGGCCCCTTATCTGCAATGAAGGGCAAACTTAATTCTTCAGCATAACAAGCCATTTTGGACAACGCTATGCTTCCAACTTTGTGGCAACAGTTATGGGAAGACCCTTTTCTAATCCAACATGTCTGTGCTCCAGTGCACAAAGAAAGGACTACAAATACATGATTTGATGAGTTCGGTGTGGAAGAACTTGACTGGCCCGCACAGAGCCCTGACCTTAACCCCATCGAAAACTTTTGGGATGAACTGGAAAGGAGATTGCTAGCCAGGCCTTCTCGTCCAACATCAGTGCCTGACCTCATAAATGATCTACAAAATGAATGGGCACAAATTCCCACAGAAACACTCCAACATCTTGTGGAAAGCCTTCCAAGAAGAGTGGAAGCATTTATAGCTGCAAAAGGGGAACAAACTCCATATTAAGGCTTAAGGTATTAAGGTATAAGGTATATTAAGGTACTTTTGCCCATATTGTGTATGTTACTATGAGTAGGTTGAAATGTCCAGCTGTTTAAGTTCAATTTGCAAACTACAAACACTTCATTATAATTATACAACTGAATTACCAAGCACATTGCATAAGCCCAGCCACAGTGACATGCAAAGTGCATCCAGCTTGGACAATTCCAGCTAAAATGCGGACACTGACAAGTAACATTTCCTAATCATACACCTTGCCCAGCCAGCATCCTAGACACTGCCCTCACACACAAACACTGGAGCCTCAAAAGTAGAGTAGACATGCGTGAAATTAGAAGTGAGTCCAGGATATGGGTTTACACTACTCTTAGGTCTCACATCCTTGCACAGAGAATAGGAGAGCATCAGGACAGTTTAGGAGAATGGAGTAGGGCACAGATGGGCAACAACACAAAGTAAAGTATAAGGGCAAAGTACTGTACTGGGTCAGATCAGCAGAATAAAGAGCAATTGTATAGAGCATCCAAGCACGTAGACTGGAGGGGAGATATTGTGCAATGACAGGTGTGTGCAGGCAGGTGGAGTTTGTGTGAAGTGTACTTTGTGATGGGGTGTATGTGATCTTAGAGGAAGGAGAATAATCTCATATTCTACATTAGTATTACACTGATAATATACAGCTGAGGATCAAATATTCATGGCAATTTCACATGTGGTAATACAGAGAGGTGGTGATGGATACTGTCACAGGAGGTAGTGTACAGGAGGTTCATGGGTAATCTCATGGTGTCACTGACATCCCATAAGATACACCAGACAGTGGGCGGAGGAGACTGGTCAGATGTCTGGGCTGGTAGCACACAATGATATGATGTGAGGAGGAGACTGGTCAGATGTCTGGGCTGGTAGCACACAATGATATGATGTGAGGAGGAGACTGGTCAGATGTCTGGGCTGGTAGCACACAATGATATGATGTGAGGAGGAGACTGGTCAGATCTCTAGGCTGGTAGCACACAATGATATGATGTGAGGAGGAGACTGGTCAGATATCTGGGCTGGTAGCACACAATGATATGATTTGAGGAGGAGACTGGTCAGATGTCTGGGCTGGTTGCACACAATGATATGATGTGAGGAGGAGACTGGTCAGATGTCTGGGCTGGTAGCACACAATGATATGATGTGAGGAGGAGACTGGTCAGATGTCTGGGCTGGTTGCACACAATGATATGATGTGAGGAGGAGACTGGTCAGATCTCTGGGCTGGTAGCACACAATGATATGATGTGAGGAGGAGACTGGTCAGATCTCTGGGCTGGTAGCACACAATGATATGATGTGAGGAGGAGACTGGTCAGATGTCTGGGCTGGTAGCACACAATGATATGATGTGAGGAGGAGACTGGTCAGATGTCTGGGCTGGTAGCACACAATGATATGATGTGAGGAGGAGAGTGGTCAGATGTCTGGGCTGGTAGCACACAATGATATGATGTGAGGAGGAGACCGGTCAGATCTCTGGGCTGGAAGCACACAATGATATGATGTGAGGAGGAGACTGGTCAGATGTCTGGGCTGGAAGCACACAATGATATGAAGTGAGAAAGAGAACAGGAGTCTAAAAGGGGCTGATGGCTCCGGGCTCTCCTACTGGACATGTACATTTTCCTCATTAGTTTGTACTGACAGAGGGGAGTGTAGAATAAATGATTGTTTATTACTCACCTGTGCTGATATCTGTAGGGATTTCCTCCTCCTTACACTGCGGATCACCCCTTACATACGTCTCTTCCTCTCCTTCTGTCGTTTCTACTTTAATATCAGTCAAGACGTCACCCTAAATAACCAACAAAACAATAACACCATCATTTTTATTTTATTTTTTAAATCAGGTAAAATTTTATTGCATTTACTTTTTTTTTTTACATTCTAAACAACAAAAAAGCCCACAACATTGGACTTAATCCCCAATTATAACCCACACAGTGTTACAGGTATTATCAAGTAACCATACACAATAGTATCACAAAAGAAAAAACATTGACATTCAGATATACAAGCCAAGGTATACACACCTTCAACAGTTTCAAGATGCAATGAAATAATACAGCGTTGATAATACCGAATATAATCGTTGACCTTAAAGACTTAACAATAGGCGGCTGGATGTCTGCCCCGAGCATTCATTAGGAGAGCTCCACCTCCCTCAACCCTTCCGTAACATATGAGGATATCCTCCACCTGTACCATATTCTTTCATACTTATCCACTAGGTTCCTGCTGGTGTACATGAACCTTTCATGGCCGACTGTATCGTTAACAAGGTCGATCCAGCTACTCAAAGTCGGGCCTTCAGGTGCCATCCATTTCCTAGCTATCACCACCTTTGCCAACATAAGTAACGTGTTGATAAGCAGTCTAATAAGTCTATGGGTTTTTTTGTTTAAGCCCAAACCGAATATAGAGAGTTTTGGAGTCAAGGCCACCACTCCCACCTCCAGTCTTTTAATACAATCCTCCACCTCTCCCCAAAAGGATGAAACCTGCGGACATTCCCAGAGCATATGCCAAAAATCTCCTTTTTCACTCTTACACTTGGGACACAGCACCCTCTGACCCCCACTAAACTTAGAAAGCCGAAGAGGGGTGAGATACGCTCTGTGTAACAGAAAAAACTGGACCTGGCGAAATCTGACTGATGCAGTGACCTCTTTCGGGCTACACAACACCATATATATATCACCATCATTTTAATGTATTTATATGGCGCCACGGAATCCGCAGCGCCGCACAATCAACAAAAAATAAATCAAAAAAATACAGATAAGTAAGGGACAAGAGAAACAATATAATCAGTAAAAATCAATGCAAGAGACAATAGAGAAAGCAACTACATAAAAAGACAACTAGAACAAAGGAAGCTATACAAAAGGGTAGGAGGTAGAGAGAGCCAAACTTGTGAGAGTTACATTAAGAAGATTATGGTAATAAAATATATCATATTTAATAATATCTGATTTAATCATTTGAGATGAAACAGAAGAATATCAGTGTATAAGATCCACACAGCTCTTTTACAGATAATGTAATAAAGTCACTTTGGCATTTAGGTATTTGGCAAGACCCTAAAATGTCATATACCTGATACTTCTGTGGGATAATGGGATTTTCCTGTGTACAATCCTGTGGATAAAGAGGACGGAGATATCTCTGTGGGGTATTTCTGTTACTGGATCCATCTGTAGGAAACAGACACTGATTGAATACATCTCAAACACCCTCACCCTCAACCTTCTAACAATAACAGAAACATGGCTCACACAATCAGACACTGCCTCACCTGCAGCCCTTTCACATGGTGGTCTCCATTTCACCCACACCCCCAGACCTGGAGGCAGACAAGGAGGGGGGGTTGGACTACTTCTCTCCCCACAGTGCACGTTCACAGTTCTACCAAATGTCCCATCACTCACATTCACATCTGTTAAAGTACATGCTGTTAAGGTTTTTAACCCATTCTCTATGCGTATTGCTGTCATCTATCACCCCCCCTGGTCCACACCAATAATTTCTTGAACACTTCTCTGCGTGGCTCCCTCACTTCTTATCCTCTGACATCCCCACCATCATCATGGGTGATATCAACATCCCTATTTCTAATCCACGTTCGAATGCTGCTTCCAAACTACTCTCTCTAACCTCCACACTTGACCTCTCCCAGTGGATTGAATCCGCTACTCATCAGGATGGCCACTGTCTTGATCTTGTTTCTCTAGACTATGCTCAGTTTCTGATTTCCTTAACACTCCTTTCCCCCTCTCGGATCATCACCTTATTAGCTACTCGCTCAACACCTGTTCTTTACCCTCCTTGGTGTCAAACTCTTCCAAGCCTCCTCACAACCGCAGGAATATCAACTCTATTGATCTTCAACAGTTTTCCACCTCTCTTCAACACCTTCTCACCCCAATTTCTACATTCTCTTCCCCTTATCGGGCAGTACCCCATTTGCACCAAACCCTAGCAACTGCCCTGGATCAAGTGGCTCCAGCGACACTACATATTCCGCGTAGACTTTGTGCCAACCGTGGCACACTAAAGTAACACGAACTCTCCAATAACTTTCTCGTAAAGCAGAACGTCACTGGCATAAATCTTGTACCTCTAATGATTTCATCACATATACTGATATCTACCAATCCTATAGAAATGCTCTGGACACTGCTAAACAAACATACTTCCAATCTCTCATCTATGCTCAGACTTCTAACCCCAAACGCCTTTTTAACACATTTAAATCTCTTCTGAATCCTCCCGCCCCAAATCCTCCAACTAACATTAGTGCCCAGGATCTTGCTTCCTATTTCAAGGACAAAATAGATAAGATCAGACTTGAAATGGTATCATCTCCCTCGACAAGCAATTGCCTAAATTCCTTTGCAGCACTCTCTGACACTCTCTCTTCATTTGATCCTACAAATGAAGAGGAAGTTTCTACTCTCTTCTCATCTTCCTACTCTACCTCATGTCCTCTTGATCCCATTCCCTCACAAATTGGTAGGTCCCTGTCTCCTGTGCTCATTCCCCCTCTAACTAAAATCTGTAATCTATCTTAATCTACTGGTATTTTTCCATCACTATTCAAGCATGCAGTGATTACTCCCATTTGAAAAAAACAAAATTCTGACCCTAACTCTCTCGCAAATTACCGACCCATCTCTCAGCTCCCATGCCCCTCCAAGCTTCTCGAGAGAATTGACTACACTCGCCTCACACACTCTCTTACAGCAAACAACCTATTGGATCATCTTCAGTCAGGCTTTCGCTCTCAACACTCCACAGAGACTGCGCTGACCAAGGTTGTCAATGATTTGATCACAGCAAAAAGTAAAAACCATTATTCTCTTCTAATTCTCCTGGATCTCTCTGCTGCATTTGACACTGTTGACCACTCTCTCCTCATATAAATGCTACAATCCCTAGGTCTTGAAGGCACTGTCCTATCCTGGTTCTCATCCTACCTATCTAATCGCTCTTTCAGTGTTAATTTCTCTGGATCCACCATGGCTCCGCTTCCTTTATCAGTTGGAGTACCACAAGGCTCAGTCCTAGGTCCTCTGCTATTCTCTATCTACACCACTTCTCTTGGAAAACTAATAAGCTCCTTTGGATTTCAGTATCATCTCTATGCGGATGATACACAAATCTATCTATCCTCTCCTGATCTTTCACCATCTGTATTGTCTCGCGTTACTGACTGTCTTTCTGCCATTTCATCTTGGATGTCTTCTCACCAACTCAAACTCAATCTTTCAAAAACTGAATTAATAATATTCCCACCCAAAAACAGAAGCTTCCTGTCTGACATTTCTATTTCTGTTGATAACATGACCATAAATCCCACCACGCAAGCTCGCTGCCTAGGTGTAATCCTTGACTCACAACTATCATTTATTCCCCACATCAACTCCATATCCAAATCATGTTACATACATTTAAAGAACATTTCCAGAATACGCACATATCTCACACAAGACACAGCAAAAACCTTAATTCATGCACTTATCTCCCGCATCAACTATTGCAATTCAATCCTTACTGGTCTTCCCAAAGTCAGACTTGAACCCCTACAATTTATTATGCACGCAGCGGCTAGATTGATTTTCCTTGCAAACCGTTCTTCCTCTGCTGAGCCGCTCTGTCAGTCTCTACATTGGTTGCCTGTATTTCAAGGAATCCAATATAAAATTCTTCTACTAACATACAAGTCCATCAACATAATTGCACTGACATACAATTCCTCACTTGTCTCAAAATATCTATATTCAAAGTAGATCTTAGTAAGGCGCTTCACTCAGGTGTGCAGCCGTATAAATACCCCAGAGTCTCCACCAAAAACTCCACAAATATACACAGTAATACACAAAATGTGTATTACTGTGTCTCAAAATATCTCCCTACTCGACACATCCGTTCTGCACAAGATCTGCGTCTCTCTTCCACTCTCATCACATCCTCCCATTCTCGGTTACAGGACTTTTCCGGGCTGCACCCAGTTTGTGGAATTCCCTCCCTCGCACAATAAGACTTTCCTCTAGTCTTCAAACCTTCAAGCGTTCTCTGAAAACCCACCTCTTCAGACAAGCTTATAATATTCCTTATCCACCATCTTAATCTCCCTAGGTTACCCTATTATCACCCTCTACACAGCTAACACAAGACAACAACCCTCTGACCACCATGCCACACACACAGCCCACTCAATACTATTACCTTTGCATTCTAGCTGGTCCATTGTGCAATATGATGTAGCATGTGCACTTGTGTTTCAAACTCCCATTGTCCTATAGATTGTAAGCTTGCGAGCAGGGTTCTCTTACCTCTCTGTCTGTATGTATTACCCAGTATTGTCTTATTAATGTTTGTCCCCAATTGTAAAGCGCTACAGAATTTGCTGGCGCTATATAAATAAATGTTGATGGTGATGATTGTTTACGTAAACAGAATATGTGACTCTTTTATGTAATAAGTGTTTATTACTCACCTGTGCTGATATCTGTAGGGATTTCCTCCTCCTTACACTGCGGATCACCCCTCACATACGCCTCTTCCTCTCCCTCTGTAAATTCTACTTTAATATCAGTCAGGACGTCACCCTAAATAGCCCACAAAACAAGACAAATATATTTAATAATATCTGATCTAATAATTTGTGATGAAACAGGAGAATATCAGTGTATAAGATCCAAACAGCTTTTTATAGATAATATAATGAAATGTCATTTTGGGATTATGTGAGACCAAAAGTCTACCTGATACTCCTGTGGGATAATGGGGTTTTCCTGTGTACAATCCTGTGAATAAAGAGGACGGAGATATCTCTGTGGGGTATTTCTGTTACTGGATCCATCTGTAGGAAACATACATGGACTGATTACATTGTTTACATTAGCAGAAGAAGTGATTCTTTTCTCTAATATATGTTTATTACTCACCTGTAATATCTGTAGGGATTTCTTCCTCCTTACACTGCTGATCACCCCTCACATACGTCTCTTTCTCTCCTTCTATCGTTTCTACCTTAATATCAGTCAAGACGTCAACCTAAATAATAAACAAGACAATAACAATATCATCATCAGCTTAAATTATTAATTTGGCGCCACAGAATCCACAGCGCCGCACAATCAACAATAAATAAACCAAAAAACATACAGATAAGTAAGGGACAAGAGAAACAATATAATCAGTAAAAATCAATGCAAGAGACCATAAAGAAAGCAACTACATAAGAAAACAACTAGAACAAAGAAAGCAATACAAAAAGGATAGGATGTAGAGAGAGCCAAACTTAACATTAATAGGATTATGGCAATAAAATATATCATATCTAATAAGATCCGATTTAATAAATTGAGATGAAACAGAAGAATATCAGTGTATAAGACCCAACACAGTTTTTTTTTACAGATCATAAATTGGAAAATTTACTTTGGTATTTGCTGAGATCCTAAAATGTCGTCTACCTGATACTCCTGCAGAATACTGTGATTTTCCTGTTTACAATTTTGTGAATAAAGAGGACGGGGACATCTCTCTGGGGTATTTCTGTTACTGGATCCATCTGTAGGAAACAGATAGGGACTAAATACATTGTATATATGTGATTCTCAGATGAGTATCTATGTGGCCATCAAAACTATTCTCTACAATAACAGAAATTCTCCTCTTACCCAGTGATGTGAGGATCCGATGATTCTCCATCCTCACGTCCTCCTACAGACCCTTGTGCCCTCCTAAATACTTCCACTCCTGCACAGAGAAATACACAGTGACATCCTGAGACCTTATAGGAATCTGACAACACAATGACACAGTCATCATCCAGACACATCCCCTGGTGTTACTGTATAATGCCCCATTCCCAGCAGTCACCTCTCCAGTCACCAGCTGAATGATCTTGTTGGTCAGTTCCAGGATCTTCTGGTCATTGTTTCTCCCATGTATCAGTGAGTGAGGTTCAGGCACCGTGATGGGGATCTGGGTCCTGCTCAATCCTCCTGACACACTGGGGCAGCTCCTGAGTGTCACACACTCACCAGATCTCTTGATCACTACTGTGTAATCCTGTGTATTGAGAGAGACATTAATAAAAAGGTAAATGAAACCACACGTAGTTAGAATTTTTTTAGGGGTTTATTGTGCAAACTACTGTTTACAACAATGGTCTATTTTACAAATGCAATCCCTATAACATATGTAATGGTTTCCTGTTGTGAACCAACAGTGCTGCTCCTATAGCCCCTCCTCCATGATGATCTCAATCCCCTAATTGTAAAACTTACATCTAAAAATACAACAAAAGCTGCAGATCCCAAAGTCTCATGAATATATTAGTGATAGAAAAACAACATAGTGCTGAGATATATGTACAATGTACTTCATTCATAAACTGTATGACTGATGTACATAGCATCTAACCAATCAGCTCGGCTCTTCACACTCTGACCAATCCTAGCAAAGTCCCTCTGTTTGGTTAGAATGATTGGCTCTAAGCCAGTGATTTACGAGGCGGCTCCTCTGAGGAGCCGTCCTTTTGGCGATCATGTGGGTTTTTCAAATTAACCCTTTGGATTACGAGGACCCCAGATCTAAGTGAGAAACAAAGCTGCGAAAAGGGGGTTTGTGGGGTTTTATTTGTAATAAAGATCATTTTCAATGGCGTCTATTTTTCGGTGTGTTTTTCCAGGTGCACTACAGGTCCCAGTGGGCACTGCATGCCAGGGAATGCTGGTGCTTGTAGTTCCCTGTGTTGATTAATTCTAAACGGGATCAATTCCCAATTATACACTGGAGGCAATAGCAACCTGGTATCCGATACCTTCCTGGTCACACCAATATCACACATCTGTTGCACACTGATCACATTTCACAGGTTTGACTGATCACTATATACATGTCACACACCTGATACACACTGATCACTATACACGTCACTCTGATACCACACACCTAATAGACACAGAGAGCTATACATAGGCCACACATACATCACACACCTGGTATCACTTTACACTGGTATAAGACACCTGAAGGCTGCTGAGAAAGGGTGGTGTACACAAGGTCACACACCCCTAGGCTGCTATCATTAAAACTGCACATGAAGGCCTGGCAGGTGGTTTAGATGTCCCGAATCTTAAGAAATACTTTTATTGGGCTCTCTTAACACAATGTATTCAGTGGCATTCTTCTTCTGGCTCTGGAGTTTGGGTTGATATGGAATCGAACTCGCTTTCCTCTCTCTCCACTTCTACGCTCCTCTGGACCCCACGTTCCCCATGGCCTCCTGAGGCCACTCCCATCTGGTCATTAACTTCATTATAATTTGGTCTTGCTGTAATTGTATTTCTAAATTTATAAATAGACCTGTACATTGTACCCTTGTTTTCCAGTAGGCCCTCACTGTGCGCAAGTCGCAGGATTTGTTCTGGAGCCCTGGACCTTCCCTTCTTAAATATATCTTGGTGGAGATGTCTCCTATCCCCAGCCTAGCTTACACTGGACTCACTTCCCCTCCTGCTGGCATCTATAGATGCTCTCCAGTGGACTGTCCAGACACCCCTTTAATAAATTATGTATATCTGTGAACTGATCCCATTGTTAAAATGGTATAAAACCTTCACTATTGCTGTTATGGATACAGGGTTTAATAATGAAACTCTAGGCCAGGGGTCGGCAACCACCGGCACGCGTGCCAAAAGTGAGACATCGACCACTTCTGTCTGGCACTCCCCAGCTGTTAAACTAAAGAAGCCGAAGATGACTGAAATGGAGCTGTTGTGTGTTTGGTTATCTACGGCTGCTTTAGTGAGGCAGCTCCTGTGGATAATAGATGTGTACTCCAGAGGTAAGTATGAGGCATAGGAGGAACTGAGGGCACAACTACTGGGCATAGGAGGAACTGGGGGCACAACTGTGAGACATAGGAGGAACTGGGGGCACAACTACTGGGCATAGGAGGAACTGGGGGCACAACTAATGGGCATAGGAGGAACTGGGGGCACAACTACTGGGCATAGGAGGAACTGGGGGCACACATATGATGCATAGGAGGAACTGGGGGTACTGCAATTTATCTTTAATGGGTATTTTGGGAAAATTCTTATCAGCAGTGACCGCTCTGTACAATAACCCTCAAGCAATGGTTTCTACAAACCGGATATCCTGCTTTTGGTTATGAAACCCAATCATCCCTCCTGAATCTCTGGAAGGAATTAGACTCTTATGCTGCTCTCGGGCTATAATTCTTCTCTGTGTTTCCTTCCCATCCCCTCTTCCCTCCTACATGGACAGGTCAGGAGTAACAGGGTGGGAGCACCGTGGGCTGGCCTGGGTCAGATCAGGATTCTAAGTAACGTCGCTCACGTGGAGCCGAGACCACAGAGAGGTGGACAGGAATCATTATTATTACTGTGCTATATATATATATATATATATATATATATATATATATATATATATATATACACACATATACACTTCCAGCATCCGGTCCACCCCGGGGATCACTTGGTCAATGAGGTGCCCCTGCAGGATAGAGAGCTTACACCAGAGTTGATATTTCAACTTGCACCATTTGAAAAATCAAAACAAAGCCAAAAAAGATGAAGGCATTCACACTCAGTGCCAGTACTGACCCTATACATTTACCTAAATTATAGGAAACAGCACACACACACAGATAGATATAGATATAGATATAGATATAGATATATATATATATATATATATATAGCATTTATAGGCATGGGAGAATTGGGGAATACATTTTAGGATATACTAATATAGAATTTAAACCAATAGAAAGCCATTTCTGACATGAAAAAAACAATATAAGATTCACCTGGATACAGGAATAGACATTATTGTACATTTTACAAACATATAGAAACATGACTATAACTGGTAATGAGGGTTTAGAGAAACTCTGGCTGTAAACACTTTATATGGAATTTCTATGACACATGACACACAGCAAGGATCAGCTAATCAGCTCTATATCTGCATTTACTAACACATTTCACTATTTGTGGATTTTATTAGGCTGGTTATAATAAAGTTACTCACACACAAAAAATGTAAATAATTTTAAAGCATAGCAATAAAGCAATAAATATTTCTTAAATAGTATCAGTGCATCTCGATTTGCCTTTATTATTTATATATAATGGCCTACATAGAGTGTTATAAATGTATAATGCAAACAAATGGTGTCAGTTTGTATGACTGCAGAAGGGAATCCTGGGGGTATATTTATTTAATATAATTTTTTATTACAGACAATATCTGGTTGGCTTTGTTGTTAATAAAACTGATATTTAAAAAATATGGCATAATGTTGCTTCATAAATATACCCCCTGGTCTTAGTATATTGCGGGTGAGCTGTCCCTGTATATTGAGTGTAAGAGGGAGACTGGGAATGTGGACAGAACATGGGCAGTAGACCCTTTGCTGTACCTACGATGGAATGGGGTCTATACTGTGACAATTACAATGGGGGGGAACAAAGTACAGTCCAACACTTTTGAGAATGACACAGGCATTGGTTTTCACAAAGTCTGCTGCCTCAGTTTTTATGATGCCAATTTACATATACTCCAGAATGTCATGAATAATGATCAGATGAATTGCAATTAATTTCAAAGTCCCTCTTTGCCATGACAATGAACTTTATCCCGAAAACAACATTTCCACTGCATTTCAGCCCTACCACAGAGGCGGGTGGACAAACAAAAACCCACAAATTCTGACACACTCCAAGCATTGATTAGGCAGGAATGGGCGGCCATCAGTCAGTATGTGGCTCAGAAGCTGATTGACAGCATAACAGGGCGAATTGTAGAGGTGTTCAAAAAGAAGGGTCAACATGGCAAATATTTACTCTTTGCATAAACTTAATGTAATTGTCAATAAAAGCATTTGACATTTATGAAATGCTTGTAATGTTACTTCAGTATACCATAGCAACATCTGACAAAAAGGTCTAAAAACACTAAAGCAGCAAACTGTGTGAAAAACAATACTTGTGTCATTGTCTAAACTTGTGTCCATGACTGTATAGTGGGACGGTGCGAGGGGCACTGTGGAGGGTGCAAGGGGCCCTGTGGGACGGTACGAGGGGCCCTGCGGGACGGTGCGAGGGGCACTGTTGGACGGAGCGAGGGGCCCCGTGGGACGGTACGAGGGGCCCTGCGGGACGGTGCGAGGGGCACTGTTGGACGGAGCGAGGGGCCCCGTGGGACGGTGCGAGGGGCCCTGAGGGACGGTGCAAGGGGCCCTGTGGGACAGTGCGAGGGGCACTGTGGGACGGTGCGAGGGGCCCTGTGGGACGGTGCGAGGGGCCCTGAGGGACGGTGCGAGGGGCCCTGTGGGACAGTGCGAGGGGCACTGTGGGACGGTGCGAGGGGCCCTGTGGGACGGTGCGAGGGGCCCCGTGGGACGGCGCGAGGGGCCCCGTGGGACGGCGCGAGGGGCCCCGTGGGACGGTGCGAGGGGCCCTGTGGGATGGGCAGACATGGACCACTCTGTCCTTGTGTAAGAACTGTGTATGTATATGGAGGTGTTTATGGATGTGGATCACATGATAGGTGGGGGGTGAGTGTAGTATTAGGTCTGAGGAATAACCACTGGGGGCTTTGCAGCAGGACACAGTCAGACTGTAACAATGTGATCCTGGCTGTGTCTGCGGGGACTGATGGTGATGAAATGTATGGTGGGAAGGGAGGTGCTGGTGTCTGTGGGGACATAAGATAATAGTCTATGTGATATGTATAAGGGGTGGGAGGGGGATGGATTCTGCTGGCTGCAGCACAATGAGGATTATGTAGCAGCTGATGTGACAGCTCAGCCGCATGTATGAGGTCCTGATGGCCGGGAGGCTGCACATAAACATGGGGTAACTATATGGGGGTAATTCCTGCTGTCTGATATATTATTATTATAGGAGATATTACCTCAGCCTTGTACAGGGCCCGGATGTTGTATATGGACGACTGAGGGCGGCGCTCCAGGTTCAGACATGGCGTCTGAGGAGTACGTGGCCACGCCCCCTATGCAGGGTAAGCGGCGACAATAGTGTGTCTGGGAGACTAAGGGAAAATGGCCGCCGCCTGTATCGAGGACAAGACAGTAATACAATTTATTTTACGATGGTGATTAAACTGTTACAATCAGATTTAGGATGTTCTGTGTTGGAGACATTGTTTATATTTCCCTGCAGATGTCACAGAGCCTCTCCCTGATTGGTTCCTGCTGCTGCTGAGCAGCTCCCACTAGTAGGAGGAGCGTGTACTGCGGGCTCCGCCCCCCGCACTCACCACACCCATCTATGGGCAACTTACTGAGAGACTGGAGGTAATCAGACCTGTAGGAGAATGATATTGTACAAAGGTCTGTGTGTGTCCTGTATGTATGTATGTATGTATGTATGTATGTATGTATGTATGTATGTATGTGTGTGTGTGTGTGTGTATATGTATGTATGTATGTGTGTGTGTATGTGTGTATATGTATGTATGTATGTATGTGTATGTATGTGTGTGTGTATGTGTGTATATGTATGTATGTATGTGTGTGTATGTATGTGTGTGTGTATGTGTGTATATGTATGTATGTATGTATGTGTGTGTATGTATGTGTGTGTGTCCTGTATGTATGTATGTATGTGTGTGTATGTATGTATGTTGTTCCTGTGTGTGTCCTGTATATATGTGTGTGTGTCCTGTATGTGTGTATGTATGTGTGTATGTATGTATGTGTGTGTATGTATGTATGTTGTTTCTGTGTGTGTCATACATATATGTTGTTCTTGTGTATATTACATGTATCATACTTGCCAACTTTAAGAGGCAGCTGTCCGGGAGGGGGTCCGTAGAGGGGGCGTGGCCTCGCGTGATGCGCCGTTAGGCTCCGCCCCTTTCCACCTTAACCCATTTTGGCCAATCGCAGCAGGGGGCGGGGCCACGATGCCCCCATTTGGCTCCGCCCCCGCCATCTTCAACAGCGGCGACTTCGGAATCCGGGATTTTTGCCTGCTCTCTCGGGAGTCCGGGAGAACTCCCAAAAATTCGGGAGTCTCCCGGACATTCCGGGAGAGTAGGCAACTATGACATGTATGTATGTATGTATGTTATTCCTGGTGTATCATGAGGGGGGAGGTAGGTAGACTGGAGATTACTATATAACATCTTACTTGGGAGATAGAAGACTGTCCTCTATTAATTACTACCTAACATAAGGTCTACAAGCTCAATTGCGCCTAAATTAGGGGGTAGACTCTGTATCCTGTCTATCCTAATAGGAGAGCAGCAGAGATTGTTATTGAGCCCCCAAAATCATTACTGCAAAACTATGTTAAAGTCTTCAAATATTCATGGGTTTTTCTAGCAGAAAAATAATGATCTATAGATCGAGCAACAAGGTGAACGCTGATGCGCGTTTCGCTAGTAGCTTTATGGAGGCTGTCTGTTTGATAGTAATCTTTTACACACAAGTTATATAATTTATGGTGTAATGAGAGATCATGTTCCACCACTGGCTTTTTTGATACACCAATATAAGCACAATTTTTAAATCACCCTAATTCACTGTATGTTACACACATCACGAATTTTGGTTTGTAAATAATTTTGCTAGCCCTTAGTGATCAGAATAAATGCCTCTCTTCCCCCCCCCCCCCCTTTTTCCTTACTGTGCCTCTCTTCCCCCCTTTTTCCTTACTGTGCCTCTCTTCCCCCCTTTTTCCTTACTGTGCCTCTCTTCTTTCCTTTTTCCTCATAGTGTGCCTTTCTGCTAGAGATGAGCGCACTCGGATTTCTGAAATCCGAGCCCACCCAAACGTTGCGGATATGAGACAGATCCGGGTATTCCCGCCAATTGCAAAACTGAAACCGAGGCTCTGAGCCATAATCCCGCTGTCGGATCTCGCAATACTCGGATCCTATAAATTCCCCGCTAGTCGCCGCCATCTTCACTCGGGCATTGATCAGGGTAGAGGGAGGGTGTGTTAGGTGGTCCTCTGTCCTGCTATATCTCGTGCTGTTCAGTTCTGTGCTGTGCTGTGCTGTGTTCTGCTCAGTCCAGTGGTGCTGTGTCCTGTGCTCTGTCCTTCTGAGTTCAGTGGTGCTGCTGGGTCCTGTGCTGTGTCCTGTTCAGTCCAGTGGTGCTGTGTCCTGTGCTCTGTCCTTCTAAGGGCATTGTTATTTCCCCATTATTCCCAAGTTATAAAAAAAATTAAAAAAACGTTATAACATTTTTTTTTTATAAAAAAAAGAAATTAAAAAAAATTATCCAAAAACAATCCTGCAGTAGAAGTCCATTAATACTGCAATATTACAAAGTTCACTGATTCTGCAGTATAAGTCCATTGGTACTGCTATATTACAAAGTTAACTGATTCAGCAGTATAAGTCCAGTGGTACTGCAATATTACAAAGTTCACTTGAAAGCTTAAGCCTTTAAATGAAGTCAATTTTTCATTGCACGAATATTTGCAACAGGGACAGTTTTTTTGTTAACAAAGTCAACAAATAACACTTCGACCCTGTCTGTCTTTCACATACTTGATGGGATCTCAATGATGAATGCTACGTACCATGGTCGTCTAAAACAAGAGTTATTGACGTGCTATAACTACTGTAGTTTTTATAAATTATAAACACTACACTTGAAAGTTGGAGGAGGTATTGTGGCCCCGGTACCAAATTGGGTACCGGAGCCACTCCACTATGCAGTCCAGATAGAGGCGTATCAGATATTATACAACGTTGACTGTTGCTGCCAAATCATAAATTAATGAAAATGACCTGCCATCGTCAAAAACAAGAGGTATTGACACGCTCGAACTACACCCTGTATATGCTGCAGAGGATGTAGGAGCAGGCAGCTGTGCAGTGGAATTCAGACCATTTGAAGACGGAGGTATTGTGGCCCCGGTACCAAATTGTGTACCGGGACCACTGCACTATGCAGTCCAGAAAGCTACCTCGGTGAAACGTTTTGGACTAAAAACAATATTGTGAGGTGTTCAGAATAGACTGGGAATTAGTGGAAATGATTGTTATTGAATGTTATTGAGGTTAATAATAGCGTAGGAGTGAAAATAAACAAAAAAAACTTGATTTTAACACTTTTTATGTTTTTTTCAAAATAAATCCGAATCCAAAACCTTAAATCCGAACCAAAACCTTTCGTCAGGTGTTTTGCGAAACAAATCCGAACCCAAAACCTCAAGCAAATCCGAATCCAAAACACGAGACACCAAAAGTGGCCGGTGCACATCCCTACTTTCTGCGTTATTCCCCCTTTTTTAAACTTACCTTTCTATTAGCTTCTTTCTTTTCTTCTCTTTTCTTCTCTTCTGTCTTCTTGTTTCTTTCTTGGTCCTCTCTGCGCTGTTCCTCACTGAATGACAGGCGTGACTTGATGACGTCACGCCTGTCATTCAGTGTTAACAGTGTAGAGAGGAAGGAGGAGGGACGCCGGCGCCGCGATAAAGTGAGTACTGTATATCTATTTTTTTTTTTATTACCCTGCTCCCCGCACCAACGAAGGGGCGGAGCCCCGAACCCGCCCACTGTTGGTCTTACAGATATATATCCACCCCTGACAAGAACTTACACTGCCAGGAGGCGTGGCCACATGCTCTCTCAGATGCCATCTTAGAACCTGGAAAGCTACATCCCAGCCCTGTACAGTTCGGAGGTAATATCTCCCTATAATAATATATCAGACAGTGGGAATTACCCCCATAGTGTTACCCCATGTTTATGTGTAGCCTCCCGGCCATCAGGACCTCATACATGCGGCTGAGCTCTCACATCAGCAGCTACATAATCCTCATTGTTCTCCGTGCGGCAGTCAGCAGAAGGCTGTTAGTAATAGCAGAGCTGGTTATTATAATGGCAGAGATGTGAGGGGCTCACACACCATTACTAGCCCATATTGGAATTAATCTGCATGAGGAGTCAGAGCACCCTAATCATTTACATTTCATATAATTGAAGGCAGAAAAATATCTCAATTTCTGGAATGAATTTTAAACCAAAAATTTTCCAGAAATCCCCAGATTTCAATTGGAACACAATGCACCAAATAGGTGTCGGTGACAGCCAAGACACCTGACCACAAGAGGCCCGTTGGAAGCCGTACCGTATTGTGTGAGGTCACTTAGCAGTCTTATGAAGCTGGATCAGAGGAACTTCTGAGAAACACTGACGAGGGCTCTACGGCTCATGAAAAGAGGTCACACAGGGCCTCATGTAGAATTGGATACATCTTGCCTCCAAAATGCAGATGTAAAATGTGTCCTAAAAAAAAAATGCATTTTACATAGTATGCAAGGTATCTTAAGATCGCTGCGACTGCATACTATGTATAATACACGGATGCTGGAGGAAGATACACGTTATATGCGTAATTTAAGCTTATCATGCGGTAGAGAGACGGACGTCATCATCAAGTTGATGGTGATGACTGGCATTTCAATATGTTTCTTTTTAATAATTAAAAAATAACAAAAACACAACCCCTATCCTAGCTGTAACTGTTTTCTATATATACTGTCTTAGTGTATGCATGTGCACTGCGCACCAACCCCACCTTCCCCCATCATAATGGAAGGTGTTCTATAGGAGCAGCATCACTCCTTCACAATAGCCCACTGTTACATATGTTATAGCGGTCGTATTTGTAAAATAGATCATTATTGTATATGTTGCACAATTAACCCATAAAAAAGAGGATTTTTACTCATTGTAAAATCTGTTTCTCTGACTCCATTGGGAGATACTGCGTTACATTGGGGTATAGTAGGACTAGGAGATCTGGCACTTATCATACTTGTTGATTACACACTCCTCCCCGACTATGCCCGTCCTCTGTAACAGGAAACTCAATTTTGTATAACCAAGCCAAGAAGAAGACCAACAAGGCAAAAACCAGAACCAGGTTACTGAACAGAACAGAACCTATTTCACTCTGGTGATTAGGTTCCTTTTCTGGATTCACGTATTGGCTCCAATAATATACTGTATTACACTATTGTGCGCGTCCACTTCCATCTTTTTTAGATTTTTTCCTGCTACACCGCTTGATTTAGAGGATTGGCAGCCGCCCGCACAGGGGAAGTGTGACATATGAAGGAACCAGTTCAAGATATTGGACTTTACTAATATAATATTACTGGTACAGTGTCATAGCGCCGTTTGTATCTATTTTGTGCATGGATATATATACATTCAGTGTTACAGAGAGAACAATAGAGATGACGTGGCTTGCTTCTATAGGTCCAGACTTTGGGTGGTTCCAGGGTAAACAGGTTATAGGCTAGTTCACACTAAAGAATCCAAAGGTGGGGGTCATCTCTCCAGGGGATGGGCTCCTTTCTTCTCGCCTGACTCTCCAGTTACAATGAGTCTATTAGCATTTTATGTCAGTATCATATTAAAGGTTTATTCCCTAACATCAATAACTAGAGTATGCAATGTGCGATATCTTCGCCGACTGCACCGGACAGCTGCTGATGTAAAGGGGATTTCCTTTAGCCTGAACCTTAAATAACACTGAGGTGTACATATAATCATAGCATATAAACTAATATTTAACTAACTACTATCTGCTCATAAATTACTGTGTAACGGAACCAATATGAATATGAATTATATAAATAACTAAATGTTGTAATGCGAGTGTGTGCGTATTTTACCGTGCGATCGCCGTATGCCACGTGTAGCGTGGCATACTGCGTGCAATCAGCCAATAAACCAATATACTTTCGTTCATCCAATTATACGACTTCGACAGTTCCACCCTTTGATAGTAGAATAAACTATCACCTTAAAGATGTTATATGCAGGATCTCAGTACCATGTTTCATTGCTATGTAATGCAAGTCCCCCTTGGTGTATGACCACGCTGTTTGTAGATCTAAACAAGTTATCATAAGAGAGTGTCTTAATCCTCAAAACAACTTCTTCTTTTACTATAGACCATTTAGTTCTGGAGCTTGGAGATAACCTTTTGTATGCCCTCTAAGGGTGCAATAAAACACGTAATACATTATTTGGAAAGGTACAAAGTACAATATAACATGTATCAGTTATACAGAATACTACAGTTCTTCAAGTTTAACAGGTTCATCTGTCCAACGCATGTCTTTAAGCTCAGAATATATTTAAACACTTCATGTTCATCAATAGCATCATCCTATGTCTATCAATAATGTCATATGCAATCTCCTTCAGCTTGCGTTAATATACACACTTCTAATAATGTCATCAGTTCTTTTCATCAACACTTGTGGGCGGGCTATTGTCTGTTCGTTCTTCACAGTCTCCCAATACTCAGGTTTCTTTGTGCGTGAAATAGCGGTTGGCTTGCCAAACATTGGGAGACTCCAGATTAAGGGACCTAGGTGTTGTACTTTTCCCCTAGGGACCTCCCACCCATAATTCGGGTACCTCAAGGATATTTAGTGGAAAGAGAATTAGTCCTACTTGATATAATCACTGAGGCACGTGAGAGCACACCCAGCACTTTGTTTGGTCTAAAACCTTACCCTCCCAAGAATGATAATCATTCTCAAGGATGCCTGCTCAAGTCCGAATATTACTGGACTGACATCGCTGGGTGTACCTCTTTTTTTTAACTATGGGGTCACCGTACTTACGGACGTAATGCTACTCAGACAATAGCCCCTCGCACTTTCTCCAAGCTCCAAGGTTTCCAAATTTTCCTTTACCCTTGAATTGAATAGAGTAATTGACTGGACTGCTTATGCTACTAACTTCTCCATCCCCAATTCCTCAACATCCTTACCTGAACCAGCCTCTGTCACCTGCTAATAATTAAAAGAATTGACCGTCCTGAGAAGAGAATGAAATGAGAGAACACAAATAAGGGAAAAACTACAACTTCATGCTGGACAACTGTCTTAGCCTTTGGCTCAGGTGCTACTAACTGCATTCGAGGCCTTCCAGAACAGATATCTTTTTCAGACTCTTCCGGTGAGGGTTCCCGACTCTGTGTTTAGAGATTTGCATTCCTCCTTCCTAAAGTTTATATGGCGTGCCAAGCCCCCTAGAATCTTGATAGTAGTGCTCAAAAAGCCCAGGGCTCGGGGAGGCAGAGGCTTTCCAGACATTACATTTTATTATTTGGCATCCCATCTGACCCAGGTGGCGGTAACCTATGCCCCTTACCAGTCCATAGCATGGGTGGACCTGGAAGCCCACTATGTTCGGGTCCCTTCTATGGCATCACTTTGGGGCCTGGACAATACAGATAGACCACCAGCGGCCTCCTCTCTTCAATCTCTTAAATTCTGTTTGTCCCTTTGGGACTCATGCCGGGTCAAATATAAATTGTCCTCACCTATCTCACCTCTGACTCCTCTTTGGGGCCACCCTCCTGGCAATTCAACACAGCAATTTAAAATTTCGATGAGAGCAGGAATATGGGTGGTTTCGGACCTGGCAGTCAATCAAACTTGGGCTTCTATGTCGGAACTTCATCACAGTTTTGAACCGTTTCGTCCGCTTTTTTTTCAGTGCTTCCAGCTCCGACACTTCGCCATGTCAATGCCCCTCCAGGAGGTTCTCCGGGCCCTTACCTCCTTTGAATATATGTGTCTACATTCCCCTCTCACTAAAGGGATGATTTCCAGGATCTATAATTGGCTCATAGACTATACTTTTGATACCCCAGGCCAACATGAGCGGGAATGGGAAAATGACCTGGGACCTCCTCCAGATGACTCATGCTGGGAGGAGATCAGGGAGAGGATTGCCAAGAGCTCGATCTCTACATTAATTAAGGAAACAGCCTACAAAGTGTACTATAGGTGGTACTATACTCCTGATAAGCTGTCTCGAAATGTTTCCTACGGCCACTCAGTGCTGCTGGCGGGAATGTGGCCAGAGAGGTACGATGCTACATATATGGTGGACCTGCCCTCGCATAGTTCCTTTTTGGAACATGGTTCTTACACTTATAAAATCTGTGTCAGAACAACAGATAAATAATGTCATTCCTTCTCTCTCGCCCTATACCTGATGAAAGCGCGCCTTCTAACAAGCTTATCTCCCATATATTGGCAGCTGCTAAATCCCTAATAGCAAAACATTGGAAAGACCCTAGGGCTCCCTCTATGCAGGAATTACGGTTCTACATAGGGCATGTCGCAAGCATGGAGAGTATAACGTGCTACCTTCATGATAAATTATATAATTTCGATAGGGTGTGGGCCCCATGGTTTTTACTGGAAAGCCGCAGCTGTCTATCCAGTACGGCTCCCTCTCCCGCAGATGGAATATAGCTCTTGGGCCGCCTCCGGATCCCCTAGGCTGGATACGGCGTGCTGCTGGTGAGTAACGTTTGTATGCTATTTTTCTTTTTGGTAGCGAATGCAATAGTGTGGCCTAGGTTTTCCTAGCAATGTTCCAAGTTTACTTATTTATTTATTAGCGAAATTGTAAACAGTACTTGTGCCTTTCTACCTCCCATCCCTCCTTCCTCTTTCACCCTCCCCTTGCCCCCATTCTCCACCGATATAACTGTACAAAATTCAGAGGTGACACTTTGAATACTAATACTTTTATGTCAAATATGTTGATTGTATTTTTCCTGTCGTTTCCTCTTTAAACAAAGAGTTTGAAAAAAAAGAAAAAGAAAAGAGGTGTCTTAAATAATGCAACCAATAAAGGGCGTTGACCAATAGAAGTGAATGGTAGCTCTCAAAAGAATGGGCAGCGCATGCACAGACTGAAATCATAAATGGCGCTGAGATCACAACAGAGGACCCCCTAGATGAGTGACCCGGGACTTGACCATGTGATTTGCTGGCCTGGAATGTAATAGGGACACTGCTGTTGGGGACATACCAAAGCTGCCCCTAAGAGAGGGTTCGCTCTGGAATGGCTAAGCGCAACACCTTGCCTCCAAAGCTCGCATCCGCAGATACAAAACCCTGCAACCTGTAGGATTTTGAGGAAGTATGGACAGACGACCACGTAATCGCTCGGCATAACTGCTCCACCAAAGCTCCGTAACGTGCCACACAAGATGCGCCCACAGCCCTGGTGGAATGCGCTTTCAAGGCATCTGGCACAGAGTGAGAGTCTTGGACATAAGCCAACCGAATTGTTGAAGTGATCCAACGAGCAATGGACCGCATAGAAGCGGTCCAGTACCTCTTATGCATGTCACAGAGAATGAAGAGTTCTTTAGTCTTCCTAACAGAAACCGTACGATCCACATAACACCGAAGGGCACGAACAACGTCCTGCAAAGTGTCATCTGAAGACGTAGAAGGATGGAATGCTGGAACAACAGTTTCCTGATTCAAATGCAACCAGGACACCACCTTTGGAACAAAGGGTTTAGTGCGGAGGGCCGCTCTATCCTCGAGAAAAAACGAGAACGGTAGATTGCAGCAAAGCGCTTCCAGCACCTACACATGCCGAGCAGAAAGCAATGGCTAAAAGAACTCCACCTTCCAAGTAACATGGTGTAGATCCACCGACTCCAAACGCTCAAAGGGGACATTAGTGAGGGGCCTCACCACAAGCTTGAGATCCCAAGGTGCCACTGAATGTACAGAGGGCAGCTGAACGTGTAAGATGCCCTGAAGGAATGTCTGTACCTCTGGTAAGACTGCGAAAATATATTGAGAGCGTAGAAACCTGCACCTTAAGTGAACCCAGACGGTGTCCTTTATCTAGATCCACCTGTAAAAAGTAAATGGCAAAGACTAAACCTGGAAGTGTTACAAACCTATGATTCACACCAGAAGATATATAACTGATCTTCCATACCTGATAGTAAATGGCCAAAGAAGAAGGTTTTCATGCTCTGATCATGGTTCTCACACACCCTGCAAGAACCCTCTCGCCCTGACAATCAAGGTCTCAACATCCACACCATCAAAGTCAGCTGATCTAAATATTGGCAAAGAAGAGGACCCTTAGCGAGCAGGTCCGGATGACGTGGTAGACAGAAGAGAGGCGCCACCGCCATTTTCCGAATGTCTGAGATCCATGTCCTGCGTGGCCAATTGGGTGCCACCAGAATTGCGGGAACGCATTCTCTTTTTAAATTTTTTATCACCTGTTGGAGCATGGGAGACAGAGGAAACAGATACATAAGTCTGAAGTGCCAAGGTATTGTTGTATAACCCGCTCAAGGATCTTTTGATTTTGAGCAGTAAAGAGGAACCTGAAAATTCCGTTGGGATGCTATAAAATCGATGTCTGGCGTCCCCCAACGCTGCACCAGTAAGGCAAACACCTCTTTGTGGAGAGACCATTCCAAGGGGGGGCACCTGGTGACGACTGAGAAAGTTGGTTTCCCAATTCTCCACGCCTGGGATGAAGATGGCCGAAAGTATATTATTCCGCCCCAGACATGATTCTGGTTGTCTCGTTCATTGCCATGAAAATGCGAGTCCCCCCCTGGTGATTTAGTGATTGAATTTTCAAGGATTTCCCGCTTAGGAACCGTTGCCTCTGAAATAATGCTCAGTGAACTGCCCTTAGTTCCAGGAAATTGATGAGTAGAGTGGTCTCCTGATGGGACCAGAGACCCTGAAATCATAGAATCCTGATGACTGCACCCCAACTGGATAGACTGGTGTCTCTGGTGACCAGGGTCCAGGTCCATTTGCAAAAGAACAGTCCCTTTTCTAGATTTTGTCTGTTCAGCGACCATGAGTGGGAGAAGCATGTGGCTCTGGAAAGTCTGATGATCTGCATGTCCAAATGTTCATGGGAGTCATTTTTGAAGAATCTCTCTCTGGAGAGTACGAGAATGGAATTGTGCAAAGGGAACCCCGCGAACACAGATAGCATAGATCCCAACAACTTCATACAACAGAGAAGAGATGCTTCCCTTCGAACCATGAGCGTCCTGGTATTTGACCATGCATACCTGTTTGTTGAGAGTGCAAGTTTAAGATGGGACGGAATGACCATCGGGGTTGGGAACCAGGAAGAGGATTTAGAAAAAACCCTTGTCTCTTTCCTGCTGTGGGACAGGGACAATTACTCCGGGCAACAGAAGCTTCCTGATGGCATCCTAAAGTGACTTGCGGCCTGCAAGTGAAGTAAACGAGTCCCCACCACAGTATGCTGGAGTGGGATCCTGTCATGCCACAGCCTTGTCCCCTGGTCTGGGGGTTCCATGTCTTGCCGATCTTCGATCTCTGTGGTGTGCTCTTCTTGGAGCAGAGGACTGTCCGCTAGAAGGAGTTTCCCGACCACTCCTGTAGGAACGAAAGGACCGACACTAGAACTGCTTGAGTTTAGTTGAGCTGAAGGATAGGTACTCTTGCCTCCTGTAGCCACCTGAATAACCTCTTCTAATTCAGACCCAAACAACGTGATACCATCAAATAGCATCAAAAGCTTCAAAGGTGCACTTAAAGTCCACATTCACTGCCCAGGAATGTAACCATAAGGCATGGGTGGCCGCAATGATCAGGCCCAAGGACCAAGAGGTGACTGACACAGGATCCATAAATGCCTGACCCACATAATCAGATGCCTCCTGGATGTGTTCTACTAATGAAGAATCTAGGAACATTATCCTGGAGGCCATTAACCAACTGCTCTGGCCACAGCTGAATGGCTTTATTAACCCAGGCTGTGCACAAGTTGGCTCTAAACAAGCTCCCTGCCCTGACATAGGCCGAGCGGAGAATAATAACACATTTCCTGTCAGTTGGGTCCTGAAGAGAGAATCTGCCTTGTGTAGGGATAGCTGAGCCACAGTTTCAGCATCTGAAACTGTTTATTCGGTTTCTGATAAGCGTCAGACGCCATGTCCAACAGCTGAGGTGAGGGGGGAAACAAACAACCTGCCTCTTAGGTCTCTTAAAGAGAAAGAGCAACAGGATCCCCAAACTGAGTTTCCGCAAAACCTAATGAGTGTCTGTGCTCTAGGATAAGGTTATCTACATTGTGTGTGGATGAAGAATCTTTTGAACTAATTGCATCTTCCCAATCTAAGTATAAGAACAACTCTGTTAAGATACTGTGACTGTTAAGATAGCTAGCTGGCAGCTCAAGTTAACTGTTCAGGTCATCAGGTAATCTAGGAGGAAATTAGGTTAGAATTTCCAGATAATGTGCAATGTGTCTCCACAGTACTATACTGGCTGATATAGCAGGGGGAAATATAATAATATGTTTCAATATAAATGTTATTATATCAAACTGTATATGAGACTTCGATCATGTAACTCTGCAGATACAATGTGTCAAATGTCTTAATGTTCCACGTAAGGGTTAAGTGTCATGTTATTCGCTGATGTAATATTGTAACACTTTGGGGGGTATTCAATTGTTCCTCCGGGCGCCGCCAGAACGAGCGAGTTAAAACTATTACCGTTTATACGGTAATTACTCGCTGAATTTCATCTCGCAGCTCCCTGAGCTGCGATATGAAATTCAGCGAGTAAACTACCGTATTAACGGTTTTTACGCGCAAGTTAACCGTATAAACGGTAATAGTTTTAACGCGCTTGTTCCGGCGGCGCCCGGAGGAACAATTGAATACCCCCCTTTAAGTGTATCCAGCCAAATAGCTAATTCAGTCAAGCCATGTCATTGTGTACTCAAGGTAACAGAGACAATATGTCTAACCGGTAAAAAATTTAAGTGTCCACTGATAGACTCCTGCTAAAATCGGTAACCAGGACGCAATCCCCACTGCTTCTGCATCCTGGAAATCAGCTGTCATCCATGGCGTGCGCTCATTAACTATTCTGCCTTCTGTGTGTGTACAGGGCTATATGCATTCTTTCCCCTGATTGGTCCTTGGCTGTATTTAATGCAGGGAGGGCTTAACCTGTCAGTTATAGCGTTGCATCTCTGCATTAGCTGACATACTCTCCGTTCCTGTGGATACACTGTTTGGCTCTGTTTGATACACGTTGTGACCCTTGGCTTGTTTCTTGGACCCTGCTTGTATGACCATTTCCCCTGACACTTGGCTCTGTCTCCTGGAATTTCGCCGCTAACGGCCATCCCCAACCTTTTGACCTGTCTGTGATATTCCTACTCGCTTCTGACCCATGACCTCTGGCCTGTCCCTGGTTATTCGAGTGCTTTGTTGCTGGTTTCTCTGCCTCCTACCTCCATGCTATTGGTTACTGTACATAAGTTTTTACTATGTTTGAGTTAAGCCCTGGGGTATCAGATTACCTGTGAGTGCTGTTAACTCTTTGGGAACGGCAGCTGCTATAGGTGAAGACCTTTACCACCAGTTCTAAAAGCATATGTCAGTTTCTGGAAATCCGCAACAGTAACCATTTTAATGATCCTCTGTGTAGGTTATAATCAATCTATTTCATTCCTTATCAGTGTCGGTGTCAGCTTTTATTCCTTAACTGTACAGATATGGTAGAACCATCCCACATTTAGTACTTCACAGCTGTAGTAAAAGGTATCAGATCACCACACACAGCTGTGAGATATATGTGTGTGTGTGATGTAACCCACAGCTAAGTGACTTAGTGATTAAAACTGTTAAAGGTGATCATTAAATTTGCTCTATTGAATGCTTTTAATAATGTTGAAATTGTCCTCCTGGTCATGCACGATGTGTTTGTTTTGGGGCATCTAGTCTTGTACCTTTCTTAATCTGTACATTGCCAAAGAGTCTCCATCCACGTCAGATCTCTGGAGAAACCACATAGGACCAAAAACTCCTTAATCAAACATGACCAATAACAAATATGGGGATCTCCCCAGGAAATCCTACTTGTTACATGAATATGGGGGGTCTGGAGCATGTAAATGTTTTATAACAAGATCCAAAGCCAATCATTTACTGTGTCCCCTGACATCTTAACACCATTTAATCTGTCCAACATGTAAATGAAAGGAGCAGTCAAGATGTCAATTAAAGAAATGTCCTTAACCTCCTGAATCAAGTCCAAAGAGAAGGTGAGATTCTTACTAAGGTACAATACATCCGGCTGATGAAAGGACAGGAGGAATCTATCTACAGTAACACGTTTATCAGGAGAACCAAACCATAGAATTGCTGGATCCACTGGGACAAATTTACCAAAGGGAAAAATGCAGCCACACAAAACATATTAATTTACACAATAAAGCCCATTTATTGGGATAGCACATACATTGTTGCACCCCATTCCATTTTATGGAATTGTCTCGATCAAACTGCGCAATCTTTTGTTAGCTAGGACATAAATGACTTGCCTTCTATTTTAAAACCACAGTCTTCATTAAAGATAACTTTGCAGTATGCTACATTGTACCCATTCCTAAACTGCACTATATCTCCTGTAATGCTGTATGCACTATGCTGCATTGTACCCATTCCTATAGTGCACTATATCTCCTGCAATGCTGTATGCACTATGCTGCATTGTACTCATTCCTAAACTGCACTATATCTCCTGCAATGCTGTATGCACTATGCTGCATTGTACCCATTCCTATACTGCACTATATCTTCTGCAATGCTGTATGCACTATGCTGCATTGTACCCAATACTACACTGCACTATACCTCCTGCAATGCTGTATAATTGTGGGACTGGGCATACGATATAGTATTCTTATTGTAGATTTGTAAGGCACCAGAGTGCTCCGATATTGCCGTACAGTAGGGAAAACAGGACATACATAAAACAGGAACATGCAAGGTAGACAAAATAAATGCCTCTAAAAAAAAAGATGGGTTTTCAAAGAGCGTCTAAAGATTTGAAGGCTGTGGGAAAGTCTGATTGAGCGTGGAAGGGAATTCCATAAGTGGGGAGCAGCACGGGAGAAGTCTTGTAGGCAGCAGTAAGAGGTGGTTACCAGAGATAAGACAAGGAGCAGGTCAGAGGTAGATCTAAGAGGGCGGGAGGGGGAGTATTTTGATATGAGATTTGAGATGTATGCAGGGGTTGTTTTGTTGAGGGCTTTGTAGGTAAGGGTGAGTAATCTGAATTTGATTCTGGAGGACACAAGGAGCCAGTGTAGGGATTTGCACAGTGGTGCAGCAGATGTGAAGCGGTGAGAGGAAGATCAGTCTTGCTGCATCATTTATTATCATCATATTTATATAGCATTAATCATAATATGCCATAATATGCTATACAGAGGATAGGAGCCATTCACATCTGTCCCTGCGTAGATTCTCTTCTTTTAAACGTCTATTTGTACCCCAGAGTGCCGAGGTCACTGTGAGTGATGGGATTCACCTTCATTTATACTGTTTCTCTTGCTGAGGGACCCCCTACAGTGCAAGTAAATAAATCATTCTTAGATGATTTTTTTTTTTTTTTAAATAAAAATCTACATATTAGGACACGTTCAGGAGTCAGGTTCTCTTCTGATTATTCATTAATGGTGCATCTGGATGTACACAGCTCTAAAAACAAGATGGTCTTAGAAGAGAGAGGGGTGAAATGGAAGAACTGAACATCACCATCAACATTTATATAATGTATTTTTAATGTGCGCTACAGCGCCAGGAGTGTAATACCTGGCGCCACAGCATTGAATGGGTTAAACCCTGGCGCTGAGTGTGTAAATGTTTATTTAAATATTTTAAGTGAAATGTGTATATGTGTTGTAACAAAAGGAGGCATTTAGCTGGTAATATGCAGAGAAAGCAGGGAAGTAGAGTAAAACATTTGTGCAGTAATGCACCTAGAGTGAAGACTTATGTATGAAAAGCAATAGTTTAAATTTGGTTAAACTTACATGATCTGAAATCCTTCCTCTCAGCAAACAGACAGGGCGTGTCTGGTTGTGCAAACAGAGCCAGTGATGGGTGTTTTCTTTTAAAGAGAAGGTGGGTGTGTCACCTGTCCATCAAGCTAAGGCTGGGGGAGGAGCATCATGTATAAAAGCTTGTTTGTTTCATTTGTTCAGGGAGACCAACGCTGGGATAGCTGGCTGGTCTTGAGAGAGCTGAGCTATGTCTAGCTAGCGTTTAAGGTCTCCAAGAAATGCTGTGAAATCTGTACGGTGTCAAAACATTTACCATCCTGACAATAAAACTACATAAAAAGGAAGAAGTTGTTCGCGTGTGCTTCTGCAGTAGCGGGCTCTTGCCACAGGTGGTGTCAGAAGTGGGATGCTCCGGGAAGCAAGTTTCCGCTACCCAACCCGCGCAGACGTCAACATGGAGGAAGTACTGAGAACCCTCGTGAATGTGGCCGCTGCGCAGCAAGAACAGCAAGCTCAGATGCTACGAGTTTCCGAGGCACAGGTGGAAAACATAAGGCTCTTAAGAGAAGAATTAAGCCAGGTGAGGCATGACAGAAATGAACCACTTGGTCCAGTTCTCCATAAAATGTCGCCAGGTGATGACATAGAAGCATATCTGGTGTCCTTTGAGAGACTTGCAAAAAGGGCAAAATGGCCTCCTAAAGACTGGGCTGAGAGGCTGGCGCCATATCTGACTGGGGAAGCTCAGCGAGCTTATATGGATCTAGATGAGGAACGGGCCTCTGATTATCTGTGCCTAAAGTCTGAGATATTAGTTCGCATTTGAGTTTCTGTGCCAGGCCGAGCCCAGCGCTATCACCAATGGCGCTATGATAAAGAAAAACCGGTCAGAGCTTTCTAAAATTTTAAAGAAATGGCTGCAGCCTGAGGAGAATTCGCCTTCTCGGATTATTAAAGTTCTGGCGGTAGATCACTGCATTCGGGGGCTGAACCGCTATTTGCAAAGGTGGGTTCTGCAATCAGACCCACAAACTTATGAAGAGCTTGCCACCGTGGTAGAAAGGTTTTGTGCGCTACAGCAAATGACTAAAGAACCTGCATTTGTGCCAAAGCCGCTGCCACGCCAAAAGCCAGGTTTGACAATACTTGCTACAGGGCCCAATGGCAAAACTGCTACGGACAGAGGGCCAGGTGCAAAGCTGTCTAATCTGAAGTGTTTTGAATGTGGTGAGCCAGGCCACTTTAAGGCAGAGTGTCCTAAACTACCGGAACCCATGGACTGTTCCATGGCACATATTGGGCCTGCTTTTCCAAGCTGTTTTACCATGAGTCCCACATCAGGAAGCCCTTGTTTGTTCAGGGTGACTGTGCTAATCAACCAAAACCTTGTTCTGGCCTTGGTTGACTCGGGGAGTGAACTCTCATTGGTTTCCAGCTCTGCATTACCCGAAACCATAACTTCTCAGTTGCCCAAGGTGAAGGTTCTTTGCGTACATGGCATGACAGAGGAGTATGAAAGAACAATACTACCAGTCACACTCAAAGACAAAACTGTTATGGTGGTTGCTGCCATAGCACCTAAACTCCCATATCCACTCATTTTGGGGCAAGACTTCCCACTGTTTAATGATGTCCTCGGTGAGCGGATCCGGCCGGACATGCCGGCAATTGATGCAACAGTCGGAAGCCCAGTCTTAAAGGAACCGCCTAAGAAACCACAACATCTGGGCATTGATCTTTGGGAACCGCCAAACCGGAATGCCATCCTGGGAGTCACAGCAGGAGTTCCACAAAAGCATCCAACTCTGGGGAAACATGGACAGTCCAAACTAGCATTGGTCGGTGATGTCGCAGATGAGCCCACCCCGCCTGTCAGTGAGGATACGGACTGGTCCGCAATACCAATTTTGTTTCCTTTGCACGACTTTGCTCGAGACCAACTTAATGATGCCACTTTGGAACATGCCTTCAAAAGTGTGACTGAGGTAAATGGGGTAGCAAAAGCCGCCCAGCCTGCAGAAGGTATACCATATTTTATTGTTAAAAATAATTTCCTGTATAGAGTTGCTACTGTACAGGGGGATAAAGTAGAACAATTAATGGTTCCTCAGGTCCATGTAACCCTAGTGTTAAAAGCAGCACATACACATGTCTGTGGGGGACACCTAGGGGAGGATAAAACACGGGAATGAGTTCTGCTTAGGTTTTACTGGCCCGGTGTACACATGGCAGTGAAAAAGTATTGCCGGTCCTGTCCCATTTGTCAGAGAACCTGTCCCAAACCCATGTACAGGGCACCTCTCATTCCGATACCAATAGTACAAGTTCCCTTTGAACGGATAGCTATGGACCTTGTGGGGCCACTGGAAAAATCCGCACGTGGGCACCAATATATACTAGTGGTGCTTGACTATGCAACCAGATATCCAGAGGCAATTCCCCTACGAAACATAAAGTCCAGCACCATAGCTAAGGAATTTATATTGATGTTTACACGCTTGGGAATACCCAAAGAAATTCTCACAGATCAGGGTACTCCTTTCATGTCTAAACTGATGAAGGACATGTGCCAGTTGCTAGGGGTTACGGCGCTTCACACCTCTGTATACCATCCACAAACAGATGGCTTGGTGGAACGCTTTAACCGCACATTAAAGCACATGCTCAGGAAAGCAGTGGCTCAAGAGAAAAAAGATTGGGACACTCTTATTCCCTATTTGATGTTTGCCATCCGTGAGGTACCTCAAGCTTCAACAGGGTTTAGTCCCTTTGAGTTATTGTTTGGGAGACAGCCCAGGGGTATCTTGGATATGTTAAAAGAAGGGTGGGAGCAGCAAGGTCCCAGGGAGCCAAATCTGGTACAATTTGTGTCACAAATGTATGAGAGGCTTGGAAAGATAGGGCTCATTGTGCAGCAACGTGTAAAAGGCTCAGGAACGACAGAGAAAAAGTTATGATAAAAGTGCTGTTCTATCTTTCAAGCCTGGGGACAAGGTCCTAGTCCTGGTTCCCACCCAGGAAAGCAAACTTTTCGCCCATTGGCAGGGTCCATATGAAGTTCTAGAGGCTGTTGGTCCTGTCAATTACAGAGTCCGCCAGTTAGGTAGGAGAAGGGAGGAGCAAATATATCATGTTAACCTCCTTAAACCTTGGCATGATGAGGAAACCTCTCCTCAGGTAGTGAGTACTGCCATTGAAAAGTCTGAAGTGCCCATAGAGCCAGCTTTGTCCATTCAGCAGAGACAACAGACTGAAGAAATGATTCGCCGGAACAGGGATGTCTTCTCTTCCATTCCTGGGCGCACTACCTTAATCGAACACGACATTGTCACTGCGCCAGGAGTCATTGTAAAGCAGAAGCCTTATCGTATTCCAGAAGCCAGACGGGTGGACGTGAGGAAGGAGGTCGAGAAGATACTCCAGTTAGATGTAATTGAAGAGTCCACTAGTGAATGGAATAGTCCCATTATGCTTGTCCCGAAACCCAATGGGACTATTAGGTTCTGCAATGACTTTAGGCGCCTAAACAGTATGTCGCAGTTTGATGCCTATCCGATGCCACGTGTGGATGAACTAGTGGAAAATCTTGCTGGTAGCAATTATTTAACAACCCTTGATCTAACAAAGGGTTATTGGCAAGTTCCCCTGACTTCCACGGCCAAGCCAAAGACTGCATTTTCCACCCCTGATGGTCTCTATCAATATAAAGTCATACCCTTTGGGTTGCATGGGGCACCTGCCACCTTCCAAAGGGCCATGAATAAATTGCTACGACCTCACACAGCTTATGCAGCCGCTTACTTGGACGATATAGTGATTTATACCCCAGACTGGGGATCACATTTAGCCAAAGTTGAGGCGGTCTTAGCTTCATTAAGGTCAACAGGGTTAACAGCTAACCCAGAGAAATGTGCCATAGCCATGCGAGAAGCCAAATATCTGGGGTACATTGTTGGTCGAGGGCATGTAAAACCCCAGCTAGACAAAGTGGAGGCAGTCAAAAATTGGGCAAGACCAGAAAAAAAGTCGCAGTTAAGAACCTTTTTAGGCTTAGTAGGTTACTACAGGCGGTTTGTAAGCCACTTCGCCACTAGAGCTGCTCCACTTACGGACATGTTAAAAAAAAGTTGTCCAGATAGATTAACCTGGTCTGACTCTGCAGAAACCGCCTGGTCTGATCTTTGGTTAGCTCTTTGTTCCTCTCCAATTCTACAAGCACCAGATTTTACCCGAAGGTTCTTCCTCCAAACTGATGCTTCTGGTGTTGGCTTAGGTGCAGTCTTGTCACAGGAGAAGAATGGAGTAGAAAACCCTGTCCTGTCCCTAAGTCGGAAGTTGTTCCAAGGGAACAAAAATATGCCACTGTGGAGAAAGAATGTCTCGCCATAAAATGGTCTACAGAAGCTCTGCGCTATTATCTCCTAGGCAGAGAGTTCACCTTAATAACAGACCATGCACCATTAAGATGGATGCAGAAAAACAGGGAGGTAAATGCCAAGGTAACCGGCTTGTTCTTGGCACTACAACCTTTCAAGTTCTCAGTAGAACATAGACCTGGGATTCTGCACAAGAATGTCACGAAAATATGCGCTCCTCGCGAAGTCCGCATCCCCCTACTTGGAGACGCTAGGGGGAGGGATATGTAACAAAAGGAGGCATTTAGCTGGCAATATGCAGAGAAAGCAGGGAAGTAGAGTAAAACATTTGTGCAGTAATGCACCTAGAGTGAAGACTTATGTATGAAAAGCAATAGTTTAAATTTGTTTTAACTTACGTGATCTGAAATCCTTCCTCTCAGCAAACAGACAGGGCGTGTCTGGTTGTGCAAACAGAGCCAGTGATGGGTGTTTTCTTTTAAAGAGAAGGTGGGTGTGTCACCTGTCCATCAAGCTAAGGCTGGGGGACGAGCATCATGTATAAAAGCTTGTTTGTTTCATTTGTTCAGGGAGACCAACGCTGGGATAGCTGGCTGGTCTTGAGAGAGCTGAGCTATGTCTAACTAGCGTTTAGGGTCTCCAAGAAATGCTGGGAAATCTGTACGGTGTCAAAACATTTACCATCCTGACAATAAAACTGTATAAAAAGGAAGAAGTTGTTCGCGTGTGCTTCTGCAGTAGCGGGCTCTTACCACAGTGTGTAGGCGTGCAGCACCGAAAGGGTTACCTCCAGATGGTGGGTGCTGGGAGTGTCTAAATGTATATTGTTTAAATGTATAAAATGAATGTTTGCAATAAGTTTTGCATATAACTTAACATCCACGTTCAACAAGGAGATAGGTCTTGTTAGGAACCCCTCCAGCCGGCACAACACAACCCGGAATCTACTCTGCCAAGCAGGTGTTCACTGGAGACAGACTGGTCCGCAGACTGACAGAGGGTCGTGAAGTGTGTACCGGCTGGGGAGAACCTAGGCAAGCGGAGTGAGGTCCACGCAGAGGTCAAGGGCCGGCAGCAGACAACAGTATCGGTAAACAAGCTGAGGTCAGGGGTCACAGGCAGATAGCAGAAACGGTAAACAGGCCGAAGATCAGGGTCACAGGAAACAAGCGAAGTCCAATTCAAAGCCAAGGGTCATACATGGGAAATCAGTAGCAGTATCAGGATACAGGAACAGGAACAAGCAGGTCAGCAGACTGGAGCACAGAAGCTATAACCGGCAGTGAGGCTGCAGACCTCACTGCCTTAAATACATGGTTAGACCAATCAGAATGGTTGAAAAAGAGGGATAGGCTGCGCTTCCTCCAAATATATGAAGCAGCCAAATGCGAACCTGAGAGTGTATGGGGGACCTCTAAACTCCCAACAATGTTAGATACGTATAAAAATAGTCAGGTTCTGGGCGCTTGTAAAGGAAAGATATATCAATTTAATATGGATAGGTCCACAATACGCTCCGGCCGGAACGAGACAGCTTAGATGTGTTAAACAATTAACATGCATCAATTGACACTGCCGAAAACAATGATAATGGTAAAAAAACACTACAAACTGTGATTGCAAATATGGTTAGAGTGCACTTGCAAGCTACTAAAATATGAAATGACGATATGAACCGCAAAAAGAAAATGTAAGGAAATATAATGTCCAGAGTTGTAAAATAAAAATGTTGGTGATGATGAAAAATGCAAGCAAAAATGAAATTGGTAGCCGTTACTCACATGAAGCAGGGATGTCTGGCTGTCTATAATGCAGACAGGCACTTAGTAGCGGTCCCAGAGTCTGTGCTGATATTACGTTAATTTTCTATAGGTGGAGGTATCGTTTAGCTGGCTCTCTATCTCCAAAAGATATGAAGATTGATCCAGGAGGGTAATTTCACCCCCCTTATCTGCTGGTTTGATAACCAGATTTTTGTTGGATTGTAGATCTTTTAGAGCTCCTCTTTCCGGTTTGGTGATATTGTAAATTCTGTTCGTTGGCTGAATGTTGAGTTTGTCAAGATCATTCTCCACTAACTTCTGGAAGGTCTCTAAATATGGACCCTTGCAGTGTGTGGGAAAGAAGGTGGACTTAGGTTTTAGTTGAGTGTGATGATATCACCACCTATATTCTGCTGGGTACCTGTCCATTATTGGAGGCATTTTGATATCCATACATTTAATCTCAACACGGAGATATCCCGCAGCGTGCACACGCTATTTGAGCGGGATCATTTTTTCTTTCAACAAGAAGGAGAGGATTTCCTTTTAGGAACTAGAAGAACTTTCTTCCTCATTCTTGTTTTAATAATTGGCATTCTGCTGGGTGCTTTTTATCATTGAAATCAACGTAATATCTAACCTCATCAGCACAGACTCTGGGACCGCTACTAAGTGCCTGTCTGCATTATAGACAGCCAGACATCCCTGCTTCATGTGAGTAACGGCTACCAATTTCATTTTTGCTTGCATTTTTCATCATCACCAACATTTTTATTTTACAACTCTGGACATTATATTTCCTTACATTTTCTTTTTGCGGTTCATATCAATTGTCATTTCATATTTTAGTAGCTTGCAAGTGCACTCTAACCATATTTGCAATCACACTGAGTTTGTAGTGTTTTTTTACCATTATCATTGTTTTCGGCAGTGTCAATTGATGCATGTTAATTGTTTAACACATCTAAGCTGTCTCGTTCCGGCCGGAGCGTATTGTGGACCTATCCATATTAAATTGATATATCTTTCCTTTACAAGCGCCCAGAACCTGACTATTTTTAGACCAATCAGAGCCTAGCTCTGTACCCACACACAGGGCCCTGTTAATTAATCAAATCAAGCGCTAAATAGCCTCCAGGCTATTAGATCACCTTGCGCGTGCGCCCGGCTGTCCCCTGTTGCCGGGACGCAGCGCTACACTGTGAGGCGTCCGGCCGTTGTCTTGACAACGCTCGGTGTTGAGAGGTAAGTGACGTCCCGTCATCATGGTGACGGCCGGGACGCTGAGGCAGACAGGAAGCGAGCCGCGGCGGCTGTGAGTACCGCCGCGGCTCGTGACAGGTCTATAGCTTACACATTGAGAGGGATCCTTTCCCTCTTTGGGAATTACCGTTATGTGGGTTTCCAGACTTTGTGAGGAGAAATAGGAATCACTGGAAATCGCATTAAAGGCTGAAACCATCAGGGGTATCAACTTATCCTTAAAAGTCTTATAATATGAAATAGAGAAACCATCAGGACCCGGACTTTTACCTGAGGGTGTAGATTTGATTACCTCCCTCAACTCACTATCAGTGAAGGGTTGTTCTAGCTTGTCTATATTAGAATCTGAAAGAGTGGGAAAGCTCATCTCCTTCAAATATGTCATAATCTGAGCTGATCTTGTAGTAGCTACAGTGTCATTTTCTAGAGTTTCAAGATTATAAAGTTTGGTATAATAAGTGTGGAAGGCATTAGCTATATCTGAAGTTAATTTACATTCACGGTTACTACCGTCTTTAATCATAGCAATGTATGACTTTGCTCGTTGTTTACGTAAGGCATTAGCCAACATGGTACCTGGCTTGTTTCCCCACCTAAAAAAACGGTGACGACATCTTCGAAAATCTAACTTCATTTTGTCATAAAGTAAATTATTAAGTGTCTTCCTCATCTCTGTCAATCTTGTTAATAGATCTTTAGACATTTTGGATTTATGTGTTGTCTCTAAATCTCTAATCTGTTTGAGTAAATGATCACGGTACGCAATTTTTTCCTTCTTAAAGCGGGAGCCTTATTCCATAAGTTTCCCCCTTATGACACATTTATGTGCTTCCCAAATAGTTATTTCCGAGACATCAGGGGTAATATTATCAGAGATATAATCATCTAGAGCAGCTGTTAAAAGGTCTTTACAATATGCGTTTTGGAGAAGAAGCTCATTAAGACGCCAAGTGCATTTTCTAGTCATTAAATGGGAAAGTTGAAACATCAAAGTTATGGGTGCATGGTCTGTTGTTAAAAGTTTAGGAAGAAACCTATGTGAAAGAAAAGGATAGTCAATTCGTGAATACACATTATGATGTATAATAAGTCTATAATAATATGTATAATATATGTATAATAAGTCTAACTTATTGCAAATAGACTTAAGTTTATGCTACCAGATCTAATTCATTCAGATCAGGTGGGTTTTGTCCCAGGTCGTGAGGCACGAGACAACACCACCAACAAGGTGATAGATTTGATTTATTTGGCCTCATGTTCAACGTCGACTTCAATGCTTCTATCCACTGATGCAGAAAAGGCTTTTGATTGTGTGAGTTGGCTTTTTATAAAAGGTATCCTTGAATATTTGGGATTAGGCCCGATAGGATTACATAGAATCTTAGCACTTTATCGATATCCCATGGCTCAAATTAAAATCAATGGAGATCTTTCGGATCCAGTAGTGATTAATAATGGAACTAGACGGGTGTCCACTGTCCCCACTCATATTTATATTATGTATAGAGACACTGGCAAGAGCTTTCAGGACCAATTCGGATATATCTGGGATCCGAGTTGGAGAGAGAGAACATAAACTCGCTTTATTTGCAGACGATCTTTTGGCCGTTATTACTAATCCAGTTATCTCTCTACCGAATTTGGTGGGAGAATTTCGAAGGTTTGGCCTATTGTCTAACTTTAAAATTAACTATAGCAAGTCAGTGGCTTTAAACATTTAGACCCCGGCCAATATAGTGGAAGGCTTAAAAAGTGCCTTTCCTTTTATTTGGCATCCCTCTCAACTAAAATATTTAGGTGTTTTACTTTCTAGTGATCTTTCACGTTTATATGACCTCAACTTTAAACCACTTCTGGGGTGTCTCCGGACTAACTTAAAAGAGTGGCAAAATAAGAATTTCTCTTGGATAGGTAAGATTAATATTATCAAAATGAATGTTTTACCTTGAATTCTATACCTTATACAAACGTTACCTATTTCTATACCCGACTCATGGTTTCAAGACATCCAGCGTCTGGTGCGTGATTTTGTGTGGAGTGGGAGGCGCCCTAGATTCAAGCACGGAATATTATTCAGACGGAAACATTTGGGAGGTCTCCAGCTTCCTCACATTCCCTCGTACTATGACGCGGTGATCCTAACTAGAATATTGGAGATATCAATACAAACAGGAAAAAAACAATGGGTAGAAATTGAATCGTTATCTCTTGAATCCCCTAGTACTACATTAATTTGGCTCGCCAAATTACCTAAGATATCACATCCTACTTTGAGACCTACCCTTGCAAAATGGTCCAAACTCAGAACTCTTACTCACATCTCTTCATTAATATCCCCATTGACTCCATTGTTTAATAATCCAATGTTCCCTCCAGGAACTACTCCATTGACATTTAATCGGTGGTCGCAGGCGGGAATTCATTGTGTCGGCCAGTTGGTGGGAATTTCTGGGATCCTCTCTTTTACAGAGATACAATCTAAATAGGAATTACCTAATAAAGAGGTTTGGCGTTACCTCCAGCTTAAACACTTCCTTTTCGATGAGTCTCCCAAAACAAAATATTAATAGAAATTTAACGGTTTTTGAGTCCCTCTGCAGTGGATCACATTATCCTCCACATTATCTATCTACTATCTATAAGCTTCTAGTGGAATATCTCTTTAGGTCTCCCCTGAAATTTACTTTAGAATGGGAAAAGGATTTGGGAATAGAGTTACAACAAGCTGATTGGTCTAAAATCTTTCAAACAATCCATGCTTGTTCTCCTAATGTCTCAATATTAGAGACTCACTTTAAGGTTATTACAAGGTGGTATAGATGCCCGACATATCTTGCGAAAATTTTTAGCGGACAATCTAATGTCTGCTGGAGATGTACACAGGAACCAGGTTCACTAATACACATCTGGTGGGACTGTCCTATACTACAACCCTTTTGGTCACAAGTTATAGACATTACAAGGAAATTACTTGGCCAATCCATTCCCGATACCCCAGTATTCTGGCTCCTTAATAAAATAGGTATGTCTATATCCTGCTTTAAAAAATCTTTGTTAAAATTTGTGATATCGGCTGCTAAGGCAGTTATACCTGTAAGATGGAAAACAACTACACCACTAAATATCCGTGACTGGATTAATAGATTAGAGTATTATAGGTCTATGGAGAAACTACATTTATCAACTACTGATTCTTTTAAAACATTCTATTATTTGGGGTCCTTGGTTGCTTTTTATTGATTCTCCAGATTTCGCAGCCTTAAACATACCCACCTGAGCTATGTATATGTGTATGTATATGTATGTATGTGTATATATATATATATATATATATATGTGTATATATATGTATAGATACAGAGATATAAGGGATCTATATGATTATTAGATTAGGTTATTCTTAAATTGTTTTAAATAAGATTTAGATATATTTTAATCGATTAGCTGAGACCTTAATTGATATATTGTTATGAGTTCTTATTATGCTATCCTCCCACCCTTTCCTTCTGTTTTTACCCCTTCCCCACCCATGTGCTTGTGTTTTAGTTTTTGGTACTAGGTTATCAATAGCTTTCCTTATAAGATTAGAAATGTTCATTCTTTATAATTGACCAATCAGAACAAATACTGTTGAAAATGTTTGTATAACCTTTTTATGTTCTTAAATCTCAATAAAAACTTATTTTGAAAAAAAATTAAAAATTAATGTTTGATGTACAGGCGCCGCAGCGCCGGTAGATAACTGGTGTGCAACGCCGAAAGGATTAACTCAGCGCCGGGAGTTTAGAAATTTGTAAAATGTATTTAAAGCGTAAAAGTGTTTTTAAAATGTATATTTAATAATAAAAATGCACTTATCCTCCCTGGTGATCCAGGAGGAGCTGCTGTGGAGTCTTCACCCCCCCCCCGGCAGCCAGTTTTCAGCGGATAGCGGAGGGGTTTATAACACAGCCTCCTGGATTCAAATGAATCCAGTAGATGCAGCGCCTCCTGGGGGTCCCAGCAGACCGAGCCGCAAATTGGAGCTCAGAGATACATGTCAGGTAGGTAACGTCTGTTGGCGGGTGGGAATATTATTGACTGTTTTTCAAGTTTGAGTTGGCGAAAGGACATCCAAGATGTAATGGAAGAAAGTCAGTAACGCGGGCCAACAATGATGATGAGATCAGGAGAGGATAGATATATTTGGTATCAGCAGCATAGAGAGGATACTGAAATCCAAAGGAGCTTATTTGTTTTCCAAGAGAGGTGGCATAGATAGAGAACAGCAGAGGACTTAGCACTGAGACTTGTGGTACTCTAACTGATGAAGGAAGCAAAGCAGAGGTGGATCCAGAGAAATTAAAGATGAAAGAGCAATTAGATAGGTAGGATGAGAACCAGGATAAGACAGTGTCTTGAAGAACTGGGGATTGTAGAGTTTGTATGAGAAGAGAGTGGTCAACAGTGTCATATGCAGCAGAGAGATCCAGGATAATTAGAATAGAGTAATGGCCTTTAGTTTTCGCAGTGATCACATCATTAATGGGATACAGTGTGGATATTGTAAACAGGAATATGGTGTTTTAAATGGTTAAGTGGAATTTGTGTTTTATGAGTTATTATAGTCACTGTGATTTGTCAAAATAGCCCCGGTATGAGATACATAATATCTATGCTGTAGTGTGATGTACTATTGAGAATATATGAAGGTTGTGATATGTATGCACATAATACAAGAACAATGGTGTTATGTATTATGCATTTCTGATATAGTGAGGATTTTGTGTTGATTCTGTATGGATTGTATATAGGATTAGCAGTGCATTTACATATTGGAAAATATGTATAATATGAGTTTAATGTTATCTGGGACACATGTATACATATATCCAAACACAAACAAGATTTTACTCATTTATGAGATACAGAAAGAAATTAATACTGTAGTGATCATAGAGGAATTACAGTTCTAAGGATCAACCTATAACATATTTCGCGGGAATAAGGCCTAATCTTAACTGCAGTGTAAATATGGTATATCAAAGGAATTCATTGATAAATTGAGCTACTAAAGTGTAAAATGTGAAGTCAGAGGGTCTGTTGGATGTTTATTCGGTGGCTCTGCACATCCCGGTGTTAGAAGATAACAGTGTCACCTGATTCAGCTTCAAAGACCTCATAGGATGAGCTATATCCTGGCATAGGTTTGAGTTTTGACACCTGAATAGACTTTTAGGAATCGCTCAACATTTTGTCTGGCACAAGGAGACCATGTGATGACTGGCTATATTTTATACGGACAAAATAATTAAGTTTTCAATAATGCCACTTAACATCAATAAAAGTAGTGATTCACCACTTATTCCTCAATAACATGATGAAGGGCAGCTCATATGTCAAATTAAGAATTCTGCCACACAAAGAAGTTGAGGAAATTAGTATAAGCTCAACTGATACCCTGTACCTAGATCTGTATATAAATTCATAGATTTATTAATAATAAAATTGGGTCTGTGTGACGCTACACAGAAAAGATTATGTTATGTCAATTGTTTATTAATATTTTTTTTATTAACCCATAAGCATTGTACTTTTTGTATATTAAATCTAAAAATGTAATAGTGATGTACTTATTGCTCTAAATGAATTCACCGTCTGTCTAGAAGAGATTGCTTGACCATGCTAAACCTTTCACTGCAGAGGTGTGAATCGTGAATACATTGGTATACCTAGCCGAGTGTGTGCCTGCATGTACATTTGTGTCACAGAGCTTTGAGGGGCTAAGTGTTAACCTTTTGATTGTTGGTGTGTGCCTTGCTAACCTGTGGGAAACAAAGAGTGCTCATTGTATGCCAGTGTGAGACAGTATATTGGGGTCCTATTGTCCTTATTCAACAGGTGGTGGCAAACCTGAAGTGTGTGGGGGTGTGAGTGCGCTGTTGTGGGGGTGATTCAGCAGGTCTATAACCTGTGTGTTAGGTAAAGAAAAAGAGACTGAGTGCTGGAATCGTGGGTAACCTCATACAGTAAACACTTCCAAGCCACAAGTGCGCATAGTGCGGTTTGTGACAGGTGATATATTGTTTGACGGTGTGAATATAGGATAAGATATTAAATCAGGGGGTAGCCAGAGGGGGATATTCCTGACAAATACTTGTTGTATTCGAACAATATGGACAAAAGGCAATGAACGGTCTTAGATGCAAAGTAGTTGTTTATTCGGTACAGGTTACAGCGTGATTGTCATAAAGGTGTCAGAATCAGCTGGCATTTTATAAGGTACAGAGTCTATTTTTAGCATACATCTTTTTTTTTTTTTTTTTTTTTACTTTTTATTTATAACAGCAGATGTGTATAAAGCACAACAGTACATGTCATACATAGTATCCAAGTAACAGGATTACAAAAATGTAAAGACGTCAGATAAGAAAAATAAGAAACGTAGAAAAACAATAGAAAATATATAAATACATTTTTCATGTCCAAGTACATTCCAAGAGGGAGTTAGAAATCTGCAAAGTGAACCATGAGATATAGAATTTTTCCCAATTCCTAAGGTGCATCTTGTACCATTGTACATATCCAGCGGATAGAACAAACTGCCATGATTTTTTATTTTTTGGGAGGTACGGGGGGAAGGAAGGAAGGGGAAGGGACAGAGGGGGAAAGGTGAACAGGGGGGACACAAAGGGAGTAGAAGAAATAAAGTTATATAGATTGAAAAAAAGGGAGGAGGAGGGGAAAGCAACTAAGACTTATGAAAGACCCGGCATAGAACTGTTGTTAAAGCTATACCAAGGATCCCAAACTTTGTGGAATGTGGGAACTTTGTCATGGAGGAGACTAGTCACATATTCCATGGATGCCGTGTGCCAAGTTCTTTTCATAACACCCTCTCTAGAAGGTAGTGAGGCCTTCTTTCATTCACTAGCTATTTGTAACTTAGCTGCATTATAAATGTGTCGGATCAGCTTATCTGATGTTTTAGTAATGCCCTTGATAGGTTGGTATAGGAGCACTGAGAGTGGATTCTTAGGCACATTAATTGAGGTAACCTGACGAACCAGTGACAAAACTTCATCCCAAAATTTAGCCACCAGGGGGCAATCCCACCAAATATGAAGGAAAGAGCCCACCGCCCCACAATCACGCCAACAAAGATCTGAAGTTTGGGGAAAGATAGAATGGAGCCTCTCAGGGACCATATACCATCTGGTGTAGACCTTGTATGAGTTTTCACGGATAGCTGTATTAATAGATGACCTCGAAATTCTTTCACGAATGAGCGACCATCTCTCCTCGTCTAGGGTCACCCCAAGATCCCGTTCCCAAGCCAGTTCAAACGATTCCTTTGGAGGAGATGAGGAGGACACGAGGGAACTATACAGGATTGATATATAGCCTCGGCGACCCGGACTATAAATACAGTGTCTCTCGAAGGATGTTGGCAACCGCAACCTAGATGAATGGGTCTGAGCTTGAATAAAGCTTTTAATTTGTACATAGTGAAAGTAAAGGTTGCTTGGAAGTGCATGTCTCTCGCTCAAGTCTGTGAAAGACCGCGGAGCATGCTCACCCATCAAATGAAAGAATCGGTCTAACCCTGCTTTCCTCCAAGGGTATGCAAAAGCATTGATACACCCCTGTGGGAAATGAGGGTGTCTCCACAGCTGGGTGAGAGGCGAGGGGTATGGAGCCAGTGTATATTTTTTGTTCAATTTGTCCCATACCTCCTGCGTAAAAACGGACGGAGGGCGTAACAAGGGCTCAGGCTGGTCTGACACTTCTAGGGATCCAAGGTAAAAAGCGAACTCCTATATCTGGAGACAACAATTCTTCAATATCCACCCACTTCTTGAGTCCCAGTGGTGAGAGCCAAGAAATGAGATGAGTCAGTTGTGTAGCTTGGTAATATTTGTCAAACAAGGGGAGGCCCAGACCACCATTATATCTAGATTTAGCTAAACAAAGTTTACTACGTCTGGGTCTCTTACCCTGCCATACAAACCCACCGCATATAGATTGAATAGAGCTCAAGAAAGAATCAGGGACTTTGACCGGAAGGGTCTGGAATAGATATAAGAGTCTGGGTAAGACATTCATTTTAATGGCATTGATCCTTCCGAACCACGAGATGTAGAGAGAATCCCAGGTCAATAAGTCATGTTTTATTGTGGACAACAAAGGGGGGTAATTAGCCTGGAACAAAGTTTCGTAGGAGCTTGTTATATAGACTCCCAGATATCGGATTGCTCGGGGACGCCACTGAAACTCAAAATTAAGCTCTAGGACTTTCTTTATGTGAGGTGGAAGATGTAGCGCAAGCGCTTCTGATTTGGAATTGTTCACTTTATATACGGAAAAAAAACCAAAATTTTGCAGTTCCGCGAATAAATTAGGAAGAGAGGTTTGAGGTGATGATAATGTAAGAAGAACATCATCTGCAAACAGCGATATCTTATATTGTCTACTCCTGACCTGGACTCCCTTCACATCCGGGTTCAGTCGGATCCGAGCAGCAAGTGGTTCAATACATAGTGCATAAATAAGAGGGGAGAGAGGGCAACCTTGTCTCGTCCCATTCTTAATGCCAAACACGGAAGAGCTCAAACCATTTGTCGACACCGAGGAGGATGGGCTATGATATAAGGCTTGAATACCTTGAAGAAAATTACCAAAGAAACCAAAGGATTGGAGGGTTTGAAACATAAATGGCCAGGAGAGCCTATCAAAGGCTTACTCTGCGTCTAACGCCAGAACCACAGAAGGAAGTTTGGTTTGGTTTATATAGGAAATCAAGTCTATGGTTCTCCTAGTATTGTCCAGAGCTTGTCTGTTTGGGACAAATCCAACTTGATCCGAGTCTATAAGGTGCGACAGATGGTTGTTCAAACTATCTGCCAGAATTTTGGCAAATAGCTTAATATCCATGTTTAGCAACGAAATGGGACGATAATTAGCGCAAACTGTGGGATCCTTATTGGGCTTGGGTATTACTATAATATTGGAACGTGTGGTGTCTCTATGAAACTGCTTCCCCGTAGGACTGAATTGAAAAAAGAAAGTAGGTGCGGAGACAGAATGTGCTTAAAAGTTTTATAGTAAGAGGTGGTGAATCTATCAGGACCAGGAGCCTTGGAGGTCTTTTGGGATTTAAGAGCTGCCTTAAGCTCCTCCTCACTGATGTCCTCGTTCAGTTTAGAAGCTATGTTCTTGTCTAATTTTGGAAGGTTACACGTCCTTAGGAATTGTTGGATGATAGACGGTGAGGGGGGTACCGGGGCGCCCTCTTTATTCAGATTATATAAAGATTTGTAGTAACTATAAAAAGAGTCGTTGATAACTTTCGGGTCATAACTCAATATGCCCTTCTTTTCTCTTACTGCCATTATTGTCTGAGCTGCTCGTTTTGCTTTCAGTTTATTTGCTAGCATAGTGTCAGATTTGTTACTTTTTTCTCATAAAATTTTTGGTTGAGCCAGCGGAGGGCTCTTTCGGTCTTTTCCGCTAAAAAAGATTGAATTTCTCCTCTAATGGAGAGGATTTGCTTATAAACTAGTTTTGAGTGATTTTGTTTGTGAGTTTCCTCAAGCTGTTGCAACTGGGCCGTAAGAGAGTTTAGTTTCAAGGTTTGTTGTTTTTTACGAAAAGAGGCAAACTTAATAATGGCCCCTCTAATGACTGCTTTATGCGCCTCCCAAATCGTGGAAAGGGAAGTGTCAGGCGTTAGATTAAGATCAAAGTATTCTTGGAGGTGAGACTCTATCTGCTCTTTGAATATGGGCAGTTTGAGCAAAGATTCGTTTAATCTCCATGATGAGCTACTTTTAGCTTTATCCAGCAGATCAAACGAAGCCGTGACTATTGAGTGATCCGACCAAGGGTTGGGGAGTATGTCTGTTCAAGTCGTATAATTGGATGAACGAAAGTATATTGGTTTAATATTGGTTTGCCATGCGTATTGCGAAGCGTACGCCACGTGTTACGTGGCGTGACGCGATCGCACGGTAAAATACGCACGCACACACTCGCATTACAACAGTTAGTTATTTATATAATTTCATATTGGTTCTGTTACACTGTAATTCAGGAGCAGATAGTATTCGGTTTATTATTAGTCTATATATATATATATATATATATATATATAGATATATATATATATATATAGATATATATATATATATATCTATATATATATATATATATATATATATATATGTTGATTATATGTACATTGTAGTGTTATTAAAGGTTTAGGTAATAGGAAAGGTGTCATGTCATGATATCATATTGAAGCCCTAATCATCAGCAGCTGTCCGGTGCAGTCGGCGAAGAGATCGCACATTGCATACTTTAGTTATTGATATTAGAGAGTAAAACCTTTGTATGATACTGGCTATGAAAAGGAGCAGACCCCCTGGAGAGAAGACCCCCACCTTTGGATTCCTTAGATTGAATCAACCTATTACCTGTCTGGCCTGGACCCACCCAACGTCTGGACCTATAGAAACAATCTACGTCATCTCTATTGTTCACAATGTAACACTGACTGTATATATATTAGCTGCATCTCACTGGGGCCTCAGTCAACTCTGACACAATATTCTATACAGAATATTGTCCATCGGGTCCGGTGGGTGCACAGCGTGCGCAGGCGATTGCATTGGTATGTACTTATCTTTTGGTATTGGCTGTGCTGTACTGTATTTTATCATGATATAATAATGTATTGAATTGTTGACTATATACATCTGCTAAAATAAACCACCATGTGCTTTGAATACACATACAATTGATTGGGCAATGCTTATTTTAAAACGATAGAATTACTTAGATAGAGTTACGTTACCGGCAGGTATGCAACGCTTACGATATTCGGTTCCTCAACAAAGGGTGGATTGACGGACGCGTCGCATAAAGCAGGAAAGAACGTAATGCGTCTAATACCTGTGGTTCACTGTGTGTTGCGAAACCGAATGTCCGTTGTTGCATAGACTGAAGGAACGCTAATTAGAATCTAGGGACAAGAAAGAAAAATGTTTCTTTTTATTGTCGTTTTATGTTTTAAAGTGTATTGCATTGCTGAGCGTATGTGTATTTCCTGCTGTGCGTACGCGAACTTCCGGTAGATTTGCCACGTGGTTGAACAATAGTTTTGATAGTTAATATGTGCATACTGTAAGCACATGGTAAAGTCTCTGAAAAGATAGTGCCATTGTTTGGGAAAGTTATTTTCTGTGCAGAAAACTAAGGTGTATATGTTTGGTGATTGTATGATTTTGAAGTGAAAGTTGATTTACTGTCAAAAAGACAGGGATATCGGTTGCCGCTTGACGAGGCGGGCTTGCAACCAAGGTAGTATACAAGGCAGGTATACTGGCAGCAAAAGCCCTGTTTGAAAAGAGAACAGTTAAAAAGCTTTTGGAAACTTTCTCCCCAAGAGTAATTGCAAAGTTTAGCGATAGTTAGTATTGCTAAGCGGTGCGATCGGACCGCATGGTTGTACAACCGTGCTTGTGACTTGGGTTGAACGGCTGAGAGGAACTACGCTGGTACAAACGGGTATAAAACCCCGGTACTACCAGTTCAGTAATACTCAACAGAATTTTGTGGAGAGCCAGGATATCGAGGAGCTGATATTTCTGTTGTCCATAGTGATATTTCTGGGTTAGGAGGTGCGTGGGCGTAGCCTGTGAAACCGTCCACGGATAAAAAATCTCTAGTAAGTTCTGTTTGAAAGGAGAACAGGTAAAAAGTCTTTTTTTGCGTAGCATTGAGAAATAGGTTGTTTTCACAATGGGTGCTAAGCAAACGCTAGAGATGGTTGATGTTGTGCTGCTTAAGGAAGGACCAATTGATTCCGCAAGGTTCCGTATGTTTAATAAATATGGTGCGTATGCAACGGCATACTGCGACAAATGGGTCAAGATGACCCTGGAGTGTGTGAAACCTTTCCCAAACATAGGTACTCTTGACTCAGAGGTGTTAAATAATGTTAGAGATAAAGTGCGGTTGATTAAATCAACAAAAACGAGAATTGAACATGATGACTGTTTAAAATTGTGGCAAATGGAAGGTAACACGTGGCAGAGCAGCGAACGCACAGCGGAAGTGAGTGTAAGGAAAAACACGTGTTCAGCGGAAGTAAGCGTACCGGAAACAAGCATTCCGGAAGTGTGCGTTGCAAAGCGTGGCGAACTGAGCGCAAACACGCCCCCGATAAATTCGGTCGGGGCGGGAAGTACAGCCAATACCAAAAATGTAAAAACTGTAACTAGTAAGTTGTATGTTGTTTTAAGTAACGTTAAAAGTAATGTTTCAGGACAAAGAAGAGGAACGGTCCCACTAGCAGGGGCAGCTGCTGAAAGTGGTGAGAATAATGAAAAGGTTAACACAGGGGGAGACATCCATTGTACTGCAGCAGCAATTTCAGCAACTAGTTTTAGCGATTTGGTAGACTTACATCCTGTCTGCACAGCAGCAGTTCCCAATGGGAAAGCAGACAGGAATAGTGATGTTCCCTTAAAACATGTAGCAAAGCATGATCCATGCACTAGGTCTGAAACATTTTCAATTTTGTCTGATTTCCCTGATCCTAGGAAAGATTTGACCAAATGTCAGCAGTTTATTAGATATTATGGTAACGTGTATGAGCCAACTAATAACGATTGGCGAGTATTATTGAAGACCTGTCTTCCTCTCAATACTGACATACAAAAGTTCATTAAGGATTGTATGTTGGAGGAGGATGAATCCTTAACCGAGGATGATAATCAGGACAATATTAGACATATAATCACACAGTTGGTCATATATTTCCCAGTGATAGTGGACTGGAGTAAAATTTTTAGTATCCAGCAAAAAGATAGTGAAAATGCAGCAGACTATTTGATAGCAATGGGCAAATATACTGGGGTACCAGACATAAAAGATAATCTATATTACAAAGAGGTTGCTGTTAAAGTTCTAATGGATGGCCTCAGGGAAAACTTGAAAAGAAGGGTGCAAACTTCATTACCATACTGGAAAGGAACCACTGTAAGTGCTCTCAGGGAGTCAGCTATAGAACATGATAAAAGTATAAACAAACAGGAAGAGACACTAAGTGATAGGGTAATGATGATAAGTATCCCAGCACTAGAGGGACTGCACACACGACCACCAGAATACAACCCACATAACAGGAAACCCAGAATAGTGAAATGTTACAATTGCAGAAAAGAAGGACACATTAGGAAAGATTGTAAAAAGGAAGAGAAACAACACGAGTTGAGGAAGTGTTTTCAAGGCAATAAAATAGGACACCTAGCAAAACATTGTGCAGACATGACAGGGACGTGCTTCTACTGCCCTAAGAAGGGACACATGAGTAGGAACTGTGTAGAGAGAAGAATGAATACCTGGGTTGGAAATCACATAGACATCCACAAAGGAGGCGTACACTTCTCTCATAGGTTCCCCTTTAATTGATTGCACACTCTGTAACAACTAATATTCTGGGGGAGAAATATAGCCGACTCTAGAGTTAATCTGTGGTGAGCATTAAGGTGCAAAATGTAGAAAGAAACTTATTTTTTTTTTTTATAAGTAATCTTTGTTGATTTTGTTTGTTCGTTTTATGTTGTCACATGTTTGTTTTCCTAAATCGCTAGCCGACGGCAAAGAATAGAAATGTTTGTTTTGTTTGCTGTTTTAAGATAACTATCTTGTTTTTCTTTTCACAGATAAAGTGGACACAAAAGAAGTATAGACAAGTGTTTAAAAGGGGTGAGATAGAGAAATAGAAGAATTACTCTTGAAAGACTAATTAACAATAGACAATTGGAACACTCTTTTGTTTTAGGCTGCAGTGACTCATGATAATTTGTTTGGCTGAGAATCATTATCCAACAATGAAGTATGTACATACTTTGCTCCAAAATATCGTTTTATGTATTTCAGAGAAAATATGAGTCACAAAGAGTACATTTTTACATTTCTCTATCATAAGTTAGAAAAGTCCGTTGAAAAGGTATGTAGTCAATGAGATACCGAGTTCTTACTGAACAAATGACGGACGACACTGGATGGCACTGTTAAGACCCCCTAGTCAAGTATGGGGAGGGGTCATAGTTAGCAAATAGCTAAGGGGAACAGTGGAATGAATACAGCCATTTCCCCATAGAGTCAGAGTCCAATCCAGCTGTCATTTTGTTGTAAAAATCTCCCTTTCTACATGTATGTTTGTATTCAACCCTTTGTATTCCCATCATTCATTGCTTTCCTATTTCTCATTCTTTACAGAAACGCTAGTCTCTCTCTCTCTCTCTCCCCCTCTCTCTCTCTACCTCTCTCTCTCCCGCTCCCTCTCTCTCTTCACCTCTCTCTCTCTCGCCCCCCTCTCTCTCTCTCTCTCTTTCCCTCTCTCTCTCTCTCTGCTCTGGTAGAGATAAAATCAGACACAGTCTCAACAATGGGGCTAAAACATATTTTTATGTTTTTACATAAGACAAATTCAGAGATACACACACTAGATTGATATGAGTTACAGAAACAGTTAGGGGTTTTGTTTTCATGTGTATAGAAACTGCTGATTTTAAGCAGTTAAGCAATTTGATCTTCATTCCTCTCGTCCGTGAGCAGTAGAATATGTATAACGTCCCGAGATGGCGTCAGAGGCCAACAAACTGTGTTGAAGAAAGTCCAGATGGCCAAATTTATGACCTACACAAGTTGGCCACTAGATGGCAGTAGGGCACTGGATAAGACTTGTGGAGAATATAGTGTATAATATAGCCACAAGATGGCAGCACCAACTCTTTGAAATTTTTTCCTTTACAGATGTAGTAGCACAAAAACGCCACAAGGTGGCAGCAAAGACTGACTTTCAGTGTGTAAACTGCTCGGTAAAGACATAAAGCCTCACTTTAGGTGCGATATTTCAGACACTGTAAAATGTTTCTTGAGAGGCACAATAACAGTGAGGGTGTTCAGCACTATATGATGTTGTGCAAACCTGGTATGCGCTTAGGGAACTACAATAATCGGGCACCGCTGGGCCACCTAGGCAGACTGGATAGGGGTTTCTCTGTGAGCCCCGGAGGACTTCCCAGCAGACACTACACTGGCTCCAGTAGCAGAAGTGAAGGTGGTAATGGCGCCAGTGACATCCGGTCACTCAATCCTTACACCGGGATCCAGGGAAAGCGAGGGGATCCACCGCCGGGCAGCCGCTCGTCAGCGAAGACATCCCAACAACTTATGCAGGTAATTAGTATAGGCAGACACTGCCCGTTCTCGTGCCTCCCCCCGCACTGCCTCACCTCTATTTCCCAATGCTGCGTCCCCTGGGTTGATTTTATCACAGCCTGCAGCTTCCACAGCATCCAGCATGTGCTTGGGTACAGCAGCTTGTCGCTTCCAGGCGGATCAGAGCGATCTGCGGCGCACACTGAGCGGGTCCCTGCGTCCCCAAAACACCTGGCCAGGCTCCACGTTTGGGCTTAAGAGACCCCAGCTACTCAGCCCAGAACTTAATGACTTTTATGGCGCTGTTTAATAAATGTTACTTTGGGGATAAACGCTAATATAAGAAGATATTTAAGGTGGATGAGCGGAGCTCAGATAGAACACGTCCGCTCTATATGGCAGTCAGGCCACGCCCCCAGCATACATATCTTTTATACCCAAAGTGACAATCATATATCTGAACAAATCAAGAATCTTCTTAATTACGTACAATGTTTGTCTCAGCAATTATAGTAAAGTTCCACGTTTAATTTAGACATTGACCAGGTATCACGCTATTTTTTTATCTGGCTTTATCAGACATATTGTGCTGATATTTTTGTATTTCTACCCCCTATCCTGTCTATATTCCTTATTCCTGTGTTAAAAGCTCTTATTCTGCTATTCTCTTTATGACATTTATCTCATTATTTATTATGTTGTTTGTTATCAGCTAAGGTCATATTGACCTTGCTTAAAATTAGTAAACCATTTATTAAAGCGCAAATATTAAAACATAATATTTTCTGTGCTTGGTATTGTGTTTGTGTATATAATGAATACTTTTTGGAATAATATGGATTATTGTGAATTATTTCCACATGCTATAAGTTAATGAACCTACAACCAGATTGTCATGTATGTTGAAATATTATATGTACTGTGTGTAAGATTATGTTATTGAATATATTGTGGCAAGAGCCCGCTACTGCAGAAGCACACGCGTACAACTTCTTCCTTTTTATGGTTCTTTATTGTCAGGATGGTAATAATGTTTTGACACCGTATACTTGCACAGCAATTATGGAGACCCTCAACGCTTACTATACATAGTCCAGCTCTCGGTCCAGATCAGCCAGCTAGCCCAGCGTTGATCTCCCTGAACAATGAAACAAGCAGGGTTTTATACCTGACACTCCTCCCACAGGCCTAGCTTGATGGACAGGTGACAAACCCACCTTCTCTTTAAAAGGAAACGCCCATCCCTTGCTCTGTTTAGACTATCAGACCCACCCTGTCTGTTTGCTGAGAGGAAGCAGCTTTTAAATCATGTAAGTAAACCAATTTTAAACTACACATATGTTTTTACCTGGTTTAATCTCCCCCTAGGTACATAACTGTGCCAATGTTTTACTCTACTTCCCTGCTTTCTCTGCATATTGCCAGCTAAATGCCTCCTTTTGTTACAATATATTGTAACAATGTTGTAAGTAAATATGCTTATTTTCATACAAATATGTCCATTTTCATTATAGGTTTTATATTGCCTTGAGACCATAAATATTATATAGAGAACCCTGTGAGAACTGGATTTTAATATAGTGTAAAGGACTGGAGAAGGTTTGGCTTATTAAAGATAAAAGTGTGTGGTTATTTAAGAAACCTTTCTAGGAAATGGATATAAAGATAGCGTGTGCACAGTGAGGCAGGAAGTACACGTCATTCTCCTATTTTAATTCTTCCTAATACTTAAAGATACAATATCTTAGTTCTTCTATTCTAGTAGGTTATATTTATAACAAATATAGAAAAATACCTCTGATAAGTTATTTTATGTACTTAGACAACACAGTTTTGTTCTACCCCCTTTGACTGTTTAATACAAACACTAAATAAATAAAATGACTGATTGTGTGTGTGTGTGTGTGTATATATATATATATATATATATATATATATATATATATATATATATATATATATATACAGACACACACATTTACAGTCAAGTCCATAAATATTGGGACATCAACACAATTCTCATATTTTGGGCTCTATACACCACCATAATGGATTTGAAATTAAACTAACAAGATGTGCTTTAACTGCAGACTTTCAGCTTTAATTTGAGGGTATTTACATCCAAATCAGGTGAACGGTGTCGGAATTACAACGGTTTCTGTATGTGCCTCCCACTTTTTAAGGGACCAAAAGTAATGGGACAATCGACTCAAAAGCTATTTCATGGACGTGTGGGCTATTCCCTCGTTATTTCATCATCAATTAAGCAGGTAAAAGGTCTGGAGTTGATTCTAGGTGTGACATATGCATTTGGAATCTGTTGCTGTCGACTCTCAATATGAGATCCAAAGAGCTATCAGTGAAGCAAGCCATCATTAGGCTGAAAAATCAAAACCAACCCATCAGAGAGATGTCAAAAACATTAAGTGTGGCCAAATACTCTGTTTGAAACATTCTTAAAAAGAAAGAACGCACCAGAGAGCTCAGCAACACCGGAAGACCACGGAAAACAATTGTAGTGGATGACAGAAGAATTTTTTCCCTGGTGAAGAAAAACCCCTTGACAACAGTTGGCCAAATCAAGAACACTCTCCAGGAGGTAGGTGTATATGTGTCAAAGTCAACAATCAAGAGAAGACTTTACAAGAGTGAATATAGAGGTTTCACCACAAGATGTAAACCATTTCTGAGCCAAAAAAACTGTAAGACCAGATTAGAGTTTGGCAAACAACATCTAAAAAAAGCCATTACAGTTCTGGAACAACATCCTATGGACAGACTAGACAAAGATCAACTTGTACCAGAGTGATGGGAAGAGAAGGGTATGGAGAAGGAAAGGAACTGCTCATGATCCAAAACATACCACTTCATCAGTGATGCATGGTGGTGGTAGTGTCTTGGCGTGGGCATGTATGGCTGCCAATGGAACTGGTTCCCTTGTATTTATTGATGATGTAACTGCTGACAAAAGCAGCAGGAATTCTGAAGCGTTTCAGGCAATATTATCTGCTCATATTCAGTTAAATGCTTTAGAACTCATTGGACGGCACTTCACAGTGCAGATGGACAATGACCCGAAGCATACTGCAAAAGCAACCAAAGAGTTTTTTTAAGGCTAACAAGTGGAGTGTTATGCAATGGCCAAGTCAATCACCTGACCTGAATCCGATTGAGCATGCATTTCACTTGATGAAGACAAAACTGAAGAGAAAATGCCCCAAGAATAAACAGGAACTGAAGACGTTTGCAGTAGAGGCCTGGCAGAGCATCACCAGGGATGAAACCCAGCGTCTGGTGATATGTTCCAGACTTCAGGATGTAATTGACTGCAAAGGATTTGCAACAAAGTATTAAAAAGTGAAAGTTTGATGTAGGATTGTTTAGTTTGTCCCATTACTTTTGGTCCCTTAAAAAGTGGGAGGCACATATAGAAGCCGTTATAATTCCTACATTGGATTTGGATGTAAATACCCTCAAATTAAAGCTGAAAGTCTGCAGTTGAAGCACATCTTGATTGCTTAATTTCAAATCCATTGTGGTCGTGTATAGAGCCCAAAATATGAGAATTGTGTCGATGTCCCAATATTTATGGACTTGACTGTATATATACATATACACACAGTATATACACATTAATGTAATCAAACTTGTTTCATATCCAATACCTTTTCTTCTGTGTGCATTTTTTGATGTTCAACAAATTTTAATTTCTGTGTAAAACATTTCCCACACTGAGAACATGCAAATGGTTTCTCACCTTTGTGACTTCCCTGATGTTCAACAAGAGATGATTTACGTGTAAAACATTTCCCACACTCAGAACATGTAAATGGTTTCCCACCTATGTGAGTTCTCTGATGTCTAACAAGAGATGATTTACGTGTAAAACATTTCCCACACTCAGAACATGTAAACTGTGTCTCGCCTGTATGCGTTGTCTGATGATCAACAAGATTTGATTTACATGTAAAACATTTACAGCACTCAGAACATGTAAATGGTTTCTCACCTGTGTGAGTTCTCTGATGTGCAATAAGAGATAATTTACGTGTAAAACATTTCCCACACTCAGAACATGTAAATGGTTTCTCACCTATGTGAGTTCTCTGATGTCTAACAAGAGATGATTTACGTGTAAAACATTTCCCGCACTCAGAACATGTAAACTGTGTCTCACCTGTATGCGTTGTCTGATGTTCAACAAGATTTGATTTACATGTAAAACATTTCCCACACTCAGAACATGTGAATGGTTTCTCACCTGTGTGAGTTCTCTGATGTGAGATAAGAGATATTTTACGTGTAAAACATTTCCCACACTCAGAACATGTAAACCGTGTCTCACCTGTGTGCGTTGTCTGATGTTCAACAAGATTTGATTTATGTGTAAAACATTTCCCACACTCAGAACATGTAAATGGTTTCTCACCTGTGTGAGTTCTCTGATGTTCAATAAGAGATAATTTACGTGTATAATATTTCCCACACTCAGAACATGTAAACCGTGACTCACCTGTGTGAGTTCTCTGATGTCTAGCAAGAGATAATTTTCGTGTAAAACATTTCCCACACTCAGAACATGTAAACCGTGTATCACCTGTGTGCATTGTCTGATGTTCAGTAAGACTTGACTTATGTGTAAAACATTTCCCGCACTCTGAACATGTAAATGGTTTCTCACCAGTGTGAATTCTCTGATGTGCAACAAGAGATAATTTACGTGTAAAATATTTCCCACACTCAGAACATGTAAACTGTGTATCACCTGAGTGCATTGTCTGATGTTCAACAAGATTTGATTTCTGGGTAAAACATTTCCCACCCTCAAGACATAGAAATATTTTATCATCTGTATGAGCTGTACTATGTGTCACAATTTCTATATTATCAGGAGAATAATCCTCATGATTAGATCGATCAGATGATTTATCTGCTCTGTGAAGTACTGGATGTATATTTAGGGTAGTGTGGTTTCCTCCTGGAGAATCTTGTGTGATGTTATCTTCTGTTTCAAAATCTGTAGATAAAATGAATTTTCCATCTGAGATATTCCTGTGTTTGCATCCATCTGCTGGAAATAAAATAAATATATGGGTATAGAGACTGTATTTTACATTAACATATTAACATATTATACCACAAATTATAGTAAAATACACTATATGGACAAAAGTATTTGGCCACACCTGTTATTTATTGAATTGGGGTGTTTCAATCAGACCCGTTGCCAGAGGTGTATAAAATCAGCACCTAGCCATATAGTCTCCATTTGCAAACATTTGTGATAAAAAATGGGCTGTTCTGAAGAGCTCAGTGACTTCAAGCGTGGTACTGTGATAGGTTGCCACCTTTGCAATAAGATGGTTCGTGAAATTTCATCCCTGCTGGATATTCCACGGTCAATTGTAAATGATATTATTAGAAAATGGAAATGTTCAGAAACAACAGAAACTCCAGGAAGGGGAAAACCACATAAAATCACATAGCGGGGTCAATGACTGCTAAGGCGCATGGTGCTTAAAAGTTGCCCACACTCTGCTGATTCCAAAGCTCCAGAGTTTTGAACTTTCACTGGCATTAATCTAAGCACAAAAACTGTGCAGCGGGAGCTTAATGGAATGGGTTTCCATGGCCGAGCAGCTGCATGCAAGCCTCACATCACCAAGACCAATGCCAAGTGTTGCATGGAGTGGTGTAAAGCACACTGACACTGGATTGTAGAGCAGTGTAAAGGTATTCTGTGGAGCGACGAATCACGCTTCTCTGTATGGCAGTCACATGTGCGAGTCTGAGTTTGGCGGATACCGGGAGAATGTTACCTGCCTGACTGCATTATGCCAGCTGTGAAGTTTGTTGGAGGAGAGATAATGGTATGGGGCCGTTTTTCAGGGTTTGGGCTAGGCCCCTTATCTCCAGTGAAAGGCAAACTTAATGCTTCAGCATAACAAGTCATTTTGGACAATGCCCTTTTCTAATCCAACATGACTGTGCCCCAGTGCACAAAGAAAGGACTAAAAATACGTGATTTGATGAGTTCGGTGTGGAAGAACTTGACTGGCCCGCACAAAGCCCTGACCTCAACCCCATCGAAAACCTTTGGGATGAACTGGAACGGAGATTGCTAGCCAGGCCTTCTTGTCCAACATCAGTGCCTGACCTCATAAATGATCTACAAAATGAATGGGCACAAATTCCCACAGAAACACTTCAACATCTTGTGAAAAGCCTTCCAAGAAGAGTGGAAGCGGTTATCACTGAAAAAGGGGGACCGACTCCATATTAAAGTATATGTATTTGAATACAATGTCATTACAGTCCCTGTTAATGTAATGGTTAAGCGTTCGAATATTATTGCCCATATAGTGTATGTTACTATGAGTAGGTTGAAATGTCCAGCTGTTTAATTTCAATTTGCAAACTACAAACACTTCATTATAATTATACAACTGTATTACCAAGCACATTGCATAAGCCCAGCCACAGTGACACGCAAATTGCATCCAGCTTGGACAATTCCAGCCAAATGCGGACACTGACAAGTAACATTTCCTAATCATACACATTGCCCACCCAGCATTCTAGACACTGCCCTCACACACAAACACTGGAGTCTCAAAAGTAGAGTAGACATGGGTAAAATTAGCAGTGAGTTGGGGATATGGGTTTACACTACTCTTAGGTCTCACATCCATGCACAGAACAAAGGAGAGTATCAGGACAGATTAGGAGAATGGAGTAGGGCACAGATGGGCAACGGCACAAAGTAAAGTATAAGGGCAAAGCACTGTACAGGGTCAGATCAGCAGAATAAAGAGCAATTGTATAGAGCATACAAGCACAAAGACTGGAGGGGAGCTATTGTGCAATCACAGCTGTGTGCAGGCAGGTGGAGTTTGTGTGAAGTGTACTTTGTGATGGGGAGTATGTGATCTTAGAGGGAGGAGAATAATCTTATATTCTACATTAGTATTACACTGATAATATAGAGCTGAGGATCAAATATTCATGGCAATGTCACATGTGGTAGTACAGAGAGATGGTGATTGATACTGTCACAGGAGGTAGTGTACAGGAGGTTCATGGGTAATTTCATGGTGTCACTTACATCCCATAAGATACACCAGACAGTAGGTGGAGGAGACTGGTCAGTTGTCTGGGCTGGTAGCACACAATGATATGATGTGAGGAGGAGACTGGTCAGATCTCTGGGCTGGTAGCACACAATGATGTGATGTGAGGAGGAGACTGGTCAGATGTCTGGGCTGGTAGCACACAATGATATGATGTGAGGAGGAGACTGGTCAGATGTCTGGGCTGGTAGCACACAATGATATGATGTGAGGAGGAGACTGGTCAGATGTCTGGGCTGGTAGCACACAATGATATGATTTGAGGAGGAGACTGGTCAGATGTCTGGGCTGGTTGCACACAATGATATGATGTGAGGAGGAGACTGGTCAGATGTCTGGCCTGGTAGCACACAATGATATGATGTGAGGAGGAGACTGGTCAGATGTCTGGGCTGGTAGCACACAATGATATGATGTGAGGAGGAGACTGGTCAGATGTCTGGGCTGGTTGCACACAATGATATGATGTGAGGAGGAGACTGGTCAGATGTCTGGCCTGGTAGCACACAATGATATGATGTGAGGAGGAGACTGGTCAGATGTCTGGGCTGGTAGCACACAATGATATGATTTGAGGAGGAGACTGGTCAGATGTCTGGGCTGGTTGCACACAATGATATGATGTGAGGAGGAGACTGGTCAGATGTCTGGCCTGGTAGCACACAATGATATGATGTTAGGAGGAGACTGGTCAGATGTCTGGGCTGGTAGCACACAATGATATGATGTGAGGAGGAGACTGGTCAGATGTCTGGGCTGGTAGCACACAATGATATGATGTGAGGAGGAGACTGGTCAGATCTCTGGGCTGGTAGCACACAATAATGTGATGTGAGGAGGAGACTGGTCAGATCTCTGGGCTGGTAGCACAAAATGATATGATGTGAGGAGGAGACTGGTCAGATCTCGAGGCTGGTAGCACACAATGATATGATGTGAGGGGGAGACTGGCCAGATCTCTAGGCTGGTAGCACACAATGATATGATGTGAGGAGACTGGTCATACCTCTGGGCTGGTAGCACACAATGATATGATGTGAGGAGACTGGTCAGATCTCTGGGCTGGTAGCACACAATGATATGATGTGAGGAGGAGACTGGTCAGATGTCTGGGCTGGTAGCACACAATGATATGATGTGAGGAGGAGAACAGGAGTCTAATAGGGGCTGATGGTCTATTGGACTGATTTTCCTCATTAGTTTGTACTGACAGAGGAGAGAGTGTAGAATAAATGATTGTTTTAGTGACTCAATAAGCAGAATATGTGACTCTTTTCTGTAATAAGTGTTTATTAGTCACCTGTGCTGATATCTGTAGGGATTTCCTCCTCCTTACACTGCGGATCACCCCTCACATACGTCTCTTCCTCTCCTTCTGTCGTTTCTACTTTAATATCAGTCAAGACGTCACCCTAAATAACCAACAAAACAATAACAATATCACCATCACTTTAATGTATTTATATGGTGCCACAGAATCCGCAGCACCGCACAATCAACAAAAAAAGAAACCAAAAAAAATACAGATAAATAAGGGACAAGAGAAACAATATAATCAGTTAAAATCAATGCAAGAGACAATAGAGAAAGCAACTACATAAGAAGACAACTAGAACAAAGGAAGCTATACAAAAGGATAGGAGGTAGAGAGAGCCAAACTTGTGAGAGTTACATTAAGAGGATTATGGTAATAAAATATATCATATCTAATAATATCGGATTTAATCATTTGAGATGAAACAGAAGAATATCAGTGTATAAGATCCACACAGCTCTTTTACAGATAATGTAATAAAGTCACTTTGGCATTTAGGTATTTGGCAAGACCCTAAAATGTCATATACCTGATACTTCTGTGGGATAATGGGGTTTTCCTGTGTACAATCCTGTGAATGAAGAGAGCGGAGATATCTCTGTGGGGTATTTCTGTTACTGGATCCATCTGTAGGAAACAGACACTGACTGATTACATTGTTTACATAAGCAGAATATATGATTCCTTTCTGTAATATATGTTTATTACTCACCTGTGCTGATATCTGTAGGGATTTCCTCCTCCTTACACTGCGGATCACCCCTCACATACGTCTCTTCCTCTCCTTCTATCGTTTCTACTTTAACATCAGTTAAGACGTCACCCTAAATAACCAACAAAATCATCATCTTCTTAATTTATTTGGCGCCACAGAATCCACAGCGCCGCACAATCAACAATAAATAACAATATAATCAGTAAAAGTCAATGCAGGAGACAATAGTGAAAGCAACTATTTAAGAGGACAACGAGAATAAAGGAAGTAATACAAAGAGGATAGGAGGGAGAGAGAGCCAAACTGAGAGTTAACATTAAAAGGATTATGGTAATAAAATATATCATATATAATTTAACTATTCAAGATGAAACAGAAGAATATCAGTGTATAAGATCCAACACAGTTTTTTTTTACAGATCATAAATTGGAAAATTCACTTTGGTATTTGGCGAGACCCTAAAATGTCGTCTACCTGATACTCCTGCGGAATACTGTGATTTTCCTGGAAACAATTTTGTGAATAAAGAGGACACGGACATCTCTCTGGGGTATTTTTGTTACCGGATCCATCTATAGGGAACAGATAGTGACGAAAAACATTGTATATATGTGATTCTCAGATGAGTATCTATGTGGCCCTCAAAACTATTCTCTACAATAACAGAAATTCTCCTCTTACCCAGTGATGTGAGGATCTGGTGATTCTCCATCCTCCTCGTACAGACCCTTGTGCCCTCCTAAATACTTCCACGCCTGCACAGAGAAATACACAGTGACATCCTGACACCTTATAGGAATCTGACTACACAATGACACAGTCATCATCCAGACACATCCCCTGGTGTTACTGTATAATGCCCCATTCCCAGCAGTCACCTCTCCAGTCACCAGCTGAATGATCTTGTTGGTCAGTTCCAGGATCTTCTGGTCATTGTTTCTCCCATGTATCAGTGAGTGAGGTTCAGGCACCGTGATGGGGATCTGGGTCCTGCTCAATCCTCCTGACACACTGGGGCAGCTCCTGAGTGTCACACACTCACCAGATCTCTTGATCACAACTGTGTAATCCTGTGTATTGAGAGAGACATTAATAAAAAGGTAAATGAAACCACACGTAGTTGGAATTTTTATAGCGATTTATTGTGCAAAATACTGTATACAACAATGGTCTATTTTACAAATGCAACCCCTATAACATATGTAATGGTTTTCTGTTGTGAACTAACAGTTCTGCTCCTATAGCCCCCTCCCCCATGATGATCTCAATCCCCTAATTGTAAAACTTTGTGTAGAATGTACTTCATTCATAAACTGTATGAATGATGTACATAGCATCTAACCAATCAGCTTGGCTCTTCCCACACTGACCATTCCTAGCGAAGTCCCTCTGTTTGGTTAGAATGATGGGCTCTAAACCGGTCATTTACGAGGCGGCTCCTCTGAGGAGCCGTCCTTTTGGCGTTCATGTGGGTTTTTCATTTCAACTCTTTAGATCGCGAGGACCCCCAGATCTTAGTAGGGGGAGGGGGGGGGTTATTTGTAATAAAGGTCATTTTCAATGGTGTCTATTTTCCAGTGTGGTTTTCCAGGTGCACTACAAATCCCAGTAGACACTGCATGCCAGGGAATGCTGGTGCTTGTAGTTCTACAAGAGACAGCATGGTCTCACAGTCATTGGTGTGCTGTAGGCATGACAGGGCTGACTGGGACCTGCAAATCACAAGCAAAAAAATATTTTTTAACCATTTCATTACACCACTGGGCTGGTTTTTCCTAGAAAACGGTGCCATAGTGCCATAGCCTAGTGCTGTTAGCGTTTCTTGCAGGGGAATGAACCCCCCTAAATTGCTGCTGCCAGCCTGGGCTCTGAGCACTAGATCTGGTAGCATTTGTTGTGGGGGAGGGCACCCTGCTTTTTTTTTTAAAAAAAAAAAAGTAAAATAACCATATTAAAAACGGGATTTATACTTACAATAAATCTTTTTCTCTGAGTCCATCTGGGGGACACTCCTTAACATTGGGGTTGAGTCGGGGGGAGGAGTCTGGCACCCAAAGAGTTAACTTTTTTCAGCTGACAGCATATCACCCCACATTTCATTCCCACATACCTCAGTTTGATTACAAAAGCCATTAGGAAGATAGGCCAATCAACCAAGACATACCACTCAACAGAGGGGGGAGTGGAGACAAAACAACGAAAAGACGGGGGGATCGGAGTGTCCCCCAGATGGAGTCAGAGAAAAAGATTTATCGTAAGTATAAATCCCGTTTTCTCTTTCATCCATCTGGGGGACACTCCTTAACCATGGGGACTTACAAAAGCAATCCCTCTGAAGGGTGGGACAGCTCTGATCTCCTTGCACGCAGAACACTACGGCCAAAGGAGGCGTCACCAGACGCAAATATATTAAATTGGTAGAATTTCGTAAAGGTATGGACCGAGGACCAGGTGGCTGCTCTGCACAGCTGGTCCGCCGTGGCTCCATTACGAGCCGCCCGAGACGCCCCAACCGACCGGGTAGAATGGGCAACAATACGTTTCGGCACAGGGAAATTATTACGGACATAAGCCTCCCTAATAGTCAGGGTAAGCCATCTGGCAATAGTTTGCTTAGATGCTGTCCATCCCAGTTTGGAAAAGTCAAACAACACAAATAGAGACTCTGTCTAACGTATTTTTGCAGATCTCTTAACATATATACGTAATGCCCTCACTACATGCAAATATTTATTTGTCTTTGTTCCAGGAGTCTGAGGGTCCTTTCTCTACGGGACCCTGTAGGGCAGGTTTTACCTGCAGCCCCAAGGCCTTGCTAGGACGTCCCTTACCAGTGGATCCCTTGTTCTTGCGCAGAACTCTGGGACTTCCCTGTCTTTTGTTTGGTTCTTGTCCAGCAACCACCAGCTGAGGACCTACCTCCTCCACTGGTACCTCGAACACGGGAATGCTCCTCTGGGGTGGAACCCTGCCCAGGGTAAGGACGCGAAAGATGTCACCATCTTTCCCAGCAGCTTCAAAGACCTGGCTACTGACAGCCTCTTGTCTGACAGGATCCTGCCTGTCCACTCCATCTAGGACCTCGACTTGTCCTGTGAAGACAACCTTCTGCTGCGTACCAAGTCCCTCACTAGTCTCAAGAAACTCATTCTTAGACAAGGGATTCTCTGTGACCCTTTCAGACTCTAGAAGTTCGGTCATAGACTGAACAACTCGTCTAGCCTTAGCACCCTGAATGGGTGTGACTAAAACCTTTTCCCTTACTGGACATTCTAAGCCTGTATAGCTTCGTCTGAACGAAGCAAATCGACAGCCCTGAGCTCTTTCTGATTTGACAGAAGCCAGCGAGGTAATTTTTTTCAAAACCTGAGGTGAGGTGGTCCAATGAATTCTATCACGATATTCTTGACCTACTCGTCTACCAAGGACCCTGTCTGCTGCCGGGCAAACCCAAGCAGCCGTCCTCCCACCCCACCCTCTGGAACCAGAGGTGGGTGGTAGTCATGCAGCTGGTCTATCCGGCAGCTTGGCGGAAGAAGCTCTCCGCGCCACAGGGGCAAAGGATGACCTTCCCCTACGGGATTGTCTCCTGGATTCCTCGGCCCCTGGACTGGTAGTCTGGCCTCTGCCAGACCAACCCCCGTAAGGAGGCTGTCTGAAACAACTAAACCTAGGCCTAGCCCTAGGTCTTGGAGTATTTACAGGCAAGGACGTCTTCTTGCCCCCTGAAGCCTGTAAAATCCAAGAGTCTAATTCTGGACCAAATAACATCCCACCCGTATACAGGATGGATTCTAATAATCGTTTAGACTCTGAATCCGCATTCCAAGCCCTTAACCATAACGCCCTTCTAGCTACTACAGCTGTAGCTGAAATAGACGAAACTATGGAGGCCGAATTATGGGCCGCTTCATATACATAGCCTGCTGCCTCCTTTAGCTGCATGGCCAGAGGCAGTAATCTGAATCCTATTGTCAGAGTTAAGGAAAGAGAGAAAATGTGCTTGCAGAGGCACTCAGCGATCTTTATTATATATAAAATATAAATCTTTATTAATTATACTTTTAAAAAGAGAATAATCCCTCCAAATGTAATAGCGAAATATAAAACAAATAAAGTGAAACAAAAGTGAATTAAAATAGCAAAATGATTTGCTATGCCCCACTACTTGATATATTGCAATAATTATTATATCAATTGTTCATGCTTGACAATATATGTTTTTATGTATCACTCCACTATGAGACTGACTTGGTCAAAATGACACTGATGAGATTAGTGGTATGATCGTTTTATAATTAGTACCACCTAGACTGACTACTGCAGTTCATTAGTTTTCTTAACATTGGTAATTGACAATCATAAAAATAAGACTATCAAGGTAATCCTATATAGTTGCTACGTATTACGTATGTAGCATACCTAATATGTTAATTATTACTGCATTATCTCTGTCCTATCGTTGTCCAGTCTCACACTTGCATTCTATTGTATCAAACTCAATAGAAATTAGGCGCTGTCTATGGCTGTATTAGTGGGACACCTAATAAAGTGTTTATAGCTGCTATAGAGTCTAAATCCTCCGTGTTAAATGATCACACATACACACTGAAATATTCAGCTAAATGAGGATTGAGTGCTATCTATTATAATATGGTGAAACTTGTTATATAACACCTAATCTCATACTCTTAGCTGCTGCTAGATCTCGATCATACAGTTAAACGATCTCCCACATGCCCACTGATATATTCAGCCCATTCATACAGCGCTACCTATGATAACTAATTGAGTTTACTAATAACAAGGAGTGAAAATATGCAGTAGCGAGGCAAAACGCCAACACGCGTTTCGCTATTCGCTTTTTCAAGGCAACCAGAAATGAGAAAGAAAGAGGGTATATAAGCAGAAAAACACGCCCCCTCATCTGACATGTCGCGTTCCGATTGGTAAAGGTCCGTTATCGTGCAATTCATATGATTGATGGTATGAATAACCTATCCTATTGAAGAAATTAACATTAATCCGCCCCTTAGAGCTCTTATTAGTAGATCAAATCTCCAGACTCCAGCATGTAAACACAGAGGTAAAGGTCCGTTGTCGTGCAATTAATATGATTGATAGTATGAATAACCTATCCTGTTGAAGAAATTAACATTAATCCGCCCCTTAGAGCTCTTATTAGTAGATCAAATCTCCAGACCCCAGCATGTAAACACAGAGATATACAGGACCTTACATAACAGCCTAGTAATTACCTCGATAATTTATCTAATCCTACCTCAATATAATCAATCCTGATATTGTAAGGTAAGTATTATTCTAAATACAAATAATTAAAATATGTAGGATATTTATTAAGTGAAACTCAGTGTAACTTGATTAACAAAAACAGATGTGCAAAAAATAAAAAATAAAATTTGTTTATGATACTCAGATTAACAAAGAATTTCTTAATTAATTAAGAGGGTATAAAGTGTAACTAAAACTATTTTTTATCATTCTTATTAATATATTAAGAATCATAAACTTATCAGATAAACAACTTGATACTATACATATTGATGTATTAAGTAAGGGATTGTCTTTTTCTCCGACTAATACGTTCAATAGGTTTGAATGGGAAAAAGATTTGACACTATTTACAAGGAAACTCCTTCTTAAAAAGTTTTTTTCTAACAAAGAGAGATTTAATTCAGACACAAATGGTGCCATTTCACAAGAACTTAATCTGGAAACTGAGGAAGATAGACAAGCTTTACAGATTTTACAAGAACTGGATACTAATACTGATCAGTGTACATCTGCGGGTACTAAGGTCTTGAGCACACAACTTAAAAAGAAATCAAGATTTTCTCCTGACCTCTCAATATGTCCACAAGTCAGAATTTATTGGGACTTAGTGTCAAGGGATCTTGACAAATTAATGGAAAAATCTAAATTTCAGAAAACCAAATGTAATCTCACTCAACAAGAAATTAATGCCTTGAGGGACTTAGAGTCTTGGGAGGACATAGTAATCAAACCCTCTGATAAAGGGGGGAACATTGTCCTATGGCCAGTTTCAATGTACAAAGCAGAGGTATATCGTCAACTTGAAGATACCTCATGTTATAAAAGACTTATTTTCAACCCCACTGCAAACTTTTTGTCATCATATACGAATATGATAAAACGAGCGTATTATAATGGTATAATGTCAAAAACGGATTATGATTTTTTGGAGGTGGAAAATCCGAGAATTCCAACTCTTTACGCTTTACCAAAAATTCATAAGAATGACAAAGTTCCACCAGGGAGACCTATAGTCTCAGGGGTTGGTAGCTTAACTAAAAAAGCTAGCCAGTTCATAGACCAACATCTACGTGAATTTGTAACAAGTCTTCCCTCATACACAAGGGACACCTTAGATGTATTATCCAAGATTAATGATTTATCAGTGAGCCATGAAACAATGCTGGCATCTTTGGATGTGGAATCCCTCTACACCAATATATTACATCAAAATGGTATTAAGGCAGTGCAATATTTTTTGGACATGAAGGCCCACGATGAATTTAATGTATTCCTCATTGAACTTCTTGATTTTGTTCTGACGAAGAACTACTTTCTATTTGATGATAAGTTCTTCCTGCAGACTAGAGGAACTGCGATGGGAACGTCTTGTGCACCGACGTATGCGAACATTTTTCTTGGTTGGTGGGAACAACAATATGTTTTCAATGATGTCAATGAGAAATATACAAGTCATATTTTATTATGGCTTCGTTATATAGATGACATTTTGATTTTGTGGGATGGTCAGGAAGATCTATTTCATGAATTTACTGGAGTTTTAAATATGAATAACTTGAATTTAAAATTAACTTCAGAGATACATGATAATACCATCAATTTTTTGGATTTAAAAATACAAGTTAATGGAGAAGGTAGACTGTGTACCGATATCTATAGGAAATCTACAGCCACTAACAATTTACTACACTACACGAGTTCACATTTTCCTCCTGTCCTTAGAGGTCTACCTAAGGGTGAACTTCTTAGGACCAAACTTAACTGTTCAGATGATAAAACGTTTCAGATTAGATCTCAGGAGTTACAGAGGAGATTCAAACGACATGGTTACAGTAACAAGATTATACAAAAAGCAGTACATTCTGTCCAAGAAAGAAATAGAGACTCGTTAATTTATCCGTCATCAGTTATAAAAGCTCAGGATTCTACAGTAAGAATGATTGGATCATTCTGTAACGAGTGGAAAGAAATTTCAGAAATCTTTCAGAGACATTGGAATGTTCTGTTACTGGATAATGATCTTAAACAGATTTTGGATAATAGAATATCTATGATTTGAAAAAGGTCTAGGAATTCAAAGGACAGATTAGTCCATAGTCATTTTATTTCTAAAAAAAGGATCATTAAGAAAACCACAGGATATTTTAAATGTGGCACGTGTAAGGCATGTGAATATTCTATTCAAACTAAGGAGTACACTGATCGGTATTCTAAAATCTGGTATATCACAGAATTTCTGAATTGTAGTTCCATTGGGGTGATTTATTGTCTAACCTGTCCGTGCGGGTTGAAATATATCGGCATGACAAGTAGGCCGTTTAAAAAACGACTTTTAGAACATGTAAGTAACATTAAAAATGCCTCTCGTGATAGAGATAAATTTAAACCGTTAACCACTGTTGCAAAACATTTCTTATTATATCATGAGGGTAACCCCAAGTCTTTACAGGCCTTTGCTATGGAAAAGGTTTCCTTGGGGATTCGTGGAGGTGATCTCCATCAAGAACTCCTTAAACGAGAAGCTAAACAGATTTTTATGATGAATATTATTCCTCATGGCCTTAATGACTATAATAATCTTATGGTCTATTTGTAAATTATAAATACATTATCTCGGTTTTCATTTGTATATTTTTCACAGCACGTGGCTATATCCACAATTAGTATTGTCACTTATTTAATTATATACCTGGACAATACAGTAGTATTTTGTCCGGTGATTATCACTTTTAAGGCATACCTGGACAGTACAGGAGTTTTGTATCTGGTAATTATCACTTTTTTATATAATATAATATAAGATACATTTTATTTGTAAGAATATATTAATAAGAATGATAAAAAAATCGTTTCAGTTACACTTTATACCCTCTTAATTAATTAAGAAATTCTTTGTTAATCTGGGTATCATAAACAAATTTTATTTTTTATTTTTTGCACATCTGTTTTTGTTAATCAAGTTACACTGAGTTTCACTTAATAAATATCCTACATATTTTAATTATTTGTATTTAGAATAATACTTACCTTACAATATCAGGATTGATTATATTGAGGAAGGATTAGATAAATTATCGAGGTAATTACTAGGCTGTTATGTAAGGTCCTGTATATCTCTGTGTTTACATGCTGGAGTCTGGAGATTTCCTCTACCAATACGACCTCTAAGGGGCGGATTAATGTTAATTTCTTCAATAGGATAGGTTATTCATACCATCAATCATATGAATTGCATAACAGACCTTTACCAATCGGAACGCGACACGTCAGATGACGGGGCGTGTTTTTCTGCTTATATACCCTCTTTCTTTCCCATTTCTGGTTGCCTTGAAAAAGCGAATAGCGAAACGCGCGTTGGCGTTTTGCCTCGCTACTGCATATTTTCATTCCTTGTTATTAGTAAACTCAATTAGTTATCATAGGTAGCGCTGTATGAATGGGCTGAATATATCAGTGGGCATGTGGGAGATCGTTTAACTGTATGATCGAGATCTAGCAGCAGCTAGGAGTATGAGATTAGGTGTTATATAACAAGTTTCACCATATTATTATAGATAGCACTCAATCCTCATTTAGCTGAATATTTCAGTGTGTATGTGTGATCATTTAACACGGAGGATTTAGACTCTATAGCAGCTATAAACACTTTATTAGGTGTCCCACTAATACAGCCATAGACAGCGCCTAATTTCTATTGAGTTTAATACAATAGAATGCAAGTGTGAGACTGGACAACGATAGGACAGAGATAATGCAGTTATAATTAACATATTGGGTATGCTACATACGTAATACGTAGCAACTATATAGGATTACCTTGATAGTCTTATTTTTATGATTGTCAATTACCAATGTTAAGAAAACTAATGAACTGCAGTAGTCAGTCTAGGTGGTACTAATTATAAAACGATCATACCACTAATCTCATCAGTGTCATTTTGACCAAGTCAGTCTCATAGGTGGAGTGATACATAAAAACATATATTGTCAAGCATGAACAATTGATATAATAATTATTGCAATATATCAAGTAGCGGGGCATAGCAAATATTTTTGCTATTTTAATTCACTTTTGTTTCACTTTATTTGTTTTATATTTCGCTATTACATTTGGAGGGATTATTCTCTTTTTAAAAGTATAATTAATAAAGATTTATATTTTATATATAATAAAGATCGCTGAGTGCCTCTGCAAGCACATTTTCTTTCTTTCCTTAACTCTGACAATTGAATTTTTGTGCGTGAGTGCACCAACCAGTATTAATAAGTTATACGTGATTAACAATTGTGTACTATCTGGTTATCATAGTAGCGATCACCTGGTGCAGTGGTATCTTCTCTATTGAATTTAGTAATCTGAATCCTGCAAGGCAGACTCTAACTGCCCTGCCCAGACTTCCATGGCCCTAGCTACCCAGGTAGAGGACAATGGTGGCCTGAGGCTAATACCGGCGGCCGAGAAGATCGACTTCAGCAGGGATTCTAATTTCTTGTCAGTCGCGTCCTGTAAGGTCGCTGACCCAGGTACAGGTAGTGTAGTCTGACGAACCAATCTCGCCACAGGTGTATCTACCTTTGCCACCTGTTCCCAACGGGTCATATCCTCCTCCTGAAGGGGAAACAATACGCCAAACTTCCTTGGCATAGAGAACCTTTTATCTGGATATTTCCAAGAGGCCTCTACAATATCCCTCAACTCAACTGAGGGAGGGAACCTGACCACCTACTTAGAAGCCTTCTTAAAGAGGGAGCGGTCCAAGGACTTCATCTCCTCTACTTCAGCAAACCCCAAGGTCTGAGGAACTGCTCTTACCAGGTCGTCCATACCCTGGTGCCTAGAGTTTCCTTCTGACTCTATAATGGACACATCTGAATCGTCCAACAATTCCCCCTCCTCCTCTGAGGAACTCTCAGAGTCTGACACTGACCACATCGCTTTAGCTGTTTGTCTACGTCTTTTAACACTACGCTTGTGTCTGGGGTTCTCCAGTAGATGGGTTAGCCACCGCTGACCAACCCACCTCTCCCATCTGGGAAACCCCCGGGAGGGCTGGGGAGGGAAATACACCGACCCCTGGGGAAAATGACTCATCTGTCATTCCTACTGTTATACCCTGAGAAACCACAGATGTAGCTGGGATCTCAACTGGTTTAGATAACAGATTTACAAGGGTATTAACTCCCTGTGTTAAGGCAGCCGCCCACTCAGGAAGATCTACCGTTATGGTGGAGGTGTCTATAGGCTGTTTCACAGGAGCCACAGTGCAGGCTGCACAGAGCCCCCCCTGATCCAGCCGTTCACTTGTTAGTTTAACATTACATTTTGAACAGACATTATGTTTGGTACGTGTTGTTTTGCTTTTATCTGCCATCACAAGATAAGAAAAACTAAATCACGTTTCAAAATTCACAAACACTTCTCCAATTTATCAGAAAATACAGATTAGGTTATATTAACATATAGTATTTCTGATTTAAATAAGACAGGCTTGGAGAACTTTATAGTTTTCTCATAAACAACAGTTCTCTCAACACATCATTGTCTTATAATATACATGTCTACACATGCACACATATAAGAAATAAAAGTGATACTCAGCGGGGAAGATATGTGTCAACAGTGCACTTCTCTTCAAATGACTGCTGCAACTGTCCTCCTTTTGAAGCTTGACACCAAAAAGGGATCTTCCACGTGCTCACTCAGCGGGGGAGGGGAGGAGGTGCTTCTCAACACATTCCCCTACCACTGGAATCTCCTTCTGTGTCTCTGCTAACAGCGATTTCCCCATTCTACTTAGGTGAAATCCTGTTGCTTTATCTGTCTCACATTTTGCTACCACATCGCAAAATACAGGTACATATTTATCTATGAACCAGTCAAAAGATAGTATTTCTATTCCTTTTCCTCTATATAGAGAGTATAAGGTATAATTAGTCAAGCTGAAAGGCTGCAGCAGGTTTTTCAGTAATGACTGCAATTAGCACAGAACACCTGGGCCCATTTAGCATTACATTTGGAACACAGACAATATGTTTGGCACACCCAAACACTTCCACAACCTTTATCAGAAAATACAGACTAGGTTATTTAACATATCATAGTATTTCTGATTAAATAAGACAGGTTTGGAGAACTTTATAGTTTTCCTTAAACACAGTTCTCTCAACACCTCATATTCTTATAATACACATGCATACACAGAAGAAACAAAGTGATACTTAGCGTGGAAGATATGTGTCAACAGTGCACTTCTCTACAAATGACTGTTGCATCTGTCCTCCTTTTAAACTTTGGCGCCAAAAGGGATCTTCCACGTGCTCACTCAGCGGGAAGGGAGGGTTCGGTGTTCCTGAAACACATTCCCCTTCCACTAGCTCTTCTTCTGTGTTGTTTACTTTAACAGCGTTTTGCCCTTTCTCTTATATTAGGGGAAAACCTGTTAGAATGTGTTCCCCGCTAGTGCTATTCAAAGCGCGCCATCCTCAAGAATTCACTGCCATCCCCATGGGAGGAGGAACTTGGTATACTCCAGCTGGCTTCCGGGGAACCTCAGCAGTAAAGGCACTCTCTGCCTAATGGCAGCGCCCGTCCTGCATCAGCAGGGAGAGTCTATTGCCGACTGCTTCCCGCTGTGAGAAGCGCTTCTTACCTCTCTGTCAGCGGGGCCGCCCCCCCCGACAGGCGCTTCTCCCACGAGTCAGCTCCATTTACACGGAGCCTCTCACCACTGTCAAAAGAAAAAACCTATAACCAGTGAACCCTGTTCACTGTCTCTCTTAGAGCTCTTCAGGTGCAACCTTCTTCCAAGGGCACCCAATTCAAACTGAGGTATGTGGGAATTGGCGGGGGTGATATGCTGTCAGCTGAAAAAAGTTAACTCTTTGGGTGCCAGACTCCTCCCCCCGACTCAACCCCATGGTTAAGGAGTGTCCCCCAGATGGATGAAAGAGAAATGCCATTTATCACCATCAACTTGACTAGTGCCTCTCTACTGCATGATAAGCTTAAATTATACGCTTTACGTGTATCTTCCTCCAGCATCTGTGTTTTTTACGTAGTATGTAGTCACAGCGATCTTAAGATACATTTAATGTCTGCATTTTGGTGGCAAGATGCGTCAAATTCTACATGAGGCCCTGTGTGACCTCTGTTCATAAGCTGTAGAGCCCTGGTCAATGTTTCTCAGAAGTTCCTCTGATCCAGCTTCATAAGACTGCTAAGTGACCTCACACAATACCGTATCAGTGGCGCACGCAGGTGGGGGGGTTTCTGGTTCTCTAGAAACCCCTCCCCTCTGTGAACCAACGTACTGTACAGCAGCCATGGCGCTGTCAAAGAAGCGTCCGCGGCAGTGCTGTATTGTAGTATAATACATGCTTTCTGACAGCGCCGCGGCTGCTGTAGAATTCAGTCTCGCCGAAATGGAGCTCCCTCTCGCAACAGTTTTTTTTTTCTGGGAGTGGGGGGGGGCAGAAACCCCCCCTTCTAAATCCTGCGTTCGCCCCTGCGTATGGCTTCCAATGGTCCTCTTGTGGCCAGGTGTCTTGGCCATCCTCAACACCCAGTTAGTGCATTGTGCTCCAATTGAAATCTGTCACAAATGCCCGAGTTGGGGACTTCTGAAAATTTATGGTCTCTGTTTAAATTTCATTCCAGAAATTTAGATATTTTTTCTGCCTTACAAAATGTAAGTGATTAGGGTGCTCTGATTCCCCGTGCTGATTAATTCCAAATGGGCTCAATTCCCAATTTTTATACACTGGAGGCAATAGCAACCTGGTATCCAATGCATTCCTGGTCACACCGATCTCACACATCTGATACACGTTCCCCATTCCCATCCAGTCATTAACTTCAGTATAATTTGGTCTTGCTGTAATTGTATTTCTAAATTTATAAATAGGCCTTTCACTGTCTCCTCTTGACCCTCTCTGTTATAACCCCGATTTCTCTACAGGTCTTCACCCTCATCCTTTATCTGCTTGGGTTGTATCTGGACTTCATTTTATCATTGAACTCGCAGTGCAAGGCGTCTTAACCACTGTTGCTACTCTTTGTGACACATACGCACTTTCTACAGCTTTTCTTCAGTATCTGTAAAATTTATAATGTCTTTCCTTTCCCAGGATCTCGACAGACCGCTGTCTCCTTATGTGCTTCCTCGTCCAAGCGCTTCATCTCCTCCCTTTACCGTTTTACGCTTACTTCTCTTACCCCCCACATACCCTCTCATGTTATGAATTGGGTTGGGGACCTTGGTGAGGTACTGGACAAGGAGGACTGGTCGGACATCTGGGAAGGGATCTCCAAATCTTCTCTTAATGTTAGGGATAAGGAAAAGGCCTATAAATTCCTGTCTCGTTGGTACCTGGTTCTGACCAAACTACATAAAATATTTCCCAACTCCTCTCTCCTTTGATGAAGAGGGTGCCAGGATCCTGGTTCGTTTTACCATATTTGGTGGTCTTGCAGAGGTTCTGGTCGGAAGTTCACGTCTTTGTCAACACTCTCACAGCTACTGTTCTCTTTTTCCTCCTGCAACATGCCCTTATACCCCTGCCCTTTCAGGACCACCTGTAAAATCACTCTATCAAACTCAGCAGACACATCTTCAGTGCAGCCATTTGTTTATTAGCTATTTCCTGGAAAGATCATTACTATGTAAGTCCTTAAGGTAAAGATGTGGCTTCCTTACGAGATAAAGTGTAAGACTAGCATGCTGAGAAATTCGGTTAACTTCTTTTTTAAATTGTGGACTCCTTGGACCAATCTTACTAATATGTAGTCCCTCTATTCCTAATGCTGTCCTGCTCTTTGGTGGCTCTGTCCCTTGTGTTCCCTCTTATGTTATCCCCCCCCCCTTCCTGAGGGACCCCCACCCTTCTCTCCTTCACTCTCTCTTACCTGTTCCCCCCCTTTCCTTTTACTCTGATAAAATTAAAAATGACTACAAGCACATCTGTGTTCTTGTTTCTTAATTAGCTTTGTTTATTTCATTGTTGCTAGAGTTCTTTTAGCTTTTTTTTTTACTTGCTACTACATGTATTGTTTTTTATTGTGTTTGTCAACTCTACTGTTGTTGTTCTACTTTGATGTGACCTCCTTTTTGTGATTGTGCCTGACGTTTTCAATAAATGGGTAAAAAAACAAAACGTAAAACAAAACAAATCTGCACATGGAGTCTGAGAATGGCCCAAAACGCAGCCATGCTGGGTTCCAAAGTTGCTCTTGGACAGCCCTGATACTAGGTCACATTGCTCATCACAATACATAGGTCACATTGATATCATACACCCAATATACAATGTTCACTATAGACAGACATACTGCCAAACATTTAGTTTTGTCTTGTTGGGACAAAGTGGTGCACTGCTACAAAGAGGCATGGCTGCTCCAGGTTGTGGTCACACCATGATGGGGGCATGCCTATCCCTTCAGTGAAATAACCCTGGAAATACTGCACACACCAGCAGCGGGTGCACAAAGCACCCGGTCCAGCAGTAACCATGACATACTGTACCTCCCCAACAGAGCCCTAGGCATACCCCCACCAAGGCATGTCTGGAGCCCAACACAACAATGAGCAGCCATGCCACTTTTCGGAAACTTTGACCCTGTGGGCTCGAGCCTGGAGGACCCCAGTCTAGGACCAGGGCTCCTCCAATAAAGTTTCCACATTATCTGGGCAATTATTCAACGTGTTCTCTCTATATGTAAAGGATCACACCTAGGCAAGTACACCATTTTACAAACACCAACATTTAAGACCTGTACATTGTACCCTTGGTTTTCAGTAGGCCCTCACTGTGTGCAAGTCGCAGGATTTGTTCTTGAGCCCTGGACCTTCTCTTCTTAAATATATCTTGGTGGAGATGTCTCCTATCCCCAGCCTAGCTTACACTGGACTCACTTCCTCTACTCCTGGCCTCTATAGATGCTCTTCAGTGGACTGTCCAGACACCCCTTTATTAATTTCTATTTGTTAACTGATCCAATTGTTAAAATGGTATAAAACCTTCACTATTGCAGTTATGAATAGAGGGTTTAATAATGAAACTCTAGGCCAGGGGTCGGCAACCCCCGGCACGCGTGCCAAAAATGAGACATCAACCACTTCTGTCTGGCACTCCCCAGCTGTTAAACTAAAGAAGCCGAAGATGACTGAAATGGAGCTGCTGTGTGTTTGGTTATCTACGGCTGCTTTAGTGAGGCAGCTCCTGTGGATGATAGATGCGCACTCCAGAGGAAAGTATGAGGCATAGGAGGAACTTGGGGGCACAACTGTTATGCATATAAAGAACTGGGGGCACAACTATCGGGCATAGGAGGAACTGGGGGCACAACAATGTGGAATAGGAGGACCTGGAAGCAGTATGTGGGAACTGTATATATTATATATATATCTATAATATAAATGTCTAGTGGCGTGTGTTAGTCTGTTTGTGTGTGGAAAAAATAAAACCAAGCTGCAGCACCACCTGCTGGGCGGAGTTATACACTGACCTACTAAATTCTTAGTGTATGTGGGGAAAAAAAGTTCAGAAAGGGCTGAAATTTGGTATACTAGGATGTTTTTAATTTGTTAATTTAATTTGTTAATTGTTAAAAGTGTTTATAAAGATTTTAAAAATATATATATATATTTCTTGAAGGAGAAGTAACAGTTGGGAGTGGTTGGTGGTTGCCGGGGGTGACAGTGGGGAGTGGTTGGTGGTTGAGGCCTGGGCTATGGCCGAAATGCATGACAAGAACCTTTTTAACACCTTAAGTAGCTTGATTTGACTAGAATGCATGAGTATCATGCATGGGTTAACTTGTATATATATATATATATATATATATATATTTATATATATATATATATATACATACATACATACATACACACACACACACATACACACTATTTGGTGGACACGAACACTCAGTGGACTTCATTATAACATCACAAGTGTGACCCCATTCTAGCGAACCTACTCCAACAAAAAGGTTACAAAATTAAGTCACTTAAGAACCATCTTAGATAGTTGTGGAGAATTTCAGATTTTACAACTCCAAATCTCCCATCTCACACGAGCCTTCAAAAGTCCCCAGAGAGCTTGGAGGTGCTTAAAGATGAAATCACTGTAGAAGAGACACTTCAGGTAATTAAATCCATAAAACCAGCCTCAGCTTACAGCCCAGACAGCTTAACTTCCCAATTTTATAAAAATTAGCAAACATATTAGCCCCCAAATTTAACCAACCTGTTTAACAATATATTACAGAGGGCAGCATCTTACTTTGCAACAACCAAGGTCAACACCGTCGTCACCCTAAACCAGGCCCACAGTCATGTAGTAACTATAAGGCCATCCTCACTACTAAACGTCAATTTAAAAATCGATGCTAATATTTTGGCTACCCATCTAAATTCTGTTTTTCCCCAAACCAAATTGGGGTTGTCCAAAGCAAGCAGGTGTCAGACAACACGAGGTGTACAATTATATCATCTACAATATCAGTCGCTTCCAACTACGCAACATCGCCCGCATCCGTCCCTTCCTCTCTCAGGATGCCACCAAAACCATCATCCACGCACTCATCATCTCCCACCTGGATTATTGCAACCTTCTCCTCACTGGCCTCCCCCACTCCCATCTCTCCCCCCTCCGCTCTATACTCAACGAGGCTGCAAGACTCATCTTCCTCTCACGCCGCTCCTCCTCTGCCTCGTCCTACACTGGCTTCACTTCCCCTATAGAATCCTCTTCAAACTCCTCACCACCACATACAAGGCTCTCTCCCACTCTACTGCCCCTACATCTCTAACCTCCTCTCCATACACACTCCTGCCCGCTCCCTGCGCTCAGCCAATGATCGCCGCCTCTCCTGCTCTCTTATCACTTCTTCACACTCCAGAATCCAAAACTTGTCCCGTGCAGCCCCCCTTCACTGGAACGACCTCCCTCGTTCCATCCGTCTCTCTCCTACTCTGTGCTGCTTCAAACGTGCACTGAAAACTCACCTCTTTCGCAAAGCCTACCAACCATCTACTTAACCACCTCACCTCCTCCACTAGTTCTCCCTTCTCTCTTCTGGCTCCCCTTGTGCCTGGTTCTGTCTACCCTCCTTTAGGATGTAAGCTCACATGAGCAGGGCCCTTTTCCCTCCTGTCTCCTCACGTGTTCTTCTGCTCCATGCTTATTGCAGCAGCCTGCCTGGAGTTTCTGAAGTATTGGTATTTTTGTTTATTTTTCTGTACTGTTTCACCCTGTATAGTCTACTGTTTGTACTGTGTACGGCGCTTCGGAAATCTTGTGGCGCCTAACAAATAAATGATAATAATAATAATAATAGCCAGAAACTCCCAGCCCTCCTAGGCATTTAGCAGCATTTAGTGGGCATTCATGTTCTACACGTTATCTTCAATGGGTGTTTTGGGAAAATTATTATCAGCAGTGTCCGCTCTGTACAATAACCCTCAAGCAATGGTTTCAACAAACCGGATATCCTGCTTCTGGTTATGAAACCCAATCATCCCTCCTGAATCTCTGGAAGGAATTACTCTTATGCCGCTCTCGGGCTATAAATCTTCTCTGTGTTTCCTTCCTATCCCCTCTTCCCTCCAACATGGACAGGTCAGGAGTAACAGGGTGGGAGCACCGTGGGCTGGACTGGGTCAGATCAGGTTTCTAAGTAACGTCGCTCACGTGGAGCCGAGACCCCAGAGAGGTGGACAGGAATCATTATTATTCCTGTGATATATATATTATATATATATATATATATATACTTCCAGCATCCGGTCCACCCCGGGGATCACTTGGTCACTGAGGTGCCCCTGCAGGATTGAAAGCTCCTGGGTCTGAGTTATCTCTCACAAGAAAAAGAAAGAAAGAAGAAAAAAAGAGTTTACGCAAGATTTTTATACTTACACCAGAGTTGATATTTCAACTGCGACTTGACCTGTTGGGGTTACATACATACATACATACATACATACATACATATATATATATATATATATATAAATAACATTTATAGATATGGGAGAACTGGGGAATACATTTTAGGATATACTTATATAGAATGCAACCAATAGAAAGCCATTTCTGTCATGAAAAAAACCATATAGGATTCACCTAGATACACGAATAGACATTATTGTACATTTTACAAACATGACTGAATCTGGTAATGAGGGTTTAGAGAAACTCTGGCCGTAAACACTTTATATGGAATTTCTATGACACATGACACACAGCAAGGATCAGCTAATCAGCTCTATATCTGCATTTTACTAACACATTTTACTATTCCTAGGTTTTATCAGGCTGGTTATAATAAAGTTACTCACACACAAAAAAAGAAAAATCATTTTAAAACATAGCAATAAAGCAATAAAAATTTCTTAAATAGTATCAGTGCATCTCGATTTGCCTTCATTATTTATATTTAACGGCCTACATAGAGTGTTATATATGTATAATGCAAACAAATGGTGTCAGTTTGTATGAGTGTGTAAGGGAATCCTGGGGGCATATTTATTTAATATTCATTTGATTACAGACAATATCTGGTTGGTTTTGTCGTTAATAAAACTGATGTTTTAAAAAACACAGCATAATGTTGCTTCATAAATATACCCTCTGGTCTTAGTATATTGCAGATGAGCTGTCCTTGTATATTGAGTGTAAGAGGGAGACTGGGAATGTGGACGTAACATGGGCAGTAGACCCTATACTGTACCTACGATGGAATGGGGTCTATACTGTGACAATTACAATGGGGGGAACAAAGTATATTGGGATGGTGCGAGGGGGCCCTGTGGGACGGTGTGAGGGGCACTGTGGGACGGCGCGAGGGGCCCTGTGGGCCGGCGAGAGGGGCACTGTGGGAGGGTACGAGGGGCACTGTGGGAGGGTACGAGGGGTCCTGTGGGAGGGTGCGAGGGGCCCTGTGGGAGGGTGCGAGGGGCCCTGTGGGTACGAGGGGCACTGCGGGACGGAGCGAGGGGCCCCGTGGGACGGCGCGAGGGGCACTGCGGGACTGTACGAGGGGCCCTGTGGGACGGTACGAGGGGGCCCTGTGGTACGGCACGAGGGGCCACGTGGGACGGTACCAGGGGCACTGTGGGATGGGCACACATGGACCACTCTGTCCTTGTGTAAGAACTGTGTATGTATATGGAGGTGTTTATGGATGTGGATCACATGATAGGTGGGGGGTGAGTGTAGTATTAGGTCTGAGGAATAACCACTGGGGGCTTTGCAGCAGGACACAGTCAGACTGTAACAATGTGATCCTGGCTGTGTCTGCGGGGACTGATGGTGATGAAATGTATGGTGGGAAGGGAGGTGCTGGTGTCTGTGGGGACATAAGATAATAGTCTATGTGATATGTATAAGGGGTGGAAGGGGGATGGATTCTGCTGGCTGCAGCACAATGAGGATTATGTAGCAGCTGATGTGAGAGCTCAGCCGCATGTATGAGGTCCTGATGGCCGGGAGGCTGCACATAAACATGGGGCAACTATATGGGGGTAATTCCTGCTGTCTGATATATTATTATTATAGGAGATATTACCTCAGCCTTGTACAGGGCCCGGATGTTGTATATGGACGACTGAGGGCGGCGCTCCAGGTTCAGACATGGAGTCTGAGGAGTACGTGGCCACGCCCCCTGTACAGTGTAAGCGGCGACAATAGTGTGTCTGGGAGACTAAGGGAAAATGGCCGCCGCCAGTATCGAGGACAAGACAGTAATACTATTTATTTTACGATGGTGATTAAACTGTTACAATCAGATTTAGGATGTTCTGTGTTGGAGACATTGTTTATATTTCCCTGCAGATGTCACAGAGCCTCTCCCTGATTGGTTCCTGCTGCTGCTGAGCAACTCCCACTAGTAGGAGGAGCGTGTACTGCGGGCTCCGCCCCCCGCCACACCCATCTATGGGCAACTTACTGAGAGACTGGAGGTAATCAGACCTGTAGGGGAATGATATTGTACAAAGGTCTGTGTGTCCTGTATGTATGTGTGTGTGTTATTCCTGTATGTATGTATGTGTGTGTGTATGTATGTATGTATGTGTGTATGTATGTGTGTCCTGTATGTGTGTGTGTCCTGTATGTATGTATGTATGTATGTGTGTGTATGTATGTATGTATGTGTGTGTATGTATGTATGTATGTATGTATGTATGTATATATGTATGTATGTATGTGTGTTATTCCTGTGTGTGTGTCCTGTATGTATGTATGTATATATATGTTGTTCTTGTGTGCATTATATGTGTGTATGTTATTTCTGGTGTATCATGAGGGGGGAGGTAGATAGACTGGAGATTACTATATAACATCTTACTTGGGAGATAGAAGACTGTCCTCTATTAATTACTACCTAACATAGGTGCAATTGAGCCTGTAGAACTTAAGTTTGGGGGTAGACTCTGTATCCTGTCTATCCTAGTAGGAGAGCAGCAGAGATTGTTATTGATCCCCCAAATCATTATTATTGCAAAACTATGTTAAAGTCTTCAAATATTCATGGGTTTTCCTAGCAGCAAAATAATGATCTATAGATGGAGCAACAAGGTGAACGCTGACGCGCGTTTCGCTAGTAGCTTTATGGAGGCTGTCTGTTAGATAGTAATCTTTTACACACAAGTTATATCATATATGGTGTAATGAGATATCATGTTCCACCACTGACATAGCTATCAAATCCTTTATTACAATTAAGAACAGGTATCATAGTGAGTCAGAGCCACATTATGAAATACTATTAGCTGTTCTCTGAAGGAGTAAATAGGACCTGACCACTTAAGTGATATTGAATCCGTCAACCATTAGATGGCCCTCCATTGTTTACTGTATATATGATGTAATGAACAGTCACATTATATGGAAATTATAGATTTGGGTTGATTCCAGATAAAAATATAACTTTATAGCAGCAGTAAATGATCAGATTAGGACCTCTTTTTTTGATACACCAATATAAGTTATTTGATACACCAATATTGTCCTTATTATCTCACTGTACTGTTGTTCCATGCCCTCCACGCCTTAATTCGTTATTGTCTTCTTTCTTATCATTGTCTTCCTGCCATTGTTTTACCTGTTTTTCACTGTCCCCACTATCTCACTATTCCTCCCCGCCCTCCCCCGCGCGCTGCTCATCTTGCTAACCTCATCCCCATTTCCCCCTTCTCCTCTCCCTCTTTCTTCTGTGCCCTCTGGAATGCCAGATCCGTCCGCAACAAGCTGACTGCTATCCACGACCTCTTTCTATCCAACTCCTTTAACCTTCTTGTCGTTACTGAAACCTGGCTCTTCGATTCTGATACTACTTCCCCTGCTGCCCTCTCCTATGGTGGCCTCTCCTTCATCCACTCCGCCAGGCCTGGTGCCCGCCCAGGTGCTGGAGTGGGCCTCCTCCTCTCCTCCACCTGTACTTTTCGTGTCATTCCCCCTGAACCCTCCCTCTCCTCCTTTGAAGCTCACTCCATCCGCCTCTTCTACCCCATCCACCTCCGCGTCACTGTCATCTACCGCCCCCCTGGCCCCACCTCCCTCTTCCTTGACAACTTTGCTAGCTGGCTTCCTTATCACCTCTCCTCCGATCTCCCCTCGATCATTCTCGGTGACTTTAACATCCCCATCGACAAACCCACCTACCCTGCTTCCAGCAAACTGCTCACCCTCTCTTCCTCCCTTGGTCTCACCCAATGGACCTCCTCCTCTACCCACTGCCTTGGTCACTCCCTTGATCTTGTCTTCTCCTACCTATGTAGACTCTCTGACTTCTCCATCTCTCCCTTTCCTCTATCCGACCACCATCTCCTCTCCTTCTCTCTCTCCTCTTCTCCTGCTCCCCTCCCCCTGCCCAAACCTACTCTGTCCATACGCAACCTTGACGCACTTGACCCTGCCTCTCTGTCCTCCTCTCTCGATACCCTCCTTTCTCCCCTTTCCTACCAGGCCTGCCCCAACCAGGCGGTCTCCCTCTACAATCACACCCTCACCTCCGCTCTGGATGCGGTCGCCCCTGCCCACTCCGTCCACCCCCGCTGCTCCAAACCCCAACCCTGGCACTCCAAATTTACCCGCTTCCTCCAAAAATGCTCCCGTACCGCTGAACGTCATTGGAGAAAATCCCGCTCCCTGGCTGACTTCCTCCACTTTAAATTCATCCTTTCATCCTACAGCTCTGCCCTCTCACTCTCTAAACAATCTTTCTTTAAATCCCTCATCTCTTCCCAGTCCTCTAACCCCCGCCGCCTCTTCGCCACCATCAGCACTCTCCCTCCCCTCCCCCCCCTCCCTCCTCCCTGACTGCCTCCTATTTCGCCTCCTTCTTCTCCTCTAAAATCGAGGCCATCCGACTTGAAATCTCCTCCTCCACTCTCTCTTTCACCCCTCCCACTCTTCCGTCCTCCCCCCCCCAACCACCTCCACTCCTTCCGCCCCACCACCGACGAGGAAGTCTACTCTCTCATTTCCTCCCCCCCCCACTACCTGTCCCCTGGATCCCATCCCCTCCCACCTTCTTCGCTCCCTTTCCCCCACCACCTGCTCCCACCTCGCTCACCTCTTTAATCTCTCTCTCTCCACTGGCATCTTCCCCTCCTCCTTCAAACATGCTCTCGTATCCCCCATTCTTAGGAAACCTAATCTCGAACCCACTTCTCTCTCGAACTATCGCCCCATATCTCTTCTCCCCTTTGCCTCCAAAATTCTCGAGAGGCTCGTCTGCAGCCGTCTCAACTCCTACCTTTCTAAACACTCCCTCCTTGATCCTCTCCAGTCTGGTTTCCGCCCCCTCCACTCCACTGAAACTGCCCTGGCTAAAGTCACCAATGACCTCCTCTCTGCTAAAGCCAGGGGCCACTTCTCCCTTCTCATCCTCCTTGACCTCTCTGCAGCCTTCGACACCGTTGACCACCTCCTCCTCCTTCACAACCTCCAGCTTTCGGCCTCTCCGGCCCAGTCCTGTCCTGGTTCAACTCTTACCTTACTCACCGATCCTTCTCTGTCACCACCTCTGGGTCTCTCTCCCCCCCGTCCACCCTTCCAGTTGGGGTCCCTCAGGGCTCTGTTCTGGGACCCTTACTCTTCTCTCTATACACCTCCTCCCTGGGTGAACTCATCAGCTCCTTCGGCTTCAGCTACCACCTTTACGCTGACGACACTCAACTATACCTCTCCTCTCCTGATCTCTCTCCCTCCCTCCTCTCTAGGGTGTCCGACTGCCTCTCTGCCATCTCCTCCTGGATGTCCTCTCGATTCCTCAAACTTAACCTTGTCAAAACTGAGCTCATCATTTTTCCTCCCTCTCATACCTCATCCCCTTCTGACCTCTCCATCACTGTCGACAACACCTCTATCTCCCCTGTCCCCCAACTTCGCTGCCTTAGTGTCATCCTCGACTCCTCTCTCTCCTTTGGCCCCCACATCCTCTCTTGCTAAATCCTGCCGCTTCCAGCTGCGTAACATCGCTCGCATCCGGCCCTTCCTCTCCCAAGATGCCACCAAATGTCTTATCCACTCTCTGATCATCTCCCACCTGGACTACTGCAACCTCCTCACTGGCCTCCCCGCTCTCATCTCGCTCCCCTTCGATCTGTTCTTAACGCTGCCGCTAGGCTTATTTTCCTTTCTCGCCGCTCCTCTTCTGTCTCCCCCCTCTACCTAGCCCTTCACTGGCTCCCATTCCCCTTCAGAATCCTCTTTAAACTCCTCACACTCACCTACAAGGCCTTCGCCAACTCCACCGCGCCCTACATCTCCTCCCTCCTCTCTATTCATGCTTCATCCCGCCCTCTCCGTTCTGCCTCTGACCGTCGCCTCTCTTCCCCCCTTATAACCTCCTCCCATGCACGTATCCAAGACTTCGCCCGCGCTGCCCCCCTCCACTGGAACAAGCTTCCTCCCTCCATCACAACTTCCCCTAATCTGTCCAGTTTCAAGCGGGCCCTAAAAACTCACCTTTTTCTTAAAGCCTTTCTGTCTCCCACTTAACTTCTTACCTTATCTTCTGCCTCCGTCCCCCTACTCTCCCTCTCTCCCCTGCATCTCTCTGTCTGTCCACCCCTCCCCTTAGGTTGTACGCTCCTCTGAGCAGGGCCATCTCTCCTCCTGTTTCCACCACTTCTAACTCTGCTCTCCGGCTACTTAGCCCTCCTCCTCGAGGGTCCTCCACCCCACGTCCACTCTCGCTCCCTCCTCCCCGCTGGGGGTCTCCCTGTCTTCCGCGCCCTCCTTCTTGGGCCCCCTCGTTTGCGGATCCTCCCTCTTCCTTCCCCGCCCTCTCTAGCTGTGCATTGAGCTTATTGAGTTACTGTGTTTACTGTACTGTGCTGTCTCTCTGTCACGGGCACTAGGAGTCTTTGCCCAGGATATCACCAGATGATGTTCTTACCAGAGTAATATAGCTGGTACTATGGTCCTCTGGTAGCAGGGTGACAACGGAACAGGAGAATCAGCAGATGGTGAGAGAATGCTCAAAGAAAGTCTATGACTAGCAGCAACTGGTAATGACTTAGATGTATGAACACGAGGAACCAGATGGACAAGTAAACGTGAGGAGAGTCAGTGGTCTGCGTACAGCAAGTTGTACCACTGCTTATGTGAGAGGAGACTTGAAACTGGTGCCAATGGGAAACAGGAGTCTGTGGTCTGCGTTCAGCAAGCTGTACCACTGCTATGTATATGTGAGGAGAGGCACGAGGAGATGAATGGAATACAGAGGATACACGGGCGGCACACGGAACTTGATCCCACGATGATAACCACAATACAATAATAACTGACAAGCGCTGCTTGAAGTATACAAAGTCACTATAGAGATCCAGGTAATAGGAAACAAAGTCAATAGTAACAATAGCTTCAGTAGATGGAAGACTCCGGAGATGAACACAACACAGTCCAGACGGATATGCAATACAGTAGCAAAGTCAATGGAAAGTATGCATACCGCGGTTCAGGAGAGCAGGCTGTCAAGGAGAAGTGCAGGGATACCTGAACGGCTGAACGCCGGCAGGAGGAGAGACCACTGGAGGATGGAAGCGGTAATCAGGTTGGTGCAGCGCACGAAAGGTAACCGGTAATCAAAGGAGCAATACTCAGGAAGCAGTAGTAAGTAAAACTGGAAACATGATGAACACGGGAGAGTTGAGGCTGTCTGGTATCCGGCAGTAGTAGCGGAGGCAGAGGAGGGGAGACACGCTGAACACGGGAGAGTAGAGGCGGTCTGGAATCCGGCAGTAGTAGCGAAGGCAGCGGAGGGGAGACACGCTGAACACAGGAGAGTAGAGGCGGTCTGGAATCCGGCAGTAGTAGCGAAGGCAGCTGAGTGCAGACACTATGAACACAGGAGAGTTGAAGTGGTCTGGTAACCACAATCGTAGTAGACAGGAATCAGCTGGAGCTGAATACACGAGGAAACACAGGAACACCTTCAGAGGCTCATGGGGAATGAGACTCCAAGATCGGGCAACTAGGTAATGATCACAGGTGGTTTAAATAGGGAGGGTTGCCTGATCATCCAATTAATTAAAAGCAACAGGTACTGAAGGTTTCATAAGGGCTGCACATGCGCAGACCCTCAGGATGGCGGACGGCCACGGTTCCTGAACACAGGAGAAATGGCACTCACAGTCCGGTGAGTGACACTCTCATTGTATTGTAATTTGTTTGTCCCTGTACGGCGCTACGGACACCTTGTGGCGGCTTATAAATAAAAATTAATAATAATATAAGCACAATTTTTAAATCGCCCTAATTCACTGTATGTTGCACACATAACGATTTTTTCAATTATTTTGCTAGCCCTCAGTGATCAGGATAAGTGTATTAATAAAATATCAATAAATAATTGAATCTTAAATATTTTGAAATCTGCATTACAGAGTTTTTCTTTCTCCTAATGTTATTCAGCCCTAGTCTGTTCAGCAGCCGGCCAGCCTTCAATTGCTGCAGTCACTGGAGACCCCTCTGCATAGCATAGAGGATCCAAAGTAAACAGGAGACAGACTAAGTCTAATCAGGCAGGTAACTTGATCAACAGGCACTGAGGAGAAGGGGGAAGTGCCGTTTCAAGTTTGGAGCCAGAACTGAGAACCAATGGGAAATCTGCAGAGGACACAAAGGCTTAGAGTCTGTGCATGCGCAGGACCAAAGCCAGGACGCCAGCAACTGAAAAATGCTTCAATGGGGAACAGGTGAGCGTCTTGGTCCTCGGTTGTGGAAGCCGAATGAGAGCCGTATGACAGATTTATTATAGATGGGTGTTACATAGAAGACATATTACAGGCACTAGACCACCAGGGAGAGTGGACTCTGGATCCCGCTGTCAGACATGCTATGGAGACATAGAGCTGATTTGCTGATCCTTGCTGTGTGTCATGTTTCAAAGAAATTCCCTATAAAGTGTTTACGGCCAGAGTTTCTCTAAATCCTCAGCCCCTTGTTTCAGTCATGTTTCTATATGGTGGTAAAATGTACAATAATGTATTTATTCGTCCATATATCCGGGTGAATCTTATGTATGGGCAGCACGGTGGCTCAGTGGTTAGCACTTCTGCCTCACAGCGCTGGGGTCATGAGTTCAATTCCCAAACATGGCCTTATCTGTGTGGAGTTTGTATGTTCTCCCCGTGTTTGCGTGGGTTACCTCCGGGTGCTCCGGTTTCCTCCCACACTCCAAAAAGTTAATAGTAGGTTAATTGGCTGAAATCAAAATTGACCCTAGTCTTTCTCTCTCTCTATGTGGGTATATTAGTTAATGCGGAATCAGTGGCGCTATATAAATGGTGATGATGATGTGGTGTTTTTGTCCTGACAGAAATGGCTTTCTAACATTCATCTATATTGTAATTATCCTATTATGTTTATTTAGATAACAGGAAAACTGTAAGCTGCTCCCTTATACAGGTATATCCTAGTAAATCCTCTGGGGTGCTCCACAATAGTTCTCATTTCCATAGCAGCCAGTACATATTCAAAAAGTAGAGAGGACACTCACCATTTAAAACAAATAGAGTATCCTTTACTTTCAATCCACTTCCTTTATATTGTAGTCAACGTTTCGGTCTCTATGTTCTGTTTCCTATAGTTTAGGTAAAGGTATAGGGTCTATGATGTAACTGTGTGTACATGGTTTCATCTTTTTTGTTTTGCTTTTTAGACTGGTGCAACTCCAACAGGTCAAGTGTTGGGGGCACTGATATGGTTTGTTTTACTTCACTGTTCACCTGCATCTGAAATATCAACTCTGGTTTAAGTCCAAAAACTTTTTTAAAGTTTTTTCATTTTCCTCTCGATTTCTTGTGAGAGATAACTCAGACCCAGGAGCTATCAATCCTGCAGGGGTACCTCAATGACCAAGTGATCACTGGGTTTATCAGGTGCTAGAGGTAAAAATAGTAATAATAATAAAAATGATTACTGTCCACCTCTCTGGGGTCTCAGCTCCACGTGAGCGGTGTTACTTAGAAACCCGATCTTACCCAATTCTGACCACCGTAAAAGTACTGCAGGTGGACAATAACAGACTATCTAGCACCAATCCTCCCCTCACCCTATCCCTCCTCACCAGGATAACCCACCAATCACTAAAAAACAAATCCTGACCCTAAACTGACAGTATAAGCAGCCCCTAATAAAGATGCTTTCGACTCCGCAGTACAGGAGAACTGTATTTGGAAAATAAAGAGTGACTGAAAGAAGAAGGGGCAGGAAGACTACTGAAGACAGAACAGGACAGTAAAGGGAGAAATGTTTATTATATGTAAGCATGAATACCTCTATAATAATGGTCACTTGGTATACCTGCTCTTACACCAGAGAGACACTGACAGGCTGAACACCTGCTGTATGAGGTGCGGCATAGCTGCAGATGGTCTCTACAAATCCACCTTGTTACTCCTGACCTGTCTAAGTAGGAGGGAAGAGGGGATAGGAAGGAAACACATGGGAGATTTGTAGCCCGAGAGCATGGCATAAGAGTCCAATTCCTTCCAGAGATTCAGGAGGGATGATTGGTGTTGGGACTCCATTATATTGAAGATGGCCTGCAGTACCTCTGTACTACTAACTCCTGGATCCCAATGACCTGTGGCTGACCTTTAAGAGACTGCCTTTCCCTGCAACCGGTACAGTTCATCGATTGTCCTTACTGCTGCTGTTTGTTTATAAACCCTGTGAATATTCTGCTCCAGTTTGATACTAAATTTTGACTTTTGCCTATGACCTGCCCAGCCCTGATTGCTGCCTGGATGGACCTTATTGCTTGTGACTGTGACTTCGTATATCGCTGCCTGGACTGACCCTATTGCCTGTTGTTTGACTCTGCCTATCGTATGTGATACCACTTCCCAGCCTCAGGTTCATGGTCCTCACTATGTGATCCATTGAACTCACCTGTGGTCGCTGTTTCATCATCCAGATTTACAGCTCTATCTTATGTCTGCTCCTTCCCTTGCACTGTGTTGCTCTCCAGCACCATCAAGCTCTCTGGGAACATTTTCGTAGGCTTGTGTGACCAGTGTAACTTGTGTAAGGTGATATCAGATGTGTGATATCTGTATAGCCATCTGTGTCTATCACATGTAAGATATTAGTGTGACCTGGAAGGTATAGGATGCCAGGTTGCTATTGCATCCAGTGTATAAAATGTATGTATTTGAGCTTGCTTGGAATTAATCTGCATGGGGAGTCAGAGCACCCTAATCACTTATATTTCATATAATTGAAGGCAGAAAAATATCTCAATTTCTGGAATTAATGTTAAACCAAATATTTCCAGAAATCCCCAGATTTCAATTAGAACACAATGCACCAAATAGGTGTCAGTGACAGCCAAGACACCTGGCCACAAGAGGACCATTAGAAGCCGTACCGTATTGTGTGAGGTCACTTAGTAGTCGTAGGAAGTTGGATCAGAGGAACTTCTGACAATCACTGACCAGGGCTCTACGGCTCATGAAAAGAGGTCACACAGGGCCTCATGTACAATTTACACATCTTGCCTCCAAAATGCAGATGTAAAATGTGTCCTAAAAAACAAAGCATTTTACATAGTATGCAAGGTATCTTAAGATCGCTGCAACTGCATACTATGTAAAATACACGGATGCTGGAGGAAGGTACACGTTATGTGCGTAATTTAAGCTTATCATGCGGTAGTGAGACGCACGTCATCATCAAGTTGATGGTGATGACTGGCATCTAATATGTTTTTCTTTAATATTTAAAAAAGAACAAAAACACAACCCCTATCCTAACCGTAACTGTTTTCTATATATATTTTCTATATATTCTGACTTTGTAGACTGTATATAGTACTTACCTCACCTACTATCCTCCATAGGCTGGCCGTTCTGTTTCCTCTGTCTACTACAAGCCTCTACTTTATAGTCATGTTGCTGTTTGCACTAATTTGTTCATGTCACAAGACGCAGCGGTGCCTCGACGCTGCGACTCTCCATGCCCACAGGACGCGTCCCAGCCGTCTCCATGACGACCGCAACGTCACTTCCTGTTCTCTCCCGACCGTTGCCTAGGCAACGATCAGGATGCTCTGGTCTGTAGCACCGCATCCCAGCATTGAGGGCAGCAGGGCACGTGCGCAACTAGATAGGGGTATTATTAATTAGTCAGCACCTGAAGCTGATTGCCCCAAGCTGGATTTCTCCTTGCCCCATTGGTCAGTCTCTGTATTTAAGGCAGGGAGGGCTTTGCCTCCCTGCCGGTTATAGCGTCCTGTTTCCACTTAGCTGACCTGCTCCTGTGCTGTATCTGGTGAAAGACTTTTGTATTGACTTCTGTGTATGAACTCTGCCTGTTTCCTGGACCTTGATACTTGCTTGTTGCCTTGACCTTCTGCCTGTTATCTGGACTTGAATCATCATTTGTGGCCCTGGCCCTGATTGTATCTGACGTTCCCGTCTGTTCTCAGTTTACGCCAGTCAGACATTATCAACTCAGTTCTGGACCGCAGACCTCTGGCCTGTCCCTAACTCCGCGTTATTACCTCCCATTCCTGTGTGCTGCTGTGCGACCATAAACTTGTACTACACTGAGTATAAGACCTGGGGGCATCCGAATACCTGTGAGCGTAACCAGTCTCTACGGGAAAGGCGGCTGCAATAGATGAAGAACTCGTACGCTAGTTCTTCAAGTTTATGACGCACTGGTAGCCATAACAGTTCACAGCAGCTTATACAGAGAATAGGAGATACTTGCTGCGTACCACAAGAAGAGGAGAGTGCGCAGCGTCGGTGCCCGGCTGACACACTTGAACTTTGTTATTCGTCAGGTGTGATGATGTCACATTGAAGTTTGGTCATGTGCACTGTGCACCAAGCCCACCTTCCCCCTGTGTGATAAGATCATAATGGAAGGTGGGCTATAGGAGCAGCATCGCTCCTTCACAAGCGATCATTATTGTATATGTTACACAATTAACCCATAAAAAGGAGGATTTTTACTCATCGTAAAATCTGTTTCTCTAACTCCATTGGGGGACAGTGCATTACATTGGGGTGTAGTAGGTGGACTTGGAGATCTGGCACTTATCATACTTGTTGATTACACACTCCTCCCCGACTACGCCCCTCCTTTGTAACAGGAAATTCAGTTTTGTATAACCAAGCCAAGAAGAAGGCTAACAAGGCAAAACCAAAACCAGGTTACTTAACAGAACAGAACCAATTTCAGAACAATTTCAGAGGGTGCGCAGTGTCCCCCAACGGAGTCAGAGAAACAGATTTTACGGTGAGTAAACAATCCTCTTTGATACCATTGGGAGACTGTCACAATTCAGGGGGCTGATAGGACCCTTAGACCTGCCTAATCTAGCACTACCTCCTGGGAGGCGTGGAGTCTAACGACAAGGAAGGTTTTCCCCAGTAACCCCTCAAGGGGATATGGGTTTGGCTGCTTCTGTGCCGCAGGTCGCGGCCTTCTCAGTTGGTATTAGGCAAACTCTATTGGAGAGGTTCGAGTAGCGAAGGTAATGTACTGAATTGTTAAAGACAACTGGGATGTGCAGCAAGGTATATACTTAAATCCAGATATGCTGGGAAGCACAGGAACTGGATCAGAAGGAATACAGCGGTATGCAGCAGAGGTTCAGGTAGAATTCGGAGCACTGCAACAGGTGCTGAAGAGGATAGGATTTGTGGCTAGGTGTATACTTTAGGTCCAGATATTCTAGGAAGCACAGGAACTGGATCAAGAGGAATACAGAAGTAACAACAGAGGTCAAGGTGGTGTGCAGAGCACAGCATGGTATACAGGAGCCAGGAACAATGTCCACACACAAGGAGAGAGTCAAAGAACTGGCAGTGAGTGATTGAAAAGAGGTGTCTTAAATAATGCAACCAATAAAGGGCGTTGACCAATAGAAGTGAATGGGAGGTGTCAAAAGAACGGGCCGTGCATTTGCAGACCGAAATCATATATGGCGCCGGACCGAGTGAGTAGCAGCGTCTCCCCAATGGAGATCACCAACAGAGGACCCCCTAGATGAGCGACCCGGGACCCGACCGTGTGATCGGCGGGCCCGGAGTGTGATAGGGACACTGTTACGTTGGGGACATACCAAAGCTGTCCCTAAGAGAGGGCTCGCTCTGGAACAGTTAAGCGCAACTCGTTGCCTCCAAAGCTCGCATCTGCAGATACAAAGCCCTGCAACCTGTAGGAGTTTAAGGAAGTATGGACAGACGTCCACGTAATCGCTCGGCATAACTGCTCCGCCAATGCACCGTAACGTGCCGTCCAAGATGCGCCCACAGCTCTGGTGGAATGCGCTTTCAAGGCATCTGGCACAGGGCGAGAGTCTCGGACATAAGCCAACTGAATTGTTGAAGTGATCCAATGAGCAATAGACCGCCTGGAGGCAGGCCAGCCCCTCTTATGCGCGTCATAGAGAATGAAGAGTTCTTTAGGCTTCCTAACAGAAACCGTATGACCCACATAACACCAAAGGGCAAGAACAACGTCCAGAAAAGGTAAAGTGTCATCTGAAGACGTAGAAGGACAGAATGGGTTTAGTGCGGAGGGCCGCGTTATCCTTGAGAAAAAACGAGAACGGAGGATTGCAGCAAAGCGCTTCCAGCACCTACACACGCCAAACAGAAAGCAATGGCTAAAAGAACTCCACCTTGCAAGTAATATGGCGGAGATCCACTGAATCTGAATGCTCAAAGGGGACTTTAGTGAGAGGCCTCAGCACAAGCTTGAGATCCCAAGGTGCCACTGAATGTACAAAGGGCAGCTGAACATGTAAGATGCCCTGAAGGAATGTCTGTACCTCTGGTAAGACTGCGAAAATATATTGAGTGCGTAGAAACCTGCACCTTAAGTGAACCCAGACGGAGTCCTTTATCCAGACCTGCCTGTAAAAAGGAAAGTAAACGAGAAAGACTAAACCTGGAAGTGTTACATTCCTAAGATTCACACCAGAGGATATATACCTTCCATACCTGATGGTAAATGGCCAAAGATGAAGATTTTCATGTTCTGATAATGGCTCTCACCACACCCTGCAAGAACCCTCTCTCCCGGAGAATCAAGGTCTCAACAGCCACGCCATCAAAGTCAGCTGATCTAAATATTGGCAAGGAAGAGGACCCTTGGCGAGCAGGTCCGAATGACGTGGTAGATAGAAGGGAGGTGCCGCCGCCATTTCCTGAATGTCTGAGAACCATGCCCTGGGTGGCCAATTGGGTGCCACCAGAATTGCGGGAATGCATTCTCTTTTTAACTTTTTTAGCTCCTGTTGGAGCATGATAGACAGAGGAAAAAAATACACAAGTCTGAAGAATGTGCCTCCCTGACCACTTCACCACAATTTTGGAGATGTTAATTTTCTTATCAATGTTTTTAAATAATCACTAGTACAAGACAGTACGGCCTTGCAGAAGCACATTCCAAGAAGCATGGAATATGAAGAACAAAGATATTTCTCTCTTGTATGTAACCCCTGGGGATGCTGCAGTTGGACTTGAGCACCCAGGGGCTAATAATCACAATTGAAGCTGTTATGAAAAGGGGGGCGGAGCCTAAGAAGACTAAGAAACCAGAGGGCGGAGAGAGAGAGAGAGAGAGAGAGAGAGAGAGAGAGAGAGGAGCATCCTGGGAGAGACTGAGCTGTGTGATCAGTCCAGATAGGTGACCCTAGGCAGAAGGGCACTGGATTGGTGGTCTGAAGAGAGAGAGCAGACAGTCTGCAGAGATATCAGAGCTCAGTGCAGTCCTGAACAGAACCTGCTGGAAGTCACAGTTTGAAGCTGTAGGAGGAGGTTTGCATGCACCTCTGAAGAACATTTTACAAGTCAGCTATTTTGGAGATAATCAAGTTCAGACCTGTGACACACTGGTGCAGATAAGTTACTGGTTATTTTTACCTATCTGTTGTTATTCAAGTGGGGTTTGGACTATATCTGGCCACAATAGGTACATTGTTGCTGATAGACTCCATACTGTAACCAGATTGCTTACTCAAATTTCACTTCTCTCCTCCCCTGGGGATCGTGACAACCGTTTCAAAAAGATCACTCTTGAAACATTTATTGAATGCATCAAAGTCCATTTTTTTTATCGTTTGAACATGGTAACACACAACTAAAGTTGGGGACAGGATTATTAAAGTTAACAAGATCACATACATGGAAGACAAAGTGTTAATAGCAGAACGTAGGAAGCCAGTATACATGGTTGGTAAATATAGACTCTATTACTCGAATTACTGTAGCACATAACTGCATGTAATATCCATATAAGCACTCTCATTTCATCTACGTAAGAATAAAAATTATAGATACAAAATAAAATAAAACTGAACCTAAAATGTATTCCATTACTCAATGTACAAAGTACACAGTATATGAGGTATGTGAAAACATAGGCCAGTAATGTACTTTAACTTACGTAGAAAGAGCGGAAACTGTAAGACTCAAACTATCCTATTGTTTGAGGTGTTACATATATATTAATTAAAGCAGAGCTGTCACCGACACATAATGCGCGGATGTATTCTTTGTTATGCAGACGATCAATTCATGAAATACCTCAGTGATGTCACTAATTCCTAGTGAAGTGATTGGCTGTATCATGGATGTTGGTACAGCCCAACTGTCTCTATGTTTCTGTAATTCTTGGTAGAACCATCCCACATTTAGTACTTCACAGCTGTAGTAAAAGGTATCAGATCACCACACACAGCTGTGAGATATATGTGTGTCTGTGACGTAACCCACAGCTGGGTGACATGGTGATTAAAACTGGTAAAGGTGATCATTAAATTTTCTCTATTGAATGCTTTTTATAATGTTGAAATTGTCCTCCTGGTCATGCATGATGTGTTTGTTTTGGTGCATCTAGTCTTGTACCTTTCTTAATCTGTACATTGCCAAAGAGTCTCCATCCACGTCAGATCTCTGGAGAAACTACACAGGACCAACAACTCCTTAATCTAACATGACCAATAACAAATATGGGGATCTCCCCAGGAAATCCTACTTGTTACATGAATATGGGGGGTCTGGAGCATGTAAATGTTTTATAACAAGATCCACAGCCAATCATTTCCTGTGTTTCCCTGACATCTTCACACCATTTAATCTGTCCAACATGTGAATGAAAGGAGCAGTCAAGATGTCAATTAAAGAAATGTCCTTAACCTCCTGAATCAAGTCCAAAGAGAAGGTGAGATTCTTACTAAGGTACAATACATCCGGCTGATGAAAGGACAGGAGGAATCTATCTACAGTAACACGTTTATCAGGAGAACCAAACCATAGAGTTGCTGGATCCACTGGGACAAATTTACCAAAGGGAAAAATGCAGCCACACAAAACATATTATTTTATACAATAAAGCCCATTTATTGGTGTGAGGATACCACCCTTAGCTGGGATGGAAGTTACCCTCTGTGGGATTCAACTCACTCGGGTAGACCAGGATATATCCAAAATAAGACAGCACACCACAAGACGTTCACAAGTTCACGTTCACAAGTTACAGGGTAAATGGTAGCATGTATCCTCCAGCAATATTACCACTACTGTTTAGCAAAACAGTTATGGTGTCTCCTAGCCTGGGTTACTAGCTCAAACCAACCCTGTCCTGGTAGGGTTCCCTCCAGCGGCACCACAATGCCTGCCCCAAAGTCCTTTTCACTCATGTCTTCTACACCAGGATCCTCCAAACTAGCATCACCCCCCTGGCATTCTCCTCCCCTATATTATTTTCTCTGTACCCAGGAAGTCGGGTCAAATGTCTCAAACCTCCCCTTTACAGAAGGGGCCTCCCAGTCAACAATTTAGCTGCTAGACATACTGTCCCTGTTACCTTGATTAGACAATAGAATGGCTTGACTCAATTAGCTGTTTTGGCTGGATACACTACACATAGGGTTACAATAGTACATCAAGGAATGACACTGCACGCTTACATGGAACAATAAGACTTTTGACACATTATATCAGCAGGGTTACACAATATAAGTCTGTGATACCTTTTGATACAATTACATTTATATTGATACATATTGATACATTTTCCCCATGCTATTTCAACCAATATATTACTGTGGAGGCACATTGCATATGAGTAGAAGTTCTAACCTCATTACCTCTCAGGTTATCTGTTGACCTAGCTAATTAACATGGGCTGCCAGCTAGTTAACTCAGACATTGTTCTGATAACAAACCTCATCTCAGCTGCACCCCATACAATAGACATTTGAGACAAATGATAATTACATTAGCTAGCACAAGCTATGCTATACACAGTATGGCAATATTGTTTATATTTATACTACATACAATATCACAGGTAATAGTATGGGCAAAATGTATCTAATGACATGAAATAATAATACACATAATACACCAATGCTCTGGTGTATATACTTAGACTGGGCCAAGGATTAAAAAGTACAATAAACCGTGAGAAACGGGTGATGATTACATAGTTCTCAGTCCAGTAGCACCCCATTTCCTCACAATTGGGATAGCACATACATTGTTGCACCCCATTTTTTGGAACTGTCTCTGTCAAAGTGTGCAATCTTTTGTGAGCTAGGATATAAATGACTTGCCTTCTATTTTAAAACTACAGGCTTCACTATGCTGCATTGTACCCTTTCCTATACTGCACTATACCTCCTGCAATGCTGTATAATTGTGGGACTGGGCATACGATATAGTATTCTTATTGTAGATTTGTAAGGCGCCAGAGTGCTCCGGTATTGCCGTACAGTAGGGAAAACAGGACATACATAAAACAGGAACATACAAGGTAGATAAAATAAATGCCTCTAAAAAAAGAGATGGGTTTTCAAAGAGCGTCTAAAGATTTGAAGGCTGTGGGAAAGTCTGATTGAGCGTGGTAGGGAATTCCCTAAGTGGGGAGCAGCACGGGAGAAGTCTTGTAAGCAGCAGTGAGAGGTGGTTACCAGAGATAAGACACGGCGCAGGTCACAGGTAGATCTAAGAGGGCGGGAGGGGGAGTATTTTCATATGAGATTTGAGATGTATGCAGGGGTGGTTTTGTTGAGGGCTTTGTAGATAAGGGTGAGTAATTTGAATTTGATTCTGGAGGACACAAGGAACCAGTGTAGGGATTTCCAAAGTGGTGCAGCAGATGTGAAGCGGTGAGAGATAGATCAGTCTTGCTGCAGAATTTATTATCATCATATTTTTATAGCATTAATCATAATATGCTGTACATAGGATAGGAGCTATTCTCATCTGTCCCTGCGTAGATTCTCTTCTTTTAAATTTCTATTTGTACCCCAGAGTGCCGAGGTCATTGTGAGTGATGGGATTCACCTTCATTTATACTGTTTCTCTTGCTGAGGGACCCCTACAGTGCAAGAAAATAAATCATTCTTAGATGATTTTTTTTTTTAAATAAAAATCTACATATTAGGACACGTTCAGGATTCAGGTTCTCTTCTGATTCATTAATGGTGCATCTGGAAGTACACAGCTCTAAAAACAAGATGGTCTTAGAAGAGAGAGGGTGAAATGGAAGAACTGAACATCACCATCAACATTTATATTATATATTTTTAATGTGCGCTGCAGCGCCAGGAGTGTAATACCTGGTGCCACAGCACTGAATGGGTTAAACCCTGGCGCTGAATGTGTAAATGTTTATTTAAATATTTTAAGTGAAATGTGTATATGTGAGTAGGCGCGCAGCACTGAAAGGGTTACCCCCCGATGGTGGGTGCTGGGAGTGTGTAAATGTATATTGTGTAAATGTATAAAATGAATATGTTTGATGTACAGGCGCCGCAGCGCCCGTAGTTAGCTAGTGTGCAACGGCGAAAGGATTAACTCAACGCCGGTAGTTTAAAAATATGTAAAATGTATTTAAAAGTGTAAAAGTGTTTTTAAAATGTATATTTAATAATAAAAATGCACTTAATCTCCCTGGTGATCCAGCAGGAGCTGCTGCGGAGTCTTCACCCCCCCCCCCCCCCCCCGGCAGCTAGCTTTCAGTGGATAGCGAAGGGGTTTATAACACAGCCTCCTGGATTCAAATGAACCCAGTAGATGCAGCGCCTCCTGGGGGTCCCAGCATACTGGAGATCAGAGATACATGTCAGGTAGGTAACTTCTGTTGGTGGGTGGGAACATTATTGACTGTTTTTCAAGTTTGAGTTGGCGAGAGGACATCCAAGATGAAATGGAAGAAAGACAGTCAGTAACACGGGCCAACAATGTTGATGAGATCAGGAGAGGATAGCTATATTTGGGATCAGCGGCATAGAGAGGATACTGAAATCCAAAGGAGCTTATTTGTTTTCCAAGAGAGGTGGTGTAGATAGAGAACAGCAGAGGACCTAGCACCGAGACTTGTGGTACTCTATCTGATGAAGGAAGCAGAGCAGAGGTGGATCCAGAGAAATTAAAGATAAAAGAGCAATTAGATAGGTAGGATGAGAACCAGGATAAGATAGTGTCTTGAAGAACTGGGGATTGTAGAGTTTGTATGAGGAGAGAGTGGTCAACAGTGTCATATGCAGCAGAGAGATCCAGGACAATTAGAAAAGAGTAATGGACTTTAGTTTTAGCAGTGATCACATCATTTATGGGATACAGTGTGGATATTGTAAACAGGAATATGGTGTTTTAAATGGTTAAGTGGAATTTGTGTTTTATGAGTTATTATAATCACCGTGATTTGTCAAAATAGCCCCGGTGTGAGATACATAATATCTATGCTGTAGTGTGATGTACTATTGAGAATATATGGAGGTTCTGATATGTATGCACATAATACAAGAACAATGGTGTTATGTATTATGCATTTCTGATATAGTGAGGATTTTGTGTTGATTCTGTATGGATTGTATATATGATTAGCAGTGCATTTACATATTGGAAAATATGTATAATATGAGTTTAATGTTATCTGGGACACATGTTATTAAAGTAATTCTATCATTTTAAAATAAGCATTGCCCAAGCGATTGTATTGTGTTTCTAACGCACAAAGTGATTTATTTTAGCAGATGTAAAAAGTTAACAGTTCAATACATGATTGTAATATAATACAGTACAGTACAGCCAATACCAAAAGATAAATACATACCGCTGCTATCGCATGCGCTCGCTGCGCACCCACGGGACCCAGTGGACAGTATATCTGTTAGAACACTGCGGTCAGTGAAGACTGACTACTGGGTGCACAGCTATGATCATATATACGCATTCAGTGTTATAGAGAACAATGCAAATGACGTGGCTTGCTTCTATAGGTCCAGACATCAGCATTTCATAGCCAGCATCATACAAAGGTTTATTCCCTAACATCAATAACTAGAGTATGCAATATGCGATCTCTTCGGCGATGGAACCGGACAGCTGCTGATGATTAGGGTTTTAATATGATACTAGGCATGATACCTTTCCTATAACCTGAACCTTGAATATCACTGAAGGGTACATATAATCATTATATATATATATAGACTAATAATAAACCAAATACTATCTGCTTATAACGGAACCAATATGAATATGATTTATATAAATAACTAAATGTTGTAATGCGAGTGTGTGCGTGCGTATTTTACCATGCGATCACACCATGCCACGTGTTACGCGGCGGACGGATTTGTGTTTCTTGGCGTACGGATCGCAATCGCACGACGAAACAATATTAACCAATATACTTCCGTTCATCCAATTATACGACTTTGGCAGTCCACCCTTTGATAGTACAATAAACTATCACCTTAAAGATGTTATATGCAGGATCTCAGTACCACGTTTCATTGCTATGTAATGCAAATCCCCCTTGGGGTATGACTACGCTGTTTGTAGATCTAAACAAGTTATCATAAGAGAGAGTCTTAATCCTCAAAACAATTTCTTCTTTTACTATGGACCGTACATTTCTGAAGCTTGGAGATAACCTTTTGTATGCCCTTTAAGGGTGCAATAAAACACGTAATACATTATTTGGAAAGGTACAAGGTACAATAGAACATGTATCAGCTATACAGAATACTCTACTACAGTTCTTCAAGTTTAACAGGTTCTTCTGTCCAACAAATGTCTTTAAGCTCAGAATACATTTAAACACTTCATGTTCATCAATAGCATCATCCTATGTCTATCAATAATGTCATATACAATCTCCTTCAGCTTGCGTTAATATACACACTTCTAATAATGTCATCAGTTCTTGTCATCAACACTTGTGGGCGGGCTATTTTCTGTTCGTTCTTTCCAGTCTCCCAATACTCATATTTAACATTGGGACACTCCAGACTAAGGGACCTAGGTGTTGTACTTTTCCCTTAGTGACCTCCCACCCATAATTCGGGTACCTCAAGAATATTTTTTTATAATATTTATCTTTATTGAAGTTTTTAAGGCAGTTTCAACAGAGATTCACAAGAACAGATAAGTGGGTAACAAAACCACCTCATTAATAAAAAATGTCATAATAACACATTCAAATAAATGTTATAATAGAAGAATAAGAAAGAGAGAAAAAGGAAAAGACAGAGACGGGGATAGGTAAGGGGGGGGGCAATGTTTCCTAGTACAGATTATGTAAATAAACAATTCAAGTCCTAGCAAGGAGAGTAGGTGAGAAAACTGGTTTGTTTAAATGATTAAATTTATCGGAGTCCTGGAATTCGAGCCATGGGCTCCAAATGGAGTAATATTCAGTAACTTTATCAGCAGATGAAAGTAAAAGCTCATCCATAACTCTATAAAACTCCAATCTCTGGAACCACTCCCGGATGATTGGGGGGTTAGGAGATCTCCAATGGGTTGGAATCACTGCTTTCGCAGCCGAAATCAGATAACGTAAAATGTTTTTTTTAAACCTGGAAATTGGAACGTCGATCGTGTTCAGAAGCCAGAAGGCGGGACTATCAGGAACATCATCTCCTAATATTTCAGCAGAGACCTCCATGACCTTGGACCAGAAAGGTCTGAGTATCTCACAATCCCACCAGATATGCATAGTAGTGCCCCGGGCATTCTGGCATCTCCAACAGGAGTCAGAAACACCCTGGCAAAAGTTTGCTAGTTGGGCTGGGCACCTATACCATCTTGTTAGAACCTTGTAATTAGTTTCTATTATAGAGACACTAGCAGAACAAGCATGTGTGGTCTCAAAAATGGCTAACCAGTCTGCTTCACGGACCTGCTCTCCCAGATCTTGCTGCCAAGCAGTGGTGAATTTGGGTAAGAAGCTAAAAAGGTTTTCTATAAGTAGTTTGTAGATTTTGGAGAGCAGGTGGGTAAGACAGCCATCTGCTAGACACCATGTTTCAAACGCTGTGAGGGCTCTAGTTATATCATAACAAGGTAATCCCGAGGTCAGGAAGTGCTTGATCTGGAGGTATCTCCAAATCTCCAATCCCGGAAGCTCCCACTTGGACTGGATCTCAAGAAAGGAGGACACACCGGTGGAATTTATCAGCTGGCCGACACGTGTAATCCCAACACGCACCCATGTCTTAAAGGGGCCAGTTTGTACGCCTGGGGGGAAAAGAGGATTATCAAATAAGGGGGTCAGTGGTGAAATTATAGAGGAGAGGTGTGGAAGGATCCGAAGTCTGGACCATACTAAAATGGTAGGACCAATTATGGGGTGTCTGATGATAGGTAGTTTGCTTAACCATGGAGTAAATAGAGGTGAGGAAGGAAGGTATGATCCTTCAATAACGATCCACTGCTTCTCACTATTAGCATTTGACCACTCCAGGATCCTTCCCAGCATCACCGCATTATGGTATGAGGGGAAGTGTGGAAGTTGGAGTCCCCCTATGTGTTTACGTCGATATAAAATGTCATGTTTGAAACGGGGCCTCTTTCCCCTCCAAACAAAGTCTCTCAGCAATTTCTGTAGGTCATTAAACCATTTATTTGGTATGTGAATTGGAAGAGTCTGGAGGAGGTAAAGGATACGTGGGAGAATGTTCATTTTAATAATATTGATACGACCTATCCAGGAAAAGGCCTTGTTATGCCACTCTCCCAGATCCTTACGAAGTTTAGCCATGAGAGGACTAAAGTTAAGGTCGAACAGTTGCGTTAGATCTTTAGAAATAAGTATACCCAGATATTTAATATGTGATGGGTGCCACTGGAATGCAAAAGCCTACTGGAGCCCTTCAACCACACGAGGAGGTAAAGATAAGTTCAAAGCCACCGATTTTGAATAATTGATTTTGAAATTGGATAGAGAACCAAATCGTTGGAATTCTTTAACCAGATTGGGAATTGAAATGATTGGGTTGGTAACCACAGCTAGGAGATCATCTGCAAAAAGCGCTAATTTATATTCCACTTTACCCACTACCACTCCTGAAATATCAGGGTTGGCTCTAATGGCCCTAGCCAGGGCTTCCATACAAAGTACAAAAATCAATGGTGAGAGTGGACACCCCTGTCTAGTGCCATTTCCAATCAAGACTGGATCCGAGAGAGACCCGTTAAGTTTTATACGAGCCGTAGGGGTACGGTAGAGAGCTAAAATCCGATGAAGGGCAATTGGTCCTAGGCCCATATGGGATAACATGCAGCCGAGAAATGACCAGTCAATTCGGTCAAAGGCCTTTTCGGCATCCGTGTATAACAACATAGAGGGTGTATTAGAGCTCACTGCCGAATGGACCAGGTCGATAATCTTAGTTGTGTTATCTCTTGCTTCACGACCAAGAATGAATCCCACTTGGTCAGAGTGGACTATTCCCGGCAGGATGGGCTTCAAACGGTTAGCTATAAGTTTTGCGTATAATTTAATGTCCACGTTAAGTAGGGAAATTGGCCAATAACTCGGGCACAGAGAGGGGTCCTTGCCATCTTTAGGTATTACTGTGATGTGGGCTTCTAGGGATTGTGTGGAGAAAGGGTGCTCTCTGAAACAGAGTTGAAGGCTGGCACCATCAAGGGTAGTAGCTTATGTTTGAAAGTCTTGTAGTAAGATATTGAAAAACCATCGGGGCCTGGGCTTTTACCTGAAGGTGTAAATTTTATTGCTTCAGCCAGTTCATTGTGGGTAAATGGCTGTTCCAGCAAGGCTATGTCAACATCTGAGAGAGTGGGAAAGGCGATCTCCTGTAAGAAAGATAGTATCGAGGGACGTCTATTGGGAAAGTCTGTCCTAAACGTCTTGTCTGATATGTTGTAAAGTTGGGAGTAGAAGGAGTGGAAAGCTGCCGCTATGTCTGATGTAAGTTGGCATTCTTTGCCTTTGTCATTTTTAACCATGGCTATGAATGATTTGGCCCTCTGGGCCCACAAGGCCCTTGCTAACATTGAGCCGGGTTTGTTACCCCATTGGAAGTATCGATTGCGACATTTTTGAAAATCTAGTTTTATTCTATCATATAGGAGTGTATTCAAGGCAGTCCTGGCTTTGGTCAATTCCGCAAGTACTTCGGAGGACAAAGCAGCTTTGTGTCTGGCCTCTAAAGCGATAATTTTTTTGAGAAGCTGGTCTTTCAAAGCTTCTTTCTGTTTTTTCATAAATGAGCCTAGTTGGATCATTTTACCACGAAGGACACACTTATGTGCCTCCCAGATTGATACTGCCGAGACCTCCTGGGTATTATTGAATTCTATGTAGTCGTCAAGGGCTTGTTCGATTTGTGCTTTACAGTAGGAGTCTTGTAAAAGGAGCTCGTTAAGTCTCCATGAACAACCTTTAACCCTTGGTTGAGCTAAGTGTAGGGACAAAGAGATAGGGGCATGATCTGACCAAGTTGCCTGACCTATAGATGTTGAATGAACAAGGGAGAGATGTCTGTGTGAGAGAAATAGGTAGTCAATGCGGGAATAGACTCTGTGTGGGTGGGAGAAAAAAGTGTAGTCTCTAAGCGATGGGTGCTGTAGCCTCTACGTGTCGACCAGCTGAGAATCATGTAAAGTGCGCCTTACCTTCCCATGCAGAGATCCACGAAACCTGGCTGCACTATTGGATGTGTCAAGATCAGGATACAGAGACCAGTTGAGATCACCTCCCACCACCAAGATACCCTCTGCCAGCTCAGCCACCTTCTCCAAAACCTTTTCCAAAAACATAGGATGACTCTGGTTTGGGGAATATAAATTGACAAAGGTATAAATAGTGTCTTGGAGTTTACACTTTATCATAAGGGCTCTCCCTTCTACAAGCCTACTTTTCTGCAAGATCGTAAATGCAAGTATTTTAGAAAATAGGATGGCCACACCAAGAGTTTTGCCTGCACTGTTGTTGCTAAAGTATGTATTTGAGTAATAGCGGTCCCGGAAGACTGATGAGGACCCTTGTTTGAAATGTGTTTCCTGCACAAAAATAACATCAGCGCCTACCGTACGAAACTCAAGTAAGGCGCGAGAACGTTTCTCTGGAACATTTAGGCCTTTGGCGTTAACCGAAACTATTTAAAGGACGTCAGTCATGTGGTAAAGCTAAATTCAAGGAACGCTTTATTGAAGGCTGCCAATCTGGACCAAATGAGAAACAATCCCAGGAACACTGATAGGGAGTTGGGGGTACAAAGAATAGAAAGGGAGAAAAGTTAGGAAAGGAAAAAAAGGCATATAGCAAAGAACTAACAAAACGTAATCCAAGAATATTGAAAAAACCACTCCAGTAAGATGAGGGGAAAAAATCCACTCCCATCCTCTGGAATAAATTGTAATGCGGTGGGGGTCAACGGGGTAAGGTGACCAAGGTAACTGCTAGTATTCTAAGGGTCAATGAAATAACTAGGGAACTTTAAAGGGCTGTTTAACTCTTAACTGAATATGGTAAAGTATACAAGGAGAAATATACATATGGGGGGATAGGGGTCTACGGCACTGGGATCAACTGTAGACACCCGAGAAGCCTAAAACAGGTGAAGAGTTGATTGCTAGTAACTCGGGTGTGGTTACGATTCAGTTATCGAAAACTACACAATGGGGGGAATGAGTGGAGTGAACTAGGATACCATTGAGTGAAAAGGATGTACTGAGTAAAACATATTCTAATTAGATTAAACGTAGCTAATAGGGATCGTCAATCTCAGGGTATTGGCTTAACCCTAGTGAGAGGTTTTCTTTGCTTAGCCTGTAATTCAGAAAAACGAACAACACAACCTGCTAACATGACAAAGCTATTCAACATCCAATATGGAAAGAGAGAAAGATGCTAGTCAGAAGAGCAGGGAAAAATGAGATAATCGGATAATGATGAAATAATAATTCTCAGTATCACCGTCCACTTAAATCAGGTTTCGGGGTCATCCTGCTTAATCTATCTTCGCTTTGCTGATTTCCCTGGATTTCCGGGCTTCTGCCAAGGTTCAGATGTCGCAGGATGAAGTCTCGCATTGTAATCTAGCCACTCCGGGAGATGTATATTTTGAATGTCTAGAGCAGAGCAAAAGGGGGCCAAATCTGATGGAGAGCGCACAGATTCTGTTCGCCCATTGAGTGTGACTTGGAGGCCAAACGGAAAGCTCCATCTGTATTTAATGCTCGGATTGCGAAGCGCATCTGTCAATGGCTTGAACATCCTACGGAGTTGGAGGGTGTTCCAGGAGAGATCTTGGAAGATTTGTATTTTTTGACCATCATAATTGATTCCATCCAGGCCCCTTACTTTTTGAATGATCGCTTCCTTTTGTGTGTAGTAATGAAGACGACATATGACATCTCTCGGGCGGTCCAACTGGCCGCCCCTTGGTTTTAGAGCCCTATGTGCTCTATCAAAGTGGATGTGTTCAAGTGGGTCATGGCCTAGAATCTCATTGAAGATCTTTGTGATGAACGGGACCAGGTCTTGGAGGGATATGACCTCTGGGATACCACGGATCCTCAAATTGTTTCTGCGACCCCTGTTATCAAGGTCGTCTATTCTGGTATTGAGGAGTTGAAATTCCTGGGCTTGTCGTTCCAAGACTTCCTGAAATCTGTCCTGACGTATTTCCAATTGCTCTCTGTGGCTTTCCAGTATAGACAATTTGGAAGCTAGTTGGGCAAATTCAGATTGAAGGTGAGCTACCTCTTTGTGGATTGTCTCATGTAATCTATTTTCTAATATCTGAAAGTCCTTTTTTGTCGGGAGTTCCTCCTTTGTGGGAAGTGATTTTATTAGTTGAAGAATGGCGGCTAGGTCCTGGCCGTTCTGAGCAGTCATTTCAGCTGACGTTGTGTCAGCTGTAGAAAATGATGAATCTGAAGCCGGTGAGTTCGGGGAGGAAGTCACTGGAGGTACAGTCGAGGCAATTATGGGTACTGAGGTTTTCAAGAATTGTCTAATATCAGAGCATTGCGCTGTCTCAGCAGGTTTCTCAGAATTTCGTTTTGGACCCTTCTTGTCTTTACCCATGTGTAGAACGTGGGGTGCCGTAGACAAACTGGAGATAACAGCCTTACTTTACATGAATGAAGCGGATTGTGGAGTCACCTGTGGTCACATCCCCCGCAGAGAGGCCTAGGTAGCCACCAGGCCGGTACCGGAACTCATCTTGTCAATCATATAGTGGGCAATCAGTGGAGTTATGACAGCATGAGCCAGGTATCTTTGAGAAAGTTCTGTTTATAGAAATTAAGGCAGTTACTAAATATTTTCCACCACCAGGTGGAGCCGTTGATACAGACAGGGCCTTAATATAAAATGATGGTTCCCTCTATCACCAGTAGGTGGAGTTATTCACTCCCGAGAACAATAACTGGTACCAATAGCATGGGATAAAACTTTGACCAGATTTATATCAAATAAAGCTCTGTGTCATATGTCATCAGCATACAAAGGTGTCCCAGTGTATATCAGCTATGCAATATCTATTTTACTGCCACAGAAAGAGCTGCACGAGTCGGCAGCACTGGAAAATTAAATGTAGCAAATAGATGAGGAGCAAAATGATACAATGTTCTGGGTAAAAACAGGACTAATAAATGCTTCAGGTTGATCTCCTGAAAGTTATACAAGCTTGCTGTGTTGTGCTGAAGCCAATACTTACGCTAAATATAAAGACACAGCAAGGTATTCTGTCAACTATAATGAGATTTCACGAACGGACTGTGTACAAAGTCACTCAGTTAATATGTATCAAGAGGATGTTAAAATGTATCAACTTTTGATATAATTTGTTCACACTTGAAATGGAGCAGTTTGCTGGTACCTTCTCTCTGCTGGAGCGGGAACCTTCACTTTCACTATCACCGCCAGAGAAGAAGCTGAAACTCCTCATATGTCAGGATCCCACTGAGGCTGCGCTGCTTATGATGACACTTCCAGTAATCACCTCAAGAATATTTAGTGGAAAGAGAACTAGTCCTACTTGATATAATCACTGAGGCACGTGAGAGCACGCCCAGCACTATGTTTGGTCTAAAACCTTCAACGCTGGGTGTACCTCTTTTTAACTATGGGGTCACTGTACTTACGGACGTAATGCTACTCAGAGAAATGCCCCTCGCACTTTCTCCAAGGTTTCTAAATTTTCCTTTACCTCTGAATTGAATAGAGTAATTGGCTGGACCGATTATGCTACTAACTTCTCCTTCATACCCAATACCTCATTATCATTACCTGAACCAGTCTCTGTTACCTGCCAATAATTAAAAGAATTGACCGTCCTGAGAAGAGAATGAAATGAGAGAACACAAAACAGGAAAAACTACAACTTCATGCTGGACAACAGTCTTAGCCTTTGGCTCAGGTGCTACTAACTGCATTCGAGGCCTTCCAGAACAGACTCATGAGTGCCCTTGGACCCTTCTCTAAGTGTTGGCTCCTCTGCAGTGGGTGGAATGGGCACCAGTGTGTCTCTGCTACCCTTGAAGCCGTGATGCTGGTAGCCTACACCTGGTACCTGTCTGTCAAATAACCTGAGCCTAAGAAATTACTGCTCCACAACTTACTCTCCCGATCCAACATCCTGACAGTTAGTGTGACTTTTCAGGAAACAGTGTTTTGGACGTTCTCGGTTGCTGGCTCACTATTTACCTTCTCTCAAGGTCTAAACTAGTTTTTCAGTTACAATCTCATCTCAAGAGGGGTCAAGAACATCTCAAAAATCGTCAGGTTAAGAGGCTACCCAGGAGTGACCTTTTGGTAGCGGGGAAGGACTAGTGGCCGAAGCTATCAGTCACTTCAATCGAGTTCCAACTCTTATTCTATTCAATTCGTTCTACCTAGTACCATTACTTTATGTTCACACTGGTTTATGGATAATTGAAAGTATGTGATTTGTTACCACTACTCATACATTATACCTCTATTATCAATAACATGAATACCCCTATCATCTATTATAACTCTAGGACTATCACATTGAATAACAAAAGATTTGAGTATGACACAGTAATACATTAGACACATTTCAATACACCTTTACCCAGACATATTTCATTGGTACACCAGTGTATACTTGAGGATCCTGCATGGTGGTAATTGGATGACGTGGATTTGTTTTACCTGGAGGAAAACCCATCTGCAGGAGGGATATGGGATGACTCTATTGGTATCATCTTCCTGACATTCTCTTAATCAAGATAGGACGTTGCCGTCCTACTAGCTTGAGACAAAATGTCTGGTGCACCCCAATATACTCTTACCAGCTTGCACATACCTTCTGTACCCAGCTGAGCCAGACCATTTGCTGCCTCCTCTGGGACTAGGAGATACACTCTGGGAGCCACTGGTCTACCTTGTCCATCTCTCCAGAGTCCACCAGACTCCTTACCACATCTCTTCACCTTCCAGACAGTTTATTCCTCAGGTAACAAAAATCTTCATATATTAACCAATATGTGTATGTGTGTGTGTTCACATTTTAAAACTAAAACAATACAACGAAAAAACAAAACATAGATTTGTCAGCTGTCACATAAAACCCTGCTATTTGACCGCTATGTTCGCCCTGGTGTGACAGCCATGTATGGTCGTGTGTGTAAGTGTGGACTTTACTAGCAGCTACTTCAGTTGGTAACTGTGTTACTGTATAAAGTCCTCTATGTAGTGTCCTACTCATGTGCTGGTATTGTTACAAAAGATTTTTCAGTCAACTCAACATCGCCCCCTAGACTAGAGAAATGCTGAAGACCACTGTATATCAATCGATTTTTCCTCTACCAACTCACATGCCATTCTCAGTACCTCACATTCAGCTACTTGACTATGTGAGAAAGATAAAGGGGTTTATTTCTATAACACTTTCTTCAAATATAACAGTACCCAGTACATGTCTGTTTAACAGTGAAAAATATAAAACACGAAAATTCTACATTTTCTAGGGTTTCACATTATGTCGTATCTTGTGGCACAAATCCTACTCCAATGTTCTACACAGAGATGCATATCTGTATGCCTAACCTCCAGCAATCTCCTATCACTGGCTCCCCTTCCCCTACAGAATCCTGTTCAAGCTCCTCACACTTACATACAAGGCCCTCGCCAACTCCACTGCACCCTACATCTCCACCCTCCTCTCTATTCATGCTCCATCCCGCCCTCTCCGTTCTGCCAATGATCTTCGCCTCTCTTCCCCCCTGATCACCTCCTCCCACGCGCGTATCCAAGACTTTGCCCGCGCTGCCCCCTCTACTGGAACAAGCTCCCTCCCTCCATCAGAACTTCCCCTAACCTGTCCAGTTTCAAACGGGCTTTAAAAACCCACCTTTTTCTTAAAGCCTTCCAGTCTCCCACTTAATTTCCTACCTTTTCTTCTGCCTCTTCCCTCTCTTCCCTTATCCTTATCCTCCATCTCTCCCCCGTGTCTCTCTGTCTGTCTACCCCACCCCTTAGATTGTACGCTCCTTTGAGCAGGGTATTCTCTCCTCCTGTCTTCACCACTGTTAACTCTGCTCTCCAGCTACTTAGCCCTCCTCCTTCTCCCCCCCCCCCCGTCCCCTCTCGCTCCCTCCTCTCCCCTTGTGGGTCTCCCTGTCATCCGTGCCTTCCTTCTTGGACTTCATCCCATCTCCCCTCCCCCGCCCTCTCTAGCTGTGCTTTGAGCTCACTAAGTTACTGTGCTTATTGTTTACTGTACTGTGCTGTCTCACCTCGTATTGTAATTTCGTTTGTCCCTGTACGGCGCTACGGACACCTAGTGGCGCCCTATAAATAAAAATTAATAATAATAATCCACCCTTTGTGCATCCATATAAAGGCACATTTTTGTACAGGAGGCACGAATCATAAAAACAAAAAAACAAAACAGATATGCAACCTATAAAACATGAATCGTATTTCCACAACAGAACCTTTCTGCTTAAAATCAGCAGTTTCTGTACGCATGAAAACAAAACGCCTGACTGTTTCTGTGACTCATGTCAATCTAGTGTGTGTATCCCTGAACTTGTCTTATGTAAAAAATAAAAAAATAATGTCTTAGCCCCATTGATGAGACTGTGTGATTTTTTTTTTCTCTACGAGAGAGAAAGAGAGGTACTAGCATTTGTGTAAAGAATGAGAAATAAGAAAGCAATGAATAATATGAATATAAAGATTTGAATACAAACATACATGCAGAAAGGGAGATTTTACAACACAAATGACAGCTGGATTGGACTCTATGGGAAAATGGCCGTATTCATTCCACTAATCCCCTTAGCTATTTGCTAACTAGGACCCCTCCCCATACTTGACTAGGGGGTCTTAAACCAACCATGCAATCCAGTGTCGTCCGTCATTTGTTCATTAAGAACTCAGTATCACATTGACTACATACCTTTTCAACGGACTTTCTAACTTATGGCAGAGAAATATAGAAGTTAACTCTTGATGACTCATCTGAGATACATAATGATTCTCAGACAAACAAATTATCATGAGTCACTGCAGCCTGAAACAAAGAGTGTTCCAATGATCCATTGTTAATTAGTCTTTCAAGAGTAATCTTTCTATTTCTCTACCTCACCCCTTTAAACACTGAGTCTATATTTCTTTTGCCTACCTTTATCTGTGAAGAAAAGAAAAGATAGTTATCTTTAAACAACAAACAAACCAAACATTCTCATTCTTTACCATCGGCCAGCGATTTAGGAAAGCAAACATGTGACAACATAAAACAAACAAGCAACATCAACAAAGATTACATTTTAAATCAGTTTTTTTTTCTAAACTTTGCACATTAATACTTCCCACCGAGTATTATTTGTCTTGCCTGGTCTTAATTTCCTAGCTTTGGCTCTAATATTTTCTTTGCAATCTTTCCTCAAATGTCCCTTCTTAAGACAGTTAAAACACTTTAAAGATTTCTGTTTCTTTCATCCCTTATAGTGGTTTTTATAATTCTGAGGTTGTGAATGTAATTTTTCTAACGCTTGGATACCCAACATCATTAACCTATCACTCTGTGCTTTTTCCTTCTTACATATATTTTTATCACGTTCTACAGCATGCTCTCTAATATCATCTACCGTGAGACCTCTCCAATTAGGAAAAGAGGTTTGTATCCAGGTCCTTAGATCCTCCTGGAGGCCGTCCTTTAGTACTGCAACAGCTATCTCCCTGTAATGTGGATTTATCCTTATAGCTGATATTCCTGTGTACTTAATCATGGCCGCTAGAGCCCTTGAAAAATAATCAGTAATCCCATTACCTTTTTGTTTGATGGTGTATATTTTGCCCCATTCCATTGTCACTGGAAAATATATGGCCAACTCTGTGATTATACGTCCAATATTATCCTGATTGTCATCCTCAGTTAAGGGTTTATCCTTCTCCAACCTACAATTCTTAATGAACTTTTGTATATCAGTATCGAGAGGAAGACAAGCTTTAAACAACACTCGCCAATCTTTATTAGTAGGCTTATGTGCATTACCTAAATGTGTAATAAATTTCTGACACTTGGGCAAATCTTTTCTAGGATCAGGGAAATCAGACATAATTGTAAATAGTTCCGTCTTAGTCCATGGAAAATACATTGCTACCTGTTTCATGGTAACTACACCATCTCTGTCCGCTTTCCCATTGGGAACTGCTGTTGTGCGGACAGGATATAAGCCTACCAAATCACTATGTTCTGAACTAGTTGCTGGAATCGCTGTTGCAGTACAATGAATGTCTCCCCCTTTGATAACCTTTACATTATTCTCACCAATTTCAGCCGCTGCCCCTGCTGGTGGAACCATTCCCTTTCCTTGTCCGTGTATGTTACTGGCATGGGCAATGGCTGAAATGACTGTGGGCACATCTTCTTCCTCTAAAACATTACTTAAGACATCATACAACTTACTAGTTACAGTTTTCACATTTTTGGTATTGGCTGTACTTTCCGCCCTGACCACATTTGTCGGGGGCGCGCTAGTGCTCAGTTCTCCACGCTTTGCAACGCACGCTTCCGTTGTGCGCGTGATTTGCGCCACGCCCACTTCCGCTGAGCACTCGCTCCCTTGCCACGTGTACCCTTCTTGTTGCCACAATTTTAATTTAATCAACCGCACTTTATCTCTAACATTATTTAACACCTCTGAGTCAAGACTACCTATGTTTGGGAAAGGTTTCACACACTCCCGGGTCATCTTGACCGATTTGTCGCAGTATGCCATTGCATACGCACCGTATTTATTATACATAACATACTTCGCCGAACCAACCGGCCATTCATTAGGCAGCACAACATGAACTATCTCTAGCGTTTGCTTCGTATCCATTGTAAAAACAACCTATTTCTCAACGCTACACAAAAAGACTTTTGCTTGTTCTCCTTTCAAACAGAACTTACTAGAGATTTTTATTCGTGGACGTTTTCAACAGGTACGTCCCCTTATCAATGCCTTTCCTAGTTTGAGTACTTTACCACTGTTAGCAACCGATATCAATCAAGAATATCAGTGGTTGCAGCGTATTTCCTCCCACATCTCCCAAGTCGCAATCACGGCTGCACTAAATCAACCATGCGGTCCGATCGCACCACTTACGGATACTAACGATCAGTAAGCTTTGCGATTAATATTTGGGAATGCCGCGAAAACCTGTTATTTTCGCTTTGAGTATGCCATGCATACTCTGTGGTGTCTCTTTATCACCTGCTCTTTGTTAGAACAGAACACCATTCACACAAAGGTTTCTTTATATCCTGTTCACACCAAGAACAGAACCTTTGTTGTCAGGTCACCTTTTTTACCATGCCCCGTCAGACACACCTGAACTAAAGCGCTATTTTTTTTTTCAATAGTTCCACACTGCCCTCCCAATACTCAATCACGGCCTTACCATGCGGTCGAATCGCACCGGTCAAAGAGAATTATACCATCTCTGTCCGCCTTCCCATTAAGAACTGCTGTTGTGCGGACAGGATGCAGACTTACTATTTATCAGTAAGCGTCGTGATTAGTATTGAGCGCGCGAACAAAAACCTATATTCTGTTACCAGTATACTTTTTTTTCTTTATGTATAAATAACATTCACATACACACATATAACCTTTGTTTTCTGTACAGAAAATAAATTTCCCAAACAATGGCACTATCTTTTCAGAGATCTGCACCCCCTTTTTCCATGGCTCTCAGTCCTCTCCCTGCACCTCTTCCCTCCCTGGCTCTCTCAACTCGCGGCACCCGCCCCTGGGGAAAAAAAATCTGGCAATTGTGTCCAGATTGCAGGGCACAATGCAGATGATGAGGGAGGGAGCAGAGAAGCCGTCATCCGGCGCGTAACTGAGGTGGCTGGTTCCAGGAGAGGAGCCAGCCACCAGGAAGTGTCGGGCCAGCCCATCTAGCCATCGGCCCTTCTGGCATTTGCCAGAAGGGCCAGATGGCCAGTCTGGCCCTGGTATCACCTGTGTCAGCTTCAAAGACCTCATAGGATGAGCTATATCCTGGCATAGGTTGGAGTTTTGACACCTGAATAGACTTTTTGGAATCGCTCAACATGTTGTCTGGCACAAGGAGACCATGTGATGACTGGCTATATTTTATATAGACAAAATAATTAAGTTTTCAGATATGCCACTTAATATCAATAAAAGTAGTGATCAACCACATATTCCTCAATAGCATGATGAAGGGCAGCTCATATGTCAAATTAAGAATTCTGCCACACAGAGAAGTTGAGGAAATTAGTATAAGCTCAACCGATACCCTGTACCTAGATCTGTATATAAATTCATAGATTTATTAATAATAAAATTGAGTCTGTGTGACGCTACACAGAAAAGTTCGGTCACATAATAGAATTGGGTAGTAAATCAGGCAACATTCAAATGGTGATTGTAAAAAGTGTCACAGACCACAACCCCTGGAGGTGTAAAGGTGTCTTTAACAAGCTGACACCAGTTACAAGAAATTGTCAGTCTTTTGGTAAATCAATCATTATTGCTAAACTGTCCAACTTCAAGACAATTTCCCTTGGCTCAGAACATACCACTTATCTGTAAGTTATACTCTGAATTTAATCCCTTTATTTTAAACTGTTTTGCTTGTGTATGTTATGTCAATTGTTTATTATTAATTTTTTATTAACCCATAAGCATTGTACTTTTTGTATATTAAATCTAAAAATGTAATAGTGATTATTATTTGCTCTAAATTAATTCACCGCCTGTCTAGAAGAGATTGCTTGACCATGCTAAACCTTCCACTGCAGAGGTGTGAATCGTGAATACATTGGTATACCTAGCCGAGTGTGTGCCTGCATGTACATTTCTGTCACAGAGTTTTGAGAGGCTAAGGGCTAGATTTACTAAGCTGCGGGTTTGAAAAAATGTGGATATTGCCTATAGCAACCAATCAGATTCTAGCTTTCATTCATTTAGTACCTCTTACAAAATGACAGCTAGATTCTGATTGGTTGCTATAGGCAACATCCCAACTTTTTCAAACCCGCAGCTTAGTAAATCTAGCCCTAAGTGTTAACCTTTTGATTGCTGGTGTGTGCCTTGTTAAACTGTGGGTAACAAGGAGTGCTCATTGTATGCCAGTGTGAGACAGTATATTGGGGTTCTATTGTTCTTATTCAATAGGTGGTGGCAAACCTGAAGTGTGTGGGGGTGCGAAATCGCTGTTGTGGGGGCGATTCAGCAGGTCTATAACCTGTGTGATAGGTAAAGAAAAAGAGACTGAATGCTGGAATCGTGGGTAATCTCATACAGTAAACACTTCCAAGCCACAAGTGCGCATAGTGCGGTTTGTGACAGGTGATATATTGTTTGACGGTGTGAATATAGGATAAGATATTAAATCAGGGGGTAGCCAGGGGAGGATATTCCTGACAAATACTTGTTGTATTCGAACAATATGGACAAAAGGCAATGAACGGTCTTAGATGCAAAGTAGTTGTTTATTCGGTACAGGTTACAGCGTGATTGTCATACAGGTGTCAGAATCAGCTGGCATTTTATAAGGTACAGAGTCTATTTTTAGCATAAATATCTTTTATACCCAAAGTGACAATTATATTTCTGAACAAATCTAGAATCTTCTTAATTACGTACAATGTAAATATTATAGAGAACCCTGTGAGAACTGGATTTTAATATAGTGTAAAGGACTGGAGAAGGTTTGGTTTATGAAAGATAAAAGTGTGTGGTTATGTAAGAAGACAACGGTCTAGTTGGTCTCTCTATATTTTGAAACCCATCGTGCTATTTTTTCATCTGATTTATGCTAATATTGCCAAATTTATTCAGCTCATCTACTTAGGAGCTGATCCACCTGGAATTACACATTTAGTGATCATACTAAACTCTTCGCTTTTTTTCTCCCTACCCCGTTTTTATTTGGATTAATTTCTTACCACCATCACAAGCTGTGTGTGAGGCGGCTATACCTATTCAGCTGTGAATCGTGGATCACACAAGCTCTATTCATCTAGTCCTTTACTCGCTGCGTGAGTTGCTATTCCGCTTTAGCTCGCTAAGCTCCGGATATCATCTATATGCGGCCACAGTCTGTCATATGAAGGAAGACTATTCTGACTGCTATTATCAAGCAGCTATAACAGGAGACTCTCCAAAGGTGTTATTACCGAGCGGTTACACGGAGTGACGAACTATAGCCGAAGACAGTGAGTACCACTATATCTTCTACTCCAGTTTATGCTCTTTTCTCTACATATTGGGGTAGGGAGTGGAATAATTTATTCATCCATGTGGAATATACACCGTTAAAAAGCCGGAGTCCATACTTTAGTTCACCTATGCTCTATATAGAGCTACATACGGACACCCAGACAATACTATTCTTCGAGATAAATTATATTATTATTGGTGGATTGATTATTATGGCATTTTACAGCAACAGTTCTTTGAGGAAAACTATTCAGTAAGCTCGAGTGGTAGCTAATACCTTCTAACCACATTATCGGCTATATCGAAGACAGCTGTCATATTTTTCCATCTAGTAGCGCTGTGGTTTTTCACAAATACTCATGAGCAACGTTTTTATGTATTTATTTTATGGTCTCAATTGATGTACTATGTCACAGTGCACTGTGATGTAGGTAACGTTTAATTGTTTTTTTTCCCTCATACACAAGTCATTTGTAAGCAGGTTATCTATATGTATGTTTATAATTGTATAATACATTTTTATATTTGACAGCCCGTGATCTCCTTTATATAGATTCTATTATAGACAGACAAATCTTTAGCGCTGCAAATGTTTTTTTTGGGTGTCACGTGTGTGTTGGTGGGCGCAGCCACCTTGGTTTATGCAGCAGCTTGTCCTTTGTCAGTATTTATATATTTTTGGGTATTTCAATTAGTATTTTTTATTTTCCTAAGATCTATTTATAAATTGGTTGATCTATTTTATTGGCGCCATATCAGGGATTTTTTTCTGTTTATAGTTGTTATGTAAGAAACCCATCTAGGAAAAGGATATAAAGATAGCGTGTGCACAGTGACACAGGAAGTACACGTCATTCTCCTATTTTAATTCTTCTTCCTAATTCTTAAAGATACAATATCTTAGTTCTTCTATTCTGGTAGGTTATATTTATAACAAATGTAGAAAAATAACTCTGATAAGGTATTTTATGTACTTAGACAACACAGTTTTCTTCTACCCCCTTTGATTGTTTAATAAAAAGACTAAATAAATAAAATGTATATAATATATATATATATATATATATATATATATATATATATATATATATATATATATATATATACACACATACACATACAGTATATACCCATTAATGTAATCAAACTTATTTCTTATGGAATACCTTTTGCCCTATGTGAATTTTTTGATGTTCAACAAAAGATGATTTCTGTGTAAAACATTTCCCACACTCAGAACATGTAAATGTGTTCTCACCTGTGTGAGTTCTCTGATGTCTAACAAGAGATGATTTACATGTAAAACATTTCCAGCACTCAGAACATTTAAATGTGTTCTCACCTGTGTGAGTTCTCTGATGACTAACAAGAGATAATTTACGTGTAAAACATTTCCCACACTCAGAACATGGAAACCGTGTCTCATCTGTGTGAGTTGTCTGATGCTCAGCAAGACTTGACTTATGTGTAAAACATTTCCAGCACTCAGAACATGTAAATGGTTTCTCACCTGTGTGAATTCTCTGATGTCTAACAAGAGATAATTTACGTGTAAAACATTTCCCACACTCAGAACATGTAAACCGTGTCTCACCTGTGTGAGTTCTCTGATGTTCAATAAAATGTGACATATATGTAAAACATTTCCCACACTCAGAACATGTAAATGGTTTCTCACCTGTGTGAATTCTCTGATGTGCAACAAGAGATAATTTACATGTAAAACATTTCCTGCACTCAGAACACGCAAATGGTTTCTCACCTGTGTGAGTTCTCTGGTGTCTAACAAGAGATGATTTACGTGTAAAACATTTCCCACACTCAGAACATAAAAATATTTCATCATCTGTATGAGCTGTAGTATGTGTAACAGTATCTATATTATCAAGAGAATATTCCTCATGATTAGATCGATCAGATGATTTATCTGCTCTGTGAAGTATTGGATGTATATTTAGGGTAGTGTGGTTTCCTCCTGGAGAATCTTGTGTGATGTTGTTATCTTCTGTTTTAAAATCTGTAGATAAAATTAATTTTCCATCCGAGATATTCCTTTGTTTGCATCCATCCGCTGGAAATAAAATAAATGTATGGGTATAGACATTGTATTTTGCATTGTTTAACATATTAACATATTGTACCCCAAATTATAGTAACATACACTATATGGACAAAAGTATTTAGCCACACCTTTTAATTATTGAATTGAGGCGTTACAATCAGACCCGTTGCTAGGGGTGTATAAAATCAGCACCTAGCCATGCACTGTCACAAGGCGCTCATTCGGCTTCCACAACTGAACACCGAAACGATCACCTGTTCCCCATTGAAGCATACTTCAGCTGCTGGCGTCCTGGCTTTGGTTCTGTGCTTGCGCAGACAATAAGCCTTTTTGTCCGCTGCACGTTTTCCATTGGTTCTCAGTTCTGGCTCCAAACTTGAAAAGGCACTTCCTCTTTCTCCACAGGGCCTGTTGATCAAGTTACCTGCCTGATTAGACTTAGTCTTGTCTCCTGTACGTTAACCTTGCATCCTCAGCGCCTCCTTGTCCTCGTTACCCTGCGGGCTGGATTGTCCACGCTGCACCTGTCTCCGCTGTGCTGCTGTACTACGGGCTATTCTGCTCAAGCTGCACCTGCTTCTATTACCTTGCTTGCTGGATTGTTCACGCTGCACCTGTCTCTGCTGTGTTGCTATACTACAGGCTATACCGCTCAAGCTGCACCTGTCTCTGTTACCTTGCTGGCTGGACCGTTCACGCTGCACCTGTCTCTGCTGTGCTGCTATACTACGGGCCCACCCACCTAACCTGCACTTGTCTCCGTTACTCTGCTAGCTGGACTGTTCACACTACACCTATCTTTTGTGCCACTACACTACAGGCTGTATTGCTCAAGCCACACTAGCCTCCATTAACCCACTAGTTGAATTGTTCAGCCCGCATCTGTCTTCACTCCGCTACTTGACTGAAGAGCTTATGCTCCACCTGTATCCAGCAGTCTCCCCTGGCCCTCCGGCCAGAGAATTTACATTCCATCCATTTCCATTGTGTCTCTTCATAACATCTTATTATTTACTCCCTTAGGGTCTCGTATGACACTCCTGGTAGGGGCCGCAACCTGCGGGCAGAGGACGCCGCTAAGCCCAAATCACCTTGCAGTGGTCACTGGTGAATACCATCCGTCCGTTAGACCCCGCGCCCTGCTGGGAGTAGCGCCAAGTTGTGCAGATCCAAGAATCCAGTGAACCAAACCGTGACATGCAGTCTCCATTTGCAAACATTTGTGATACAAAATGAGCTGTTCTGAAGAGCTCAGTGACTTCAAGCGTGGTACTGTGATAGGATGCCACCTTTGCAATAAGATGGTTCGTGAAATTTCATCCCTGCTGGATATTCCACGGTCAACTGTAAGTGATATTATTAGAAAATGGAAATGTTTAGGAACAACAGCAACTCCATGAAGGGGAAAACTACATAAAATCACACAGCGGGGTCCATGACTGCTAAGCCGCATGGTGCTTAAAAGTTGCCCACACTCTGCTGATTCCAAAGCTGAAGAGTTTTGAACTTCCACTGGCATTAATCTAAGCACAAAAACTGTGCAGCGGGAGCTTAATGGAATGGGTTTCCATGGCCGAGCAGCTGCATGCAAGCCTCACATCACCAAGACCAATGCCAAGCGTTGCATGGAGTGGTGTAAAGCACACTGACACCGGATTGTAGAGCAGTGTAAAGGTATTCTGTGGAGGGACAAATCATACTTCTCTGTATGGCAGTCACATAGGCGAGTCTGGGTTTGGCGGATACCGGGAGAACGTTACCTGCCTGACTGCATTATGCCAGCTGTGAAGTTTGTTGGAGGAGAGATAATGGTATGGGTCCGTTTTTCAGGGTTTGGGCTAGGCCCCTTATCTCCAGTGAAGGGCAAACTTAATGCTTCAGCATAACAAGTCATTTTGGACAATGCTATGCTTCCAACTTTGTGGCAACAGCTAGGGGAAGGCCCTTTTCTAATCCAACATGACTGTGCCCCAGTGCACAAAGAAGGGACTAAAAATACGTGATTTGATGAGTTTGGTGTGGAAGAACTTGACTGGCCCGCACAGAGCCCTGACCTCAACCCCATCGAAAACCTTTGGGACGAACTGGAACGGAGATTGCGAGCCAGGCCTTCTCGTCCAACATCAGTGCCTGACCTCATAAATGATCTACAAAATGAATGGGCACAAATTCCCACAGAAACACTCCAACATATTGTGAAAAGCCTTCCAAGAAGAGTGGAAGCGGTTATCGCTGAAAAAGGGGGACCGACTCCATATTAAAGTATATGTATTTGAATACAATGTCATTACAGTCCCTGTTGGTGTAATGGTTAAGCATCCGAATACTTTTGCCCATATCATGTATGTTACTATGAGTAGGTTGAAATGTCGAGCTGTTTAATTTCAATTTGCAAACAACAAACACTTAATTATAATTATACAACTGTATTACCAAGCACATTGCATAAGCCCAGCCACAGTGACACGCAAATTGCATCCAGCTTGGACAATTCCAGCCAAATGCGGACACGGGCAAGTAACATTTCCTAATCATACACATTGCCCACCCAGCATTCTAGAACAGGAAGACTTATTAGCCAGTGACATTGTCCAATCAGACACTGCGCTCACACACAAACACTGGAGCCTCAAAAGTAGAGTAGACATGGGTGAAATTAGCAGTGAGTACGGAATATGGGTTTACACTACTCTTAGGATTCATATCCATGCACAGAACAAAGGAGAGTATCAGGACAGATTAGGAGAATGGAGTAGGGCACAGATGGGCAACAGCACAAAGTAAAGTATAAGGGCAAAGCACTGTACAGGGTCAGATCAGCAGAATAAAGAGCAATTGTATAGAGCATACAAGCACGTAGACTGGAGGGGACCTATTGTGCAATGACAGCTGTGTGCAGGCAGGTGGAGTTTGTGTGAAGTGTACTTTGTGATGGGGGTGTATATGATCTTAGAGGGAGGAGAATAATCTTATATTCTACATTAGTATTACACTGATAATATACAGCTGAGGATCAAATATTCATGGCAATGTCACATGTGGTAATACAGAGAGATGGTGTGACTGAATCACTATTAAATAACTTTTGGTAAAAAATTATTTAAAGCAAATAGCGCAGGGCACTTATTTATGTAATTGCACGTGCACTTATTTTTTTATATTGTGAGATAGGAAATCGTTATTTTGGAGACCAGGGGAAGAAATTCGTCTCTTGTTTAACCTTGCTATAGGATGTTCCTATTTCTGATGTATATATCTGATACAATGAGCCTGTGTTTATCAAGCCTTTGGTGTATTGTGATGTGGGGAAGTAGCTTGTTTTTTTTGTTGTTCTGTGGGAATGGGTATTCGGCGACTGTCTGAAGTACTCATGCCAGTCAGACCTTTTGACTTGCTAGTGGGTCTCCTGCTTCTGAAATAAGATGCAGGAAATCACAGCAAGGGTTTTAAGAATTTCATTATCCAGTATAAATATTAGTGGTTTTGTAATGCATGTAAATCTATGTTTGTGTAAATAGAGTATATCCTGATGCTACAAATAGCATGTGTCTGAAAGGTATAAATGCACTGACTTGTACACTGAAATGTATCATTCTGATGTTCCATCTGACCTGACCACTGATACCTTAAATCAGTGTGACTGTCCCTGTCAGGACACTTGAGCAATAAACATCACTCTGCTTCAAAGACCTGCTTGACAACTTCTTCAATATCGCTGTAATCCTGTGACCTGCTGATTAGACCCTAAAATCTAATCAGTTCTCCGGCTGATTCTGAGGTTTGGACCCAAGCTTTTCCAGTACCACTGCTCTGCCTGCTACCTGCAGCTCTGGTCAGTGTGATAGGCCAACCCGGATCCATAGTAAGAGGTCCGGAGTTACCAGCCCCAGTGTATCAGCACAGGAGTACACTAGCAGTGACAGTTAACCAGAAGGAAAGTGGTTCTGATCGCCATAAAGGAGTTCAGTGGTGGCAGCATTATAAGCCCCTCCTACTGCGGCAAGAGGGCACATTTGGGATAACGAAAGGGAACGTTGGCAAAGTAAGCCCAGCTGGTTCCCAGCAACAACAGACAGGGTGGCATAGGCCATCATCCTGTCACAGATGGTGATGGACACTGTCACAGAAGGTAGTGTACAGGAGGTTCATGGGTAATTTCATGGTGTCACTGACATCCCATAAGATACACCAGACAGTGGGTGGAGGAGACTAGTCAGATCTCTGGGCTGGTAGCACACAATGATATAATGTGAGGAGGACTGGTCACATGTCTGGGCTGGTAGCACACAATGATATTATGTGAGGAGACTAGTCAGATCTCTGGGCTGGTAGCACACAATGATATAATGTGAGGAGGACTGGTCACATGTCTGGGCTGGTAGCACACAATTATATGATGTGAGGAGGAGACTGGTCAGATGTCTGGGCTGGTAGCACACAGTGATATGATGTGAGGAGGAGACTGGTCAGATCTCTGGGCTCTTAGTACACAATAATATGATGTGAGGAGGAGACTGGTCAGATGTCTGGGCTGGTAGCACACAATGATGTGATGTGAGGAGGAGAACAGGAGTCTAATAGTGGCTGAAGGCTCCGGACTCTCCTACTGGACAGATACATTTTCCTCATTAGTTTGTACTGACAGAGGAGAGTGTAGAATAAATGATTGTTTATTACTCACCTGTGCTGATATCTGTAGGGATTTCCTCCTCCTTACACTGCGGATCACCCCTCACATACGTCTCTTCCTCTCTTTCTGTCGTTTCTACTTTAATATCAGTCAGGACATCATCCTAAACAGCCCACAAAACAATACAAATATATGTAATAATATCTGATTTAATAATTTGTGATGAAACAGGTGATTATCAATGTATAAGATCCACACAGCTTTTTTATAGATAATATAATGAAAAGTCATTTTGGGATTATGTGAGACCAAAAGTCTACCTGATACTCCTGTGGGATAATGGGGTTTTCCTGTGTACAATCCTGTGAATAAAGAGGACGGATATATCTCTGTGGGGTATTTCTGTTACTGGATCCATCTGTAAGAAACATACATGGACTGATTACATTGTTTACATAAGCAGAATATGTGATTCCTTTCTCTAATATATGTTTATTACTCACCTGTGCTGATATCTGTAGGGATTTCCTCCTCCTTACACTGCGGATCACCCCTCACATCCGTCTCTTCCTCTCCTTCTATCGTTTCTACTTTAATATCAGTCAAGATGTCACCCTAAATAACCAACAAGACAATAATGATATCATCATCATCTTAAATTATTAATTTGGCGCCATAGAATCCGCAGCGCCACACAATCAACAATAAATAAACCAAAAAAATACAGATAAGTAAAGGAAAAGAGAAACAACATAATCAGTAAAAATCAATGCAAGAGACCATAAAGAAAGCAACTACATAAGAAAACAACTAGAACAAAGGAAGCAATACAAAGAGGATAGGAGGTAGAGAGAGCCAAACTTGTGTAAGATAACATTAAGAGGATTATGGTAACTAAATATATCATATCTAATAATATCTGATTTAATCATTTGAGATGAAACAGAAGAAAATCAGTGTATAAGATCCACACAGCTCTTTTACAGATAATATAATAAAGTCACTTTGGCATTTAGGTATTTGGAAAGACCCTAAAATGTCATATACCTGATACTTCTGTGGGATAATGGGATTTTCCTGTGTAAAATCCTGTGAATAAAGAGGACGGAGATATCTCTGTGGGGTATTTCTGTTACTGGATCCATCTGTAGGAAACAGACACTGACTGAATACATCTGAAACACCCTCAACCTTCTAGCAATAACAGAAACATGGCTCACGCAATCAGACACTGCCTCACCTGCAGCCCTTTCACATGGTGGTCTCCATTTCACCCACACACCCAGACCAGGAGGCAGACAAGGAGGGGGGGTTGGACTACTTCTCTCCCCACAGTGCACGTTCACAGTTCTACCAAATGTCCCATCACTCACATTCACATCTTTTGAAGTACATGCTGTTAAGGTTTTTAACCCGTTCTCTATGCGTGTTGCTATCATCTATCGCCCCGGTCCACACCAACAATTTCTTGAACACTTCTCTGCGTGGCTCCTTCACTTCTTATCCTCTGACATCCCCACCATCATCATGGGTGATTTTAACATCCTATTTCTAATCCGCGTTCCAATGCTGCTTCCAAACTACTCTCTCTAACCTCCACACTTGACCTATCCCAGTGGATTGAATCCGCTACTCATCAGGATGGCCACTGTCTTGATCTTGTTTTCTCTACACTATGCTCAGTTTCTGATTTCCTTAACACTCCTTTCCCCCTCTCGGATCATCACCTTATTAGCTACTCGCTCGTTCCCCCAGTTCATTACCCTCCTTGGTGTCAAACTCTTCCAAGCCTCCTCACAACCGCAGGAATATCAACAGTTTTCCACCTCTCTTCAACACCTTCTCACCCCAATTTCTACATTCTCTTCCCCTGATCGGGCAGTATCCCATTTTCACCAAACCCTAGCAACTGCCCTGGATCAAGTGGCTCCAGCGACACTACATATTCCGTGTAGACTTCGTGCCAACCGTGGCACACTAAAGTAACACAAACTCTCCAAAAACTTTCTCGTAAAGCAGAACGTCACTGGCATAAATCTTGTACCTCTAATGATTTAATCACATATACTGATATCTACCACTCCTATAGAAATGCTCTGGACACTGCTAAACAAACATACTTCCAATCTCTCATCTATGCTCAGACTTCTAACCCCAGGCGCCTTTTTTTTTTTTTTTAAATCAGGTAAAATTTTATTGCATTTTTCTTTTCTTTACATTCTAAACAACAAAAAAGCCCATAACATTGGGCTTAATCCCCAATTATAACCCACACAGTGTTACAGGTATTATCAAGTATTCATACACAGTAGGATCACAAAAGAAAAAACATTGATATTCAGATATTTAAGCCAAGGTATGCAAATCCTCTACAATTTCAAGATGCAGTGGAATAATAATACAGTTTTGATAACACAGAGTATAATCGTTGACCTTGAAGACTCATCAATAGGCGGCCGGATGTCTGACCCCAGCATTCATTAGGAGAGCGCCATCTCCCTCAACCCTTCCGTAACATATGGGGATATCCTCCACCTGTACCATATTCTTTCATACTTATCCACTAGGTTCCTGCTGGTGTACATGAACCTTTCATGGCCGACTGTATCGTTAACAAGGTCAATCCAGCTACTCAAGGTCGGGCCTTCAGGTGCCATCCATTTCCTAGCTATCAGCACCTTTGCCAACATAAGTAACGTGTTGATAAGCAGTCTAATAAGATTACGGGTTTTTTTGTTCAAGCCCAAACCGAATATACAAAGTTTTGGAGTCAAGGCCACTACTCCCACCTCCAATCTCTTAATACAATCCTCCACCTCTCCCCAAAAAGATGAGACCAACGGACACTCCCAGAGCATATGTCAATAGTCCCCTTTCTCACTCCTACACTTGGGACACAGCACCCTCTGACCCCCACTAAACTTAGAAAGCCGAAGAGGGGTGAGATACGCTCTGTGTAACAGAAAAAACTGGACCTGGCGAAATCTAACTGATGCAGTAACCTCTTTCGGGCTATCTATCACTATATCCCATGCTTTGTCACTAAGACGCCCCAGATCACCCTCCCACCTGCATTGCAGCTCCGGCAAGCCCCCTTCACCAGATCCTTCCACCAATATTGAATACAAAAATGAAATTTGCCGCCTTTAGCCCAACCTTGACAGTTGCACCCTTAAGGAATCTGCACTAAAGCTCGGGGCAGCAACCCGAAACTGCGAGGCCAGAGCATGTCTCAGCTGCAAGTATCTATAAAAGTAACCCCTAGGTAGCTCATATAGTCTCTGAAGTTGCTCAAATGAATATAATATCCCATTTTCATACAATTGCCCAATATGTACTATATTGTAGATTCAACAAGCTCCAGCGCCCTCCATCCTAATCAATTCTCCAAAATCCAAATTATCCCAGAGTGGAGTGCACGGATCCAAATCCAATCCACCCCCAATCTGGGCTGACAATCGCCAAACCTTCATGGCCTGTATTAACAAAGGGGGGTCCCTCCCAACCTTTCTTCCAGCCAGAAGAAACTGTACACGTGTATGACTAGATCCTGTCTCAGAGACCAAAAAATCATGCAAATCTACGCCCAACCACGACCGGAACCATACCTCAATATGCGTCAACTGGGAGGCAAAATAATAAAGCCGTAGATTCGGCAAAGCCAAACCCCCCAACCCTCGAGAACGATACAAAGTAGTAAGCTTAACCCTTGCTCTCTTGCCTGCCCACACCAAAAAAGCCATGAGACGTTCAATGTAACGAAATGTGCTATGGGGGATATATACCGGCGACTGCTGCAAAACATACAAAAACTTTGGTTGGATTATCATTTTGACCAGGTTAATTCTACCTGTGACCGACAGTGACAGCTGCTTCCACACCCCAATCCGGCTTTTTAAGAAAATCAATCTGAGGCTGGACATTACGCTGGATATATTGACCCGTATCACTAGAAATCCAAATACCAAGATATTTAAATACCGGGGTCCATTTAAGGGGAGTCTGCAAAACTTAACCCTTAGGGCAAGTCCCCTTAATCGGAGTTACACTGGATTTATCCCAGTTAATTAAAAGCCCCGAGTACTTGCCGAACACCGAGACCACACGAAGTAATATTGGCAACGATTTATCAGGATATGACAGAAAAAGCAGCATATCATCTGCGTAAAGGGCAATCTTGTCCGTCCTGCAGCCCATCCTCAATCCAGTAATATCTGACTGCCTTCTAACCACACATGCCAACGGTTCTATGGCCAGGACAAACAGAGTGGGGGACAGAGTGCACCCCTGTCTGGTACCTCTGCCCATAACAAACTGACGAGACACGAAGCCATTTACACAGACTCTAGCTGTAGGGCAAGAGTACAACAGTCGAACCCATTGAATAAAAACCGGTCCAAAACCGAATTTCAACAGCACTGCCCATAAGTACCTCCACTCTACAGAGTCAAAGGCCCTAGCATCATCTAAGGACACCACCACCGCCTTCTCCTCCGCAGGGTGGGGCAGCTGCAGATGACAAAAAAGCCTACGCAGATTTATAGCCGTAGATTTTCCCGGCATAAATCCAGTTTGGTCAGGATGCACAATCTCACTAATCACCCGGTTCAAACGCGTCGCCAAAATTTTTGCCAAAATCTTAAGCATAAACTGACAATAGGTTTATACGCTTGGAATCAAAAATGCCCCTTACAAAAACATATCTACCTAATGGGTCTGACTCCACCATTTACAAAATAAAGTTTACTTTTTTACATATAAGGAGAGATACCCCTCTAGAATGACCCGTATGAGTAGCATGGTATGCCCATCCAACCCACGGTTTTTTAAGGGCCAACACTTTACCTCCCACTAGATGTGTTTCAGTTAGACATATAACATGCACCTCATACTTTTTTAATTGAGATATGACCAAAGACCGTTTAATTTTTATCATTTAGACCACGAACATTCCAAGTCAGGATTTTAATAGACCCCCTATTCATCTTCCCAGTCGCCATAACACAAGGGAATACACATGAGACATTTCCACATAGAAATCAATCCCTTCCAGCCCAGGCAGACACCCAGCCACCAGTCAACCACATTAATATATACCAAAATAGTCAATCTCAACACCTGAAAGCATTTGCATAGAGAAATAGTACCACACCTGACACTGCATTGAAAAAACCTACCCCTCCCTATTCAAACAACCCCCCTCCCCGTATATCCACCCCCAACTTAGACATACCTGGATCCCCTTACAACTACCCCACATCTCCCTAAACAGCGCACACAACTATCTCTGCGTACTTATGGAAACACCTGTATGCACCGAAAAAAGGAGAGGGAGACCGCGACCCTTTAAGCAAGGGAAGCTCCCCAACCACAATTCACCCTAGTACTCCTCTAACCCTCTACACCCAACCAATCCATTAGTACCAACTATAAGATCCAGCAGTCTCAAATAATATCACCTTATAACTAGCTTTTTCATAAGCATCCAAATAACTGCAATATTAATCAAAGCATTTCAGTTATATATAAACATAGATCAAGGTGATACACATTAACGGAGCAAATCTCAAACATTATAACTATCAAAGGCACACAGTCTTTAATAGCATCATCTCAGTTCACGGAGCATATCTCAAACATTTTAACTGTCCAGGAGATCAATACGTCACCAAAGGCATCTTCAATCCGGACGAGGACCTCTAGGAGCTCTCCTATCCAACCAGTTAGTCGCCTCCGACGGCGATCCAAAGAAAAGGGTAGTTCCATCTGCAACCACACGCAATCTAGCCGGGAAAAGCATAGCATACGGCAACTGCATCTCCCTAAGGCGACGTTTCACCTGTATAAACTGAGATCTGCTCTTTTGTACATCCCCCGAGAAGTCAGGAAATACAGTCACTCTTTGGTTTTGATACAATAGGGGGCCCTTGGTCCGAGCCAGGCGCAGAATAGCATCCCGATCCTTATAGTGTAGCTGTTTAGCAATGAATGTGCGTGGCTGCGCACCAGGAGGTGGCATCTGAGTCGGGATCCGATGTGCCCTTTCTACCGCAAACTGGGCCGTGAACTCCTCTCTGCCGAACAACTGGATCATCCATTTCTCTAAGAACGCCTTCGGGGCATCTCCCTCTGCCTTTTCAGGGAGACCCTACAGCCGAACATTACTGCGCCTGAGGCGACCCTCCATATCTGACATCTTCTGCTTAACCGACACCATCTGAGCCTCCAAACCAGCAACTTTCTGCGGCAAAGGAACTGTAGTATCCTCTTGTATAGAAATGCGGGCCTCAGTCTTCTACACTCGCTCCCGGATTTTCTGAAAATCCTGTCGCATCAATGACAAATCAACCTGCACTTCTCCAATTTTATCCATTACCTTCTTTTCAGAGGCAGCAATAGCTTTCAGGACTTTTTGAAGAGTAGAATCAGTAGGCGAATCTGAATCTTTCGACGACTGAGGTACCTGCAGGTCAGATACAGGAGCTCCTCCCGAGGCCGTAGCAGGGTTGGAACGGGCATATTTCTCCAATCTACCAGCCGCAGTGGTGCTCGCAGAGTGTTTACCCATAGTGACCTCCTCTGCGCACAGTTGTTGACAAATGCACCTTTAGATATTGTATATGCAGTTTAACATACAAAGGAAGACCACAGCAGAGCGTCCAGCCCCAGCTAGATTTATAGCCAGACTCTATCGAGTGAAAGGGCCAGATAATAACCTCAGATCAGCCAGAACCTGTACACAGCCAGAGAGGAAGAAAAGGGCAGAGAATATATTGCTCTCACTGCTCCAAAAGAAGGGGATGTTGTCTATGCACAGCGATGTATATTATTATATCAGCTGCAGCTCCGAGAACTGTATGCCAGCTCACTCTCCTCCGTTACTTGCTCCCAAGATGGCGCCCGCAGCTCATTCCACGGCGGGAAAGCAGGGACTCAGGAATCTCTCCAGCCGCTAACATGCACCCCGCCTAACAGCCTCCCCGATGGGTCAAAGATTTCTTTATTCCCCGCTAACCAGAGGACTCGCTGAAAAGGACATCCAGCTCCCTGCTATCCGTGCGATTCCTGTCACAACAGAGCTCCGGGGAACAAGCACTAGTCACAGGTGCCCTGAATCACCGCTGCAGCCCGAACTTGGACCGGAAGGAAGAGAAGGGGTTCCAGCACCAGTCTATGTAAGTTGGGTCAGCCGGTACCACAGCAGGATATTGGCTACGGATAATTAGGCTGAGGAGCTCAGACACAAGCGTCTTACTCCATTACCCACCAGGCCACGCCCCCCCAAACGCCTTTTTAACACATTTAAATCTCTTCTGAATCCTCCAACTAACATCAGTGCCCAGGATCTTGCTTCCTATTTCAAGGACAAAATAGATAACATCAGACTTGAAATGGTATCATCTCCCTCGACAAGCAATCGCCTCAATTCCTTTGTAGCACCCTCTAACACTCTCTCTTCATTTGATCCTACAAATGAAGAGGAAGTTTCTACTCTCTTCTCATCTTACTACTCTACCTCCTGTCCTCTTGATCCCATTCCCTCACAAATTGGTAGGTCCCGGTCTCCTGTGCTCATTCCCCATCTAACTAAAATCTGTAATCTCTCTCTTTCTACTGGTATTTTTCCATCACTATTCAAGCATGCAGTGATTACTCCCATTTCAAAAAAACAAAATTCTGACAAAACTCTCTCGCAAATTACCGACCCATCTCTCAGCTCCCATGCCCCTCCAAGCTTCTCGAGAGAATTGCCTACACTCGCCTCACACACTTTCTTACAGCAAACAACCTATTGGATCCTCTTCAGTCAGGCTTTCGCTCTCAACACTCCACAGAGACTGCGCTGACCAAGGTTGTCAATGATTTTATCACAGCAAAAAGTAAAAACCATTACTCTGTTCTAATTCTCCTGGATCTCTCTGCTGAATTTGACACTGTTGACCACTCTCTCCTCATACAAACGCTACAATCCCTAGGTCTTGAAGACACTGTCCTATCCTGGCTCTCATCCTACCTATCTAATCGCTCTTTCAGTGTTAATTTCTCTGGCTCCACCTCTGCTCCGCTTCCTTTATCAGTTGGAGTACCACAAGGCTCAGTCCTAGGTCCTCTGCTATTCTCTATCTACACCACTTCTCTTGGAAAACTAATAAGCTTCTTTGGATTTCAGTATCATCTCTATGCGGATAATACACAAACCTATCTATCCTCTCCTGATCTTTCACCATCTGTGGTGTCTCACGTTACTGACTGTCTTTCTGCCATTTCATCTTGGATGTCTTCTCGCCAACTCAAACTCAATCTTTCAAAAACTGAATTAATAATATTCCCACCCAATAACAGAAGCTTCCTGCCTGACATTTCTATTTCTGTTGATAACTTGACCATAAATCCCACCAGCAAGCTCGCTGCCTCGGTGTAATCCTGGCTCACAACTATCCTTTGTTCCCCACAGCGACTCTATAGCTAAATCATGTTACATACATCTAAAGAGTATTTCCAAAATACGCACATATCTTACACAAGACACCGCAAAAACCTTAATTCATGCACTTATCTCCCGCATCGACTATTGCAATTCCCTCCTTACTGGTCTTCCCAAAGTCAGACTTGAACCCCTATAACCTATTTTGCATGCAGCAGCTAGATTTATTTTCCTTGCAAACCGTTCTTCCTCTGCTGAGCCGCTCTATCAGTCTCTACATTGGCTGCCTGTATTTCAACAAATCCAATATAATATTCTTCTACTAACATACAAGTCCATCAACATAATTGCACCGACATACAATTCCTCACTTGTCCCAAAATATCTCCCTACTCGACACATCCGTTCTGCACAAGATCTGCGTCTCTCTTCTACTCTCATCACATCCTCCCATTCTCGGTTACAGGACTTTTTTTAGGCTGCACCCACTTTGTGGAATTCCCTCTTGCACAGTAAGACTTTCCTCTAGTCTTCAAACCTTCAAGCGTTCTCTGAAAACCCACCTCTTCAGACAAGCTTATAATATTCCTTATCCACCATCTTAATCTCCCTAGGTTACCCTATTATCACCCTCTACACAGCTAACACAAGACATCAACCCTCCGACCAACATTGCCACACACACAGCCCACTCTATACTATTACCTTTGCATTCTAGCTGGTCCAGTGTGCAATATGATGTAGCACATTCCCTTGTGTTTCAAACACCCGTTCTCTTACCTCTCTGTCTGTATTACCCAGTATTGTCTTATTAATGTTTGTTCCCAATTGTAAAGCGCTACGGAATTTGCTGGCGCTATATAAATAAATGTTGATGATGATGATTGTTTACGTAAACAGAATATGTGACTCTTTTCTGTAATAAGTGTTTATTACTCACCTGTGCTGATATCTGTAGGGATTTCCTCCTCCTTACACTGCTGATCACCCCTCACATACGTCTCTTCCTCTCCTTCTATCGTTGTAACTTTAATATCAGTCAAGACGTCACCCTAAATAACCAACAAGACAATAACAATATCATCATCAGCTTAATTTATTAATTTGGCGCCATAGAATCCGCAGCGCCGCACAATCAACAATAAATAAACCGAGAAACATACAGATAAGTAAGGGACAAGTGAAACAATATAATAAGTACAAATCAATGCAAGAGACAATAGAGAAAGCAACTACATAAGAAGACAACTAGAATAAAGGAAGCAATACAAAGAGGATAGGAGGTAGAGAGAGCCAAACTTAACATTAACAGAATTATGGTAATAAAATATATCATATCTAATAATATCCAATTTAATAAATTGAGATGAAACAGAAGAATATCAGTGTATAAGACCCAACACAGTTTTTTTTTTTTACAGATCACAAATTGGAAAATTTACTTTGGTATTTGGTGAGATCCTAAAATGTCGTCTACCTGATACTCCTGCGGAATACTGTGATTTTCCTGTTTACAATTTTGTGAATAAAGAGGACACGGAAATCTCTCTGGGGTATTTCTGTTACTGGATCCATCTGTAGGAATCAGATTGTGACTAAATACATTGTATATATGTGATTCTCAGATGAGTATCTATGTGGCCCTCAAAACTATTCTCTCCTCTACAATAACTGAAATTCTCCTCTTACCCAATGATGTGAGGATCCGGTGATTCTCCATCCTCACGTCCTCCTACAGACCCTTGTGCCCACCTAAATACTTCCACTCCTGCACAGAGAAATACACAGTGACATCCTGAGACCTTATAGGAATCTGACTACACAATGACACAGTCATCATCCAGACACATCCCCTGGTGTTACTGTATAATGCCCCATTCCCAGCAGTCACCTCTCCAGTCACCAGCTGAATGATCTTGTTGGTCAGTTCCAGGATCTTCTGGTCATTGTTTCTCCCATGTATCAGTGAGTGAGGTTCAGGCACCGTGATGGGGATCTGGGTCCTGCTCAATCCTCCTGACACACAGGGGCGGCTCCTGGGTGTCACACACTCACCAGATCTCTTGATCACTACTGTGTAATCCTGTGTATTGAGAGAGACATTAATAAAAAGGTAAATGAAACCACACGTAGTTGGAATTTATTAAGGGTTTATTGTGCAAAATACTGTTTACAATAATGGTCTATAGCCCCCTCCCCCATGATGACCTCAATCCCCCAATTGTAAAACTTACATCTAAAAATACAACAAAAGCTGCAGATCCCAAAGTCTCATGAATATATTAGTGATAGAAAAACAACATACTGCTGGGATATATGCACAATGTACTTCATTCATAAACTGTATGAATGAAGTACATAGCAGGGAGTTTGTGGGGTTTTATTTCTAATAAAGCTCATTTTCAATGGTGTCTATTTTTCGGTGTGTTCTTGCAGGTGCAATACAGGTCCCAGTAGACACTGCATGCCAGGGAATGCTGGTGCTTGTAGTACTACAACTGACAGCATGCTCTGGCAGCCATTGGGATGCTGACACTTGTATATCAACAAGCACCAGGATAAACATTTTACAATGTAGGTATGACAGTGCTGGCTGGGATTTGTAGTTCACCAGCAAAAAAATGAACGGGGCTCCCATTTTTGTGTAGGCCCGATTCCTCTGGGTAATTCATGAACTGAACAGGCTAGAGCGTGTTCACATTATGGCAGGGGGCCCAAACCATAGTGTTATAGCCTATAGTGCTGTTAGCGGTTCTTGCAGTGAAATACCGCCTTACCCCAAATTGCTGCTGCCAGCCTGGGCTATGAGCACTAGAGCACTGTAGCAGTTGAGGGGAGGGGGGGGGGGAGGGAGGGCACCCTGCTTTTTTATTTTCTAAAATGTAAAATAACGATATTAAAATGCTAGTCATTACCATCAACGTGATGACTAGCGCCTCACTACTGCATGATAAGCTTAAATTATGCGTTTTTAGTGTATCTTCCTCCAGCATCTGTGTTTTTTATGTAGTATGCAGTCACAGCGATCTTAAGATACCTTGCATACCATGCAGGGCCGCCAAGAGGGGGGGGGGGGGGAGCGGGTACTAATTACCCGGGCCTGGGCCCTCACTCTGGATTTTTATTTTACTTTTTTTAACTTTTTTTTCCAATCTGTTTTTTTTTTTTGGGCGCAGACTGGGAGAGGGGGATGGGGGGGGGGGGTTTGGCGGCGCCGCCGCGATCATGTGTGTATACAAATACTCACATGACCGCGGTGCCGGCGTCCCTCTTCCCCTCTCTGTTTGCAGTGAATGTCGGGGGTGACGCCATCACGTCACGCCCGATATTCAGTGAAAAGCCAAGCACAGAAGAAGACAGAAAAGAGAAGAGAGAAGAAAAGAAAATAAAGATGAAAGCAAGCAATACAGAGGTAAGTGAAAGAGGAGAAACGCTGAGAGGCACAGTATTGGATAAGATGGTTTTGTATGGGCATCTCATGTGTTAACTATACAACCATTTGGGTGATTCACCAGAGATAGGAGGCCACCGCCTCTCCCCCACACTTGGTTCTCAGGCCACAGGCAGCAGGACCCCCAGCTTGTAATGAGCTGTGATTCTGGTCTTTTCGGGGAGTGTTTATATATCGATTAGCCCTCTGAATAGTTTTCACCATGGCACCATGAATCAAACGCTTCCTGAATGTAATTACTTTACACTCCTTTAACCCATGCGGCAAAGGCAGCATGGCACAGGGGATTGAAGATAGGGGGGGCAAAGGCAGCATGGCACAGGGGGTTTAAGAAAGGGGGGGGCAAACGCAGCATGGAGAGCGCAGTGCGATCATAAGGGGGCATAGCGTGGTGATGATGAAGGGGCACAGTAATATGTGTGTGATGGCACAGGGAGCTTTTGGCAATGTAGTGTGTGTGAGGTAGATGGTGGCTAATTAATAGTTGCTATTTTGTTTGCGGGGTAATGGGAATACTATTATTTTAATGTTGGGGCTGGAGGAAGGCCTAATTATTAATCATGGGTGCTATTCATTTAACGGTGGGGCTGGTTGTAATTTTCTAAATGTAGCCATTTTTTCCAAATAGGGTCCCCCAACATTCCAGGACCCAGACAAGCCGCAACTAAAGAAACCTGCGGCCACATGGGTTAAGAGTGAGAAGAACAGCAGGAGGGTGTGTGAAATGTTGTGATTCTAGTGGGACAATGTAAATTTTTGGTGAGTGTTCTGCCTAATGTAAGGTACAGGCCAAGACTGTGAACTCTCTGTGTACACACTGCATTCTTTCTGTACTACACTGTGGTGCTAGATGTCTTGAAAGTCAGGAGTGCTTGGACATATGTCACGCTCCGGTGAATTCAGGGCCTAGTGCTTTTCCCCCACCAGCCATACCCCAATGATGCATAGCGACGCCCCTAATTGTATGACCACACCAACATTCAACTTTGGCCAAACTTTTTCAACATGCGCACCTATAAGGGGCCCAATGAAGTGGTTGTACCGTGGCCCTGAATTCCTCTTGGTAGTCCTGATACTATGTAAAATGCTGGGACACATTTTATGTCTGCATTTTGGTGGCAAGATGCGTCAAATTCTACACAAGGCCCTGTGTGACCTCTGTTCATGAGCCGTAGAGCCCTGGTCAGTGTTACTCAGAAGTTCCTTTGATCCAGCTTAATAAGACTGCTAAGTGACCTCACACAATATTGTACGGCTTCCAATGGTCCTCTTGTGGCCAGGTGTCTTGGCCGTCCTCTACACCCAGTTAGTGCATTGTGCTCCAACTGAGATCTGTCACAAATGCCTGAGTTGGGGACTTCTGGAAATTTAAGGTCCCCGTTGAAATTTCGTTCCAGAAATTGAGATATTTTTTTTGCTTTATAATTATACAAAATGTAAGTGATTAGGGTGCTCTGATTCCCCATGCTGATTGATTCTAAACAGACTCAATTCCCAATGTTTTATACACTGGAGGCAATAGCAACCTGGCATCCGATACCTTCCTGGTCACACCGATATCATACACCTGAAACACACTGATCACATTTCACAGGTCTGACTGATCACTATATACATGTCACACACCTGATACACACTGATCACTATACACGTCACTCTGATACCACACACCTGATAGACACAGATAGCTATACACAGGCCACACATATATCGCACACCTGGTATCACTTTACACTGGTATAACACACCTGATCCACTCTGATGTAAGCTGCTGAGAAAGGGTGAGGTACACAAGGTCACACACCCGTAGGCTGCTATCATTAAAACTGCACATGGTGGCCTGGTCAGTGGTTTAGATGTCCCGAATCTTAAGAAATACTTCTATTGGGCTCTCTTAACACAATGAATTCAGTAGCATTCTTCTTCTGGCTCTGGAGTTTGGGTTGATATGGAATCTGACTAGCTTTCCTCTCACTCCATTTCTATGCTCCTTTGGACCCCACGTTCCCCATGGCCTCCTGAGGCCCACTCTTATCCGGTCATTAACTTCTCCCTTATAATTTGGTCTCGCTGTAATTGTATATATAGATTGGTGCCTTCACTGTCTCCTTTTGACCCTCTCTGCTATAAAACCAATTTCTCTACAGGTCTTCACCCTGATCCTTGGTTTGTATCTGGACTTCATTTGATCATTGAACTCACAGTACAAGGCGTCTTTCCCACTGTTGCTACTCTTCGTGACACATACACACTTCCTTCTACAGCTTTTCATCAGTATCTGCAAATCCGTAATTTCTTTTGTGTTTCCTTCCCCAGGATCTCTGCCAGACAGCTGTCTCTATTTGTGCTTCCTCATCCAAAGGCTTCATCTCCTCTCTTTATCATTGTACGCTTACTTGTCTCACCCCCCCACATACCCTCTCATGTTATGAATTGGGTTGGGGACCTTGGTGAGGTACTGGACGAGGAGGACTGGTCAGACATCAGGGAAGGGATCTCCAAATCTTCTCTTAATGTTAGGGATAAGGAAAACGCCTATAAACTCCTGTATCATTGGTAAGAGTGTGCCAGGATCCTGGTTTGTTTTACCATATTTGGTGCTCTTGCCCGGTCTTCCAGAGGTTCTGGTTGGAAGTTCATGTCTTCGTCAACACTATCACAGCTACTGTTCTCTCTTTCCTCCTGCAACATGCCCTTAATCCTCTGCCCTTTCAGGACCACCTGTAAAAACACTGTAACAAACTCAGCAGACACATGTTCAGTGCAGCCACTTGTTTAATAGGTATTTCCTGGAAAGATCATTGCTCCCCTACTATGCAAGTCCTTAAGGTGAAGATGTGGCTTCCTTACGAGATGGAGTGTATGACTAGCATCATGAAAAAATTGTTTAACTCCTTTCTTAAAATGTGGACCCCTTGGACCAATCTTAATATGTGGTCCCTCTATTCCTAATGCCGTCCTGTTTTTGGTGCCTCTGTCCCTTGTCTTCTCTCTTATGTTATCCCCCCCTGCCTGAGGGACCCCCACCCCTCTCCCCTTCACTCTCTATCTTACCTGTTCCCCCCTCTTTCCTTTTACTCTGCTAAAAATATAAATGACTTCAAGCACATCTGTGTTCTTGTTTCTTATTTAGCTTTGTTTTTTTTTAATTGTTGCTAGAGTTGTTTTACCTTTTTTTTTACTTGCTACTACATGTATTGTTCTTTATTGTGTTTGTCAACTCTACGGTTGTTGTTCTACTTTGATGTGACCTCTATTTTGTGATTGTGCCTGAAATTTTCAATAAATTGTTTAAAAAAAAAAAAAAAAGTAAAACAAAACAAATCTGCACATGGAGTCTGAGAATGGCGTAAAACGCAGCCATGCTGGGCTCCAAAGTTGCTCTCGGACAGCCATGATACTAGGTCACATTGATGACAATACATAGGTCACATTGATATCATACACCCAATATACAATGATCACTATACACAAGCATACTGCTAAACATTTAGTTTTGGCCTGTTGGGACAAAGTGGTGCACTGATGAAAAGAGGCATAGCTGCTCCAGGTTGTGGTCACACCATGATGGGGGTATGCCCTGGAAATACTGCACACACCAGCAGCAGGTGCAGAAAGCACCTTGTCCAGCAGTAACCATGACAACCTCCCCAACAGAGCACTGGGCATACCCCCAACAAGGCATGCCTAGAGCCCAACACAACAATGAGCGGCCATACCACTTTTCAGAAACTTTGGCCCTGTGGGCTCGAGCCTGGAGGACCCCAGTCTAGGACCAGGGATCCTCCAATAAGGTTTACACATTATCTGGGCACTTATTCAACATGTTCTCTCTGTATATAAAGGCTCACACTTAAGCAAGTACACCATTTTATAAACACCAACATTTAAGACCTGTACATTGTACACTTGCTTTTCAGTAGGCCCTCACTGTGCGTAAGTCACAGGATTTGTTCTTGAGCCCTGGACCTTCTCTTCTTAAATATATCTTGGTGGAGATGTCTCCTATCCCCAGCCTAGCTTACACTGGACTCACTCACTTCTTCTCCTGCTGGCCTCTATAGATGCTCTCCAGTGGACTGTCCAGACACCCCTTTAATAATTTATATTTGTGAACTGATCCCATTGTTAAAATGATATAAAACCTTCACTATTGCTGTTATAGATACAGGGTTTAATAATGAAACTCTAGGCCAGGGGTCGGCAACCCCCGGCACGCGTGCCAAAAGTGACACATCGACCACATCTGTCTGGCACTCCCCAGCTGTTAAACTAAAGAAGCCGAAGATGAGTGAAATGGAGCTGCTGTGTGTTTGGTTATCTACGGCTGCTTTAGTGAGGCAGCTCCTGTGGATGATAGATGTGTACTCCAGAGGTAAGTATGAGGCATAGGAGGAACTGGGGGCACAACTATGAGGCATAGGAGGAACTGGGGGCACAACTATGAGGCATAGGAGGAACTGGGGACACAACTATGAGGCATAGGAGGAACTGGGGGCACAACTATGAGGCATAGGAGTAACTGGGGGCACAACTATGAGGCATAGAAGGAACTGGGGGCACAACTGTGAGGTATAGGAAGAACTGGGAGCACAACTGTGAGGCATAGGAGGAACTGGGGGCACAACTATGAGACATAGGAGGAACTGGGGACACAACTATGAGGCATAGGAGGAACTGGGGGCACAACTATGAGGCATAGGAGAAACTGGGGGCACAACTGTGAGGCATAGGAGGAACTGGTGGCAACAATGAGGCATAGGAGGAACTGGTGGCACAACAATGAGAAATAGGAGGAAATGGGGGAACAACTATAAGGCATAGGAGGAACTGGGGGCACAACTATTAGTCAGAGGAGGAATTGGGGGCACAACTATTAGTCAGAGGAGGAATTGGGGCACAACTATTAGTCAGAGGAGGAATTGGGGGCACAACTACTGGGCGTAGGAGAAACTGGGGGCACAACTATGATCCATAGGAGGAACTGGGGGCACAAATATGATGCATAGGTGGAACTGGGGGCACCACACTTTATCTTTAATGGGTATTTTGGGAAAATTCTTATCAGCAGTGACCGCTCTGTACAATAACTCTCAAGCAATGGTTTCCGCAAACTGGATATCCTGCTTTTGGTTATGAAACCCAATCATTCCTCCTGAATTCTCTGGAAGGAATTAGACTCTTATGCCGCTCTCGGGCTATAAATCTTCTCTGTGTTTCCTTCCCATCCCCTCTTCCCTCCTACATGGACAGGTCAGGAGTAACAGGGTGGGAGCACCGTGGGCTGGACTGGGTCAGATCAGGTTTCTAAGCAACGTCACTCACGTGGAGCCGAGACCCCAAAGAGGTGGACAGGAATCATTATTACTGTGCTGTGTAATATATATATATATATATACACTTCCAGCATCCGGTCCACCCCGGGGATCACTTGGTCACTGAGGTGCCCCTGCAGGATTGAGAGCTCCTGGGTCTGAGTTATCTCTCACAAGAAAAAGAAAGAATCAGGAAAAGTGTTTAAACAAGTTTTTATACTTACACCAGAGTTGATATTTCAGCTGCGACTTGACCTTCTGAGGTTGCACCATTTGAAATATCAAAACAAAAAAAGATTTCACACACAGTGCCAGTACTGACCCTATACAGTTACCTAAATCATAGGAAAACGGCACATACACACACATATATATATATATATATATATATATAGATATAGATATATAGAGAGAGAGAGAGAGCTTTTATAGATATGGTAGAACTGGGGAATACATTTTACGATATACTTATACAGGTAGTTCTTACGGATTTCAGGTTATCTAAATAAACGTAAAAGAATATTCATATTAGAATGTAACCAATAGAAAGCCATTTCTGTCATGAAAAACACAATATAAGATTCACCTGGATACAGGAATAGACATTATTGTACATTTTACAAACATATAGAAACATTATTGAAACTGGTAATGAGGGTTTGAATTTGGAATTTCTATGACACATGACACACAGCAAGGATCAGCTAATCAGCTCTATATCTGCATTTTACTAACACATTTTACTATTTCTGGATTTTATTAGGCTGGTTATAATAAAGTTACTCACAAAGAAAAAATGAAAATCATTTTAAAGCATAGCAATACAGCAATAAATGTTTCTTAAATAGTATCAGTGCATCTCAATTTGCCTTCATTATTTATATAGAACGGCCTACATAGAGTGTTATAAATGTATAATGCAAACAAATGGTGTCAGTTTGTATGACTGTGGAAGGGAATCCTGGGGGTATATTTATTTAAAAGAAATTTTATTACATACAATTTCTGGTGGGATTTGTCGTTAATAACACTTACTTTTTAAAAAACACGGCATAACGCTGCTTCATAAATATACCCCCTGGTCTTAGTATATTGCGGATGAGCTGTCCCTGTATATTGAGTGTAAGAGGGAGACTGGGAATGTGGATGTAACATGGGCAGTAGACCCTATACTGTACCTACGATGGAATGGGGTCTATACTGTGACAATTACAAACGGGGGGGAACAAAGTACAGTCATAGCCAAAAGTTTTGAGAATGACACAAGTATTGGTTTTCACAAAGAATGCTGCCTCAGTTTTTATGATGGCAATTTGCATATATGCCAGAATGTCATGAAGAGTGATCAGATGAATTGCAATTAATTTCAAAGTCCCTCTTTGCCATGACAATGAACTTTATCCCAAAAACATTTCCTCTGCATTTCAGCCCTGCTACAAAAGGACCAGCTGACATCAGGTCAGTGATTCTCTTGTTAACACAGGTTAGAGTATTGACATGGACAAGGCTGGAGATCACTCTGTCATGCTGCTTGAATTAGAATAACAGACTGAAAGCTTTAAAAGGAGGGTGGTGCTTGAAATCATTGTTCTTCCTGTTAATCATAGTTAGCTGCAAGGAAACAGATGCAGTCATCATTGCTTTGCACAAAAAGGGCTTCACAGGCAAGGATATTGCTGCTAGCATGATTGCACCTAAATCAACCATTTATCGGATAATCAAGAACTTCAAGGAGACAGGTTCAATAGTTGTTAAGAAGGCTTCAGGGCGCCCAAGATAATCCAGCAAGCACCAGGACCGTCTCCTAAAGTGGAATCAGCTGCGGGATCGGGGCACCACCAGTGCAGACCTTGCTCAGGAATGGCAGCAGGCAGGTGTAAGTGCATCTGCAGCACAGTGAGGCGAAGACGTTTAGAGGATGGTCTGGTGTCAAGAAGGTCAGCAAAGAAGCCACTTCTCTCCACGAAAAACATCAGGAACAGACTGATATTCTGCAAAAGGTACAGGGATTGGACTGCTGAGGACTGGGGTAAAGTAATTTTCTCTGATGAATTCCCTTTCAGATTGTTTGGCGCATCTGGAAAAACGCTTGTCCGGAGAAGGAAAGGTGAGCGCTACCATCAGTACTGTGTCACGTCAACAGTAAAGCATCCGGAGACCATTCATGTGTAGGGTTGCTCACTCACAATTATTTCTAAGAACACAGCCATGAATAAAGAATGGTACCAAAACATCCTCCAAGAGTAACTTCTCCCAACCATCCAAGACAAGTTTGGTGACTAACAAAGCCTTAACCAGCATGATGGAGCACCTTGCCATAAGGCAAAAGTGATAACTAAGTGGCTCGGAGATCAAAACATCAAAATTTTGGGTCCATGACCAGGAAACTCCCCAGACCTTAATCCCATTGAGAACTTGTGGTCAATCCTCAAGAGGCGGGTGGACAACAAAAACCCACAAATTCTGACAAACTCCAAGCATTGATTAGACAAGAATGGGCAGCCATCAGTCAGTATGTGGCCCAGAAATTGATTGATAGCATTACAGGGCGAATTGCAGAGGTCTTCAGAAAGAAGGGTCAACACTGCAAATATTGACTCTTTGCATAAACTTAATGTATTTGTCAATTAAAGCCTTTGACACTTATGAAATGCTTGTAATGTTACTTCAGTATACCATAGCAACATCTGACAAAAAGGTCTAAAAACACTGAAGCAGCAAACTTTGTGAAAACCAATACTTGTGTCATTGTCTAAACTTGTGTCCATGACTGTATAGTGGGACGGCGCGAGGGGCACTGTGGGACGGTGCGAAGGACTGTGGAAAAGGTGCGAGGGGCCCTGTGGGACGGTGCGAGGGGCACTGTGGGACGGTGCAAGGGGCCCTGCGGGACGGTGCGAGGGGCACCGTGGGACGGTGCGAGGGGCACCGTGGGACGGTGCGAGGGGTCCTGTGGGACGGTGCGAGGGGCACTGCGGGGCAGTGCGAGGGGCCCTGTGGGACGGGGCGAGGGGCACTGTGGGACGGTGCGAGGGGCACTGTGGGACGGTGCGAGGGGCACTGCGGGGCAGTGCGAGGGGCCCTGTGGGACGGGGCGAGGGGCACTGTGGGATGGGCAGACATGGACCACTCTGTCCTTGTGTAAGAACTGTGTATGTATATGGTGTTTATGGATGTGGATCACATGATAGGTGGGGGGTGAGTGTAGTATTAGGTCTGAGGAATAACCACTGGGGGCTTTGCAGCAGGACACAGTCAGACTGTAACAATGTGATCCTGGCTGTGTCTGCGGGGACTGATGGTGATGAAATGTATGGTGGGAAGGGAGGTGCTGGTGTCTGTGGGGACATAAGATAATAGTCTATGTGATATGTATAAGGGGTGGAAGGGGGATGGATTCTGCTGGCTGCAGCACAATGAGGATTATGTAGCAGCTGATGTGACAGCTCAGCCGCATGTATGAGGTCCTGATGGCCGGGAGGCTGCACATAAACATGGGGTAACTATATGGGGGTAATTCCTGCTGTCTGATATATTATTATTATAGGAGATATTACCTCAGCATTGTACAGGGCCCGGATGTTGTATATGGACGACTGAGGGCGGCGCTCCAGGTTCAGACATGGCGTCTGAGGAGTACGTGGCCACGCCCCCTGTGCAGTGTAAGCGGCGACAATAGTGTGTCTGGGAGACTAAGGGAAAATGGCCGCCGCCGGTATCGAGGACAAGACAGTAATACTATATATTTTACGATGGTGATTAAACTGTTACAATCAGATTTAGGATGTTCTGTGTTGGAGACATTGTTTATATTTCCCTGCAGATGTCACAGAGCCTCTCCCTGATTGGTTCCTGCTGCTACTGAGCAGCTCCCTTTAGTAGGAGGAGCGTGTACTGCGGGCCACGCCCATCTATGGGCAACTTACTGAGACTGGAGGTAATCAGACCTGTAGGAGAATGATATTGTACAAAGGTCTGTGTGTGTCATGTATGTATGTATGTATGTATGTATGTTATTCCTGTGTGTGTCATACATATATGTTGTTCTTGTGTGTATTACATGTATGTATGTTATTCCTGGTGTATCATGAGGGGGGAGGTAGATAGACTGGAGATTACTATATAACATCTTACTTGGGAGATAGAAGACTGTCCACTATTAATTACTACCTAACATAAGGTCTACAAGCTCAGTTGCACCTAAGTTAGGGGGTAGACTCTGTATCCTGTCTATCCTAATAGGAGAGCAGCAGAGATTGTTATTCAGCAACCAAATCATTATTGCAAAACTATGTTAAAGTCTTCAAATATTCCTGGGTTTTCCTAGCAGCAAAATAATGATCTATAGATGGAGCAACAAGGTGAACGCTGACGCACGTTTCGCTAGTAGCTTTATGGATGCTGTCTGTTAGATAGTAATCTTTTACACACAAGTTATATCATATATGGTGTAATAAGAGATCATGTTCCACCACTGACATAGATATCACATCCTTTATTACAATTAAGAACCGGTATCATAGTGAGTCAGAGCCACATTATGAAATTCTATTAGCTGTTCTCTGAAGGAGTAAATAGGACCTGACCACATAAGTGATATTGAACCTGTCATCCAATAGATGGCGCTCTATTGCTTACTGTATATATGATGTAATTAACAATCACATTATATGGAAATTATAGATTTAGGTTGATTCCTGATAAAACTATAACTTTATTACAGCATTAAATGATCAGATTAGGATCTTTTTTTGATACACCAATATAAGCGCAATTTTTAAATCGCCCTAATTCACTGTATTTTGCACACATCACAATTGTTGGTTTTTAAATTATTTTGATAGCCCTCAGTGATCAGGATAAGTGTATTAATAAATTATCAATAAATAATTGAATCTTAAATATTCTGAAATCTGCATTCCAGAGTTTTTTTTTCTCCTAAAGTTATTCAGCCCTAGTCTGTTCAGCAGCCGGCCAGCCTTCAATTGCTGCAGTCACTGGGGATCCCTCTGCTTAGCAGTGGTGGGGGCAGCAATGAATGGGGGAAGGGGAGGTGGGTAAGGGGCGGCCAAGTACAACACTGAGCTAGGAACTCATTGTATAATAAGACACTTGTTACTGTGCTGGTCTTCTCTTACATTTATTCTCTACCTTCCCCTGTCCTTACCTTCCATCTCCCCTGACTTTACACCTCACATCCATTTACTTACATTAGAGAAAAGGTGTAACGTATGTTCAGTCTGGATGGTGTTGTTTTGATATTTTACAAGTGTTTTGGAAATATACTGTCACATACACAATGCACATGTTCTTGTATCATCCCTCCCCAACGTACCCCGATATGTTCTTTCTGTACCCCCTTCACTACCCTCTCCATTTTATTGTCTGAAAAAAATGTTTCATTAAAATTTACAGAAAAAAATAAATAAAATAATATATATAACATCTGTCCTCAAGGACTGCTAATATATTTTGTGCTACAGATAGGAAAATATAAGGTATGTCTTATAAATAGCATAACCTACATCTGACGGGGAATAAGTTAAGCAGTAGAGTAAAATGAAAAGTTTTTATTTCTGTATTGTCCTTAATTCGGGACAACTGCGGCCATTTCCCCTAAGTCTCCCTCATACTATCGGTCCTATAGATATATCTCCGCCCCTTACAACAACTTACACTGCACAGGGGGCGTGGCCACATGCTCTTTCAGACACCATCTTAGAATCTGGAAAGCTGCATCCGGGTTCTGGTCAAGGCGGAGGTATTATCTCCCTATAATAATATATCAGACAGCAGGAATTACCCCCATAGAGTTACCCCATGTTTATGTGCAGCCTCCCGGCGATCAGGACCTCATACATGCGGCTGAGCTCTCACATCAGCTGCTACATAATCCTCATTGTGCTCCGTGCTGCAGTCAGCAAAAGGCTGTTAGTAATAGTAGAGCTGGTTATTATAATGGTAGAGCTGTGAGAGACTTAATACCCAGACCAGCTACACCTCCCTGCACCACAGAGGGGCTCACACACCATGACTAGCCCCCATCCCCCTCCTTCTACCCCCATTACCCCACATCCCCCCACTATCACCTCCTACCCAACCACCCCTCACCAAGTGCCACTAACACATAGCTTGTCTAGTGCTGGAGACTAGCCCCCATCCCCCTCCTTCTACCCCCATTACCCCACATCCCCCTACTATCACCTCCTACCCAACCACCCCTCACCAAGTGCCACTAACACATAGCTTGTCTAGTGCTGGAGACTAGCCCCCATCCCCCTCCTTCTACCCCATTACCCCACATCCCCCTACTATCACCTCCTACCCAACCACCCCCTCACCAAGTGTCACTAACACATAGCTTGTCTAGTGCTGGAGACTAGCCCCCATCCCCTCCTTCTACCCCCATTACCCCACATCCCCCTACTATCACCTCCTACCCAACCACCCCCTCACCAAGTGTCACTAACACATAGCTTGTCTAGTGCTGGAGACTAGCCCCCATCCCCTCCTTCTACCCCCATTACCTCACATCCCCTCTACTATCACCTCCTACCGAACCACCCCTCACCAAGTGTCACTAACACATAGCTTGTCTAGTAATGGAGACTAGCCCCCATCCCCCTCCTTCTACCCCCATTACCCCACATCCCCCCACTATCACCTCCTACCCAACCACCCCTCACCAAGTGCCACTAACACATAGCTTGTCTAGTGCTGGAGACTAGCCCCCATCCCCTCCTTCTACCCCATTACCCCACATCCCCCTACTATCACCTCCTACCCAACCACCCCTCACCAAGTGTCACTAACACATAGATTGTCTAGTGCTGGAGACTAGCCCCCATCCCCTCCTTCTACCCCATTACCTCACATCCCCCTACTATCACCTCCTACCCAACCACCCCTCACCAAGTGTCACTAACACATAGCTTGTCTAGTGCTGGAGACTAGCCCCCATCCCCTCCTTCTACCCCATTACCCCACATCCCCCTACTATCACCTCCTACCCAACCACCCCTCACCAAGTGCCACTAACACATAGCTTGTCTAGTGCTGGAGACTAGCCCCCATCCCCCTCCTTCTACCCCCATTACCTCACATCCCCCTACTATCACCTCCTACCCAACCACCCCTCACCAAGTGCCACTAACACATAGCTTGTCTAGTGCTGGAGACTAGCCCCCATCCCCCTCCTTCTACCCCATTACCTCACATCCTCCTACTATCACCTCCTACCCAACCACCCCTCACCAAGTGCCACTAACACATAGCTTGTCTAGTGCTGGAGACTAGCCCCCATCCCCCTCCTTCTACCCCCATTACCTCACATACCCCTACTATCACCTCCTACCCAACCACCCCTCACCAAGTGTCACTAACACATAGCTTGTCTAGTGCTGGAGACTAGCCCCCATCCCCCTCCTACCCCCATTACCCCACATCCCCCCTACTATCACCTCCTACCCAACCACCCCTCACCAAGTGTCACTAACACATAGATTATCTAGTGCTGGAGACTAGCCCCCATCCCCCTCCTTCTACCCCCATTACCCCACATCCCCCTACTATCACCTCCTACCCAACCACCCCTCACCAAGTGTCACTAACACATAGCTTGTCTAGTGCTGGAGATTAGCCCCAAACACCCTACAAGAGTTCGCTCTCACCTCTGTCCCATCCCACTATACCCACCTTCCCTCACCCATTTTCTCTACGTCCCTTTAATGGCCATCTATTCCATTACCCACAGTCACACCTGCCTACACCACCCTCATGGACCCCATCCCGTCATCCTAAGTCCCTATTCCTGCAATGTACACATCAGGCCCCTCCAAACCTTTATTGCAGCCATTATCCCCCCCCCTCCAACTTACCATCCCTCTTCCACTCCTTATACATATCACATAGACTATTATCTTATGTCCCCACAGACACCAGCACCTCCCTTCCCACCATACATTTCATCACCATCAGTCCCCGCAGACACAGCCAGGATCACATTGTTACAGTCTGACTGTGTCCTGCTGCAAAGCCCCCAGTGGTTATTCCTCAGACCTAATATTACACTCACCCCCCACCTATCATGTGATCCACATCCATAAACACCTCCATATACATACACAGTTCTTACACAAGGACAGAGTGGTCCATGTCTGCCCATCCCACAGTGCCCCTCGTACCGTCCCACAGGGCCCCTCGCACCGTCCCACAGGGCCCCTCGCACCGTCCCGCAGGGCCCCTCGCACCGTCCCACAGGGCCCCTCGCATCGTCCCGCAGTGCCCCTCGTACCGTCCCACAGTGCCCCTCGCACCGACCTACAGGGCCCCTCGCACCGTCCCGCAGGGCCCCTCGCACCATCCCACAGGGCCCCTCGCACCCTCCCACAGGGTCCCTCGCACCCTCCCACAGTGCCCCTCGCGCCGTCCCACAGGGCCCCTCGCACGTCCCACAGGGCCCCTCGCATCAGCCCACAGTGCCCCTCGCACCGTCTCACAGGGCCCCTCGGACCATCCCACAGTGCCCCTCGCACCGTCCCACAGGGCCCCTCGCACAAGCCCACAGGGCCCCTCGCGCCAGTCCACAGTGCCTCCTCGCACCGTCCCGCAGGGCCCCTCGCACCATCCCACAGGGTCCCTCGCACCATCCCATAGTGCCCCTCGCACCGTCCCACAGGGCCCCTCGCACCATCCCACAGTGCCCCTCGCACCAGCCCACTATACAGTCATGGCCAAAAGTTTTGAGAATGACACAAGTATTGGTTTTCACAAAGATTGTTGCTTTAGTTTTTTCCAGTTTTTTATGGTCTCAGCTCGTGAGCGGCGTTACTTAGAAACCCAATCTTACCCATTCCTGACCACTGTAAAAGTACTGCAGTTGGACAACAACTGACTAAATAGCACCAATCCTTTCCTCACCCTCATCCTAACCCTCCTCACCAGGATAACGCACCAATCACTAAAAAACAAAACCTGACCCCAACCTCACAGTATAAGCAGCCCCTAATAAAGATGATTCAACTCCGCAGTACAAGAGAACTGTGTGTGGAAAATAGAGAGTGACTGAAAGAAGAAGGGACAGGAAGAGGAAGGAGGACAGGACAGTAATGGAGGAAATGTTTACTATGTGTAAGCATGAATACCTCTATAATAATGGTCACTTGGTATACCTCCTCTCACACCAGAGAGACACTGACAGACTGAACACCTGCTGTATGAGGTGCGGCATAGCTGCAGATGGTCTCTACAGATCCACCATGTTACTCCTGATCTGTCCAAGTAGGAGGGAAGGGGGGATAGGAAGGAAACACAGGGAAGATTTGTAGCCCGAGAGCATGACATAAGAGTCTAAACCCTTCCAGAGATTCAGGAGGAATAATTGGTGTTATGACTCAATTATATTGAAGCTGGCCTGCAGTACCTCTGTACTACCAGAGGTGCTGCTGTGGTATTCAGACCATTCTCCTTACCTGCAGGAGTTAGTCTCATTAACTCCTGGATCCCAATCACCTGTGACTGACCTTTAAGAGACTGCCTTTCCCTGCAACCCGTTATGACTCACCGGGCTCTCTGTCAGAGTAGATAGATAGATATTTAGGGGTAGATAGGTAGATAATAGATAGCCACTGGGTGTTTAGGTAGTTAGTTTAGTTCTTAGATAGATTTGATAGATTAGTTTAGGTAGATCAGATAGATAGATTAGATCGGGTCAGTTAGGTCTGTACTCTGTCAGAATCTCCCCTCAAGTCATGCTGTCATTTCTATATTATGCCTCACCTGGCCAGCCTGTTTCTCCTAGCTCACTCACCTGGCTTCCTCATTATCACCTGCAGCCTATTGGTTCTGCTCTCCTTAAATAGCCGGCTAATCCTCTGCAGGATTGCCAATAATACGTTTACCATAGTGTTCTGCTCTCTTGTGGTTGTCATGTTACCTGTTCCTGTTGTTTCCTGCCGGCTTAGTGTATCCCCGTGTACCAGACCGTTTCCGTTCCTGTCTACTGTTCATTGGATTTCCCTGTGTACCTACTCGGCTCTGCTTTGACTCTTCGCCTGTGTTGATATCCCGTGTACCAGACCTGATTCTGTTCCTGACGATTCTACTCACCAGTTCCAGTCAGCTATCTCATGGACCTTGGTAAAGTCGTGCTCCCAGGCATGGCTCCGGTGTGATGATCTGCAGCTCCTCTGCTCATTCTAACCTTATACGGAGAGGCAGCCCCTGAAGCATCTCGGCGCTTAGATTTCAACAATTTTTCTTTGGCTCTGGACTCCACTCTGCCACAGGTACCATTGACTGTTTACATATATCACCGTGTGCCTATAATTGTAGTTACCCCTGGCAACCACCTAAGAACTGTTTTCCTCCAATCTCCGGACTCTCACCGGTACTGTGGGTTGTAGTTACCCCTGGCAACTGCCTAAGAACTGTTACCCTTAAATCTCTGGACTCTCACCGGTACTGTGGGTTGTAGTTACCCCTGGCAACTGCCTAAGAACTATTTCCCTAAAATCTCCGGACTTTCACAGGTACTGTGGCTACTGTCTACGTTCAGTTCCTTCATCTTTACCTATCTCTGCAAGTTCCGTTTCTTTACGGACAAGCACCGGTACAGAAGTTGCTGTGTATCAGGGGACCTCTCCATCAACTGTTCCTTTATTTATTTGAGTGATATATCAGTCTTGACACCATCCTCTCAGTGTCCCTCCTGACTCCCTCCTGCACTTCCTACTCTACGGCCTCGGTAACTCTATTCCTGGGTTCTCCCCAGCCAGTGCACATCTCACGACCCTCTGTTTGTCTGCAGCCAAGCCTGTCCCCACCACTAGGGGCAACAGTGAACACCAGACATTCGGAGCAGACTCCGGGTTTTGCTGTACTGGCTGAGGGGTTCCTAACACAACCTGTTTGTAAACTCTGTAAATATTCTGCTCCAGTTTGATACTCTAATTTGACCTCTGCCTGTGACCTGACCAGCCCTGATTGCTGCCTGGATTGACCTTATTGCTTGTGACCCTGACTACGTATATCGCTGCTTGGACTGACCCTATTGCCTGTTGTTTGACTCTGCCTATTGTTTGTGATACCACTTCCCAGCCTCAGATTCAGGGTCCGCTCTGTCTGCTTCATTGGACTCACCTGTGTTCGCTATATTTCATCTTCCATATTTACAGCTCTATCTTGCTTCTGCACCTTCCCTTTCACTGTGTTGCTCTCCAGCACCATCTCCACACAGGCCACAACTGGCATTACATCCATCCTCAACTCTATGCTGCAAAACTTCCCAGCTTACCTGGACCATTGTGCTACCTGTGCCTGCAGATCACCTCACCTGCCCGGAAACCAGAGTATTCAGCTGCACTGCTTTATCTGACAATCCTGCCATCCTGTACCAGCACTTATCCTGTTACACTGTGCTGCTGTTTACCCTTTATACCTGCTGGTTCGTTTGGGTCTTAAGCTGAGGCTGGTTTCATGAGTTTAATTACCTGAAGTGTCTCTTCTACAGTGATTTCTTCATTAAGCACCACCAAGCTCTCTTGGGACATTTTCGTAGGCTTGTGTGACCAGTGTAACTTGTGTAATGTGATATCAGATGTGTGATAGTGTATATCACATGTGAGATATTAGTGTGACCTGGAAGGTATCGGATGCCAGGTTACTATTGCCTTCAGTGTATAAAATGTATGTATTTGAGCTTGTTTGGAATTAATCTGCATGAGGAGTCAGAGCACCCTAATCACTTACTTTTCGTATAATTGAAGGCTGCAAAATATCTCAATTTCTGGAGTGAATTTTTAACCAAAAATTTCCAGAAATCCCCAGATTTCCATTGGAACACAATGCACTAAATAGGTTATTAAAGTAATTCTATCATTTTCAAATAAGCATTGCATAGACGATGGTATTGTGTTTCTAACACACAAAGTGATTTATTTTAGCAGATGTAAATACTCAACAATTCAATACATTGTCATAATATAAAGAACAGTACAGTACAGCCAATACCAAAAGTTACATACATACCGCGCTCTTATCGCATTGCGCTCGCTGCGCTAACCACGAGCACCCCTGGACAGTGATTCACCTTTGAATACTGTGATCAGTGTAGTCTGAGGTCTGGGTGCACAGCTATGAATATATATACAGTCAGTGTTTCATTGTGAACAATAGAGATGACGTAGCTTGCTTCTATAGGTCCAGACAAGGGTGGTTCCAGGGTAAACAGGTCATAGGCTGATTCAATCTAAGGAATCCAAAGGTGGGGGTCGTCTCTCCAGGGGGTCTGCTCCTTTCATAGCCAGCATCATACAAAGGTTTATTCCCTAATATCAATAACTAAAGTATGCAATATGCGATCTCTTCGGCGATGGAACCGGACAGCTGCTGATGATTAGGGTTTTAATATGATACTAGGCATGATACCTTTCCTATAACCTGAACCTTGAATATCACTGAAGTGTACATATAATCAATATATATATATATAGACTTATAATAAACCAAATACTATCTGCTCATAAATTACAGTGTGACGGAACCAATATGAATATGAATTATATAAATAACTAAATGTTGTAATGCGAGAGTGTGCGTGCGTATTTTACCATGCGATCGCACTATGCCACGTGTTACGTGGCGTACGGATCGCAATCGCACGGCAAAACAATATTAACCAATATACTTTCGTTCATCCAATTATACAACTTAGACAAGGTGTCGTGACAGCCAAGACACCTGGCCACAAGAGGACCATTGGAAGCCATACCGTATTGTGTGAGGTCACTTAGCAGTCTTATCATCATCATCATCATCATTTATTTATATAGCGCCAACATATTCCGTAGTGCTTTACAATTGGGGACAGACATAGTAAACTAATAAACAAACTGGGTAAAACAGACAAAGAGGTGAGAAGGCCCTGCTCGCAAGCTTACAATCTTATGAAGCTGGATCAGAGGAACTTCTGAGAAATACTGACCAGGGCTCTACGGCTCATAAAAAGAGGTCACGCAGGGCATCGTGTAGAATTGGACGCATCTTGCCTCCAAAATGCAGATGTAAAATGTGTCCTAAAAAAAAAGAAGCATTTTACATAGTGTGCAAGGTATCTTAAGCAAGCCGCTGCGACTCTCCGTGCCCACAGGACGCGTCCCAGCCGTCTCCACGACGACCGCAACGTCACTTCCTGTTCTCTCCCGACCGTTGCCTAAGCAACGATCAGGACGCTCTGGTCTGTAGCGCCACATTGAGGGCAGCAGGGCGTGTGCGCAACTAGATAGGGGTATTATTAATTAGTCAGCCCCTGAGGCTGATTGCCCCAAGTGGGATTTCTCTGTGCCCCATTGGTCAGTCTATGTATTTAAGGTAGGGAGGGCTTCGCCTCCCTGCCGGCTATAGCGTCCTGTTTCCAGTTAGCTGACCTGCTCTTGTGCTGTATCTGGTGAAAGCCCTTTGCATTGACTTCTGTGTATGACCTCTGCCTGTTTCCTGGACCCCGATACGTGCTTGTTGCTCTGACCTTCTGCCTATTACCTGGACCTGAATCATCGCTTGTTGCCCTGACCTTCTGCCTATTACCTGGACTTGAATTATCGCTTGTGGCCCAAACCTTGCTTGTATCTGACGTTCCCGCCTGTTCTCAGTTTACACCAGTCAGATATTATCAACTCTGTTCTGGACCGCAGACCTCTGGCCTGTTCCTAACTCCGCGTTATTACCTCCCACTCCTGTGTGCTGCTGTGCGACCATAAACTTGTACTACACTGAGTATAAGACCTGGGGGCATCCGAGTACTTGTGAGCGTAACCAGTCTCTACGGGAAAGGCGGCTGCAATAGATGAAGACCTCTTACACAAGTTCTACAAGTTTATGATGCACTGGTGGCCATAACAGTTCACAGCAGCTTATACAGAGAATAGGAGATACTTGCTGCGTGCCACAAGGAGAGGACAAGAAAGAAAAATGTTTCTATTTATTGTCGTTTTACGTTTTAAAGTGTATTGCATTGCTGAGCGTATGTGTACTTCCTGATGTGCGTACGCGAACTTCCGGTAGATTTGCCACGTGGTTGAACAATCGTTTTGATAGTTATTATATGCATAGTATAATTACTTGTGAAAGCCTCTGAGACATTATTACGGTTGTTGGGAACTTTCAATTTTCTGTGCAGAAAAGGTGTATAGTGTGCGATTTTGTAACGTAGATACACTGTTTATTGTTGAGGTGCTCAGTTGCTGTCTGACGAGGCGGATTGCCCAACTGAAGGACGGTATACAGGGCAGGTATACCGAATGCGAAAACGAAGTGAACTTTTTTATTCGTCAAGTTATGACATCATAATGGAAGGTGTATTATAGGAGCAGCATCACTTCTTCACAATAGCAAACCGTTACATATGTTATGGCGGTTGTATTTGTAAAATAGATCATTATTGTATATGTTGCACAATTAACCCATAAAAAAGAGAATTTTTACTCATCGTAATATCTGTTTCTCTGACACCATTGGGAGACACTGCGTTACATTGGGGTGTAGTAGGTGGACTAGGAGATCTGGCACTTATCATACTTGTTGATTACACAATCCTCCCCGACTATGCCCCTCCTCTGTAACAGGAAACATAGTTTTGTATAACCAAGCCAAGAAGAAGGCCAACTAGGCAAAAACCAGAACCAAGTTACTGAACACAACAGAACCAATTTCGGAGCAAAAGGAGGGTGCGCAGTATCCTCCAACGGAGTCAGAGAAACAGATTTTACGGTAAGTAAAAATCTTCTTTTCTCTTTGATTGGGGGACTGTCACAATTCAGGGGGCTGATAGGACCTTTACACCTGCCTAATTTAGCACTACCTTCTGGGAGGTATGTGGTCTAACGACACAGAAGGTTTTCACCAGTGACCTCCGCAAGGAGATATGGGCTTGGCTGCTTCTGTGCCACAGGTCGCAGCCCTCTCAGTTGGTATCAGGCAAAGTCTATTAGAGAGGTTCGAGTAGCGAAGGCAATGTACTGAATGGAATAACAGGTGTTGAAGAGAACTGGGATCTGTGGCTGTCACGGTTGGTTTAAGGAAAATGACCCCTAGGCTTTAAGGCGGCTACAAAATCTTTGACATCTAGTCGAATTGAGGCCACCAATAGGAGCGAGATACTAATTCATAGGTCTTGAGAAACCCCGCGTGTCCAGAGAATCTGGAGGCATGACACCAGCGGAGCAGTTTTTTCCGAAGAGAGACAACAAATGTCTTCCCACTAGGGGGAGAGTTGGTCGTAGTGAGTCCTATTAAACATTTAGGATCCAGGATGGGACGACTGAGAGGGAGATCAGAGTTCAGGGCTGAATTGAAGGCCCTGGAAAGTGGATCTGCTTTTTTATTGAGATGACCTGGTTTGAAGGTTACATGGAGGTTGAAACGGGAGAAAAACAAACAGAGACCAACGAGCCTGGCGGGGGTTGAGGCACTGAGCAGACTGCAGGTATAACAAATTTTTATGGTCAGTAAAGATGGTGACCACATGCTGAGCCCCCTCCAAAAGATAACGCCATTCTGACAGAGCCAATTTAATGGCCAACAGCTCCCTGTCTCCAATCGTATAGTTCCGTTCTGCAAGTAGATACTTGCGGGACAAAAAGGCACAAGGAAGAAGTCTGTTAGGAGGATACTTCTGGGCGAGTACTGCTCCTACTCCAATGGCCGAAGCATCGACTTCTAGAAAAAAGAGTTGCGAAAGATTGGGTTGTCTGAGGATAGGTGCAGAAGAGAAGGCTCGTTTCAGGAATTCGAATGCCTCCAAGGCCTCCTCCGTCCAGTCCTTGGTATTGCCCCTTTCTTGGTGAGAGCCGTGATGGGAGCAACAATGGTGGAATACCCCTGAATAAATTGTCTGTAATAATTAGAGAAGCCTAAGAACCGTTGTACAGCTTTAAGGGTGGCGGGACGTGGCCAATCCAGAATTGCCCGAACCTTCTCAGAGTCCATCTGTAGGCCAGATCCGGAGATGATGTAACCTAAGAATGGCATGGATGAAGCTTCAAATGAGCACTTCTCTAACTTTCAATACAGTTGTTTTTTCCGGAGCCTAGACAAGACCTCAATGACATGTTGGTGATGAGAATGAACATCCTGGGAGAAGATAAGGCTGTCGTCCAGGTAGACAACTACATATGAATAGAGCAGGTCTCTGAAGATCTCATTAATGAAACTTTGTAATGCCCCAGCTGTATTCCAAAGTCCGAAGGGCATCACTAAGTATTCGTAATGACCATCACTAGTATTAAAAGCTGTCTTCCATTCATCTCCAAAGCATATGCGGATCAAATTGTAGGCCCCTCGCAGATCCAGTTTGGAGAAGACTTTGGCCCCCTTGATACGGTCAAACAACTCAGTAATGAGAGGGTTAGGATACCGATTTTTTACCGTAACAGCATGAAGACCTCGGTAATCAATACAGGGGCGGAGAGATTCGTCCTTCTTTTTTAAAAAAGAAACCCGTCCCGGCAGGAAAGACAGATGGCCTGATGAAGCCTCTCTGAAGATTTTCTTAGACGTATACAGACATGGCCGAAGTTTCTGGCTGGGAAAGTGGAAAGACTCTTCCTCTGGGAGGATTCTTCCCCGGGAGCAATTCTATCGGACAATCCTAAGGGCGGTGGGGGGGCAAAAGCTCAGCTTGGAACTTGACGAATACATCCGCAAAGTCTTGATATTGAGGAGGAAGTCCCGGGAGAAATGTTTTAGTGGAGGAAGATAGAATCTTAATCGGCTTGACTTGAGTTAGACAATTGGACCGACATTGAGATCCCCAGGCCAAAACTTCAGAGGTATTCCAATCCAGGCCTGGAGAATGTACACAAAGCCAGGGTAGACGTAGGATAATGGGAGTAGTCGAGTGTGGTAAAACGAAGAATGAGATGGTCTCTGAATGCATAACCCCAATACGGAGAGTGAGAGGCTTGGTTTGGTAGCAAACCAAACTTCCTGGGAGTTGGGAACCATCAATGGCAGTGATGGTCACAGGTGTCTCCAAGGAAACAACAGGAATAGAACATTGGGATACAAGAGACCAGGAAATACAATTCCCTGTAGCACCTGAGTCCACCAGTGCTTGGGAGATTTCTTCAGGGGAATCCCATAATATGGAGACTGTGAGAAGACAAGCAGATGAGGAGTCTTCACATGTCCCCAGTCTGACCTCCCCAGAGCAGACTAGGGCCTAGCATTTCCCGACCTGCTTGGACAGGAATTCAAAAAGTGGCCAAACTCGCCACAATAAATACATAACTTGTTTAAACGTCTCATTTCTGTTTCTTTGGATGTTAAACGAGTCCTCCCGATCTGCATAGGCTCTTCAAGAGTAGTGGCGTTTGAGTGGGGACGAAGAACAGATTTGGAGGATGAGCGGTTTGGATGTTCCTTCTCAGCCGACCTTTCGCGGAAACGAAGATTCACTTTATTACAAAGTGAAATTATAGCATCCAGAGTGGTAGGAAGTTCTTGATTCTGTCCGATAGACCTTGCCAGAATGCTGCTAGCAAGGCATCATTATTCCAAGACCGTTCTGATGAGAGGGTACGAAATTCTATAACGTACTGAGCGACTGTATTGGTACCTTGGCGAAGTCTGAGAATGCTGGCTGAGGCTGAGGAAACTCGTCCGGGTTCGTCAAAGATCCGCCGGAAGGTAGCCAAGAAAACAAGGTAATTGCTGAGCAAAGCATCTTCTCGCTCCCATAGGGGAGAGACCCAGGCCAAGGCCTGACCGGATAACAAAGAAATAATGTAAGCTATTTTGGACCTGTCGGTAGGAAAATTTTGGGGCTGTAGTTCGAACTGAATGGAACATTGGTCAATAAAACCACGACAGAGTTTGGGGTCCCCAACAAATTTTGCCGGTGTAGGTAGTCTCAATGAAGAAGATGGGGTCAGTGAAGCAGAGCGCTGGTCCTGAGGAGAAACATCCACAACTGGATGAGTAGCCTGTAGAATATCCAGGCGACCGGTCAGAGTCTGGACACACTGCAAGAGTAGTAGTAAGTCTTTAGCTGAAGGCTCCATGGGGGATCAGACATTTGGCCTGTTCTTACTGTCACGGTTGGCTTATGGAAAATGTTCCCTAGGCTGTGCTGAACATGGCTTGGCCCACCCACAGGCGCGGAGTCTAACAGGCAGGTAGTTTTCACCAGGAACCCCCGCAAAGAGGTATGGTCTTTTGCGGCACCAAACCTGCAGGTCGTGGTCCTGTGAGTGGGTGAACAGCAGAACGGTGTGGAGGAGCCAGGCGAAGCGAGTAGAGACTAGAACCCACAGGTATATGGTATGGGAACAACAACACTAGAGATAAGACTGATGGGCAGCAACAAACGAGGCACTAGGAGAACAGAAGTCCTGTGGTATAACAGGGAAAGAGCAGGAGCTGTCACAATGGTGTATCCAGGAGTGATTGGTAGAGATACTGGAACAGCGGGAGTACAGCACTGGAGTTATGCTGAGCACACACGGGAAAGCAGAGGTAGCTTAGGGAAACAGCTGATGAGTCACCAAGGCAGTTGCGGCTCACAGTGATAGCGGTTAGAGAGCTGGAGCTGTCACGATGAAGTACACTGGAGATGGTAATATCAGTACTGGAGCAGCGATAATTCAACACAGCCGGAGACTGAGAGCAGACTGAAGTAGCGGAGGTAACTCGTAGTAACAGCTGATGAGTCACAGGTGTAGTAGCGGCTCTGAGTGGTAGCGATGAGAGAACCGGAGCTGTCACGATGAAGTACACTGGAGATGGTAAGATAGGTACTGGAGCAGCGATGGTTCAGCACAGGCCACGAACAGAGAGCAGACTGGAATAGCGGAGAACCACAGGGAGAACAGGAACCAGAACCACAGACTGCAGGAAGTGAGCTTGAAGATCAGGTATCGGACAGGTGAATCCAGGAGGTTTAAATAGTGCTGCAGGAATGCTCAGCCAATGGCAAGAGGAGGGAGGTCCAGAAGTGCAATAGACTTTCACCTGTGCAGAACTGAATGTAGCTGAATGAATGAATGAAGTTTGTTTGATGCTGGAACATGGCAGTTTGCAGATTAATGAAATGCGGGTAACGAGACAGGTACTATTTGCGGGACCGAAGCATTACAGTGGCAAGGTATATACTTAAATCCAGATTTGCTGGGAAGCACAGGAACTGGATCAGAAGGAATACAGCGGTATGCAGCAGAGGTCCAGGTAGTATTCGGAGCATTGGAACAGGTGCTGAAGAGGATAGGATTTGTGGCTAGGTGTATACTTTAGGTATAGATATGCTAAGGAAGCACAGGAGAAATACAGAGATTAAGGTGGTGTGCAGAGCACAGCATGGTATACAGGAGCCAGGAACAACGTCCACACTCAAGAAGAGACTCAAAGAACTGGCAGTGAGTGATGGTATCTTAAATAATGCAACCAATAGAGGGCATTGACCAATAAAAGTGAATGGGAGCTGTCAAAAGAAAGGGCCACGCATGCGCAGAACAAAATCATATATGGCGCTGGGCCGAGTGAGTAGCAGCATCTCTCTGATGGAGACCACCAACCGAGGATTCCCCTAGGTGAGCGACCCTGGACCCGACCATGTGATCGGCGGGCCCGGAGTGTGATAGAGACACTGTGTTATGTTGGGGACATACCAAAGCTGCCCCTAAGGGAGGGCTCGCTCTGGAACGGCTAAGCGCAACACCTTGCCTCCAATGCTCGCATCCACAGATGCAAAGCCCTGCAACCTGTAGGATTTTGAGGAAGTATAAACAGACGACCACGTGGCCGCTCTGCACAACTGCTCCGCCAAAGCATCGTAACGTGCTCACCAAGATGCGCACACAGCCCTGGTGGAATGGGCTTTCAAGGCGTCTGGCACAGGGCGAGAGTCTCGGACATAAGCCAACCGAATTGTGGAACTGATCCAACGAATAATGGACCGCATCGAGGCGGGCCGGCCCCTCTTATGCGCGTCATAGAGAATGAAGAGGTCTTTGGTCTCACTAACAGATACGTATGATCCACATAACACCGAAGGGCATGAACAACGTCCAGCAAAGGTAAAGTGTCATCTGAAGACGTAGGAGGACGTAATGCTGGAACAACAATTTCCTGATTTAAATGCAACCAGGACACCACCTTTGGAGAAAGGGAGGGTTTAGTGCAGAGGACCACTCTATCCTCGAGAAAACCAAGAATGGAGGATTGCGGCAAAGCAATTCCAGCACCAACACACAGTGGTGGATCCAGGGGGGCGATCGGGGCATTCGCCCCCCCTAGCAGCAAAAAGCTAGGTCCCAGCCGCCGAGCAAAACGGGAGGGGCGGGGCTACAAGCGAGCGGGGGGTGGGGCTAAATGTGGGCCAGCCAATCAGAGTGGTCCCAGCCAAGGGGGACCTTGTGACGACTGAGAAAGTTGGCTTCTAAATTCTCCACCCCTGGCATGCAGATGGCAGAGAGTATATTATTCCACCCCAGACATGGTTCTGGTTGTCTCCTTCATTGCCATGGAACTGCTAGTTCCCCCCTGGTGGTTCAGATAAGCCACTGCTATGGCATTGTCTGATTGAATTTTCAAGGATTTCACGCTTAGAAACCGTTGCCTCTGAAGTAATGCTCAGTGAACTGCCCTTAGTTCCAGGAAATTGATGAGTAGAGTGGTCTCCTGAGGGGACCAGAGACCCTGAAACCAGAGAAACCTGATGACTGCACCCCAACTGAATAGACTGGTGTCTCTGATGACCAGGGTCCAGGTCCATGCGCAAAATAACTTTCCCTTTTCTAGATTTTGTTTGTTCAGCCACCACGAGTGGGACAAATGCGTGGCTCTGGAAAGTCTGATGATCTGCCTGTCCAAATGTTTGTGGGAGCTGTCCCATTTTTGAAGAATCTCTCTCTGGAGAGTACGAGAGTGGAATTGTGCAAAGGGCATCATCATCATCATCAATATAGTGGCAACATATTCCGTAGCACTTTACAATTGGGGAGAAATACAGTAAGATTCACTCTTACTTTCAAGGCCCTCTCCAACTCCACTGCTCCCTACATCTCCAACCTAATCTCCATTCACGCTCCATCCCGCCCTTTGCGCTCGGCTAACGACCGCCGCCTCTCTTCCCCCCTGGTTACCTCCTCCCATGCTCGCATCCAAGACTTCTCCCGCGCTGCCCCCTCCACTGGAACCAGCTCCCCTGCTCCATCAGAACTTCCCCCAACCTGTCTAGCTTCAAACGGGCCTTAAAAACCCACCTCTTCCTTAAAGCCCTCCAGTCCCCCACCTAATTGACCTCCTCCCAGTGTCCCCCTACCCCCCTCCCACCCTCCCTCCTGTCCCCCTCTTACCTCCCTCCTTTTCATTCTCCTCTTCCCCCCCTCTCCGTCTCTGCCTCTGTTCTCCTCATTCCCTCTTCCTACAATTGCGTCTCTGTCCGTCCTACCCTCCCCTTAGATTGTACGCTCCTTCGAGCAGGGCCTCCTCTCCTTCTGTTCTCCACCACCTTAACTCTGCTCTTCAGCTCCTTGTCTCTACCACGAGGTCCTCCTGCCCTTCTACCCCTCTCTCTACCCCGCTTGGGGCTCTCATCTAGCTGTACATTGAGCTTCGTAGTTACTGTGCTTTTTGTTAACTGTACCGTGCTGTCTCACCCTGTATCGTGTTTCTATCTGTCCCTGTACGGCGTTACGGATAGCTAGTGGCGCCCTATAAATAAAAAATAATAATAAGAAGAAGAAGAAACAAACTGGGTAAAACAGACAAAGAGGTGAGAAGGCCCTGCTCGCAAGCTTACAAACTATGAGACAAAGAGAGTTTGATACATGAGGTTAAATCTACATTTTGCATTTCGGTCCAGCCAGACCGCAAAGGTAAAAGTGATTCGTAAGTTAAAGGATCCCATCACACAACAATGTTGGTCAGGGGGTAGTTGTCTTGTGTGTAATGGGTGGTAATAGGGTAATCTAGTGAGGTTAAGAGGGTGGTTGAGGAATATTATAAACTTGTCTGAAGAGGTGGGTTTTCAGAGAATGCTTGAAAGTTTGTAGACCAGAGGAGAGTCTTATTGTGCGAGGGAGTGAATTCCATAGAGTGGGTGCAGCCTTAAAAAAGTCCTGTAACCGGGAATGGGAGGATGTAATGAGGGTGGAGGAGAGACGCAGATCTTGTGCAGAACGGAGTTGCCGAGTTGGGAGATATTTTGAGACAAGATAAGAGATGTATGTTGGTGTGCATCTTTGTTGGTGGCCTTGTAGGTTAGTAAAAGTATTTTATATTGGATTCGGTAGAAAACAGGCAACCAGTGTAGAGACAGAGTAATTCAGCAGAGAAATAACGATTTGCATGGAAAATCAATCTTGCCGCTCCGTGCAAAATAGATTGTAGGGGTATGAGTCTGTTTTGGGGAAGACCAGTAAGAAGAAAATTGCAATAGTCAATGCGGGAGATGATAATTGCATGAATTAAGGTTTTTGCAGTGTTTTGTGTAAGATATGTGCGAATTCTGGAAATGATTTTTAGATGTACATAACATGATTTAGATATAGAGTCGATTTGAGAAACAAAGGATAGTTCAGAGTCAAAGATCACACCTAGGCAGCCAGACGAGTCAAAGATCACACCTAGGTCATGTAATCAACAGAGATAGAAATGTCAGGTATGCTCTTGGTGGGTGGGAATGTTATTAATTCTGTTTTAGAAAGATTAAGCTTGAGTTGTTGAGAGGACATCCAAGATGAAATGGCAGAAAGACAGTCAGTTACACGGGACAACACAGATGTCGAGAGATCAGGAGAGGATAGATAAATTTGGGTATCATCCGTAAAGAGATGATACTGAAATCCAAAAGGAGCTTATTAGATTTTCAAGAGAAGCGGTATAGATAGAGAACAGCAGAGGACCTAGTACTCCAACTGATAAAGGAAGCGGGGGAGCAGAGGTGGCCCCAGAGAAATTAACAGTGAAAGAGCGATTAGAAAGGTAGGATGAGAACCAGGATAGAACAGTGTCTTGAAGACCTAGGGATTGCAGTGTTTGTACGAGAAGAGAGTGGTCAACGATGTCAAATGCAACAGAGAGATCCAGGAGAATTAGGAGAGAGTAATGGCGTTTAGTTTTAGCAGTGATCAGATCATTGACAACCTTAGTCAACACAGTCTCTGTGGACGAAAGCAGAACTGAAGAGGATCCAACAGGTTGTTTGCGGAAAGGAAGCGTGTGCGGCGAGTGTAGGCTAATCTCTCTAGAAGCTTGGAGGGGCACGGGAGCTGAGAGATGGGACGGTGATTTCAAAGAGAGTTTGGGTCGGAATCTTGTTTTTTCATAATAGGAGAAATCACTGCGTGCTTGTATAGTGATGGAAAGATGCCAACAGAGAGTGAGAGACTACAGATTTTAGTTAGAGGTGAAATTAACACAGGAGACAGGGATCTACCAATTTGCAAGGGAATATCAAGAGGACAGGAGGTAGAGTAAGAAGAGAGTAGAAATTTCCTCTTCATTTGTGGCGTCAAATGAAGAGGGTGTCAGAGGGTGGTGGGAAGGAATTGAGCTGATTGCTTGTCGAGGAAGAGGATACCATTTATAGTCTGATCTTATCAATCTTGTCCCCGAACACATATAGCATGGATCCCAACAGCTTCATACAACAGAGAAGAGATAATTCCCTTCAAGTCATGAGAGTCCTGGTCTTGTGTAGAAGCGACAGGACATTGTCTTCCTGATAGTAGACACTCTGGGAGACCGTGTTGGAAATAAAGCTCAGAAACCACATCTGCAGAGTTGGGTTGAGCGAAGACTTGGGTAAGTTCAGCACCCAGCCATGCACTTCCAGAAACTGAATCAGGATTTAGATGCAATGTAAAAGCAGAGCCTTGGACGGCGCCTTCAGTGGAAGGTTGTCCAGATAGGGAATGACTGTGACTCCCTGGGATCGCAAGAGTGCTGCCATCACCTTCGTGAATACCCTTGGGGCGGTGGCCAGGTGAAAAGGCAGAGCCCTGAACTGAAACTGATGTTTCTGTACTGCAAAGCAGAGAAGACACTGGTGACCCTTCCATAGTGGCACATGTAAACAAGCATCCTTGATGTCTATGGAAGCCATGAACTCTCTCTCTTCCATGCCTGCAATCACCGTGTGCAGGGATTCCATTCAGAATTTGACCACACGTACCTGTTTGTTCAGGGTCTGCAAGTTTAAGATGGTATGGAATGAAACATCCGGCTTGGGAACCAGGAAGAGGATGGGGAAAAACCCCTTGCCTCTTTCCTGCTGCGTGACAAGGACAATTAGCCAGGACAAGAGAAGCTTCCTAATGGCATCCTAAAGTAGTAGATGAACCCCCATCATAGTATCCTGTCATGTCGCAGCCTTGTCCCCTGGTCTTGCGGTTCCATGTCTTGCCGATCTTCGGTCTCTGTGGTGCGCTCCTCTTGGAGCAAAGGATTGTCCGCTAGAAGGAGCTTCCTGACCTCTCCTGTAGGAACGAAAGAACTGACACTAGGACTGCTTGAGTTTAGTGGAACTGACAGCTAAAGAGATACTCTTGCCTCCTGTAGCCACCTGAATAACATGTTCTAATTCGGACCCAAACAACGTGATACTATCAAATAGCATCAAAAGCTTCAAAGGTGCACTTGAAGTTCTCATTCACCGCCGAGGAACGTAAACATAAGGCATGGCTGTCCGCAATGATGAGACCCGAGAATACAGAGATGACTGACACAGCATCCATAGATGCCTGACGCACATAATCAGAGGCCTCCTGGATGTGTTCTGCTAATGAAGCTCAGATCTAGGAACATTATCCTGGAGATCATGAACCAACTGCTCTGGCCACAGCTGAATGGCTTTATGAACCCCGGCTGTGGACAAGTTCGGTCTAAACAAGCTCTCTACCCTGACAGGCAGAGCAGAGAATAATAACACATTTTCTGTCAGTTGGGTCCTGCAGAGAGATTCTGCTTTGTGTAGGGATAGCTGAAGTCGTGGACAAACGAGCCACAGTTTCGGCATCTGAAACGGTTTATTCGGTTTCTGATAAGCATCAGACGCCATGTCCAAAAGCTGAGGTGAGGGGGGAAAACAAACAACCTGTTTCTTAGGTCTCCTAAAGAGAAAGAACAGCGGAATCCCCAAACTCAGGTTCCACAAAGCCTAATGAGTGTCTGACCCCTAGGATAAGGTTATCTACATTGTGTGTGGAGGAAGAATCCTCTGTACTTATTGCTTCTCCCCCATCTGAGTCTAAAAACAACTCTGTTAAGATACTGTTACTGTTAAGAATAGCTAGCTGGCAGCCTAAGTTAACTGTCCAGGTCAACAGGTAATCAAGGAGGAAATTAGGTTAGAATTTCCAGATAATGTACAATGTGTCTTGACAGTACTATACTGGCTGATATAGCAGTGGGAAATATATTAATATGTTTCAATATAAATGTTATTGTATCAAACTGTATATGAGACTTTGATCATGTAACTCTGCAGATACAATGTGTCAAATGTCTTAATGTTCCACGCAAGGGTGAAGTGTCATGTTATTCGCTGATGTAATATTGTAACACTTTGTTAAGTGTATCCAGCCAAATAGCTAATTCAGTCAAGCCATGTCATTGTGCACTCAAGGTAACAGAGGCAGTATGTCTAACCGTTAAAAAATGTAAGTGTCCACTGATAGACTCCTGCTAAAATCGGTAACCAGGATGCAATCCCCACTGCTTCTGCGTCCTGGCAATCAGCTGTCATCCATGGCGTGCGCTCATTAACTATTCTGCCTTCTGTGTGTGTACAGGGCTATATGCATTCTGTCCCATGATTGGTCCTTGGCTGTACTTAATGCAGGGAGGTGTCAAAGTCGTATAATTGGATGAACGAAAGTATATTGGTTTAATATTGGTTTGCCGTGCGTATTGCGAAGCGTACGCCACGTGTTACGTGACGTGGTGCGTTCACATGGTAAAATACGCACGCACACACTCGCATTACAAGTTAGTTATTTATATAATTTCATATTGGTTCTGTTACACTGTAATTCAGGAGCAGATAGTATTCGGTTTATTATTAGTCTATATATATATATATATATATATATATATATATATATATATATATATATATACACGTATATGTTGATTATATGTACATTGTAGTGTTATTAAAGGTTTAGGTAATAGGAAAGGTGTCATGCCTGATATCACATTGAAGCCCTAATCATCAGCAGCTGTCCGGTGCAGTCGGCGAAGAGATCGCACATTGCATACTTTAGTTATTGATATTAGAGAGTAAAACCTTTGTATGATACTGGCTGTGAAAAGGAGCAGAACCCCTGGAGAGAAGACCCCCACCTTTGGATTCCTTAGATTGAATCAACCTATTACCTGTCTGGCCTGGACCCACCCAACGTCTGGACCTATAGAAACAATCTACGTCATCTCTATTGTTCACAATGAAACACTGACTGTATATATATTAGTTGCATCTCACTGGGGCCTCAGTCAACTCTGACACAATATTCTATACAGAATATTGTCCATCGGGTCCCGTGGGTGCGCAAGCGAGCGCAAGCGATTGCATTGGTATGTACTTATCTTTTGGTATTGGCTTTGCTGTACTGTACTTTATCATGATATAATAATGTATTGAATTGTTGACTATTTACATCTGTTAAAAATAAATCACTTTGTGCTTTGGACACACATACAATTAATTGGGCAATGCTTATTTTAAAACGATAGAATTACTTTAATAATTTGGGGGCTCGTGAGTTAGGAATTACGTTACCGGCAGGTATGCAACGCTTACGATATTCGGTTCCTCAACAAAGGGTGGATGGACGGACGCGTCGTATAAAGCAGGAAAGAACATAATACGTCTAATACCTGTGGTTCACTGTGTGTTGCGAAACCGAATGTCCGTTGTTGCATAGACTGAAGGAACGCTAATTAGAATCTAGGGACAAGAAAGAAAAATGTTTCTTTTTATTGTCGTTTTATGTTTTAAAAGTGTATTGCATTGCTGTGCGTATGTGTAGTTCCTGCTGTGCGTACGCGAACTTCCGGTAGATTTGCCACGTGGTTGAACAATAGTTTTGATAGTTGTTATATGCATACTGTAAGCACTTGGTAAAGTCTCTGAAAAGATAGTGCCATTGTTTGGGAAAGTTATTTTCTGTACAGAAAACAAAGGTTATGTGTGTGTATGTGAATGAATACATAAAGGCAAAAATATACTGGTAACTATAGGCAACTATAGGTTTTCGCACATGCACCCAATACTAATCACGACATTCACTGATAAAGGGTATTGTTTGCTGGAAAGGACAGAGCATGGCAGTGTTATCTGTGGTCCGCATAATGAATCATTGAGCTGTGCAAATCGACCGCATGGCAAGGCCGTGATTGAGTATTGGGAGGGCAGTGTGGTACTATTTGAAAATTGATAGCGCTTTAGTTCAGGTGTGTCTGACGGGGCATGTTAAAAAAAGGTGACCTGACAACAAAGGTTCTGTTCTAGGGCTGAGCAGGATATAAAGAAACCTTTGTGTGAGTGGTGTTCTGTTCTAACAAAGAGCAGGTGATAAAGAGACACCACAGAGTATACTTGGCAGGTATACTCAAAGCGAAAATAACAGGTTTTCGCGGCATTCCCGAATATTAATCGCAAAGCTTACCGATAGTTAGTATCCGTAGGCGGTGCGATTGGACCGCATGGTTGATTTAGTGCAGCCGTGATTGCGACTTGGGAGATGTGGGAGGAAATACGCTGCAACCACTGATATTCTTGATTGATATCTGGTGCTGACAGTGGTAAAGTACTCAAACTAGGAAGGGCATTGATATCTTAAGGGGACGTGCCTGTTGAAAACGTCCATGAATAAAAAAAATCTCTAGTAAGTTCTGTTTGAAAGGAGAACAGGTAAAAGTCTTTTTGTGTAGCGTTGAGAAATAGGTTGTTTTCACAATGGATATGAAGCAAACGATAGAGATAGTTCATGTTGTGCTGCCTAATGAATGGCCGGTTGGTTCGGCAAAATATGTTATGTATAATAAATACGGTGCGTATGCTACGGCATATTGCAACAAATGGGTCAAGATGACCCGGGAGTGTGTGAAACCTTTCCCAAACATAGGTACTCTTGACTCAGAGGTGTTAAATAATGTTAGAGATAAAGTGCGGTTGATTAAATCAACAAAAACGAGAATTGAACATGATGACTGTTTAAAATTGTGGCAAATGGAAGGTAACACGTGGCAGAGCAGCGAACGCACAGCTGAAGTGAGTGTAAGGAAAAACACGTGTTCAGCGGAAGTAAGCGTACCGGAAACAAGCATTCCGGAAGTGTGCGTTGCAAAGCGTGGCATACTGAGCGCAAACACGCCCCCGATAAATTCGGTCGGGGCGGGAAGTACAGCCAATACCAAAAATGTAAAAACTGTAACTAGTAAGTTGTATGTTGTTTTAAGTAACGTTAAAAGTAATGTTTCAGGACAAAGAAGAGGAACGGTCCCACCAGCAGGGGCAGCTGCTGAAAGTGGTGAGAATAATGAAAAGGTTAACACAGGGGGAGACATCCATTGCACTGCAGCAGCAATTTCAGCAACTAGTTTTAATGATTTGGTAGACTTACATCCTGTCTGCACAACAGCAGTTCCCAATGGGAAAGCAGACAGGAATAGTGATGTTCCCTTAAAACATGTAGCAAAGCATGATCCATGCGCTAGGTCTGAAACATTTTCAATTTTGTCTAATTTCCCTGATCCTAAGAAGGATTTGACCAAATGTCAGAAGTTTATTAGATATTATGGTAATATGTATGAGCCAACTAATAACGATTGGCGAGTATTATTGAAGACCTGTCTTCCTCTCAATACTGATATACAAAAGTTCATTAAGGATTGTATGTTGGAGGAGGATGAATCCTTAACCGAGGATGATAATCAGGACAATATTAGACATATAATCACACAGTTGGCCATATATTTTCCAGTGATAGTGAACTGGAGTAAAATTTTTACTATCCAGCAAAAAGATAGTGAAAAGGCAACAGACTATTTTTGCAGAGCTTTGATAGCAATGGGCAAATATACTGGGGTACCAGACATAAAAGATAATGTATATTACAGGGAGGTTGCTGTTAAAGTTCTAATGGATGGCCTCAGGGAAAACTTGAAAAGAAGGGTGCAAACTTCATTACCAAACTGGAAAGGAATCACTGTAAGTGTTCTCAGGGAGTCAGCTATAGGACATGATAAAAATATATGTAAAGAGGAAAAAGCACTAAGTGATAGGGTAATGATGGTAAGTATCCCAGCAGTAGAGGGACTGCACACACGACCACCAGCATACAACCCACATAACAGGAAACCCAGAATAGTGAGATGTTACAATTGCAGAGAACAAGGACACATTAGGAGAGATTGTAAAAAGGAAGAGAAACAACAGGAATGAGGAAGTGTTTTCAAGGCAGTAAAATAGGACACCTAGCAAAACATTGTGCAGACATGACAGGGACGTGCTTCTACTGCCATAAGAAGGGACACATGAGTAGGAACTGTGTAGAGAGAAGAATGAATACCTGGGTTGGAAATCACATAGACATCCACAAAGGAGGCGTAAACTTCTCTCAGAGGTTCCCCTTTAATTGATTGCACACTCTGTAACAACTAATATTCTGGGGGAGAAATATAGCCGACTCTAGAGTTAATCTGTGGTGAGCATTAAGGTGCAAAATGTAGAAAGAAACTTATTTTTTTAAAAGTAATCTTTGTTGATTTTGTTTGTTCGTTTTATGTTGTCACATGTTTGTTTTCCTAAATTGCTAGCCGATGGCAAAGAATAGAAATGTTTGTTTTGTTTGCTGTTTTAAGATAACTATCTTGTTTTTCTTTTCACAGATAAAAGGGACACAAAAGAAGTATAGACAAGTGTTTAAAAGGGGTGAGATAGAGAAATAGAAGAATTACTCTTGAAAGACTAATTAACAATAGACAATTGGAACACTCTTTTGTTTTAGGCTGCAGTGACTCATGATAATTTGTTTGGCTGAGAATCATTATCCAACAATGAAGTATGTATATACTTTGCTCCAAAATATCGTTTTATGTATTTCAGAGAAAATATGAGTCACTAAGAGTACATTTTTACATTTCTCTATTATAAGTTAGAAAAGTCCGTTGAAAAGGTATGTAGTCAATGAGATACCGAGTTCTTAACGAACAAATGACGGACGACACTGGATTGCACTGTTAAGAACCCCTAGTCAAGTATGGGGAGGGGTCATAGTTAGCAAATAGCTAAGGGGAACAGTGGAATGAATACAGCCATTTCCCCATAGAGTCAGAGTCCAATCCAGCTGTCATTTTGTTGTAAAAAAATCTCCCTTTCTACATGTATGTTTGTATTCAAACCTTTGTATTCCCATCATTCATTGCTTTCCTATTTCTCATTCTTTACACAAACGCTAGTCTCTCTCTCTCTCTCCATCTCTCTCTCTCTCTACCTCTCTCTCTCCCTCCCCCCCCTCTCTCTCTCTACCTCTCTCTCTCCCTCTCTCTCTCTCTCTCTACCTCTCTCTCTCTCTCCCTCTCTCTCTCTCTACCTCTCTCTCTCTCTCTCTACCTCTCTCTCTCTCTCACTTTCTCTCTCTTTCTGCTCTGGTAGAGATAAAATCAGACACAGTCTCAACAATGGGGCTAAAACATATTTTTATGTTTTTACATAAGACAAATTCAGAGATACACACACTAGATTGATATGAGTTACAGAAACAGTCACGGGTTTTGTTTTCATGTGTATAGAAACTGCTGATTTTAAGCAGAAAGGTTCTGTTGTGGAAATACGATTCATGTGTTATAGATTGCATATCTGTTTTGTTTTTTTGTTTTGGCTCGTGCCTCCTGTACAAAAATGTGCCTTTTTATGGATGCACAAAGGGTGGAGACAGGAGATTGCTAGAGGATAGGCATACAGATATGCATCTCTGTGTAGAACATTGGAGAAGGATTTTTACCACAAGATACGACATAATGTGAAACCCTAGAAAATGTAGAATTTTCATGTTTTATAATTTTCACTGTTAGACAGGCATGTACTGGATACTGTTATATTTGAAGAAAGTGTTATAGAAAGAGACCTCTTTGCCTTTCCCACTTAGTCAAGTAGCTGAATATGAGGTACTGAGAATGACATGTGAGTTGGCAGAGGGAAAATCGATTGATATACATTGGTCTTTAGCATTTTTCTAGTCTAGAGGGCGATGTTGAGGTGACTGAGAAATCGTTTTATAGCAATACCAGCACATGATTAGGACACTACATAGAGGACTTTATACAGTGACACAGTTACCAACTGAAGTAGCTGCTAGTAAGGTCCACACTTACACGAACAACCATACAGGGCTGTCACACCAGGGAGAACATAGCTGTCAAATAGACAGCTGGGTTTTATGTGACAGCTAACAAATCTATGTTTTGTTTTGTTCTTTGTTGTATTGTTTTAGTTTTAAAAAGGTGAACACACACACACATGCACGCATACACATATTGGTTAATATAGGAAGATTTGTGTTACCCGAGGGATAAACTGTCTGGAAGGTGAGGAGTCTGGTGGACTCTGGAGAGATGGACAAGGTAGACCAATAGAGCCATCCCATATCCCTCCTGCTGATGGGTTTTCCTCCAGGTAAAACAAATACACGTCATCCAATTACCACCATGCAGGATCCTCAAGTATACACAGGTGTACCAATGAAATATGTCTGGGTAGAGGTGTATTGAAATGTGTCTAATGTATTACTGTATCATACTCAAAGCTTTTGTTATTTAATGTGATAGTCCTAGAGTTATAATAGATGATAGGGGTATTCATGTTGTTGATAATAGATGTATAATGTATGAGTAGTGGTAACAAATCACATACTTTCAGTTAGCCATAAACCAGTGTGAACATAAAGTAGTGGTACTCGGTAGAATGAATTGAATAGACTAAGAGTTGGAACTTAATTGAAGTGCCACTAGTCCTTTCCCGCTACCAAGAGATCACCCCTGGGCAGACTCCTAACCTGTCAGTTTTTGAAATGTTCTTGACCCCTCGTGAGATGAGATTGTAACTGGGAGGCTAGGTTAGACCTTGAGGGAAGGTAAATAGTGAGACAGCAACCGAGAACGTCCAAAACACTGTTTCCTGAAAGGTCACACTAACTGTCAGGATGTTGGATCAGGAGAGTAAGTCGTGGAGCAGTAATTTCTTAAGCTTAGGTTATTTGCCAGACAGGTACCAGGTGTAGGCTACCAGCCTCACGGCTTCAAGGGTAGCAGAGACACACTGGTGCCCATACCACCCACTGCAGAGGGCCCAACACTCAGAGAAGGGTCTAAGGGCACTCATGTGTCTGTACTGGAAGGCCTCGGATGCAGTTAGTAGCACCTGAGCCAAAGGCTAAGACTGTTGTCCAGCATGAAGTTGTAGTTTTTCCTCTTTTGTGTTCTCTCATTTCACTCTCTTCTCAGGACGGTTAATTCTTTTGATTATTAGCAGGTGACAGAGACTGGTTCAGGTAATGATAAGGAGGTATTAGGGAGGAAGAAGTTAGTAGCATAATCAGTCCGGCCAATTACTCTATTCAATTCAGGGGTAAAGGAAAATTTAGAAACCTTGGAGCTTGGAGAAAGTGCGAAGGGCTATTGTCTGAGTAGCATTACGTCCGTAAGTACGGCGACCCCATAGTTAAAAAAAAGAGATACACCCAGCGATGCCAGTCCAGTAATATCCGGACTCGAGCAGGCATCCTTGAGAATGATTATCATTCTTGGGAGGGTAAGGTTTTAGACCAAACAAAGTGCTGGGCGTGCTCACGCGTGCCTCAGTGATTATATCAAGTAGGATTAGTTCTCTTTCCACTAAATATTCTTGAGGTACCCGAACTATGGGTGGGAGGTCACTAGGGGAAAAAGTAGGACACCTAGGTCCCTCAGTCTGAAGTCTCCCAATGCTTTACAAGCCGATCACTGTTAAATCTGAGTATTGGGAGACTGGGAAGAACGAACAGACAATAGCCCACCCACAAGTGTTGATGAAAAGAACTGGTGACATTATTAGATGTGTGTATATTAACGCAAGCTGAAGGAGATTGCATATGACATTATTGATAGACATAGGATGATGCTATTGATGAACATGAAGTGTTTAAATATATTCTGAGCTTAAAGACATGCGTTGGACAGAAGAACCTGTTAAACTTGAAGAACTGTAGTAGAGAATTCTGTATAGCTGATACACGTTCTACTGTACCATGTACCTTTCCAAATAATGTATTAAGTGTTTTATTGCACCCTTGAAGGGCATACAAAAGGTTATCTCCAAGCTCCAGAAGTGTACAGTTTATAGTAAAAGAAGTCGTTTAGAGGATTAAGACTCTCTCTTGTGATAACTTGTTTAGATCTACAAACAGCGTGGACATACACCAAGGGGGATTTGTATTGCATAACAATGAAACGTGGTACTGAGATCCTGCTTATAACATCTTTAAGGTGATAGTTTATTGTACTATCAAAGGGTGGACTGTCAAAGTCGTATAATTGGATGAACGAAAGTATATTGGTTTAATATTGGTTTGCCGTGCGTATTGCGAAGCGTACGCCACGTGTTACGTGACGTGGTGCGTTCACATGGTAAAATACGCACGCACACACTCGCATTACAACAGTTAGTTATTTATATAATTTCATATTGGTTCTGTTACACTGTAATTCAGGAGCAGATAGTATTCGGTTTATTATTAGTCTATATATATATATATATATATATATATATATATATATATATATACACACGTATATGTTGATTATATGTACATTGTAGTGTTATTAAAGGTTTAGGTAATAGGAAAGGTGTCATGCCTGATATCATATTGAAGCCCTAATCATCAGCAGCTGTCCGGTGCAGTCGGCGAAGAGATCGCACATTGCATACTTTAGTTATTGATATTAGAGAGTAAAACCTTTGTATGATACTGGCTATGAAAAGGAGCAGAACCCCTGGAGAGAAGACCCCCACCTTTTGGATTCCTTAGATTGAATCAACCTATTACCTGTCTGGCCTGGACCCACCCAACGTCTGGACCTATAGAAACAATCTACGTCCTCTCTATTGTTCACAATGAAACACTGACTGTATATATATTAGTTGCATCTCACTGGGGCCTCAGTCAACTCTGACACAATATTCTATACAGAATATTGTCCATCGGGTCCCGTGGGTGCGCAAGCGAGCGCAAGCGATTGCATTGGTATGTACTTATCTTTTGGTATTGGCTGTGCTGTTACTGTACTTTATCATGATATAATAATGTATTGAATTGTTGACTATTTACATCTGTTAAAAATAAATCACTTTGTGCTTTGGACACACATACAATTGATTGGGCAATGCTTATTTTAAAACGATAGAATTACTTTAATAGAGGGCTTAACCTGTCAGTTATAGCGTTGCATCTTTGCATTAGCTGACATACTCTCCGTTCCTGTGGATACACTGTCTGGCTCTGTTTGATACCCGTTGTGACCCTTGGCTTGTTTCTTGGACCCTGCTTGTATGCTGATTGTCCCTGACACTTGGCTCTGTCTCCTGGAATTTCACCTCTAACTGTCAGCCCCAACCTTTTGACCTGTCTGTGATATTCCTTCTCGCTTCTGACCCACGACCTTTGGCCTTTCCCAAGTTACTCGAGTGCTTAGCTGCTGGTTTTTCTGCCTCCTACCTCCATGCAATCGGTTACTGTACATAAGCTTTTACTATGTTTGAGTTAAGTGCTGGGGGCATTATCAGTGTCGGTGTCAGCTTTTATTCCTTAACTATACAGTAATTTGCCTCTGTGTCCCTAATGGGGTCCTGTGATGCTAACAGTGCCCCCCCAACAATCTAAGCTTACAAGACGTAGCTAGATCCCAGTATTCTCCTGACGTGTTTTTAAAAGAAGGGAATCTCGGATAATTAGATGAAAAATAGAGTCAAGTTTATTAACTCTTGTGTACATGGACCAACAAGTCTAATCAGATCAGAAGGTAACGATAATACTTTGCACATATGTTTTATAAGCAATAATCTTGGCACCCTTAAGCAGAGAAGCATTGAGCTTGCAATTTACACTGACTAGATAACTATTAATTACATGCACCTCTAGTCAAAGAATGTGCCTCCCTGACCACATGTCACCACAATTTTGGAGATGTTAATTTTCTTATCAATGTTTTTAAATAATCACTACTACAAGACAGTACGGCCTTGCAGAAGCACATTCCAAGAAGCATGGAACATGAAGAACATTTCAAACAGATATTTCTCTCTTGCAAAACCTAGTTCATAAATAAACAGAATCATATAGATACATTATTGCTGATAGACTCCATACTGTAACCAGATTGCTTATTCGAATTTCACTTCTCTCTTCCCCTGGGGATCGTGACAACCGTTTCAAAAAGATCACTCTTGAAACATTTATTGAATGCATCAAAGTCCATTTTTTCATTGTTTGAATATGGTAACACACAACTAAAGTTGGGGACAGGATTATTAAAGTTAACGAGATCACATACATGGAAGACAAAGTGTTAATAGCAGAACATAGGAAGCCAGTATACATGGTTGGTAAATATAGACTCTATTACTCGAATTACTGTAGTACATAACTGTATGTAATATCTATAGATGCACTCTCATTTCATCTATGTAAGAATAAAAAGTATAGATACAAAATAAAATAAAACTGAACCTAAAACAGATTCCATTACTCAATGTACAAACCAAAGTACACAATATATGAGGTATGTGAAAACATAGGCCAGTAATGTACTTTATCTTGCGTAGAAAGAGCGGAAACTGTAAGACTCTTAAACTATCCTATTGTCTGAGGTGTTACATATATATTAAAGCAGAACTGTCACCGACACATAGTGCGCGGATGTATTCTTTGTTATGCAGCCGATCAATTCATGAAATACCTCAGTGCTGTCACTAATTCCTAGTGAAGTGATTGGCTGTATCATGGATGTTGGTACAGCCCAACTGTCTCTATGTTTCTGTAATTCTTGGTAGAACCATCCCACACTTAGTACTTCACAGCTGTAGTAAACGGTATCAGATCACCACACACAGCTGTGAGATATATGTGTGTCTGTGATGTAACCCACAGCTGGGTGACATGGTGATTAAAACTGTAAAAGGTGATCATTAAATTTACTCTATTGAATGCTTTTGATAATGTTGAAATTGTCCTCCTGGTCATGCATGATGTGTTTGTTTTGGTGCATCTAGTCTTGTACCTTTCTTAATCTGTACATTGCCAAAGAGTCTCCATCCACGTCAGATCTCTGGAGAAACCACATAGGACCTACAACTCCTTAATCAAACATGACCAATAACAAATATGGGGATCTCCCCAGCATGTAAATGTTTTATAACAAGATCCACAGCCATTCATTTCCTGTGTCCCCTGACATCTTAACACCATTTAATCTGTCCAACATGTGAATGAAAGGAGCAGTCAAGATGTCAATTAAAGAAATGTCCTTAACCTCCTGAATCAAGTCCAAAGAGAAGGTGAGATTCTTACTAAGGTACAATACATCCGGCTGATGAAAGGACAGGAGGAATCTATCTACAGTGACACGTTTATCAGGAGAACCAAACCATAGAATTGCTGGATCCACTGGGACAAATTTACCAAAGAGAAAAATGCAGTCACACAAAACATATTATTTTATACAATAAAGCCCATTTATTGGGATAGCACATACATTGTTGCACCCCATTCCATATTTTGGAATTGTCTCGATCAAACTGCGCAATCTTTTGTGAGCTAGGATATAAATGACTTGCCTTCTATTTTAAAACTACAGTCTTTATTAAAGATAACTTTGCTGCATTGTACCCATTCCAAAACTGCACTATATCTCCTGCAATTCTGTATGCACTATGCTGCATTGTACCCATTCCTAAACTGCAATATATCTCCTGCAATGCTGTATAATTGTGGAACTGGGCATATGATATAGTATTCTTATTGTAGATTTGTAAGGCGCCAGAGTGCTCCGGTATTGCCGTACAGTAGGGAAAACAGGAACATACAAGGTAGACAAAATAAATGCCTCTAAAAGCAAGAGATGGGTTTTCAAAGAGCGTCTAAAGATTTGAAGGCTGTGGGAAAGCCTTATTGAGCGTGGTAGGGAATTCCATAAGTGGGGAGCAGCACGGGAGAAGTCTTGTAGGCAGCAGTGAACGGTGGTTACTAGAGATAAGACAAGGTGCAGGTCAGAGGTAGATCTAAGAGGGCGGGAGGGGGAGTATTTTGATATGAGATTTGAGATGTATGCAGGGGTGGTTTTGTTGAGGGCTTTGTAGGTAAGGGTGAGTAATTTGAATTTGATTCTGGAGGACACAAGGAGCCAGTGTAGGGATTTGCAAAGTGGTGCAGCAGATGTGAAGCGGAGAGAGAGGAAGATCAGTCTTGCTGCAGAATTTAATATCTATATATTTTTATAGCATTAATCATAATATGCTATACATTGGATAGGAGCCATTCACATCTGTCCCTGCATAGATTCTCTTCTTTTAAATTTCTATTTGTACCCCAGAGTGCCGAGGTCATTGTGAGTGATGGGATTCACATTCATTTATACTGTTTCTCTTGCTGAGGGACCCCTACGGTGCAAGAAAAAAAAAATCATTCTTACATGATTTTTTTTTAAATATAAATCTACATATTAGGACACATGTTCAGGAGTCAGGTTCTCTTATGATTATTCATTAATGGTGCATCTGGATGTACACAGCTCTAAAAACAAGATGGTCTTAGAAGAGAGAGGGGTGAAATGGAGGAACTGAAGATCACCATTAACATTTATATAATGTATTTTTAATGTGCGCTGCAGCGCCAGGAGTGTAATACCTGGTGCCACAGCATTGAATGGGTTAAACCCTGGCGCTGAGTGTGTAAATGTTTATTTAATTTTTTTTAAGTGAAATGTGTATATGTGTGTAGGCGTGCAGCACCGAAAGGGTTACCGCCCAATGGTGGGTGCTGGGAGTGTGTAAATGTATATTGTTTAAATGTATAAAATTAATATGTTTGATGTACAGGCGCTGCAGCGCCGGTAGTTAGCTGGTGTGCAACGCTGAAAGGATTAACTCAGCGCCGGGAGTTTAAAAATTTGTAAAATGTATTTCAAGTATAAAAGTGTTTTTAAAAACGGGATTTATACTTACGATAAATCTTTTTCTCTGAGTCCATCTGGGGGACACTCCTTAACCATGGGGACTTACAAAAGCAATCCCTCTGAAGGGTGGGACCGCTCTGATCTCCTTGCACACAGAACACTACGGCCAAAGGAGGCGTCCCCAGACGCAAATATATTAAATTGGTAGAATTTCGTAAAGGTATGGACCGAGGACCAGGTGGCTGCTCTGCACAGCTGGTCCGCCGTGGCTCCATTACGAGCCGCCCAAGACGCCCCAACCGACCCGGTAGAATGGGCAATAATACGTTTCGGCACAGGGAGATTAATACGGACATAAGCCTCCCTGATAGTCAGGGTAAGCCATCTGGCAATAGTTTGCTTAGATGCTGGCCATCCCCGTTTGGAAAAGTCAAACAACACAAATAGAGACTCTGCCTTACGCATCTTTGCAGATCTCTTAACATATATACGTAATGCCCTCACTACGTGCAAATATTTATTTGTCTTTGTTCCAGGAGTCTGAGGATCCTCTCTCTACGGGACCCTGTAGGGCAGGTTTTATCTGCAGCCCCAAGGCCTTGCTAGGACGTCCCTTACCAGTGGATCCCTTGTTCTTGCGCAGAACTCTGGGACTTCCCTGTCTTTTGTTCGGTTCTTGTCCAGCAACCACCAGCTGAGGACCTACCTCCTCCACTGGTACCTTGAACACGGGAATGCTCCTCTGGAGTGGGACCCTGCCCAGGAAAGATGCCACCATCTTTCCCAGCAGCTTCAAAGACCTGGCTACTGACAGCCTCTTGTCGGACAGGATCCTGCCTGTCCAGTCCATCTAGGACCTCAACTTGTCCTGTGGAGACAACCTTCTGCTGCGTACCAAGTCCCTCACTAGTCTCAAGAAATTCATTCTTAGACAAGGGATTCTCTGTGACCCTTTCAGACTCTAGAAGTTCGGTCATAGACTGAACAACTTGTCTAGCCTTAGCACCCTGAATGGGTGTGACTAAAACCTTTTCCCTTACTGAAAAATCTAAGCCTGTATAGCTTCGTCTGAACGAAGCAAATCGACAGCCCTGAGCTCTTTCTGATTTGACAGAAGCCAGCGAGGTAATTTTTTTCAAAACCTGAGGTGAGCTGGTCCCATGAATTCTATCACGATATTCTTGACCTACTCGTCTACCGAGGACCCTGTCTGCTGCCGGCCAAACCCAAGCAGCCGTCCTCCCACCCCACCCTCTTGAAACCAGAGGTGGGTGGTAGTCATGCTGCTGGTCTATCCGGCAGCTTGGCGGAAGCTCTCCGCGCCACAGGGGCAAAGGATGACCTTCCCCTACGGGACTGTCTCCTGGATTCCATGGCCCCTGGGACTGGTAGTCTGGCCTCTGCCAGACCCGCCCCCGTAAGGAGGCTGTCTGAAAGAACTAGGCCTAGCCCTAGGTCTTGGAGTATTTTCAGGCAAGGACGTCTTCTTGCCCCCTGAAGCCTGTAAAATCCAAGAGTCTAATTCTGGACCAAATAACATCCCACCCGTAGACGGGATGGATTCTAATGATCGTTTAGACTCTGAATCCGCATTCCAAGCCCTTAACCATAATGCCCTTCTAGCTACTACAGCTGTAGCTGAAATAGACTAAGCTATGGAGGCCGAATTATGGGCCGCTTCATATACATAGCCTGCTACCTCCCCTAGCTGCATGGCCAGAGGCAGTAAATCTGAATCCTGCAAGGCAGACTCTAACTGCCCTGCCCAGACTTCCATGGCCCTAGCTACCCAGGTAGAGGACAATGCTGGCCTGAGGCTAATACCGGCGGCCGAGAAGATCGATTCAGCAGGGATTCTAATTTCTTGTCAGTCGCATCCTGTAAGGACGCTGACCCGGGTACAGGTAGTGTAGTCTGACGAACCAATCTCGCCACAGGTGTATCTACCTTTGCCACCTGTTCCCAACGGGTCATATCCTCCTCCTGAAGGGGATACAATACGCCAAACTTCCTTGGCATAGAGAACCTTTTATCTGGATATTTCCAAGAGGCCTCTACAATATCCCTCAACTCAACTGAGGGAGGGAACCTGACCACCTGCTTAGAAGCCTTCTTAAAGAGGGAGCATTCCAAAGACTTCGTCTCCTCTACTTCAGCAAACCCCAGGGTCTGACAAACTGCTCTTACCAGGTCGTCCATACCCTGGTGCCTAGAGTTTCCTTCTGACTCTATAATGGACACATCTGAATCGTCCAGCAATTCCCCCTCCTCCTCTGAGGAACTCTCAGAGTCTGACACTGACCACAGCGCTTTAGCCGTTTGTCTACGTCTTTTAACACTACGCTTGTGTCTGGGGTTCTCCAGTAGATGGGTAAGCCGGTCCAGGCTTTTAGCCACCGCTGACCAACCCACCTCTCCCATCTGGGAAACCCCCGGGAGGGCTGGGGAGGGAAATACACTGACCCCTGGGGAAAATGACTCATCTGTCATTCCTACTGTTATACCCTGAGAAACCACAGATGTAGCTGGAATCTCAACTGGTCTAGATAACAGATTTACAAGGGTATTAACTCCCTGTGTTAAGGCAGCCGCCCACTCAGGAGGATCTACCGTTATGGTGGAGGTGTCTATAGGCTGTTTCACAGGAGCCACAGTGCAGGCTGCACAGAGCCCCCCCTGATCCAGCCGTTCACTTGTTAGTTTAACATTACATTTTGAACAGACATTATGTTTGGTACGTGTTGTTTTGCTTTTATCTGCCATCACAAGATAAGAAAAACTAAATCACGTTTCAAAATTCACAAACACTTCTCCAATTTATCAGAAAATACAGATTAGGTTATATTAACATATCATAGTATTTTTGATTTAAATAAGACAGGCTTGGAGAACTTTATAGTTTTCTCATAAACAACAGTTCTCTCAACACATCATAGTCTTATAATATACATGTCTACACATGCACACACATAAGAAATAAAAGTGATACTCAGCGGGGAAGATATGTGTCAACAGTGCACTTCTCTTCAAATGACTGCTGCAACTGTCCTCCTTTTGAAGCTTGACACCAAAAAGGGATCTTCCACGTGCTCACTCAGCGGGGGAGGGGAAGAGGTGCTTCTCAACACATTCCCCTACCACTGGAATCTCCTTCTGTGTCTCTGCTAACAGCGATTTCCCCATTCTACTTAGGTGAAATCCTGTTGCTTTATCTTTCTCACATTTTGCTACCACACCGCAAAATACAGGTACATATTTATCTATGAACCAGTAAAAAGATAGTATTTCTGTTCCTTTTCCTCTATATAGAGAGTATAAGGTATAATTAGTCAAGCTGAAAGGCTGCAGCAGGTTTTTCAGTAATGACTGCAATTAGCACAGAACACCTGGGCCCATTTAGCATTACATTTGGAACAGACAATATGTTTGGCACGCCCAAACACTTCCACAACCTTTATCAGAAAATACAGACTAGGTTATTTAACATATCATAGTATTTCTGATTAAATAAGACAGGTTTGGAGAACTTTATAGTTTTCCTTAAACACAGTTCTCTCAACACCTCATAGTCTTATAATACACATGCATACACAGAAGAAACAAAGTGATACTTAGCGTGGAAGATATGTGTCAACAGTGCACTTCTCTACAAATGACTGTTGCATCTGTCCTCCTTTTGAACTTTGGCGCCAAAAAGGATCTTCCAGGTGCTCACTCAGCGGGGGGAAGCGGTGTTCCTCAAACACATTCCCCTTCCACTGGCTCTTCTTCTGTGTTGTTTACTTTAACAGCGTTTTGCCCTTTCTCTTATATTAGGGGAAAACCTGTTAGAATGTGTTCCCCGCTAGCGCTATTCAAAGCGCGCCATGCTCAAGAATTCACTGCCATCCCCATGGGAGGAGGAACTTGGTATACTCCAGCTGGCTTCCGGGGAACCTCAGCAGTAAAGGCGCTCTCTGCCTAATGGCAGCGCCCGTTCTGCATCAGCGGGGAGAGTCTCTTGCCGACTGCTTCCCGCTGTGAGAAGCGCTTCTTACCTCTCTGTCAGCCGACAGGCGCTTCTCCCACGAGTTAGCTCCGTTTACACGGAGCCTCTCGCCACTGTCAAAAGAAAAAAACTGCAAAAGAAAAGGAAAAAACCTATAACCAGTGAACCCTGTTCACTGTCTCTCTTGGAGCTCTTCAGGTACAACCTTCTTCCAAGGGCACCCAATTTAAACTGAGGTATGTGGGAATTGGCGGGGGTTATATGCTGTCAGCTGAAAAAAGTTAACTCTTTGGATGCCAGACTCCTCCCCCCGACTCAACCCCATGGTTAAGGAGTGTCCCCCAGATGGATGAAAGAGAAATGTATATTTAATAATGAAAATGCACTTATCCTCCCTGGTGATCCAGCGGGAGCTGCCGTGGAGTCTTCACCCCCCCGGCATCCAGCTTTCAGTGGATAGCAGAGGGGTTTACAACACAGCCTCCTGGATTCAAATGAACCCAGTAGATGCAGCGCCACCTGGGGGTCCCAGCAGACTGAGCTGCATATTGGAGCTCAGAGATACGTGTCAGGTAGGTAACTTCTGTTGGTGGGTGGGAATATTAACTGTTTTTTAAGTTTGTGTTGGCGAGAGGACATCCAAGATGAAATGGAAGAAAGACAGTCAGTAACGAGGGCCAACACTGATGATGAGATCAGGAGAGGATAGATATATTTGGGATCAGCAGCATAGAGAGGATACTGAAATCCAAAGGAGCTTATTTGTTTTCCAAGAGAGGTGGTGTAGATAGAGAACAGCAGAGGACCTAGCACCGAGACTTGTGGTACTCTAACTGATGAAGGAAGCAAAGCAGAAGTGGATCCAGAGAAATTAAAGATGAAAGAGCGATTAGATAGGTAGGATGAGAACCAGGATAAGACAGTGTCTTGAAAAACTGGGGATTGTAGAGTTTGTATGAGAAGAGAGTGGTCAACAGTGTCATATGCAGCAGAGATCCAGGACAATTAGAAAAGAGTAATGGCCTCTAGTTTTCACAGTGATCACATCATTTATGGGATACAGTGTGGATATTGTAAACGGGAATATGGTGTTTTAAATGGTTAAGTGGAATTTGTGTTTTATGAGTTATTATAGTCACCGTGATTTGTCAAAATAGCCCCGGTGTGAGATATATAATATCTATGCTGTAGTGTGATGTACTATTGAGAATATATGGAGGTTGATATGTATGCAGATAATACAAAAACAATGGTGTTATGTATTATGCATTTCTGATATAGTGAGGATTTTGTGTTGATTCTATATGGATTGTATATAGGATTAGCAGTGCATTTACATATTGGAAAATATGTATGAGTTTAATGTTACCTGGGACACATGTATACATATATCCAAACACAAAAAGATTTTACACATTTATGAGATACAGAAAGAAATTAATACTGTAGTGATCATAGAGGAATTACAGTTATAAGGATCAACCTATAACATATTTAGGGGGAATAAGGCCTAATTTTAACTGCAGTGTAAATATGGTATATCAAAGGAATCCATTGATAAATTGAGCTACTAAAGTGTAAAATGTGAAGTCAGAGGGTCTGTTGGATGTTTATTCTGTGGCTCTGCACATCCCGATGTTAGAAGATAAGTGTCACCTGTGTTAGCTTCAAAGACCTCATAGGACGAGCTATATCATGGCATAGGTTGGAGTTTTGACACCTGAATAGACTTTTAGGACTCGCTCAACATGTTGTCTGGCACAAGGAGACCATGTGATGAATGGCTATATTTTATACAGACAAAATAATTAAGTTTTCAGATATGCCACTTAACATCAATAAAAGTAATGATTAAAAACATATTCCTCAATAGCATGATGAAGGGCAGTTCATATGTCAAATTAAGAATTCTGGCACACAGAGAAGTTGAGGAAATTAGTATAAGCTCAACCGATACCCTGTACCTAGGTCTGTATATAAAGTCATAGGGGATTTATTAATAATAAAATCGGGTCTGTGTGACACTACACAGAAAAGTTAGGTCACATAATAGAATTGGGCAGTAAATCAGACAACATTCAAATGGTGATTGTAAAATTTTTCACAGACCACAACCCCTTGGGGTGGGGTAAGGTGTAAAGGTGTCTTTAACAAGCTGAGACCAGTTACAAGAAACTGTCAGTCTTTTGGGATATCGATCATTATTGCTAAACTGTCCATCTTCAAGTCAATTTCCCTTGGCTCAGAACATACCACTTATCTGTAAGTTATACTATGAATTTAATCCCTTTATTTTAAACTGTTTTGCATTTGTGTATGTTATGTCAATTGTTTATTAATTATTTTTTATAACCCATAATCATTGTACTTTTTGTATATTGAATGTAAAAATATAATCGTGATGTCTTTATTGCTCTAAATGAATTCACCACCTGTCTAGAAGAGATTGCTTGACCTTTCACTGCAGAGGTGTGAATCGTGAATACATTGGTATACCTAGCCGAGTGTGCTTGCATGTACATTTGTGTCACAGAGCTTTGAGGGGCTAAGTGTTAACCTTTTGATTGTTGGTGTGTTCCTTGCTAAGCTGTGGGTAACAAAGAGTGCTCATTGTATGCCAGTGTGAGACAGTATATTGGGGTTCTATTGTTCTTATTCAATAAGTGGTGGCAAACCTGAAGTGTGTGGGGGTGCGAGATCGCTGTTGTGGGGGCGATTCAGCAGGTCTATAACCTGTGTGATAGGTAAAGAAAAAGAGACTGAATGCTGGAATCGTGGGTAACCTCATACAGTAAACACTTCCAAGCCACAAGTGCGCATAGTGCGGTTTGTGACAGGTGATATATTGTTTGACGGTGTGAATATAGGATAAGATATTAAATCAGGGGGTAGCCAGAGGGGGATATTCCTGACAAATACTTGTTGTATTCGAACAATATGGAGAAAAGGCAATGAACGGTCTTAGATGCAAAGTAGTTGTTTATTCAGTACAGGTTACAGCGTGATTGTCATAAAGGTGTCAGAATCAGCTGGCATTTTATAAGGTACAGAGTCTATTTTTAGCATACATATCTTTTATACCCAAAGTGACAATCATATTTCTAAACCAATCAAGAATCTTCTTAATTATGTACAATGTAAATATTATATAGAGAACCCTGTGAGAACTGGATTTTAATATAGTGTATAGGACTGGAGAAGGTTTAGCTTATGAAAGATAAAAGTGTGTGGTTATGTAAGAAACCCATCTAGGAAAAGGATATAAAGATAGCGTGTGCACAGTGACGCAGGAAGTACACGTCATTCTCCTATTTTAATTCTTCTTCCTAATTCTTAAAGATACAATATCTTAGTTATTCTATTCTGGTAGGTTATATTTATAACAAATGTAGAAAAATACCTCTGATAAGGTATTTTATGTACTCAGACAACACAAAGTTTTGTTCTACCCTCTTTGATTGTTTAATTAAAACACTAAATAAAATTTATATATATATTATATATATACATACATACATACACTCACAGTATATACACATTAATGTAATCAAACTTGTTTCATATCCAATACCTTTTGCCATGTGTGAATTTTTTGATGTTCAACAAAACATGATTTCTGTGTAAAACTTTTCCCACATTCAGAACATGTAAATTGGTTCTCACCTGTGTGAGTTCTCTGATGTGTAACAAGAGATAATTTACATGTAAAACATTTCCCGCACTCAGAACACTCAAAATGGTTTCTCACCTGTGTGAGTTCTCTGATGTCTAACAAGAGATGATTTACATGTAAAACATTTCCAGCACTCAGAACATGTAAATTGGTTCTCACCTGTGTGAGTTCTCTGATGTGCAACAAGAGATAATTTACGTGTAAAACATTTCCCACATTTAGAACATGTAAACCGTGTCTCACCTGTGTGAGTTCTCTGATGTTCAATAAGATGTGATTTATGTGTAAAACATTTCCCACACTCAGAACATGTAAATGGTTTCTTACCTGTGTGAGTTTTCTGATGTTCAGCAAGACTTGACTTATGTGTAAAACATTTCCTGCACTCTGAACATGTAAATGGTTTCTCACCTGTGTGTATTCTCTGATGTCTAACAAGAGATAATTTACGTGTAAAACATTTCCCACACTCAGAACATGTAAACCGTGTCTCACCTGTGTGAGTTTTCTGATGTTCAGCAAGACTTGACTTATGTGTAAAACATTTCCTGCACTCTGAACATGTAAATGGTTTCTCACCTGTGTGAGTTCTCTGATGTCTAACAAGAGATGATTTACATGTAAAACATTTCCCACACTCAGAACATGTAAACTGTGTCTCACCTGTGTGAGTTTGGTGATGTTCAACAAGAGATGATTTACGACTAAAACATTTCCCACACTCAGAACATGTAAATGGTTTCTCACCTGTGTGAGTTCTCTGATGTCTAACAAGAGATAATTTATGTGCAAAACATTTCCCACACTCAGAACATGTAAACTGTGTCTCATCTGTGTGAATTTGCTGATGTTCAACAAGAGATGATTTACGTGTAAAACATTTCCCACACTCAGAACATGTGAATGGTTTCTCACCTGTGTGAGTTCTCTGATGTCTGACAAGAGATAATTTACGTGCAAAACATTTCCCACCCTCAGGACATAGAGATATTGTAACATCTGTATGAGCTGTACTATGTGTAACAATATCTATATTATCAGAAGAATATTCCTCATGATTAGATCGATCAGATGATTTATCTACTCTGTGAAGTACTGGATGTATATTTAGGGTAGTGGGGTTTCCTCCTGGAGAATCTTGTGTGATGTTATTTTCTGTTTCAAAATCCGTAGATAAAATTAATTTTCCATCTGAGATATTCCTGTGTTTGCATCCATCTGCTGGAAATAAAATAAAGGTATGGGTATAGACATTGGAATTTAGATTGTTTAACATATGAACATATTATACCCCAAATTATAGTAGCATACACTATATGGGCAAAAGTATTTGGCCACACCTGTTAATTGTGCAAAAGTCAGTAGTTAGGGCACTATGCTAATCAAAATTTATAGTATGCTGCTCCTTGTTAATTATCAATTTACATTCACCAAGATATCTAAGAGGTGCACAACTAAAAAAATTATGGATAGACTTGCCACTGACAAGTGGATCTGTTGGATATAAGAACGCTTATGTAAAGGTATGGTTTATGGTGTCTAATGTATGATCCTAGTCAAAAATGATATACAACTATGAATATGACAAAATGGTAATGCACAACGATAAATGATGAAAGGTAAATGCATGAGATCTCTTATGAGAGTATTTAGCATTAACCCTGCTGTTCTGCTCTGGTCTACTATACTCATGTACTGTTCGGGTTGATATGACCCATATCATAAAATTACACTTTTTCTTAATATTCAAACAAGGGATATTCTCCAAACTTTTATTACAGTAAAAATTGGAAGCTTTTAGGAACAACAGCACCTCAACGAAGGGGAAGTAAAATCACACAGCTGGGTCAACGACTAATAGGGCGCATGGTGCTTAAAAGTCTTCCACACTCTGTTGATTCCGTAGCTGAAGAATTCCGAACTTTCACTGGCATTAATCTAAGCATAAAAACTGTGCGGCAGGCGCCTCACATCACCAAGACCAATGCCAAGTGTCGGACAGAGTAAAGTAAAGCACACTGACACTGGACTGTGGAGCAGTGGAAACGTGTTCTGTGCAGTGATGAATCACGCTGCTGTTTGTCAGTCACATGGGCGACTTTGGGTTTGGTGGATGCCGGGAGAAAGTTACCTGCTTGACTGCATTATGCCAACTGTGAAGTTTGTTGGAGAGATAATGGTATGGTGCTGTTTTTCAGGGTTTGGGCAAGGCCCCTGATCTCCAGTGAAGGGCAATCTTAATGCTTCCGCATACCAAGGGCTAGATTTACTAAGCTGCGGGTTTGAAAAAGTGGGGATGTTGCCTATAGCAACCAATCAGATTCTAGCTGTCATTTTGTAGAAAGCACTAAATAAATGAAAGCTAGAATCTGATTGGTTGCTATAGGCAACATCCCCACTTTTTCAAACCCGCAGCTTAGTAAATCTAGCCCCAAGTCATTTTGGACAATCCTGATTCCAACTTTGTGGAAACAGTTAGGGGAAGGCCCTTTACTGTTCCCACAAGACTGTGTTCCAGTGCACAAAGCAAGGACTACAAATACATGGTTCGATAAGTTTGGTGTGGAAGAATTTGACTGGCTTGCACAGAGCCCTGACCTCAACCCCATCGAACACCTTTGGGATGAACTGGAACAGAGATTGCGAGCCAGGCCTTCTCGTCCAACATCAGTGCCTGACCTCATAAATGCTCTACAGAATGAATGGGCAAAAATTCCCACAGAAACACTATAACATCTTGTGAAAAGCCTTACAAGAAGAGTGGAAGCGGTTATCGTTGCAAACGGGGGACCAACTCCATATTAAAGTATATGTATTTGAATACATCATTACAGTCCCTGTTGGTGTAATGGTCAAGCGTCCGAATACTTTTGCCCATATAGTGTGTTACTATAAGTAAGTAACTGTATTACCAAGCACATTGCATAAGCCCAGCTACAGTAACATTTCCTAATCATACACATTGCCCAGCCAGCATCCTAGAACAGGAAGACATATTAGCCAGGAAGACTCATTAGCCAGTGACAATGCCCAACCAGACACTGCCCTCACGTACAAACACTGGAGCCTCAAAAGTAGAGTAGACATGGGTGAAATTAGCAGCGAGACCTGGATATGGGTTTACACTACTCTTAGGTCTCACATCCTTGCACAGAGCAAAGGAGAGTAACAGAACAGATGGGGAGGATAGAGTAGGGCACAGATGGGCAACAGCACAAATTAATGTACAAGGGCAAAGCACTGTACAGGGTCAGATCAGCAGAATAAAGAGCAATAGTATAGAGCATACAAGCACGTAGACTGGAGGGGAGCTATTGTGCAGTGACAGGTGTGTGCAGGCAGGTGGAGTTTGTGTGAAGTGTACTTTCTGATGGGGTGTATGTGATCTTAGAGGGAGGAGAATAAAAAGGATTTATGTACTTATGTTAAATCCGTTTCTCTGATTCCGTCTGGGGGACACTGCTTACCATGGGGTTGTGGAGGGAGCTTGGGGAGTTGGCACCTAACTAGTTAACTTTTAGTACTGCCGACAGACCCCTGCCCTCTACAATCCCCCTGCCTCTTCCTCTTCCTGTGAGTTAATTAAAAAGCCCCAAGTAGAAAAGGCCAATCAACCCAAAGGACACAGAAGAAAAGCAGAAGGGAGGGATCGCAGTGTCCCCCAGACGGAATCAGACAAACGGATTTAACGTAAGTACATAAATCCTCTTTTCTCTTTCATCCAGTCTGGGGGACACTGCTTACCATGGGGACGTTCTAAAGCAGCCCCCCAAGGGTGGGACTACTCTGAAAATCCCGCTCGTAAAGCATTACGAGCAAAATTTGCATCCGCAGATGCAAATACATTAAACTGGTAAAATTTTGTAAAGGTGTGGACAGAGGACCAGGTGGCTGCCCTGCAAAGCTGGTCTGCAGAAGCCCCATTTCTCGCTGCCCACGACGCCCCTACCGAACTGGTGGAATGAGCCGTAAGTCTCTCCGGCACAGGACGGTTAGCCTTTATGTAAGCTTGCTTAATGCTTGCCGTATTCCATCTTGCAACTGTCTTAAGACTAGCATTATAAAGAACAAACAGAGAATCAGTACGTGTAATCTGAGAAGTTCTCTTGACATAAATGCGGAGAGCCCTAACCACATCTAACTTTTCCATAGACTGTTGATCCGAATGGGAAGTAGATGAGAAGACCGGAACTACAATTTCCTGGTTCAGATGGAAAGCCGAAACTACTTTTGGAACGAAGAAAGGAAAGGTTCTTAACACCGCTTTGTCCTCGTGGAAAACCAGATATGGTTCCCGACAAGACAGAGCTCCTAATTCTGAAAGCCTACGTGCAGATGCAATAGCCAAAAGAAAGAGGACCTTCCAGGTCAACCACATCTAACTTTTCCATAGACTGTTGATCCGAATGGGAAGTAGATGAGAAGACCGGAACTACAATTTCCTGGTTCAGATGGAAAGCCGAAACTACTTTTGGAACGAAGAAAGGGAAGGTTCTTAACACCGCTCTGTCCTCGTGGAAAACCAGATATGGTTCCCGACAAGACAGAGCTTCTAATTCTGAAAGCCTACGTGCAGATGCAATAGCCAAAAGAAAGAGGACCTTCCAGGTCAACCACTTCAAATCTGCCACAAGTAATGGCTCAAAAGGAGGCCCCTTAAGCATATCCAGTACCAGGTTGAGATCCCATGGTGCTGTGGGCGGAACATAGGGAGGCTGAATATGCAAGACTCCCTGGAGGAAAGACCTAATATCTGTTAAATCCGCTAATTTCATATGAAAAAATACTGAAAGTGCCGATACCTGGACTTTTAGGGAACCTAACCTAAGACCTGCTTCCAGGCCATCCTGAAGGAAAGCCAACAAGCGAGGGAGGCGAAAAGAGGACGAGTGACATGTTTTATTTTCGCACCATCTGATGTAGGCTCTCCAAATCCGGTGATAGATGCGAGCTGAAATTGGCTTTGTGGCTCGCATCATATTATTCACTACGCTGGAGGAAAAACCTCTAGCCCTCCAGAGGCTGGCTTCAACAGCCATGCCGTTAAAGTGAGCTGAGGTAAATTCTGGTGATGGAAGGGACCTTGCAGAAGAAGGTCGTCTCGAGACGGAAGACGAAAACCTTGTCCTTCCGCCATAGAGATTATGTCCGCGTACCAGACTCGGCGCGGCCACGAGGGAGCTATTAGAATTACTGGCAGACCGCTCTGCCTTACTCATCTGAGTACGCGAGGAAGCATGGGAATCGGAGGAAACAGGTATCCCAACCTGAACACCCATGACATTGTCATAACGTCCACTGCCACCGCTAAGGGGTCTCTTGCCCTTGCGCAAAACCTGTGAACCTTTCTGTTGTGTCTGGAGGCCATGAGATCTATGTCCGGAAGACCCCACCTCTGAACCAGAGACTGGAAAACTTCCGGATGGAGTGACCACTCCGCCGGCATCATCTGGTGTCGACTTAAGTAGTCGGCCTCCCAATTCTTTATTCCTGGAATTAAAACTGCCGATATTGCTGTAACAAATTGTTCTGCCCAAATTAAAATTTGAGCTGCAATATTCATTGCCGCTGCACTCCTGGTTCCTCCTTGCCTGTTGACATATGCCACGGCCGTGGCATTGTCGGACTGAACTCAGACAGGGTGGCCCTGAAGGAGGGACTGGGCCCCCCGGAGCGCCAAAAGAATAGCTTTCAACTCCAGTACGTTTATTGATAGGGCTGATTCCTGAACCGACCAAAGTCCCTGGAGCCGGAGGTGCAGAATTACCGCCCCCCAAACTTTCAGGCTGGCGTCCGTTGTGGCTATGATCCATGGCCATGGAGCGAAGGACCTGCCCATTGTCATGTGATCCTGAATCAGCCATCACTGAAGCGATTTTCTCGCCCTTGGAGATAGAGAGATCCTCTGGAGATCCAAACGTAGGTGGGATCCTGACCATTTCGTCAATAGATCCCCCTGAAAACAACGAGAATGGGCTCGACTGAAGGGGATGGTCTCGAAGAAGGCCACCATCTTTCCCAGCAGCCGCATGCATAAGTGCATTGAGGGGTTGCGAGAAGACAAGACCTGAGTTGTTATACTCTGAATTGAACTGATCTTCTCAACAGGTAGGAACACCCTATGCTGGCTGGTGTCCATAATAAGCCCTAGGAAAGCCATGCATTTACACGGAACCATCTGGGATTTCTTTAAATCTATTAGCCATCCATGGCCCTCGAGAACCGCCAAGGTGAGGGATAAGTGATGACGTAAGCAATTCTCTGTGGAGGATTTGATGAGCAGGTCGTCCAAATAAGGCACGACCTGAACTCCCTGAGGGTGAAGACATGCTGCCATAACTGACATCTGACATGATCTTCGTGAAAAACCCTCAGTGCTGTTGAGAGGCCGAAGGGGAGGGCCCGAAACTGATAGTGGAAGGATCCCACCAAGAATCTTAGGAGAGACTGATGGTGGATCCAAATGGGAATGTGGAGGTATGCGTCTTTTATGACTATAGACGCCATAAACTGATCCTTCTCTAAGCCATTTATCACCGACCTTAGGGATTCCATCCGAAATTCGTCCACCGTTAAGTGCACATTGAGACCCTTTAAGTTTAGATGGGACGAAAGGAGCTGTCCGGCTTCTTGACCAGAAACAGGTTTGAATAAAACCCCTGTCCTTTCTGGTAATCTGGGACCCTGCAGATAACTCTTTGAGAAAGAAGAGAGGCAACACAATACTGTATTGCCTACCTTCTTGATGGATCTCGGGGTAGCGGAGTCAGGAAGAAACGATGTGGGACCGGGCCCAGCAGGTCTATCCTGTACCCCTCTGATATAATACCCCGAATCCAAGGATCTTGGGAGGACGCTGCCCACTGTTCCTGAAACAAAGACAGACGTCTCCCCACTGGTGCCCCCTCCGGAACAAAGTGGTCGTCAGGACGCAGGCTTCTCCTGGGTCTTGGAGGCCTGGCGCCTAGCTGCAAACGAGGATCTCCCCCTGGCAGAGGAGCCTCGAGAATTTGGCTGTCTGCCTCTAAAGGACTGTCCACTAGGTAAGGAGGTCCCCCGAAAGGAGCTGACCCGAGGGTTTCGGCTTCTGCTAGGGAATACCGGCAAGGAAGTGCTTTTGCCTCCCGTTGCCTGTGAGATCAGGGTATCCAATTCCGGGTCGAACAAACCTGCTGCTGAAAAAGGAATGGTTTCCACAGACTTTTTTGATTCTGCATCTCCTTCCCAGTATTTCAGCCATAACGTTCTTATTGCTGAAATAGATGCAGCCTGAATAGAAGAGGATACAGCCGCTGAGTTCTGGGCCGCCTCATAAAGGTACCCTGATGCCTCCTTCAAATGCAAAGCCAGGGGAAGTAAATCAGAGTCCTGCAAGGCCTCTGCCAGCTGGTCTGCTCATGCTTCCATGGCTCTAGCCACCCAAGCTGAAGCAAATGTGGGCCTAAAGGAAGAACCGGCAGCCGCAAATATAGATTTTAGCTGGGATTCCACTCTGCGGTCATTGACATCCCGCAGAGATGCAGAACCTGGAGCTGGAAGTAAAGTGTGCTTGGCCAATCGGGCTATTGGAATATCCACTTTTGGAGTACTCTCCCAGCGAACCACATCTTCCTCCTGCAATGGATACAGGGAAGAGAAACTTTTGGGGACAGAGAACCTCTTATTAGGCTGTTTCCAGGATCCTTCTGCAATATCATTAAGCTCTACGGAAGGGAGAAAACGGATAGCCTTTCTTTTGGCATTCTTAAAGAGACTTCTGTCTCTAGGAGTAGTATCCTCCGGTTCTGGGAGGTCCAACGCTTGTCTCACTGCTAAAACCAAATCATTAATAAATTGGCTTTTAGAGCTTTCTTCCTGTTCCAAAGGTTGAACCTGGTCAGGATCAGAATTAATTTCCCCCTCTTCCTCTGAAAACTCCTCAGAGTCTGAAAGGACCATAAGGGTATTACCAGATCTAGGCCTCATTCTTTTAGCAGGCGGAATGTTTGGAGTAACTGGTTTAGTTTATCCAAACCCTTTATAAATGCTGCAGACCATGCCGGTTCTGTGGGAACAGGGGCTTGGTCTGTATGAGAAGAGGAAGGTCCTGGTATAGACGTTCCAATAGAACCTGTGGTAACAGGGAGGCCCAACTGAGTACTAGTATTATTAGCCACCGAAGTAGCCACAGTAGATAGCAATTGATTAGGTTGAAAAACCATCTGTGCTAAAGAGGAAACCGACTGTGACAGGGAGCTCACCCAGGCCGGATCCTCCGTCAGTGGGGCTGAAATATGCTGGGCTTGCGCAGGGGGGACCCCTGCCTCGCAGACAGAGCAGAGCGCCAACGGGTCCTTCTGCCCACAGGGTAATTTTACATTACATTTAGAACATGTAAAACATTTTGCAATAGGGCTCTTTCCCTTATCTGACATTTCTTAATAAAGGAAGGCACACCAAACACACAGACTTAAATTGTTAAATTTAGCTGAGTAGAGAGAGAGATATAAATGTGTGGAGAGAAAAGTGTACACTACAAGTAATCAACTAATCTAGATATAAAAGTTGTACTTGTAAAATGTTAAACACGAAATAATACTTAAGCAAGTAGGAGAACTATAATATAACTCCTACTAGCTCCTTGTACACAGCAATACAAAATATGTGTTTAAATAAATCAGATACTTAGCCCATAGGCCAAACAAGGGAGAAGTCCAACAGCAGTATCCTGGTGCCTGCTCCCTCAGATCTGTTCTCTCTTCCCGGGCTTCTCCTTGGCGCCAGAAGACTGGGATAAACCATCTCTCTCTCTGGAAGGAGGGGGAGCTCTATGTGTTAGCTCCCACCCTTCAGTAATGCTGCCTCTGCAGCGATTCTGTGCCTGAATAAAAAATTAAAAGTATTATGTGGCAGAGTAGTGGAGGAGGTCTCCGCAGCGGATAATACCAGATGCCCCCTCCTATGTATGAGGGGGGATCCTGGTATAGCCCCATTCTCCTCTACTCTGAATCAAAGATGGCCACCGTCAATGCAGTATCCGATAACCGGCGCTCTATGCCTGCAGTGGCAGCGGCGGTTATCGGGGAGGCTCCGGGAGTGACAGCGGTCCGTGAGACCGCTTGTCACTCCTAATTCAGGCACCAATTTCTTCAATCTCCTCCTGTCCCTGTCAGTGAGAGCCGCTGGCTCCCATCTGACAGGGTAGTGCCTGCGCTGCCCTGCTGTGAGTGTGTTCTCTATATTAGAGCACACTCCAGCTCTGCCACCTGTAAAAAAACGGCTGACAGCATATCACCCCCGCCAATTCCCACATACCTCAGTTTGATTACAAAAGCCATTAGGAAGATAGGCCAATCAACCAAGACACACCACTCAACAGAGGGGGGAGTGGAGACAAAACAACGAAAAGACGGGGGGGATCGGAGTGTCCCCCAGATGGAGTCAGAGAAAAAGATTTATCGTAAGTATAAATCCCGTTTTCTCTTTCATCCATCTGGGGGACACTCCTTAACCATGGGGACTTACAAAAGCAATCCCTCTGAAGGGTGGGACCGCTCTGATCTCCTTGCACGCAGAACACTACGGTCAAAGGAGGCGTCCCCAGACGCAAATATATTAAATTGGTAGAATTTCTTAAAGGTATGGACAGAGGACCAGGTGGCTGTTCTGCACAGCTGGTCCGCCGTGGCTCCATTACGAGCCGGCCAAGAGGCCCCAACCAACCGGGTAGAATGGGCAACAATACGTTTCGGCACAGGGAGATTAATACTTTGGACATAAGCCTCCCTGATAGTCAGGGTAAGCCATCTGGCAATAGTTTGCTTAGATGCTGGCCATCCCCGTTTGGAAAAGTCAAACAACACAAATAGAGACTCTGTCTTACGCACCTTTGCAGATCTCTTAACATATATACGTAATGCCCTCACTACGTCCAAATATTTATTTGTCTTTGTTCTTCTGTTTGGGTCTTGTCCAGCAACCACCAGCTGAGGACCTACCTCCTCTACTGGTACCTCGAGCACGGGAATGCTCCTCTGGGTTGGGACCCTGCCCAGGGTAAGGTCGTGAAAGATGTCACCATCTTTCCCAGCAGCTTCAAAGACCTGGCTACTGACAGCCTCTTGTCTGACAGGATCCTGCCTGTCCACTCCATCTAGGACCTCAACTTGTCCTGTGGAGACAACCTTCTGCTGCGTACCAAGTCCCTCACTAGTCTCAAGAAACTCATTCTTAGACAAGGGATTCTCTGTGACCCTTTCAGACTCTAGAAGTTCGGTCATAGACTGAATAACTCGTCTAGCCTTAGCACCCTGAATGGGAGTGACTAAAACCTTTTCCCTTATTGGAAATTCTAAGCCTGTATAGCTTCGTCTGAACGAAGCAAATCGACAGTCCTGAGCTCTTTCTGATTTGACAGAAGCTAGCGAGGTAATTTTTTTCCAAAACCTGAGGTGAGCTGGTCCCATGAATTCTATCACGATATTCTGGACCTACTCGTCTACCGAGGACCATGTCTGCTGCCGGGCAAACCCAAGCAGCCATCCTCCCACCCCACCCTCTTGAACCAGAGGTGGGTGGTAGTCATGCCGCTGGACTATCCGGCAGCTTGGCGGAAGAAGCTCTCCGCGCCACAGGGGCAAAGGATGACCTTCCCCTAAGGGACTGTCTCCTGGATTCCACGGCCCCTGGATCGGTTGTCTGGCCTCTGCCAGACCCGCCCCCGTAACGAGGCTGTCTGAAAGAACTAAACCTAGGCCTAGCCCTAGGTCTTGGAGTATTTACAGGCAAGGATGTCTTCTTGCCCCCTGAAGCCTGTAAAATCCAAGAGTCTAATTCTGGACCAAAAAACATCCCACCCGTATACGGGATGGATTCTAATGATCGTTTAGACTCTGCATCCGCATTCCAAGCCTTTAACCATAACGCCCTTCTAGCTACTACAGCTGTAGCTGAAATAGACGAAGCTATGGAGGCCAAATTATGGGCCGCTTCATATACATAGCCTGCTGCCTCCCTTAGCTGCATGGCCAGAGGCAGTAATCTGAATCCTGCAAGGCAGACTCTAACTGCCCTGCCCAGACTTCCATGGCCCTAGCTACCCAGGTAGAGGACAATGCTGGCCTGAGGCTAATACCGGCGGCCGAGAAGATCGACTTCAGCAGGGATTCTAATTTCTTGTCAGTCGCGTCCTGTAAGGTCGCTGACCCAGGTACAGGTAGTGTAGTCTGACGAACCAATCTCGCCACAGGTGTATCTACCTTTGCCACCTGTTCCCAACGGGTCATATCCTCCTCCTGAAGGGGATACAATACGCCAAACTTCCTTGGCATAGAGAACCTTTTATCTGGATTTTTCCAAGAGGCCTCTACAATATCCCTCAACTCAACTGAGGGAGGGAACCTGACCACCTACTTAGAAGCCTTCTTAAAGAGGGAGCGGTCCAAAGACTTTGTCTCCTCTACTTCAGCAAACCCCAGGGTCTGACGAACTGCTCTTACCAGATCGTCCATACCCTGGTGCCTAGAGTTTCCTTCTGACTCTATAATGGACACATCTGAATCGTCCAACAATTCCCCCTCCTCCTCTGAGGAACTCTCAGAGTCTGACACTGACCACAGCGCTTTAGCTGTTTGTCTACGTCTTTTAACACTACGCTTGTGTCTGGAGTTCTCCAGTAGATGGGTAAGCCGGTCCAGGCTTTTAGCCACCGCTGACCAACCCACCTCTCCCATCTGGGAAACCCCTGGGAGGGCTGGGGAGGGAAATACGCCGACCCCTGGAGAAAATGACTCATCTGTCATTCCTACTGTTATACCCTGAGAAACCACAGATGTAGCTGGGATCTCAACTGGTTTAGATAACAGATTTACAAGGGTATTAACACCCTGTGTTAAGGCAGCCACCCACTCAGGAGGATCTACCGTTATGGTGGAGGTGTCTATAGGCTGTTTCACAGGAGCCACAGTGCAGAGCCCCCCCTGATCCAGCCGTTTATTTGTTAGTTTAACATTACATTTTGAACAGACATTATGTTTGGTACGTGTTGTTTTGCTTTTATCTGCCATCACAAGATAAGAAAAACTAAATCACGTCTCAAAATTCACAAACACTTCTCCAATTTATCAGAAAATACAGATTAGGTTATATTAACATATCATAGTATTTCTGATTTAAATAAGACAGGCTTGGAGAACTTTATAGTTTTCTCATAAACAACAGTTCTCTCAACACATCATTTTCTTATAATATACATGTCTACACATGCACACACATAAAAATTAAAAGTGATACTCAGCGGGGAAGATATGTGTCAACAGTGCACTTCTCTTCAAATGACTGCTGCAACTGTCCTCCTTTTTAAGCTTGGCGCCAAAAAGGGATCTTCCACGTGCTCACTCAGCGGGGGAGGGGAAGAGGTGTTTCTCAACACATTCCCCTACCACTGGAATCTCCTTCTGTGTCTCTGCTAACAGTGATTTCCCCAATCTACTTAGGTGAAATCCTGTTGCTTTATCTGACTCACATTTTGCTACCACACCGCAAAATACAGGTACATATTTATCTATGAACCAGTCAAAAGATAGTATTTCTGTTCCTTTTCCTCTATATAGAGAGTATAAGGTATAATTTTTTTAGTCAAGCTGAAAGGCTGCAGCAGGTTTTTCAGTAATGACTGCAATTAGCACAGAACATCTGGGCCCATTTAGCATTACATTTGGAACAGACAATATGTTTGGCACGCCCAAACACTTCCACACCCTTTATCAGAAAATACAGACTAGGTTATTTAACATATCATAGTATTTCTGATTAAATAAGACAGGTTTGGAGAACTTTATAGGTTTCCTTAAACACAGTTCTCTCAACACCTCATAGTCTTATAATACACATGCATATACAGAAGAAAAAAAGTGATACTTAGCGTGGAAGATATGTGTCAACAGTGCACTTCTCTTCAAATGACTGCTACAACTGTCCTCCTTTTGAAGCTTGGCGCCAAAAATGGGATCTTCCACGTGCTCACTCAGCGGGGGGGGAAGCGGTGTTCCTCAAACACATTCCCCTTCCACTGGCTCTCCTTCTGTGTTGTTTACCTTAACAGTGTTTTGCCCTTTCTCTTATATTAGGGGAAAACCTGTTAGAATGTGTTCCCCACTAGCGCTACTCAAAGCGCGCCATCCTCAAGAATTCACTGCCATCCCCATGGGAGGAGGAACTTGGTATACTCCAACTGGCTTCCGGGGAACCTCAGCAGTAAAAGCTCTCTCTGCCTAATGGCAGCGCCCGTCCTGCATCAGCGGGGAGAGTCTCTTGCAGACTGCTTCCCGCTGTGAGAAGCGCTTCTTACCTCTCTGTCAGCGGGGCCGCCCCCCCCCCCCCCCGACAGGCGCTTCTCCCACAAGTCAGCTCCGTTTGCACGGAGCCTCTCGCCACTGTCAAAAGAAAAAAACTGCAAAAGAAAAGGAAAAAACCTATAACCAGTGAACCCTGTTCACTGTCTCTCTTGGAGCTCTTCAGGTGCAACCTTCTTCCAAGGGCACCCAATTCAAACTGAGGTATGTGGGAATTGGCGGGGTGATATGTTGTCAGCTGAAAAAAGTTAACTCTTTGGGTGCCAGACTCCTCCCCCCGACTCAACCCCATGGTTAAGGAGTGTCCCCCAGATGGATGAAAGAGAAAAGTTAAAAGAATAAAATAAAAGTTAAAAATTACCTACAGTACTAAAACACTGCCCAACTCCATAGGCACCTAAAAAAAACTGACAGGAAGAGGAAGAGGCAGGGGGATTGTAGAGGGGAGGGGTCTGTCGGCAGTACTAAAAGTTAACTAGTTAGGTGCCAACTCCCCAAGCTCCCTCCACAACCCCATGGTAAGCAGTGTCCCCCAGACTGGATGAAAGAGAAATCTTATATTCTACATTAGTATCATCATCATCATCATTTATTTATATAGCACCACTGATTCCGCAGCGCTGTACAGAGAACTCATTCAGATCAGTCCCTGACCCATTGGAGCTTACAGTCTAAATTCCCTAACATACACACACAGACAGACAGAGAGAGCAAGAGAGACTAGGGTCAAGTTTGATAGCAGCCAATTAACCTACTAGTATGTTTTTGGAGTGTGGGAGGAAACCGGAGCACCCGAAGAAAACCCACGCAAACACGGGGAGAACATACAAACTCCACACAGATAAGGCCATGGTTGGGAATTGAACTCATGACCCCAGTGCTGTGAGGCAGAAGTGCTAACCACTTAGCCACTGTGCTGCCGAATGATATGATGTGAGGAGGAGAGTGGTCAGATCTCTGGGCTGGTAGCACACAATGATATGATGTGAGGAGGAGACTGGTCAGATGTCTGGGCTGGTATTACACTGATAATATACAGATGAGGATCAAATATTCATGGCAATGTCACATGTGGTAGTACAAAGAGATGGTGATGGATACTGTTACAGGAGGTAGTGTACAGGAGGTTCATGGGTAATTTCATGGTGTCACTGATATCCCATAAGATACACCAGACAGTGGGTGGAGGAGACTGGTCAGATGTCTGAGCTGGTAGCACACAATGATATGATGTGAGGAGGAGACTGGTCAGATCTCTGAGCTGGTAGCACACAATGATATGATGTGAGGAGGAGACTGGTCAGATGTCTGGGCTGGTAGCACACAGTGATATGATGTGAGGAGGAGACTGGTCAGATGTCTGGGCTGGTAGCACACAATGATGTGATGTGAGGAGGATAACAGGAGTCTAATAGGGGCTGATGGCTCCGGACTCTCCAACTGGACAGATACATTTTCCTCATTAGCTGGTACTGACAGAGGAGAGTGTAGAATAAATGATTGTTTATTACTCACCTGTGCTGATATCTGTAGGGATTTCCTCCTCCTTACACTGCGGATCACCCCTCACATACGTCTCTTCCTCTCTTTCTGTCGTTTCTACTTTAATATCAGTCAGGACATCATCCTAAACAGCCCACAAAACAATACAAATATATGTAATAATATCTGATTTAATAATTTGTGATGAAACAGGAGAATATCAATGTATATGATCCACACAGCTTTTTTATAGATAATATAATGAAAAGTCATTTTGGGATTATGTGAGACCAAAAGTCTACCTGATACTTCTGTGTGATAATCGGATTTTCCCGTGTACAATCCTGTGAATAAAGAGGACGGATATATCTCTGTGGGGTATTTCTGTTACTGGATCCATGGACTGATTACATTGTTTACATAAGCAGAAGAAGTGATTCCTTTCTCTAATATATGTTTTTTAAACACCTGTGCTGATATCTGTAGGGATTTCCTCCTCCTTACACTGCTGATCACCCCTCACATACGTCTCTTCCTCTCCTTCTATCGTTTCTACTTTAATATCAGTCAAGATGTCACCCTAAATAATCAACAAGACAATAATGATATCATCATCATCTTAAATTATTAATTTGGCGCCATAGAATCCGCAGCGCCGCACAATCAACAATAAATAAACCAAAAAAATACAGATAAGTAAGGGAAAAGAGAAACAACATAATCAGTAAAAATCAATGCAAGAGACCATAAAGAAAGCAACTACATAAGAAAACAACTAGAACAAAGGAAGCAATACAAAGAGGATAGGAGGTAGAGAGAGCCAAACTTGTGTAAGATAACATTAAGAGGATTATGGTAACTAAATATATCATATCTAATAATATCTGATTTAATCATTTGAGATGAAACAGAAGAATATCAGTGTATAAGATCCACACAGCTCTTTTACAGATAATATAATAAAGTCACTTTGGCATTTAGGTATTTGGAAAGACCCTTAAATGTCATATACCTGATACTTCTGTGGGATAATGGGATTTTCCTGTGTAAAATCCTGTGAATAAAGAGGACGGAGAAATCTCTGTGGGGTATTTCTGTTACCGGATCCATCTGTAGGAAACAAGACACTGACTGAATACATCTCAAACACCCTCAACCTTCTAGCAATAACAGAAACATGGCTCACGCAATCAGACACTGCCTCACCTGCAGCCCTTTCACATGGTGGTCTCCATTTCACCCACACACCCAGACCAGGAGGCAGACAAGGAGGGGGGGTTGGACTACTCTCCCCACAGTGCACGTTCACAGTTCTACCAAATGTCCCATCACTCACATTCACATCTTTTGAAGTACATGCTGTTAAGGTTTTTAACCCGTTCTCTATGCGTGTTGCTGTCATCTATCGCCCCCTGGTCCACACCAACAATTTCTTGAACACTTCTCTGCGTGGCTCCCTCACTTCTTATCCTCTGACATCCCCACCATCATCATGGGTGATTTCAACATCCCTATTTCTAATCCACGTTCCAATGCTGCTTCCAAACTACTCTCTCTAACCTCCACACTTGACCTATTGCAGTGGATTGAATCCGCTACTCATCAGGATGGCCACTGTCTTGATCTTGTTTTCTCTACACTATGCTCAGTTTCGAATTTCCTTAACACTCCTTTCCCCCTCTCGGATCATCACCTTATTATCTACTCGCTTGTTCCCCCAGTTCATTACCCTCCTTGGTGTCAAACTCTTCCAAGCCTCCTCACAACCGCAGCAATATCGACTCTATTGATCTTCAACAGTTTTCCACTTCTCTTCAACACCTTCTCACCCCAATTTCTACATTCTCTTCCCCTGATCGGGCAGTAACACATTTTAACCAAACCCTAGCAACTGCCCTGGATCAAGTGGCTCCAGCGACACTACATACTCCGCGTAGACTTCGTGCCAACCGTGGCACACTAAAGTAACACAAACTCTCCAAAAACTTTCTCGTAAAGCAGAACGTCACTGGCATAAATCTTGTACCTCTAATGATTTAATCACATATACTGATATCTACCACTCCTATAGAAATGCTCTGGACACTGCTAAACAAACATACTTCCAATCTCTCATATATGCTCAGGTTTCTAACCCCAAACGCCTTTTTAACACATTTAAATCTCTTCTGAATCCTCCCGCCCCAAATCCTCCAGCTAACATCAGTGCCCAGGATCTTGCTTCCTATTTCAAGGACAAAATAGATAACATCAGACTTGAAATGGTATCATCTCCCTCGACAAGCAATCGCCTCAATTCCTTTGTAGCACTCTCTGACACTCTCTCTTCATTTGATCCTACAAATGAAGAGGAAGTTTCTACTCTCTTCTCATCTTCCTACTCTACCTCATGTCCTCTTGATCCCATTCCCTCACAAATTGGTAGGTCCCTGTCTCCTGTGCTCATTCCCACTCTAACTAAAATCTGTAATCTATCTTTTTCTACTGGTATTTTTCCATCACTATTCAAGCATGCAGTGATTACTCCCATTTCAAAAAAACAAAATTCTGACCCTAACTCTCTCGCAAATTACCGACCCATCTCTCAGCTCCCATGCCCCTCCAAGCTTCTCAAGAGACTTGCCTACACTCGCCTCACACACTCTCTTACAGCAAACAACCTACTGGATCCTCTTCAGTCAGGCTTTCGCTCTCAACACTCCACAGAGACTGCGCTGACCAAGGTTGTCAATGATCTGATCACAGCAAAAAGTAAAAACCATTACTCTCAAACATACTCAATACTTTGAAGCGGATAAGTGTGGTAGGTTTTTAGCTTATTTAGCCAGGTCAGAAAGAGCGGCGGCTGTAGTGGCGGGGATTACAGATACTTTGGGTGTTGTACATACCTTGACTGAGGAGATCAGTGATGTTTTCTATGTGTATTTCAAAGATGCTTATGCGTCAAGAACGGAGTACTCAGACTTTGATTTAGACACGTATTTGGCGGCTGTTTCCTTACCTGAATTGAGCGCAGACGGTAGAGAAAGTTTGGACCTGTCAATTACTGATGAGGAGATTGTAGCTGCGATAGCCTCGTTTCCAAATGGCAGGGCTCCGGGCATAGATGGGATACCCATAGAATTGTATAAGAAGCATCTGGGTTTTTTTGTGCCTCGCTTGAAAGATATGTTTACAAGCTTTAGAGAGCAGGGATGTGTGTCTCCGTCTATGTCTGAAGCCCTTATAGTTCTTATCCCTAAATCGGGAAAGGATCCCTTGTTTCCAGAATCATACAGACCTATATCGCTATTGACAACGGATATTAAGATTTTGGCAAAAATTTTGGCGACACGTTTAAATCGGGTAATTAGTGAGATTTTACATCCTTAACAAACTGGTTTTATGCCGGGGAAATCTACGGCTATAAATCTGCGTAGGCTTTTTTGCCATCTGCAGTTGCCCCAACCTGTGGAGGAGGAGGCGGTGGTGGTGTCGTTAGATGCTGCTAGGGCCTTTGACTCTGTGGAGTGGAGGTATCTGTGGGCGGTGCTGTTGAAATTTGGGTTTGGACCGGTTTTTATTCAATGGGTCCGACTGCTATACTCCTCCCCTACAGCTAGAGTCTGTGTAAATGGCTTTGTGTCCCGTCAATTTGTTATGGGCAGAGGTACCAGACAGGGGTGCCCTTTGTCCCCCACTCTATTTGCCTTGGCCATAGAGCCGTTGGCATGTATGATTAGAATGCAGCCAGATATTACTGGATTGAGGATGGGCTGTAGGACGGACAAGATTGCCCTTTATGCAGATGATATGTTGCTCTTTTTGTCATATCCTGATAAATCGCTGCCAAATTTACTCAGTGTGGTCTCAGTGTTTGGCAGGTACTCTGGGCTTTTGATTAATTGGGACAAATCCAGTGTAACTCCGATTAAGGGTGCCTGCCCTTTGGGTCAAGCTTTGCAGACTTCTCTTAAATGGATCCCGGTATTTAAATATCTTGGTATCTGGATATCCAGTGACATGGGTCAATATATCCAGCGTAATGTCCAACCTCAGATTGATTATCTTAGGAGCCGGATTGGGGTATGGAAGCAGCTGCCACTGTCGGTCACAGGTAGAATTAACCTGGTCAAAATGATAATCCAACCAAAGTTGTTGTATGTTTTGCAGCAGTCACCGGTGTATATTCCTCATAACACATTTGGATATATTGAACGTCTCATGGCTTCTTTGGTGTGGGCAGGCAGGAGAGCAAGAGTTAAGCTTACTACTTTATATTACTCTCGAGGGTCGGGGGGTTTGGCTTTGCCGAATCTACGGCTTTATTATTTTGCCTCCCAGTTGACGCATATTGAGGTATGGTTCCGGTCGCGGTTGGGTGTAGATTTGCACAATTTTTTAGTCTCTGAGACAGGATCTAATCATACACGTGTGCAGTTTCTCCTGGCTGGAAGAAAGGTTGGGAGGGACCCCCCCCTGTTAATTCAGGCCATGAAGGTTTGGCGACTCTCAGCCCAGATTGGGGGTGGATTGGATTTAGATCCGTGCACTCCACTCTGGGATAACTTGGATTTTGGAGAAATGATTAGGAAGGAGGGAGCTGGAGCCTGGCGACTCTACAATATAATACAGATTGGGCAACTGTATGAAAACGGGGTATTATATTCATTTGAGCAACTTCAGAGGTTATATGAGCTACCTAGGGGTTACTTTTATAGATACTTGTAATTAAGACATGCTCTGGCCTCGCAGTTTCGGGGAGCTGCCCCGAGCGTTAGTGCAGACTCCTTAAGGGTGCAACTGTCAAGGTTGGGCCAAAGACGGCAAATCTCTTTTCTGTATTCAATATTGGTGGAAGGATATGGTAAAGGGGGCTTGCCGGAGCTGCGATGCAGGTGGGAGGGGGATTTGGGGAGACTTAGTGACAAGGCATGGGATATGGTGTTGTGTAGCCCGAAAGAGGTCACTGCATCAGTCAGATTTCGCCAGGTCCAGTTTTTTCTGTTACACAGAGCGTATCTCACCCCTCTTCGGCTTTCTAAGTTTAGTGGGGGTCAGAAGGTGCTCTGTCCTAAGTGTAAGAGTGAAAAAGGAGATTTTTGGCATATGCTCTGGGAATGTCCGCTGGTTTCATCCTTTTGGGGAGAGGTGGAGGATTGTATTAAAAGATTGGAGGTGGGAGTGGTGGCCTTGACTCCAAAACTCTCTATATTTGGTTTGGGCTTAAACAAAAAAACCCGTAGACTTATTAGACTTCTTATCAACACGTTACTTATGTTGGCAAAGGTGGTGATAGCTAGAAAATGGATGGCACCTGAAGGCCCGACTTTGAGTAGCTGGATCGACCTTGTTAACGATACAGTCGGCCATGAAAGGTTCATGTACACCAGCAGGAACCTAGTGGATAAGTATGAAAGAATATGGTACAGATGGAGGATATCCCCATATGTTACGGAAGGGTTGAGGGAGGTGGAGCTCTCCTAATGAATGCTCGGGGCAGACATCCAGCCGCCTATTGTTGAGTCATTAAGGTCAACGATTATATTCTGTATTATCAAAACTGTGATATTATTTCATTGCATCTTGAAACTGTGGAAGGTGTGTATACCTTGGCTTGTATATGTGAATATCAATGTTTTTTCCTTTGTGATACTATTGTGTATGGTTACTTGATAATACCTGTAACACTGTGTGGGTAATAATTGGGGATTAAGTCCAATGTTATGGGCTTTTTTGTTGTTTAGAAAATTAAAAAAAAAAATGCAATATAAGTTAATCTGATTTAAAAAAAACAAAAAACATTACTCTCTTCTAATTCTCCTGGAACTCTCTGCTGCATTTGGCACTGTTGACCACTCTCTCCACATACAAACGCTACAATCCCTAGGTCTTGAAGGCACTGTCCTATTCTGGTTCTCATCCTACCTATCTAATCGCTCTTTCAGTGTTAATTTCCATGGATCCACCTCCACTCCGCTTCCTTTATCAGTTGGAGTACCACAAGGCTCAGTCCTAGGTCCTCTGCTATTCTCTATCTACACCACTTCTCTTGGAAAACTAATAAGCTCCTTTGGATTTCAGTATCATCTCTACGCGGATGATACACAAACCTATCTATCCTCTCCTGATCTTTCACCATCTGTGTTGTCTCGCGTTACTGACTGTCTTTCTGCCATTTCATCTTGGATGTCTTCTCGTCAACTCAAACTCAATCTTTCAAAAACTGAATTAATAATATTCCCACCCAAAAACAGACGCTTCCTGCCTCACATTTCTATTTTTGTTGATAACTTGACCATAAATCCCACCCCGCAAGCTCGCTGCCTAGGTGTAATCCTGGCTCACAACTATCCTTTGTTCCCCATAGCGACTCTATATCTAAATCATGTTACATACATCTAAAGAGCATTTCCATAATACACACATATCTTACACAAGACACCGCAAAAACCTTAATTCATGCACTTATCACCTCCAGCATCGACTATTGCAATTCCCTCCTTACTGGTCTTCCCAAAGTCAGACTTGAACCCCTATAACCTATTTTGCATGCAGCAGCTAGATTGATTTTCCTTGCAAACCGTTCTTCCTCTGCTGAACCGCTCTATCAGTCTCTACATTGGTTGCCTGTATTTCAACGAATCCAATATAAATTTCTCCTACTAACAAACATACAAGTCCATCAACATAACTGCACCGACATACAATTCCTCACTTGTCTCAAAATATCTCCCTACTCGACACATCCGTTCTGCACAAGATCTGCGTCTCTCTTCCACTCTCATTACATCCTCCCATTCTCGGTTACAGGACTTTTCCGGGCTGCACCCAGTTTGTGGAATTCCCTCCCTCGCACAATAAGACTTTCCTCTAGTCTTCAAACCTTCAAGCGTTCTCTGAAAACCCATCTCTTCAGACAAGCTTATAATATTCCTTATCCACCATCTTAATCTCCCTAGGTTACCCTATTATCACCCTGTACACAGCTAACACAATACATCAACCCTCTGACCACCATGCCACACACACACAGCCCACTCAATACTATTACCTTTGCATTCTAGCTGGTCCATTGTGCAATATGATGCAGCATGTGCACTTGTGTTTCAAACTCCCATTGTCCTATAGATTGTAAGCTTGCGAGCAGGGTTCTCTTACCTCTCTGTCTGTATGTATTACCCAGTATTGTCTTATTAATGTTTGTCCCCAATTGTAAAGAGCTACGGAATTTGCTGGCGCTATATAAATAAATGTTGATGGTGATGATGATTATTTACATAAACAGAATATGTGACTCTTTTATGTAATAAGTGTTTATTACTCACCTGTGCTGATATCTGTAGGGATTTCCTCCTCCTTACACTGCAGATCACCCCTCACATACGTCTCTTCCTCTGCCTCTGTAATTTCTACTTTAATATTAGTCAGGACGTCATCCTAAATAGCCCACAAAACAATACAAATATATTTAATAATATCTGATTTAATAATTTGTGATGAAACAGAAGAATATCAGTGTATAAGATCCACACAGCTCTTTTACAGATCATATAACGAAAAGTCATTTTGGGATTTTGTGAGACCATAAAATCTACCTGATACTCGTGTGGGATAATGGGGTTTTCCGGTCTACAATCCTGTGAATAAAGAGGACGGAGATATCTCTGTGGGGTATTTCTGTTACTGGATCCATCTGTAGGAAACATACACTGACTGATTACATTGTTTACATAAGCAGATTATGTGATTCCTTTCTGTAATATATGTTTATTACTCACCTGTGCTGATATCTGTAGGGATTTCCTCCTCCTTACACTGCGGATCACCCCTCACATACGTCTCTTCCTCTCCTTCTATCGTTTCTACTTTAATATCAGTCAAGACGTCACCCTAAATAATCAACAAGACAATAACAATATCATCATCATCGTAATTTATTAATTTGGCGCCATAGAATCCGCAGCGCCGCACAATCAACAATAAACTGTAAAACATACAGATAAGTAAGGGACAAGACAAAAAATATAATAAGTAAAAATCAATGCAAGAGACAATAGAGAAAGCAACAACATAAGAAGACAACTAGAATAAAGGAAGCAATACAAAGAGGATAGGAGGGAGAGAGAGCCAAACTTGTGAACGTTAACATTAAGAGGATTATGGTAATAAAATATAGAATATCTAATAATAGCTGATTTAATAATTTGAGATGAAACAGAAGAATATCAGTGTATAAGACCCAACACAGTTTTTTTTACAGATCATAAATTGGAAAATTTACTTTGGTATTTTGTGAGACCCTAAAATGTCGTCTACCTGATACTGCTGCAGAATACTGTGATTTTCCTGTTTACAATCCTGTGAATAAAGAGGACACGGACATCTCTCTGGGGTATTTCTGTTACTGGATCCATCTGTAGGAAACAGATAGTGACTAAATACATTGTATATATGTGATGCTTAGATGAGTATCTATGTGGCCTTCAAAACTATTCTCTCGTCTACAATAAATGAAATTCTCCTCTTACCCAGTGATGTGAGGATCCGATGATTCTCCATCCTCACGTCCTCCTACAGACCCTTGTGCCCTCCTAAATACTTCCACTCCTGCACAGAGAAATACACAGTGACATCATGAGACCTTATAGGAATCTGACAACACAATGACACAGTCATCATCCAGACACATCCCCTGGTGTTACTGTATAATGCCCCATTCCCAGCAGTCACCTCTCCAGTCACCAGCTGAATGATCTTGTTGGTCAGTTCCAGGATCTTCTGGTCATTGTTTCTCCCATGTATCAGTGAGTGAGGTTCAGGCACCGTGATGGGGATCTGGGTCCTGTTCAATCCTCCTGACACACAGGGGAGGCTCCTGGGTGTCACACACTCACCAGATCCCTTGACCACAACTGTGTAATCCTGTGTATTGAGAGAGACATTAATAAAAAAGTAAATGAAACCACACGTATTTGGAATTTTTTTAGGGGTTTATTGTGCAAAATACTGTTTACAATATTGCTCTATTTTACAAATGCAACCCCTATAACATATGTAATGGTTTCTCGTTGTGAACTAACAGTGCTGCTCCTATAGCCCCTCCTCCATGATGATCTCAATCCCCTAATTGTAAAACTTACATCTAAAAATACAACAAAAGCTGCAGATCCCAAAGTCTCATGAATATATTAGTGATAGAAAAACAACATAGTGCTGGGATATATGTACAATGTACTTCATTCATAAACTGTATGACTGATGTACATAGCATCTAACCAATCAGCTCGGCTCTTCACACACTGACCAATCCTAGTGAAGTCCCTCTGTTTGGTTAGAATGATTGGCTCTAAGCCGGTCATTTACGAGTCATCCTTTTGGCGTTCATGTGGGTTTTTCATTTTAACACTTTGGATCGCGAGGACCCCCAGATCTAAATGTGGGGGGGGGGGGGTTATTTGTAATAAAGGTAATTTTCAATGGCGTCTATTTTCCAGTGTGTTTTTCCAGGTGCAATACAGATCCCAGTAGACACTGCATGTCAGGGAATGCTGGTGCTTGTAGTTCTACAAGTGACAGCATGCTCTGGCAGCCATTGGTATGCTGACATTTGTATATCAACAAGCACCAGCATAAACATTTTAGACATGACAGGGCTGGCTGGGACCTGTAAACCACCAGCAAAAAACTAATTTTTAACCATTTCATTACACCACACCCACAACCAGGGGTGTGGGAAGAGCCCTAATGCTGACACCACAGGGCTGGTTTTTCCTAGGAAACTGAGCCATAGTGTCATAGCCTAGTGCTGTTAGCGGTTCTTGCAGAGGAATAAACCCCCCTGCCCAAATTGCTGCTGCCAACCTGGGCTCTGAGCGCTAGAGCTGGTAGCATTTGTTGTGGGGGGGCACCCTGCTTTTTAAAAAAAAAAAAAAAAAAAAAAAAGAAGTAAATAACCATATTAAAATGCTAGTCATTACCATCAACTTGATGACTAGCGCCTCTCTCTACTGCATGATAAACTTAAATTATGCGTTTTACGTGTATCTTCCTCCAGCATCTGTGTTTTTTACGTAGTATGCAGTCACAGCGATCTTAAGATACCTTGCACACTATGGAAAATGCTGGGACACATTTTACATCTGCATTTTGGTGGCAAAATGCGTCAAATTCTACACGAGGCCCTGTGTGACCTCTGTTCATGAGCCGTAGAGCCCTGGTCAGTGTTTCTCAGAAGTTCCTCTGATCCAGCTTCATAAGACCGCTAAGTGACTTCACACAGTATCGTACGTCCTCCAATGGTCCTCTTATGTCCAGGTGTCTTGGCCGCCCTCTACACCCAGTTAGTGCAATTGAAAATCCAATTGAAATCTGTCACAAATGCCTGAGTTGGGAACTTCTGGAAATTTAAGGTCTCTGTTTAAATTTCATTCCAGAAATTTAGATATTTTTTCTGCCTTACAAAATGTAAGTGATTAGGGTGCTCTGATTCCCCGTGCTGATTAATTCCAAATGGGCTCAATTCCCAATGTCTTATACACTGGAGTCAATAGCAACCTGTCAACCGATACCTTCCTGGTCACACCAATATCACACACTGATCACATTTCACAGGTCTGACTGATCACTATATACATGTCACACACCTGATACACACTGATCTCTATACACGTCACTCTGATACCACACACCTGATAGACACAGATAGCTATACACAGGTCACACATACATCACACACCTGGTATCACTTTACACTAGTATAACACACCTGATACACACAGATCACATTTGACAGTTCAGACTGCTCACTACACACAGGTTACACAGATATCACACACCTGATTCACAGAGATCACTATACACAGGTTATACTGTTATAACACACCCGAAGGCTGCTGAGAAAGGGTGGCGAACAGAAGGTCACACCCCTAGGCGGCCATCATTAAAACTGCACATGGAGGCCTGGCAGGTGGTTTAGATGTCCCGAATCTTAAGAAATACTTCTATTTGGCTCTCTTCAAACAATGTATTCAGTGGCATTCTCCTCCTGGCTCTCGAGTTTGGGATGATATGGAATCTGACTCGCTTTCCTCTCTCTCCACTTCTACGCTTCTTTGGACCCCACGTTTCCCATGGCCTCCTGAGGCCCACTCCCATCCGGTCATTAACTTGTAATTGTATTTATAAATAGGCCTTTCACTGTCTCCTCTTGACCCTCTCTGCTATAACCCCGATTTCTCTACAGGTCTTCACCCTCATCCTTTTTCTGCTTGGTTTGTATCTGGACTTCATTTTATCATTGAACTCGCAGTGCAAAGCGTCTTTCCCACTTTTCGTGACATATACGCGCGCTTCCTTCTACAGCTTTTCTTCAGTATCTGCAAATCCATAATTTCTTTTGTGTTTCCTTCCCCAGGATCTCTGCCAGACCGCTGTCTCCATATGTGCTTCCTCGTCCAAGGGCTTCATCTCCTCTCTTTACCATTTTACGCTTACTTCTCTTACCCCCCACATACCCTCTCATGTTATGAATTGGGTTGGGGACCTTGGTGAGGTACTGGACGAGGAGGACTGGTCGGACATCTGGGAAGGGATCTCCAAATCTTCTGTTAGGGATAAGGAAAAGGCCAATAAACTTCTGTATCGTTGGTACCTGGTTCCGACCAGACTCCATAAAATATTTCCTGACTCCTCTCTCCTTTGATGGAGAGGCTGCCAAGATCCTGGTTCGTTTTACCATATTTGGTGCTCTTGCCCGGTCTTGCAAGTGTTTTTGGTTGAAAGTTCATGTCTTCGTCAACACTCTCACAGCTACTGTTCTCTCTATCCTCCTGCAACATGCCCTTATACCTCTGCCCTTTCAGGACCACCTGTAAAAACACTGTAACAAACTCAGCAGACACATGTTCAGGGCAGCCATTTGTTTAATAGCTATTTCCTGGAAAGATCATTGCTCCCCTACTATGCAAGTCATTAAGGCGAAGATGTGGTTTCCTTACGAGATAAAGTGTATGGCTCACTTCCTCTCCTGCTGACCTGTATAGATGCTCTCCAGTGGACTGTCCAGACACCCCTTTAATAATTTATGTAGATTTGTGAACTGATTCCATTGTTAAAATGGTATAAAACCTTAACTATTGCTGTTATGGATAGATGGTTTAATAATGAAACTCAAGGCCAGGGGTCGGCAACCCCCGGTACGCGTGCCAAAAATGAGACATCACCCACTTCTGTCTGGCACTCCGCAGCTGTTAAACTAAAGAAGCTGAAAATTACTGAAATGGAGCTGCTGTGTGTTTAGTTATCTTTGGCTGCTTTAGTGAGGCAGCTCCTGTGGATGAAAGACGCGTACTCCAGAGGTAAGTATGAGGCATAGGAGGAACTGGGGGCACAACTATTGGGCATAGCTTGAACTGGGGGCACAACTGTTAGGCAGAGGAGGAACTGGGGGCAAAATTGTTAGGCAGAGGAGGAACTGGGGACACAACTGTTAGGCAGAGGAGGAACTGGGGACACAACTGTTAGGCAGAGGAGGAACTGGGGACACAACTGTTAGGCAGAGGAGGAACTGGGGACACAACTGTTAGGCAGAAGAGGAACAACCATGAGGCATAATATGAACTGAAGGCACAGCTACTGTGTGGCATAACATGAATGTTTGTTTATATGTCCCATTACTATTATAAAATTAGTGTTATAGAATAAGTAATAATTAAATAATATATAAATACACAGTGGTCAAAGAGGATACTTAGTAATTTTTACGATCAAAACAGTAAAAGGAGTGGCGTATGACACACCAACATATACAAGCACACTTCGACCTCTATCTATCTATCTATATATATATATATATATATATATATGAAGTTTGTTTGTTTGTAGGCGAATATCCTCCACACCCCTGCACCGATTCAGATGAAACCAAATCAGGTGAACGGTGTAGGAATTACAACGGTTTCTATATGTGCCTCCCACTTTTTAGGGGACCAAAAGTAATGGGACAATCGATTCAAAATCTATTTCATGGACATGAGTGGGCTATCCCCTCGTTATTTCATCATCAATTAAGCAGGAAAAAGGTCTGGAGTTGATTTTAGGTGTGACATTTGCATTTGGAATCTGTTGCTGTCGACTCTCAATATGAGATCCAAAGAGCTGTCACTATCAGTGAAGCAAGCCATCATTAGGCTGAAAAATCAAAACAAACCCATCAGAGAGATAGCAAAAACATTAGGTGTGGCCAAATCAACTGTTTGGAACATTCTTAAAAAGAAAGAATGCACCGGAGAGCTCAGCAACACCAAAAGACCCGGAAGACCACGGAAAACAACTGCGGTGGGTGACAGAATTTTTTTTTCCCTGGTCAAGGAAAAACCCCTTCACAACAGTTGGCCAAATCAAGAACACTCTCCAACAGGAAGTTGTTTATGTATCAAAGTCAACAATCAAGAGAAGACTTCACAAGAGTGAATATAGAGGGTTCAGCACAAGATGTAAACCATTTGTGAGCCACAAAAACAGGAAGACCAGATTAGAGTTTGGCAATCAACATCTAAAAAAGCCATTACAGTTCTGGAACATCCTATCAACAGATGAGACAAAGATCAACTTTTACCAGAGTGATGGGAAGAGAAGAGTATGGAGAAGGAAAGGAACTGCTCATTATCCAAAACATACCACCTCATCAGTGAAGGATGGTGGTGGTAGTGTCATGGCGTGGGCATGTATGGCTGCCAATGGAACTGGTTCCCTTGTATTTATTGATGATGTGACTGCTGACAAAAGCAGCAGGATGAATTCTGAAGTGTTTCGGGCAATATTATCTGCTCATATTCAGTCAAATGCTTCAGAACTCATTGGACGGCGCTTCACAGTGCAGATGTACAATGACCCGAAGCATACTGCAAAAGCAACCAAAGAATTTTTTAAGGCTAACAAGTGGAATGTTATGCAATGGCCAAGTCAATCACCTGACCTGAATCCGATTGAGCATGCATTTCACTTGATGAAGACAAAACTGTAGGGAAAATGCCCCAAGAACAAGCAGGAACTAAAGACATTTGCAATAGAGGCCTGGCAAAGCATCACCAGGGATAAAACACAGCATCCGGTGAGGTCTATGCGTTCCAGACTTCAGGCTGTAATTGACTGCAAAGGATTTGCATCAAAGTATTAAAAAGTGAAAGTTTGATGTAGGATTGTTTAGTTTGTCCCATTACTTTTGGTCCCTTAAAAAGTGGGAGGCAAAAACCGTTGTAATTCCTACACTGTTCACCTGATTTGGATGTAAATTCCCTCAAATTAAAGCTGAAAGTCTGCAGTTAAAGCACATCTTGTTTGTTTCATTTTAAATCCATTGTGGTGGTGTATAGAGCCCAAAATATAAGAATTGTGTCGATGTCCCAATATTTATGGACTTGACGGTGTTTCTTGGACTTCAATACATCATCATATTGTAGGAAATCAAAAATGGCAGCTATCACTCTGAGAAATCTATAACAACTACGATAAGGGGGACAAGTGTGACCCCATTCTAGCGAACCTACTCCAACAAAAAGATTCCCAACATTAAGTCACTTAAGACCCATCTTAGATAGTTGTGGAGAATTTCAGATTTTACAACTTCCAAATCTCTTGTCTCATGCCAGCCTGCGAAAGTCCCCAGAGAGCTTGGAGGTGCTTAAAGATGAAATCACTGTAGAAGAAACACTCAGGTAATTAAATCCATAAAACCAGCCTCAGCTTACAGCACACACAGCTTAACTTCCCAATTTTATAAACAATTAGCAAACATATTAGCCCCCCAAATCTGACCAACAATATCTTACAGAGGGCAGCATTTTACTTCGCAACAACCAAGGTCAACATTGTCGTCACCCTAAACCAGGCCCACAGTCATGCAGTAACTATAAGGCCATCTCACTACTGAACGTCAACTTAAAAATCTATGCTAACATTTTGGCTACCCATCTAAATTCGGTCCTTCCCCAAACCAAATTGGGGTTGTCCCAAGCAACCAGGTGTCAGACAACACGAGGTGTACAATCATCTCATCTACAATATCTATAGCCAGAAACTCCCAGCCCTCCTAGTGTCCCAGGACACTGAAAAGGCATTTGGCAGCATTTCGGGGGCTTTCATGTTCTACACGTTATCTTCAATTGTTTTTTTGGGGAAAATTCTTAGCAGTGACCGCTCTGTACAATAACCCTCAAGCAATGGTTTCTGCAAAACGGATATCCTGCTTTTGGTTATGAAACTTAATCATCCCTCCTGAATCTCTGGAAGGAATAAGACTTTTATGCAGCTCTCGGGCTATAAATCTTCTCTGCGTTTCCTTCCCATCCCCTCTTCCCTCCTACATGGAAAGGTCAGGAGTAACAGGGTGGGAGCACCGTGGGCTGGAGTGGGTCAGATCAGGTTTCTAAGCAACGTCCCTCACGTGGAGCCGAGACCCTAGAGAGGTGGACAGGAATCATTATTATTACTGTGATATATATTTATACTTCCAGTATCCGGTACACCCCGGTGATCACTTGGTCACTGAGGTGCCCCTGCAGGATTGAGAGCTCCTGGGTCTGAGTTATCTCTCACAAGAAAAAGAAAGAAACAAGAAAATACTTTTTTTATACTTACACCAGAGTTGATATTTCAGCTGCGACTTGACCTGTTGAGTTTGCACCATTTGAAAAATCAACACAAAGCAAAAAAAGATGAAGACACTTACACACAGTACCAGTACTGACCCTATACATTTACCTAAATTATAGGAAACAGCACACACACACACACATATATATATATATATATAGCATTTATAGATATGGGAGAACTGGGGAATACATTTTAGGATGTACTTATATAGAATGTAACCAATAGATAGCCATTTCTGTCATGAAAAAAACAATAGAAGTTTTACCTGGATACACGAATACACATTATTGTACGTTTTACAAACATATAGAGACATGACTATAACTCGCCGGTTCCCAAAGTGTGCGCCGCAGCACTGACACAGGGGTGCTGCGGGACAGCCATAGAAATAACAAACAACACTAAAACTTACCAATCCGCGCGGCGCCGGGACCCAGCATCCACCTCTCTCACGCAGCATCAGTGACAAGCTGCGTGTGAGAGAGGTGAATGCTGGGTCCCAGCACCACTCGGATTGGTAAGTTTTAGTGTTGTTTGTTATTTCTATGGCTGGCGCACAGCAGAGGGGGCAGAGGAAGGGGGACCAGCGTGGCATAGGGGACAGAGGAAGGGGGACCAGCGTGGCATAGGGGACAGAGGAAGGGGGACCAGCGTGGCATAGGGGACAGAGGAGGGGGGATCAGCGTGGCAGAGGGGACAGAGGAGGGGGGACCAGCGTGGCAGAGGGGACAGAGGAGGGGGGACCAGCGTGGCAGAGGGGACAGAGGAGGGGGGACCAGCGTGGCAGAGGGGACAGAGGAGGTGGGACCAGCGTGGCAGAGGGGACAGAGGAGGGAGGACCAGCGTGGCAGAGGGGACAGAGGAGGGGGGCCAGTGTGGCAGAGGGGACAGAGGAGGGGGGGACCAGCGTGACAGAGGGCAGAGGAGGGGGGACAGCGTGAGAGGGGGCAGAGGAGGGGGACAGCGTGAGAGGGGGCAGAGGAGGGGGACAGCGTGAGAGGGGGCAGCGTGAGAGAGGGCAGAGGGACTGGATGCAGAGGGGACAGAGTGTCTGGATGCAGAGGGGGCAGAGTGTCTGGATGCAGAGGGGGCAGTGTGTCTGGATGCAGGGGGGGCAGAGTGTCTGGGGGCAAAGGGGTTAGAGTGGATGCAGAGGGGGCAGAGTGTCTGGATGCAAAGGGGGCATTTTTGCATACAACTAAATAAGTATTTCTGTCCTGACCTAAATACTTAACATAGTAACATAGTTGATGAGGTTGAAAAAAGACACCAGTCCATCAAGTTCAACCTATTTTGGATCTCATGCGATCCTGCACTTATATTTGAAATTAATCCAGAGTAGGCAACCGCCCATCTGTTTCAATTTTGAAAAACCCCCCAGACTCAATATTGCAATCCAATTTTTACCCTATATCCACTACTATCCTTTATTTTAAATTAACGGTCGTATCCCTGGATACACCTTTCCGCTAAAAATTTGTCTAACCCTTTCTTAAACATATCTATTGAATCTGCCATCACAACCTTCCCTGGCAATGAATTCCATATCTTGACTGCCCTTACTGTAAAGAACCCTTTCCTTTGCTGGTTGTGAAATTTCCTCTCCTCTAACCTTAGGGGATGACCACGTGTCCTGTGTATGGTCCTTGGGGTAAAAAGTTCCCATGAAAGCTCTCTGTATTGACCCCTAATGTATTTGTACATAGTAATCATATCTCCCCTTAGACGCCTCTTTTCTAAAGTAAACATGCCTAAACTGGCTAACCTTTCCTCATAACTTAATGACTCCATACCCTTTATCAATTTTGTCGCCCTTCTCTGAACACTTTCTAGTTCCAAATTATCTTTTTTATAGAGTGGTGCACAGAACTGTACTGCATATTCAAGATGAGGTCTTACCAATGATTTATACAGTGGCAAAATTACACTGTCTTCCCTTGCATCTATGCCCCTTTTTATGCATGCCAATACTTTGTTTGCCCTTGCAGCTGCTGCTTGACATTGAGCACTATTGCTAAGTCTACTGTCTACGAGCACTCCCAAATCCTTTTCCATTATAGATTCTCCCAAATTAATTCCATTTAATTTATAGATTGCGTTCTTGTTTTTGATCCCTGAATGCATAACCTTACATTTATCTGTGTTAAACCTCATATTCCATTTAGCCGCCCAATCCTCCAGTTTATTTAAGTCCCTCTGTAGAGAAGCTACATCTTGCTCTGATTTTATTACCTTACAGAGTTTAGTGTCATCTGCAAAAATAGAAACTTTACTCTCTAAACCATCACCAAGGTCATTAATAAATATATTAAAAAGGAGTGGTCCCAGCACGGAACCTTGAGGAACTCCACTTAAGACCTTTGACCAATTAGAAAATGTTCCATTTATCACAACTATCTGTTCCCTATTCTCTAACCAGTTTTCGATCCAAGTACAAATTTTGATTTCTAGACCCAGTTCCCTTATTTTGTAAACCAACCTCTTGTGTGGCACTGTATCAAAGGCCTTTGCAAAATCTAAGTAGACCACATCTACTGTCCTGCCCTGGTCTAAGTTCCCACTAACTTCCTCGTAGAAACTAATTAGATTAGTTTGACATGACCTATCCCTCACAAATCCATGTTGATTCCCACTAATAATTTTATTGCGTACCAAGTAATCCTGAATACTGTCCCTTAAAATACCTTCCAGTAGTTTCACCACTATTGATGTCAGGCTTACAGGTCTATAATTCTCTGGTTGTGATCTCGTCCCCTTTTTAAACAACGGCACCACATCTGCTATTCGCCAGTCCCTTGGTACTGAGCCTGATGAGATTGAATCTCTGAAAATTAAGAATAGCGGTCTAGCTATTTCCGAGTTTAATTCCATAAGGACCCTTGGGTGTATGCCATCTGGACCTGGAGCTTTATTTATCTTAATATTCTTCAGTCGCCTTTGGACTTCTTCCTCTGACAACCAAGTATTAATTAATGGCATGGTTTCATTTCCATTTTTATGTATTACTCCTGCCATTTGTTCCTCTCTGGTAAATACTGAAGAAAAGAACGTGTTTAATATCTCTGCTTTTTCCTTAGTATCATTTATCAATTCACCCATCTCACTTCTTAGTGGTCCTATATTATCTTTTTTAATCCTTTTGCCATTTATATACTTAAAAAACTTTTTGGGGTTTGTCTTACTTTCTTTTGCAACGTGCCTTTCATTTTCTAATTTAGCCAATCTAATTTCCTTTTTGCATGTTTTATTACATTCCTTGTACCTATGGAAGGACTCCTCTGACCCTTCAGACTTAAACAATTTAAATGCACGCTTCTTCCTTTGCATTTCTTCCCTTACCTTTTTATTTAGCCACATTGGTTTAGACTTAATTCTTTTACATTTATTTCCTATAGGAATGAACTTATACGTGTATGTTTCCAACAACATTTTAAAGACAGCCCACATTTCTTCCGTATTTTTTCCTTCAAAGGCTTTGTCCCAGTCTATGCTCTTTATAGACTCCTTTAGCATATTAAAATTTGCCTTTTTAAAGTTTAAAGTCCTAGTTGTTCCCTTATACTGTTGTTTCTGTAAACTAATTTCAAATGAGACCATATTATGATCACTGTTTCCCAAGTGCTCCTTTACTTGAATATTTGATATTACGTCTACATTGTTTGTTATTACTAGGTCCAGTATAGTCCGGTTCCTAGTTGGTTCCTCAACTAATTGGGACATGTAATGGTCTTTTAGCGTGCTCAGAAACCTATTTCCCCTAGCTGTACCGCAGGTCTCAGTACTCCAATCAATGTCCGGATAATTAAAATCCCCCATAATTAAAATTTGACCTAGTTGTGTAGCCTTTTCAATTTGCTGAAGAAGTTGGGCTTCCTCAATCGTACGAATATCTGGCGGTTTATAGCATATCTCTATCAGAAACTTCTCTGAACTTTTTCCTCTGCTGGATATTTCCACCCACAATGCCTCTATATTATCACCAATATTCTCGTATATAACTTCCTGAATACTTGGTTTTAATTCTGGCTTAATATAAAGACATACTCCTCCTCCCCTTTTATTTACCCTATCCCTCCTGAAGAGAGAATAGCCTTCCAAGTTGACTGCCCAGTCATGTGTATCATCCCACCAGGTCTCAGTAATACCTATAATATCATACTGCTCATTCATTGCTACTAGTTCTAACTCCCCCATTTTACCTGTCAGGCTTCTTGCATTTGCAAGCATACACTTAAGTCTATTGCCTCCCTTAGGTATTTCTTTTTGCTTTAAAAAGGGCCGCTCCTTATCGGCTATGCTTCCCTTTCCCCCCTCTCCACCCCCTTTACTCGTGTTAAATTCCTCCTTACTACTCTCAATGTCTATCCCATAAATACTTGCTTACCCCTCCCCCCCGGAGCCTAGTTTAAAATCTCCTCCAACCTTCTAACCATCCTCTCCCCTAGCACTGCAGCCCCCTCCTCATTCAGGTGCAATCCATCACGACAATAAAGATGGCAACTGACCGAGAAATCAGCCCAGTGCTCTAAGAATCCAAAACCCTCCTTCCTACACCAATCTTTTAGCCACGCATTAACCTCCCTAATCTCCCGCTGCCTCCCTGGACTAGCGCGTGGCACAGGTAGTATTTCCGAAAATACTACCTTGGATGTCCTTGCCTTAAGTTTGCGACCTATGTCCCTGAAATCATTCTTTAGGACACCCCTTCTTCCTCTAACTCGGTCATTGGTGCCAACATGCACCAAAACCGCTGGGTCATTCCCAGCCCCTCCCAACAATCTGTCCACCCGATCCGCAATATGCCGAGCCCGAGCACCCGGGAGACAACACACTGTTCGGCATGCACGGTCCCGGTAACAGATTGCCCTATCTACCTTCCTAATAATTGAATCCCCTACTACCACAATCTGCCTGGGTCCCTGAGTAACTTTGGTCCCCTCTGTGCTGGAGAGACCATTCCCCTGGTTGCTAGAGGAAGCAGTGTCATCCAACTCTACCAATTCTGAACTGCCTTCCACAGTATCTTCATCCAATCTGGCAAATCTGCTGGGATTGCCTAGCTCAGAACTGGCCTGCCTCTTCCTCCCTCTGCTACCCCTAGTAACTGTTACCCAGCTGCCTACCTGTGCATCCTCCTCTGTCTCTGCTCCACCCTGCTCAGCTAACGCATCAACGGTGAGCTGTAAACTCTGCTCCAGGTTGGCAATGTCTCTCAATGTTGCAATGGTCTGCTTTAGATCAGTTACCTGGGCTTCCAAAGAGACCAATTGCTCACATTTCTCACAGAGGTATAAACCTTGGAACACTTGCTCCAAGTGTGCATACATATGACAAGATATGCATTGAGTGAGATCATCAAGCCTGCTACTACTCATCTTATTATGGCTAACCTAACTTTTTATAGCCTACAGTGAACTTTAGTACTAGCCTTTCCTAGCCACTTACCAGATTAAACCCCTTCCTGGATTCAACTCCACACTTTAAACAAAAACAGCACTTGAAATCAAAAAAAGCAGTGAAATCACAAGCTCAATGAAATCGCCTGCTACCTCCTGTTAAATAGAGCTTGCACTAACCAGCTGTATCAACTATGCAATTAAACCACACCCACTAGCTCTAACAGACAACTACTTCTAAAACAGGACTGCTCAGTAATTATTTTGGAGGGGTGCCTTGAAAAAATTATGGAGACTCTAGAGGTGCCGCAAACTGCAAAAGTTTGGGAACCACTACTATAACTGGTAATGAGGGTTTAGAGAAACTCTGGCCGTAAACACTTTATATGGAATTTCTATGACACATGACACACAGCAAGGATCAGCTAATCAGCTCTATATCTGCATTTTACTATTTCTGGATTTTATTAGGCTGGTTATAATAAAGTTACTCACACACAAAAAAATGAAAATAATTTTAAAGCATAGCAATAAAAAATACACGACATAACGTCACTTCATAAATATACCCCCTGGTCTTAGTACACTGTGGGTGAGATGTCCCTGTATATTGAGCGTAAGAGGGAGACAGGGAATGTGGACGTAACATGGGCAGTAGCCCCTATACTGTACCTACGATGGAATGGTGTCTATACTGTGATAATTACAATGGGGGGAACAAAGTATAGTGGGACGGTGCGAGGGGCCCTGTGGGACGGTGCGAAGGGCCCTGTGGGACGGCGCGAGGGGCCCCGTGGGACGGCGCGAGGGGCCCTGTGGGATGGGCAGACATGGACCACTCTGTCCTTGTGTAAGAACTGTGTATGTATATGGAGGTGTTTATGGATGTGGATCACATGATAGGTGGGGGGTGAGTGTAGTATTAGGTCTGAGGAATAACCACTGGGGGCTTTGCAGCAGGACACAGTCAGACTGTAACAATGTGATCCTGGCTGTGTCTGCGGGGACTGATGGTGATGAAATGTATGGTGGGAAGGGAGGTGCTGGTGTCTGTGGGGACATAAGATAATAGTCTATGTGATATGTATAAGGGGTGGAAGGGGGATGGATTCTGCTGGCTGCAGCACAATGAGGATTATGTAGCAGCTGATGTGAGAGCTCAGCCGCATGTATGAGGTCCTGATGGCCGGGAGGCTGCACATAAACATGGGGTAACTATATGGGGGTAATTCCTGCTGTCTGATATATTATTATTATAGGAGATATTACCTCAGCCTTGTACAGGGCCCGGATGTTGTATATGGACGACTGAGGGCGGCGCTCCAGGTTCAGACATGGCGTCTGAGGAGTACGTGGCCACGCCCCCTGTGCTGTGTAAGCGGCGACAATAGTGTGTCTGGGAGACTAAGGGAAAATGGCCGCCGCCGGTATCGAGGACAAGACAGTAATACATTTTATTTTACGATGGTGATTAAACTGTTACAATCAGATTTAGGATGTTCTGTGTTGGAGACATTGTTTATATTTCCCTGCAGATGTCACAGAGCCTCTCCCTGATTGGTTCCTGCTGCTGCTGAGCAGCTCCCACTAGTAGGAGGAGCGTGTACTGCGGGCCCCGCCCCCCGTATTTGCCACACCCATCTTTGGGCAACTTACTGAGAGACTGGAGGTATTCAGACCTGTAGGAGAATGATATTGTACAAAGGTCTGTGTGTGTCCTGTATGTATGTATGTATGTATGTATGTATGTATGTATGTGTGTGTGTGTGTCCTGTATGTATGTATGTATGTATGTTATTCCTGTGTGTGTCATACATATATGTTGTTCTTGTGTGTATTACATGTATGTATGTTATTCCTGGTGTATCATGAGGGGGAGGTAGATAGACTGGAGATTACTATATAACATCTTACTTGGCAGATAGTAGACTGTCCTCTATTAATTACTACCTAACATAAGGTCTACAAGCTCAATTGCACCTAAGTTAGGGGGTAGACTCTGTATCCTGTCTATCCTAATAGGAGAGCAGAGATTGTTATTGAGCCCCCAAATCATTATTGCAAAACTGTGTTAAAGTCTTCAAATATTGATGGGTTTTCCTAGTAGCAAAATAATGATCTATAGATGGAGCAACAAGGTGAACGCTGACGCGCGTTTCGCTAGTAGCTTTATGGAGGCTGTCTGTTAGATAGTAATCTTTTACACACAAGTTATATCATATATGGTGTAATGAGAGATCATGTTCCACCACTGACATAGATATCAAATCCTTTATTACAATTAAGAACAGGTATCATAGTGAGTCAGAACCATATTATGAAATTCTATTAGCTGTTCTCTGAAGGAGTAAATAGGACCTGACCACTTAAGTGATATTGAACCTGTCAACCAATAGATGGCCCTCCATTGCTTACTGTATATATGATGTAATGAGCAATCACATTATATGGAAATGATAGATTTGGGTTGATATCAGATAAAAATATAACTTTATAGCAGCAGTAAATGATCAGATTAGGATCTCTTTTTTTGATACACTAATATAAGCGCAATTTTTAAATCGCCCTAATTCACTGTATGTTACACACATCATGATTTTTGGATTTTAAATTATTTTGCTACCCCTCAGTTATGAGGATAAGTGTATTAATAAATTATCAATAAATAAATCTTAAATACTTTGAAATCTGCATTACAGAGTTTTTTTCCTCCTAATGTTATTCAGCCCTAGTCTGTTCAGCAGCCGGCCAGCCTTCAATTGCTGCAGTCACTGGAGACGCCTCTGCATAGCAGTGGTGGGTACAGCAATGAATGGGGGGAAGGGGAGGTGGGGAAGGGGCGGCCAAGTACAACACTGAGCTAGGATCTCATTGTATAATAAGACACTTCTTAGTTCTGTGATGGTCTCCTCTTACTCTACATTTATCCCCCCCCCCATTTACTTACATTAAAGAAAAAGTGTAACGTATGTCCAGTCTGGATGGTGTTATGTTGAATTTTTACAAGTGTTTTGGAAATATATTGTCACATACACAATGCACATGTTCTTGTATCATCCCTCCCCAACCTACCCCGATATGTTCTTTCTGTACCCCCTTCACTACTCTCCCCATTTTGACTGAAAAAAATATTTAATAAAAATATATATGTATATATACCCTTGGCGGCGGTGATCAGACAGACGGCGACAATTTCAGGTGTGACAGTGGGGACGCGAGAATTCAAGGTTTCTTTCTTCGCAGATGACATACTTCTTTCTCTGACGAACCCTCAGGAGTCTCTACACGCCTTATATAAACTTATGGATGAATATGGCCTCCTTTCAGGCTATAAAATTAATTTTGTTAAATCAGAGGCCATGCTCCTCCACACTTCCCCTTCCCTTAGGTTCAGTTTACAGACTAATTTTGCACTACGCTGGCAGGCGAATAAGATCAAATATCTTGGAGTTTATATCACCTCGACCTATGATTATATCGGGAAAACTCCCCCCCTTCTGTCTAAAATTAAACAGGACTTGGAAGAGCTATACCCTATCGTGGCTGGGGAGGATTATCGCTTTTAAGATGAACTTGGTCCCTAAACTTCTATATCTTTTTCAGACTCTTCCGGTGAGGGTTCCCGACTCTGTGTTTAGAGATTTGCATTCCTCCTTCCTAAAGTTTATATGGCGTGCCAAGCCCCCTAGAATCTTGATAGCAGTGCTCAAAAAGCCCATTGTTATGGACTTACCTTGTCCCCGCTCCGCTGCGCTGTCAGTGTTGTCTGGCAGCTGTATCCTCTGCTGTTCATCGCTTCTTCCGATGGCGCCCCCGCACTTCCGGGTTCTCCCTGCATCTAGTCATGTGACTCCTGGGTGGGGAATTCAAATCTCTATATCTACTCTGCTCTGACACGCTGCCTGTGTCAGAGCAATGTGTTTCCTGTTCCTGGCTACCTGTTCCTGTGTACCTGACTCCTGTGACCCTGCTCCCTGTGTACTTCCATTTCCCTTCTACTCCTGTGTACCAACCTGGCTGTGACCTGACTACTCTTTGGCTTAATCCCTGGCACCGCGAATTGGACTGACCATCCTGTGTACCGACCCGGCTGTGTTATCAACTACTCTTTGAATTTCCCTCTGGCACCGTATACCTGATACCTCCTGTGTACCGACCCGGCTGTGTCTTGACTCTTCTGAACCCATCTCCTGCTACGCACTCAACCGACTCTGTTCATCTACCGGCGACTGCGCCAGACCTCCAAACCCTGGAATTCACGGTTAGTGCTTGTATTTGCATCACTTTGTCATATTGCCTGTTTGACTACCCATCACTTAGAGCCTTCTCCCTTACGTCAGTAGGCTAACCTGGGGGCCGCGACCTGCGGTTCTTCGGCAGCAAAGTCCACCCTACCTTGCGGTGGTTCTTGGTGAAGACCGGAAGGCCGTTAGACTCCGCGCCCAAGGTAAGCCTGTGCAAATACTGACTAAGGCATCAGAACCGTAACACCCAGGGCTCGGGGAGGCAGAGGCTTTCCAGACATTAAATTTTATTATTTGGCATCCCATCTGACCCAGGTGGCGGTAACCTAAACCCCTTACCAGTCCATAGCATGGGTGGACCTGGCGACCCACTATGTTGGGGTCCCTTCTATGGCATCACTCTGGGTCCTGGCCAATATAGATAGACCACCAGCAGACTCCTCTCTTCAATCTCTTAAATTCTGTTTGTCCCTTTGGGACTCATGCCAGGTCATATAAAAATTGTCCTCCCCTATCTCACCTCTGACTCCTCTTTGGGGCAACCCACACTTCCCTCCTGGCAATTCAACACAGCAATTTAAACATTGGATGAGGGAGGGAATACGGGTGGTTTCGGACCTGGCAGTCAATCAAACTTGGGCTTCTATGTCGGAACTTCATCACAGTTTTGAACCGTTTCGTCCGCTTTTTTTTTTGAGTACTTCCAGGTCCGACACTTCGCCATGTCTATGCCCCCCCAGGAAGTTCTCCCGGCCCTTACCTCCTTTGAATATATGTGTCTACATTCCCCTCTCACTAAAGGGATGTTCTCCCGGATCTATAATTGGCTCATAGACTATACTTTAGATACCCCAGCCCGACATGAGCGGGAATGGGAAAATGACCTGGGAACTCCTCCAGATGACTCATGCTGGGAGGAGATCAGGGAGGGGATTGCCAAGTGCTCGATCTCTACATTAATTAAGGAAACAGCCTACAAAGTGTACTATAGGTGGTACTATACTCCTGATAAGCTGTCTCGAATGTTTCCTACGGCCACTCAGTGCTGCTGGCGGGAATGTGGCCAGAGAGGTACGATGCTACATATATGGGGGACCTGCCCTCGCATAGTTCCTTTTTGGAACATGGTTCTTACACTTATAAAATCTGTGTCAGAACAACAGATAAATAAGGACCCCTGGTCATTCCTTCTCTCTCGCCCTATACCTGATGAGAGCGCGCCTTCTAACAAGCTTATCTCCCATATCTTGGCAGCTGCTAAATCCCTAATAGCAAAAGATTGGAAAGACCTTAGGGCTCCCTCTATGCAGGAGTTACGGTCCTACATAGGGCATGTCGCAAGCATGGAGAGTATAACGTGCTACCTTCATGATAAATTATATAATTTCGATAGTGTGTGGGCCCCTTGGTTTTTACTAGAAAGCCGCAGCTGTCTATCCAGTACGGCTCCCTCTCCCGCAGATGGAATATAGCTCTTGGGCCGCCTCCGGATCCCCTAGGCTGGATACGGCGTGCTGCTGGTGAGTAACGTTTGTATGCTATTTTTCTTTTTGGTAGCTAATGCAATAGTGTGGCCTAGCTTTTCCTAGCAATGTTCCAAGTTTATTTATTTACTTATTAGCGATATTGTAAACAGTACTTGTGGCTTTCTTCCTCTCATCCCTCCTTCCTCTTTATCCCTCCCCTCGCCCCCATTCTCCACCGATATAAATGTACAAAATACAGAGGAGACACTTTGAATACTAATACTTTATGTCAAATATGTTGATTGTATTTTTCCTTTTTAAATAAAGTTTAAAAAAAAAGAAAAAGAAAAGAGGTGTCTTAAATAATGCAACCAATAAAGGGCGTTGACCAATAGAAGTGAATGGGAGCTCTCAAAAGAACGGGCCGCGCATGCACAGACTGAAATCATAGATGGCGCCGGACCGAGTGAGTAGCAGCGTCTCCCCGACGGAGATCACAACAGATGATCCCCTAGATGAGTGACCCAGGACCTAACCATGTGATCTGCGGGCCTGGAGTGTAATAGGGACACAGCGTTACGTTAGGGACATACCAAAGCTGCCCCTAAGAGAGGGCTCGCTCTGGAATGGCTGAGATCCATGCCCTGCGTGGCCAACGCAACACCTTGCCTCCAAAGCTCGCATCCACAGTTACAAAACCCTGCAACCTGTAGGATTTTGAGGAAGTATGGACAGGCGACCACGTAATCGCTCGGCATAACTGCTCCACCAAAGCTCCGTAACGTGCCGCACAAGATGCACTCACAGCCCTGGTGGAATGCGCTTTCAAGGCATCTTGCACAGAGTGAGAGTCTTGGACATAAGCCAACCGAATTGTTGAAGTGATCCAACGAGCAATGGACCGCATAGAAGCGGTCCAGTCCCTCTTATGCACATTACAGAGAATGAAGAGTTCTTTAGTCTTCCTAACAGAAACCGTACGACCCACATAACACCGAAGGGCACGAACAACGTCCTGCAACGTGTCATCTGAAGACGTAGAAGGATGGAATGCTGGAACAACAGTTTCCTGATTCAAATGCAACCAGTACACCACCTTTGGAACAAAGGGTTTAGTGCGGAGGGCCGCTCTATCCTCGAGAAAAAAACGAGAACGGTAGATTGCAGCAAAGCGCTTCCAGCACCTACACACGCCAAGCAGAAAGCAATGGCTAAAAGAACTCCACCTTCCAAGTAACATGGTGTAGATCCACTGACTCCAAACGCTCAAAGGGGACATTAGTGAGGGGCCTCATAACAAGCTTGAGATCCCAAGGTGCCACTGAATGTACAGAGGGCAGCTGAACGTGTAAGATGCCCTGAAGGAATGTCTATACCTCTGGTAAGACTGCGAAAATATATTGAGAGCGTAGAAACCTGCACCTTAAGTGAACCCAGACGGAGTCCTTTATCTAGATCCACCTGTAAAAAGTAAATGGAAAAGACTAAACCTGGAAGTGTTACAAACCTATGATTCACACCAGAAGATATATACCTGATCTTCCATACCTGATAGTAAATGGCCAAAGAAGAAGGTTTTCATGCTCTGATCATGGTTCTCACACACCCTGCAAGAACCCTCTCGCCCTGACAATCAAGGTCTCAACATCCACACCATCAAAGTCAGCTGATCTAAATATTGGCAAAGAAGAGGACCCTTAGCGAGCAGGTCCGGATGATGTGGTAGACAGAAGAGAGGCGCCGCCGCCATTTTCCGAATGTCTGAGATCCATGCCCTGCGTGGCCAATTGGATGAACGAAAGTATATTGGTTTAATATTGTTTTGCCGTGCGATTGCGATCCGTACGCCACGTAACACGTGGCGTGGTGCGATCGCACGGTAAAATACGCACGCATACACTCGCATTACAACATTTTGTTATTTATATAATTCATATTGGTTCCGTTACACTGTAATTTATGAGCAGATAGTATTTGGTTTATTAGTAGTATATATATATATATATATATATATATAATGATTATACGTACACTTCAGTGATATTCAAGGTTCAGGTTATAGGAAAGGTATCATGCCTAGTGTCATATTAAAGCCCTATTCATCAGCAGCTGTCCGGTGTAGTCGGCGAAGAGATCGCACATTGCATACTTTAGTTATTGATATTAGAGAATAAACCTTTGTATGATGCTGGCTATGAAAGGAGCAGACCCCCTGGAGAGACGACTCCCACCTTTGTATTCCTTAGATTGAATCAGCCTATGGCCTGTTTACCCTGGACCCATCCAACGTCTGGACCTATAGAAACGAACTACGTCATCTCTATTGTTCTCTGTAACACTGAATGTGTATATATGATCATAGCTGCACACGCAGCCTCAGTCAACTCTGACACAGTATTCTAAGCAGATATACTGTCCATTGAGTCCCGTGGGTGCGCAGCAAATGCATGCAATAAGAGCGCGGTATGTATGTATCTTTTGGTATTGGCTGTGCTGTACTGTACTGTATCATAATATAATAATGTATTGAATTGTTGACTATTTACATCTGCTAAGATAAATCACTTTGTGCTTTGGAAACACATACAATTGATTGGGCAATGCTTATTTGAAAACGATAAAATTACTTTAATAATTTGGGGGCTCGTGAGTTTAGGAGGTTACGTTATCTGAAGGTACGCAACGTTTGCGGACTTCGGTTGCTCAACAAAGGGTGGATATTGACGGACGCGTCTCATATGGGAAAGAACGCAATGTGTTCAAAACCTGTTGTCCATTTTGTGTTGAGAAGCCGAATGTCTGCAGTTGCGTAAACTGAAGGAACGCTAACTAGAATCTAGGGACAAGAAAGAACGTTTTACGTTTTAAAGTGTATTGCATTGCATAGGGTATGTGTATTTCCTGCCTTGCGTATGTGAACTCTCGCTAATATTGCCACGTGGTTAAACAATCGTTTTGATAGTTATTATATATGCATAGTATAATTGTGAAAGCCTCTGAGACATTATTACTATTGTTGGGAACTTTTAATTTTCTGCGCAGAAAAGGTGTATAGTGTGTGATTTTGTAACGTAGATACACTGTTTATTATTCATTGTGCTCAGTTGCTGTCTGACGAGGCGGGTTGCCCAACTGAAGGACGGTATACAGGGCAGGTATACCGAATGCGAAAACTGGATTTTCGCAAAGCGCTACCAATAGATCACAAGGTTTGCTAATAACTAGTATTAGTGGGCGGTGCGATCTAACCGCACGACAACCGTTAGTGCGAATTGGTGAAGCAGCTAGGAGGAATAATACTGGAAAGGTAGGTTGATTGTATCAACTTGCGTTCCCAGAAATAATAAACTCAGATTTTGTGGTGAACCAGGGTATCGAGGAGCTGATAGCCCTTGGGGCGAGAAAAAGCGAGGACGCGGCTAATGGAAATACGTCCACCGGGCATTAGAGATCTCTAGAGTGTTTATAGCAACAAGGTTGAAATTGTTTGCTGGAAGGAACAGAGTATTGTGGTACATCTGTGTTCCGCATAGAAGGTAATGTTTGCTGGAAGGAACAGAGCATTGCGGTGTATCTGTGTTCCGAATAGAAGGTACTGTTCAACATGGGTGCTAAGCATACGGTAGAGATGGCCAATGTACTGCCTAAAGAAGGTCTTATTGATTCAGCGAGATTTCTCATGTGTAAAAAATATGGTGCATACGCAACTGTGTATTGTGACACGTGGGTCGAAATGACCAAAGATTGTGATAGGCCTTTTCCAACAATAGGGAGTTTTAATGCAGAGGTACTAAATAACGTAAAAGATAAAGTACGGTTGATTAAGTCAACGAAAGTGAGAAATGCACATAATGATTGTTTAAAATCGTGGAAAATGAAAGGTAACACGTGGCAGAGCAGCGAATGCAGAGCGGAAGTGAGTGTGGCGAAAAACGCGTGTTCAGCGGAAGTAAGCGTACAGGAAACAAGCATTCCGGAAGTGTGCGTTGCTAAGCGTGGCGAACTGAGCGCAAACACGCCCCCGACAAATTCGGTCGGGGCGGGAAGTACAGCCAATACCAAAAATATAAAAACTGTAACTAGTAACTTGTATGTTGTTTTAAGTAATGTTAAAAGTAATGTTTCAGGACAAAGAAGAGGAACGATCCCACCAGCAGGGGCAGCGGCTGAAAGTGGTGAGAATAATGTAAAGGTTAACACAGGGGAAGACATCCATTGTACTGCAGCAGCAATTTCAGCAACTAGTTATAGTGATTTGGTAGACTTGCATCCTGTCTGCACAACAGCAGTTCCCAATGGGAAAGCGGACAGAGATAGTGATGTTCCCTTAAAACATGTAGCAAAGCATGATCCATGCACTAGGTCTGAAACATTTTCAATTTTGTCTGATTTCCCTGATCCTAGGAAAGATTTGACCAAATGTCAGCAGTTTATTAGATATTATGGTAATGTGTACAAGCCAACTAATAACGATTGGCGAATATTATTGAAGACCTGTCTTCCACTTAATACTGATATACAAACGTTCATTAAGGATTGTATGTTGGAGGAGGATGAATCCTTAACCGAGGATGATAATCAGGACAATATTAGACATATAATCACACAGTTGGCCATATATTTTCCAGTGATAGTGGATTGGAGTAAAATTTTTACTACCAAGCAAAAAGATAGTGAAAATGCAACAGACTATTTTTGCAGGGCTCTGATAGAGATGGCCAAATATACTGGGGTATCAGACATAAAGGATAATGTACACTACAGGGAGGTTGCTGTTTCAGTTCTAATGGATGGCCTCAGGGAAAACTTGAAAAGAAGGGTGCAAACTTCATTACCAAACTGGAAAGGAATCACTGTAAGTGCTCTCAGGGAGTCAGTTATAGGACATGATAAAAGTATAAATAAACAGAAAGAGACACTAAGTGATAGGGTAATGATGGTAAGTATCCCAGCACTAGAGGGACAACACACACGACCACCAGCATACAACCCACATAACAGGAAACCCAGAATAGTGAGATGTTACAATTGCAGAGAAGAAGGACACATTAGGAGAGATTGTAAAAAGGAAGAGAAACAACATGAGTTGAGGAAGTGTTTTCAATGCAATAAAATAGGACACCTAGCAAAATATTGTGCAGACATGACAGGGACGTGTTTCTACTGCCGTAAGAAGGGACACATGAGTAGGAACTGTGTAGAGAGAAGAATGGATACCTGGGTTGGAAATCACATAGACATCCACAAAGGAGGCGTACACTTCTCTCAGAGGTTCCCCTACAATTGATTGCACACTCTGTAACAACTAATACTTTGGGGGAGAATTATAGCCAACTCTAGAGTACAGGTCAGACCTGTAATCCTACAACTAAACAAGGTAAAGATTAAAATCTGTGGTAAGTATTAATATGAAGGTTTAGAAAGAAACTGATTTTAAAAGGTAATCTTTGTTGTTTTTACTTGTTTTGTTTTATGTTGTCAAATGTTTGCTTTCCTAAATCGCTGGCCGATGGTAAAGAATGAGAATGTTTGGTTTGTTTGTTGTTTAAAGATAACTATCTTGTCTTTTCTTCACAGATAAAGGTACATGAAAGAAATATAGACTCAGTGTTTAAAAAGGGGGGGATAGAGAAATAGAAAGATTACTCTTGAAAGACTACTTAACAATAGACAATTAGAACACTCTTTGTTTCAGGTTGCAGTGACTCATGATAATTTGTTTGGCTGAGAATCATTATACAAAAATGAAGTATGTACATACTTTGCTCCAAAATATAGTTTTATGTATTTTAGAGAAAATATGAATCACTAACAGTTAATTTTTACATTTCTCTATCATAAGTTAGGAAAGTCCATTGAAAAGGTATGTAGTCAATGTGATACCGAGTTCTTAATGAACAAATGACGGACGACAATGGATTGCATGGTTAAGACCCCCTAGTCAAGTATGGGGAGGGGTCATAGTTAGCAAACAGCTAAGGGGAACAGTGGAATGAATTCAGCCATTTCCCCATAGAGTCCAATCCAGCTGTCATTTTTGCTGTAAAATCTCCCTTTCTACATGTATGTGTGTATTCAAATCTTTGTATTCCCATTATTCATTGCTTTCTTATTTCTCATTCTTTACACAAATGCTAGTATCCCTCTATCTTTCTTTTTCTCTCTCTCTCTCTCTTTCTTTTTCTCTCTTTCTCTCTTTTCTCTCTCTTTTTTTCTCTCTCTGCTCTGGTAGAGATAAAAAAACAGACATAGTCTCATCAATGGGGCTAAGACATATTTTTATTTTTTTACATAAGACAAATTCAGAGATACGCACACTAGATTGACATGAGTTACAGAAACAGTCAGGGGTTTTGTTTTCATGTGTATAGAAACTGCTGATTTTAAGCAGAAAGGTTCTGTTGTGGAAATACGATTCATGTTTTATAGATTGCATATCTGTTTTGTTTTTTTGTTTTTATGATTCGTGCCTCCTGTACAAAAATGTGCCTTTATATGGATGCACAAAGGGTGGATAGGAGATTGCTGGAGGTTAGGCATACAGATATGCATCTCTGTATAGAACATTGGAGTAGGATTTTTACCACAAGATACGACATAATGTGAAAGCCTAGAAAATGTAGAATTTTCATGTTTTATATTTTTTCACTGTTAGACAGACATGTACTGGGTACTGTTATATTTGAAGAAAGTGTTATAGAAATAGACCCCTTTGCCTTTCCCACTTAGTCAAGTAGCTGAATGTGAGGTACTGAGAATGGCATGTGAGTTGGCAGAGGGAAAATCGATTGATATACATTGGTCTTCAGCATTTCTCTAGTCTAGGGGGTGATGTTGAGTGGACTGAAAAATCTTTTGTAACAATGCCAGCACATGAGTAGGACACTACATAAAGGACTTTATACAGTGACACAGTTACCAACTGAAGTAGCTGCTAGTAAAGTCCACCATTACACACACGACCATACATGGCTATCACACCAGGGCGAACATAGCTGTCAAATAGACAGCAGGGTTTTATGTGACAGCTAACAAATCTATGTTTTGTTTTGTTTTTCATTGTATTGTTTTAGTTTTAAAATGTGAACACACACAAACATGCACACATACACATATTGGTTAATATATGAAGATTTGTGTTACCTGAGGAATAAACTGTCTAGAAGGTGAAGAGATGTGGTGAGGAGTCTGGTGGACTCTGGAAAGATGGACAAGGTAGACCAGAATCTCCCAGAGTGTATCTCCCAGTCCCAGAGGAGGCAGCAAATGGTCTGGCTCAGCTGGGTACAGAAGGTATGTGCAAGCTGGTAAGAGTATATTGGGGTGCACCAGATATTTAGTCTCAAGCTAGTAGGACGGCAACGTCCTATCTTGATTAAGAGAATGTCAGGAAAATGATACCAATAGAGCCATCCCATATCCCTCCTGCTGATGGGTTTTCCTCCAGGTAAAACAAATCATTGTCATCCAATTACCACCATGCAGGATCCTCAAGTGTACACTGGTGTACCAATGAAATATGTCTGGGTAAAGGTGTATTGAAATATGTCTAATGTATTACTGTGTCATACTCAAAGCTTTTGTTATTCAATGTGATAGTCCTAGAGTTATAATAGATGATAGGGGTATTCATGTTATTAATAACAGATGTATAATGTATGAGTAGTGGTAACAAATCACATACTTTCAATTAGCCATAAATCAGTGTGAACATAAAGTAACGGTACTCGGTAGAACTAATTGAATAGAATAAGAGTTGGAACTTGATTGAAGTGACTGATAGCTTCGGCCACTAGTCCTTTCCCGCTACCAAAAGATCACTCCTGGGCAGACTCTTAACCTGTCAGTTTTTGAAATGTTCTTGACCCCTCGTGAGATGAGATTGTAACTGGGAGGCTAGGTTAGACCTTGAGAAGGTAAATAGTGAGACAGCAACCGAGAACGTCCAAAACACTGTTTCCTGAAATGTCACACTAACTGTCAGGATGTTGGATCGGGAGAGTAAGTTGTGGAGCAGTAATTTCTTAGGCTCAGGTTATTTGACAGACAGGTACCAGGTGTAGGCTACCAGCATCACGGCTTCAAGGGTAGCAGAGACACACTGGTGCCCATTCCACCCACTGCAGAGGGGCCAACACTCAGAGAAGGGTCCAAGGGCACTCATGAGTCTGTTCTGGAAGGCCTCGAATGCAGTTAGTAGCACCTGAGCCAAAGGCTAAGACACTTGTCCAGCATGAAGTTGTAGTTTTTCCTGTTTTGTGTTCTATCATTTCATTCTCTTCTCAGGATGGTTAATTCTTTTTATTATTAGCAGGTGACAGAGGCTGGTTCAGGTAATAATAAGGAGGTATTGGGGATGGAGGAGAAGTTAGTAGCATAATCGGTCCAGCCAATTACTCTATTCAATTCAGGGGTAAAGGAAAATTTGGAAACCTTGGATCTTGGAGAAAGTGCGAGGGGCTATTGTCTGAGTAGCATTACGTCTGTAAGTACGGTGACCCCATGGTTAAAAAAGAGATACACCCAGCGATGCCAGTCCAGTAATATTCAGACTTGAGCAGGCATCCTTGAGAATGATTATCATTCTTGTGAGGGTAAGGTTTTAGACCAAACAAAGTGCTGGGTGTGCTCTCACATACCTTAGTGATTATATAAAGTAGGACTAGTTCTCTTCCCACTAAATATTCTTGAGGTACCCGAACTATGGGTGGGAGGTCACTAGGGGAAAAAGTACGACACTTAGGTCCCTTAGTCTGAAGTCTCCTAATGCTTTGCAAGCCGATCACTGTAAAATCTGAGTATCGGGAGACTGGGAAGAATGAACAGACAATAGCCCGCCCACAAGTGTTGATGAAAAGAACTGATGACATTATTAGAAGTATGTATATTAACGCAAGCTGAAGGAGATTGTATATGACATTATTGATAGACATAGGATGATGCTATTGATGAACATGAAGTGTTTAAATGTATTCTGAGCTTAAAGACATGCGTTGGACAGATAAACCTGTTAAACTTGAAGAACTGTAGTAGAGAATTCTGTATAGCTGATACATGTTCTATTGTACCTTGTACCGTTCCAAATAATGTATTACGTGTTTTATTGCACCTTTGTAGGGCATACAAAAGGTTATCTCCAAGCTCTAGAAATGTACGGTCTATAGTAAAAGAAGAAGTCGTTTGGAGGATTAAGACTCTCTCTTATAACTTGTTTAGCTCTACAAACAGCGTGGTCATACACCAATGGGGACTTGTATTACATAACAATGAAACGTGGTACTGAGATCCTGCATATAACATCTTTAAGGTGATAGTTTATTATACTATCAAAGGGTGGACTGTCAAAGTCGTATAATTGGATGAACGAAAGTATATTGGTTTAATATTGTTTTGCAGTGCGATTGCGATCCGTACGCCACGTAACACGTGGCATGGTGCGATCGCACAGTAAAATACGCACGCACTCGCATTACAACATTTAGTTATTTATATAATTCATATTCATATTAGTTCCGTTACACTGTAATTTATGAGCAGATAGTATTTGGTTTATTAGTAGTATATATATATATATATATATATATATATATATATATATAATGATTATACGTACACTTCAGTGATATTCAAGGTTCAGGTTATAGGAAAGGTATCATGCCTAGTGTTATATTAAAGCCCTATTCATCAGCAGCTGTCCGGTGCAGTCGGCGAAGAGATCGCACATTGCATACTTTAGTTATTGATATTAGGGAATAAACCTTTGTATGATGCTGGCTATGAAAGTAGCAGACCCCCCTGGAGAGACGACCCCCACCTTTGGATTCCTTAGATTGAATCAGCCTATGACCTGTTTACCCTGGACTCACCCAACGTCTGGACCTATAGAAACAAACTACGTCATCTCTATTGTTCTCTGTAACACTGAATGTGTATATATGATCATAGCTGCACACCCAGCCTCAGTCAACTCTGACACAGTATTCTAAGCAGATATACTGTCCATTGGGTCCCGTGGGTGCGCAGCGAATGCATGCAATAAGAGTGCGGTATGTATCTTTTGGTATTGGCTGTGCTGTACTGTACTGTATCATAATATAATAATGTATTGAATTGTTGACTATTTACATCTGCTAAAATAAATCACTGCTTTGGAAACACATACAATTGATTGGGCAATGCTTATTTGAAAACGATAAAATTACTTTAATATGGGTGCCACCAGAATTGCGGGAACGCATTCTCTTTTTTACTTTTTTATCACCTGTTGGAGCATGGGAGACAAAGGAAACAGATACACAAGTCTGAAGTGCCAAGGTATTGTTGTATAACCCGCTCAAGGATCTCTGGATTTTGATCAGTAAAGAGGAACCTGAAAATTCCGTTGGGATGCCATAAAATCGATGTCTGGCGTCCCCCAACGCTGCACTAGTAAGGCAAACACCTCCTTGTGGAGAGACCATTCCAAGAAGGGGGGGGGGGGTGGACCTGGTGACGACTGAGAAAGTTGGTTTCCCAATTCTCCTGGGATGAAGATCGCCGAAAGTATATTATTCCGCTGCAGACATGATTCTGGTTGTCTCCTGGTGGTTTAGATAAGCCACTGATGTGGCATTGTCTAATTGAATTTTCAAGGATTTCCCGCTTAGGAACCATTGCCTCTGAAATAATGCTCAGTGAACTGCCCTTAGTTCCAGGAAATTGATGAGTAGAGTGGTCTCGAGATGGGACCAGAGACCCTGAAATCATAGAATCCTGATGACCGCACCCCAACTGGATAGACTGGTGTCTCTGGTGACCAGGGTCCAGGTCCATTTGCAAAAGAACTGTCCCTTTTCTAGATTTTGTCTGTTCAGTGACCATGAGTGGGAGAAGCATGTGGCTCTGGAAAGTCTGATGATCTGTCTTTCCAAATGTTCATGGGAGCCATTTTTGAAGAATCTCTCTCTGGAGAGTACGAGAATGGAATTGTGCAAAGGGAACCCCGCGAACACAGATAGCATGGATCCCAACAACTTCATACAACAGAGAAGAGATGCTTACCTTCGAGTCATGAGCGTCCTGGTCTTGTGCAGAAGCGTCAGGACATTGTATTCCAGAAGGTAGACTCTCTGGGAGACCGTGTTGAAAATAAAGCTCAGGAACCGCATCTGCAGAGTTGGTTTAAGCGAAGACTTGGGTAAGTTCAACACCCAGCCATGCACTTCTAGAAACTGATTCGTAGTTTAGATGTGATGTAAAGCCAGAGCCTTGGACGTCGCCTTCAGTGAAAGGTGGTCCAGATAGGGAATGACTGTGACTCCCTGGGATCGCAAGAGTGCTGCCATCACCTTGGTGAATACCCCCGGCGCGGTGGCCAGGTCAAAAGGCAGAGCCCTGAACTGAAACTGATGTTCCTGTACTGCAAAGCGGAAAAGACACTGGTAACCCTCCCATAGGGGCACATGTAAACAAGCATCCTTGATGTCTATGGAAGCCATGAACTCTCTCTCTTCCATGCCTGCAATAACCGTGTGCAGGGATTCCATTCAGAATTGGACCATGCATACCTGTTTGTTGAGAGTGCAAGTTTAAGATGGGACGGAATGACCATCGGGTTGGGAACCAGGAAGAGGATGGAGAAAAAAACCCTTGTCTCTTTCCTGCTGTGGGACAGGGACAATTACTCCGGGCAACAGAAGCTTCCTGATGGCATCCTAAAGTGACTTGCGGCCTGCAAGTGAAGTAAAAAAGTCCCCACCACAGTATGCTGGAGTGGGATCCTGTCATGCCACAGCCTTGTCCCCTGGTCTGGGGGTTCCATGTCTTGCCGATCTTCGATCTCTATGGTGTGCTCTTCTTGGAGCAGAGGACTGTCCGCTAGAAGGAGTTCCCCGACCACTCCTGTAGGAACGAAAGGACCGACACTAGGACTGCTTGAGTTTAGTGGAGCTGACAGATAGGTACTCTTGCCTCCTGTAGCCACCTGAATAACCTGTTCTAATTCGGACCCAAACAACATGATACCATCAAATAGCATCAAAACTTCAAAGGTGCACTTAAAATCCACATTCACTGCCCAGGAATGTAACCATAAGGCATGGCTGGCCGCAATGATGAGGCCCAAGGACCAAGAGGTGACTGACACAGCATCCATAGATGCCTGACCCACATAATCAGATGCCTCCTGGATGTGTTCTGATAATGAAGAAGCTCAGATCTAGGAACATTATCCTGGAGACCATTAACGAACTGCTCTGGCCACAGCTGAATGGCTTTATTAACCCAGGCTGTGGACAAGTTGGCTCTAAACAAGCTCCCTGCCCTGACATAGGCCGAGCGGAGAATAATAACACATTTACTGTCAGTTGGGTCCTGCAGAGAGACTCTGCCTTGTGCAGGGATAGCTGAAGTCGTGGACAAACGAGCCACAGTTTCAGCATCTCAAACTGTTTATTCGGTTTCTGATAAGCGTCAGACGCCATGTCCAACAGCTGAGGTGAGGGGGGGGGGGGAAAACAAACAACCTGCTTCTTAGGTCTCTTAAAAAAAAAAGAGCAGCAGGATCCCCAAACTGAGTTTCCGCAAAACCTAATGAGTGTCTGTGCTCTAGGATAAGATTATCTACATTGTGTGTGGATGAAGAATCTTTTGAACTAATTGCATCTTCCCAATCTAAGTCTGAAAACAACACTGTTAAACTACTGTGATTGACCTGGCAGCTCAAGTTAACTGTCCAGGTCATCAGGTAATCTAGGAGGAAATTAGGTTAGAATTTCCAGATAATGTGCAATGTGTCTCCACAGTACACTACTGTCTGATATAGCAGGGGGAAATATATTATTATGTTTCAATATAAATGTTATTGTATCAAACTGTATATGAGACTTCGATCATGTAACTCTGCAAATACAATGTGTCAAATGTCTTAATGTTTCACGCAAGGGTGAAGTGTCATGTTATTCGCTGATGTAATATTGTAACACTTTGTTAAGTGTATCCAGCCAAATAGCTAATTCAGTCAAGCCATGTCATTGTGTACTCAAGGTAACAAAGCCAGTATGTCTAGCCGTTAAAAAATGTAAGTGTCGACTGAGAGACTCCTGCTAAAATCGGTAACCAGGACGCAATCCCCACTGCTTCTGCGTCCTGGCAATCAGTTGTCATCCATGGCGTGCGCTCATTAACTATTCTGCCTTCTATGTGTGTACAGGGCTATATGCATTTTGTCCCATGATTGGTCATTGGCTGTATTTAATGCAGGGAGGGCTTAACCTGTCAGTTATAGCATTGTGTCTCTGCATTAGCTGACATATTCTCCGTTCCTGTGGAAACACTGTCTGGCTCTGTTTGATACCCGTTGTGACCCTTGGCTTGTTTCTTGGACCCTGCTTGTATGTTGATTGCCCCTGACACTTGGCTCTGTCTCCTGGAATTTCGCCGCTAACTGCCAGCCCCGACCTTTTAACCTGTCTGTGATATTCCTACTCGCTTCTGACCCACGACCTCCGGCCTGTCGCTGGTTATTCGAGTGCTTTGTTGCTGGTTTCTCTGCCTCCTACCTCTATGCTATCAGTTACTGTACATAAGCTTTTACTATGCTGAGTTAAGCCCTGGGGGCATCAGAGTACCTGTGAGTGCTCCTAGCTCTATGGGAACGGCAGCTGCTATAGGTGAAGACCTTTACCACCAGTTCTAAAAGCATATGTCAGTTTCTACAAAGGCGCAACAGTAACCATTTAAATGAACCTCTGTGTAGGTTATAATCAGTTTATTTCATTCCTTATCAGTGTCAGCTTTTATTCCTTAACTGTACAGATATCCAGTAATTTGCCTCTTTGTCCCTAAAGGGGCCTGTGATGCTAACAGTGCCCCCCCAACAATCTGAGGTTACAAGAGGTAACTGGATCCTAGTATTCTCCTGAAATGTTTTTAAAAGAAGGGAATCTCAGTTAATTAGATGAAAAATAGAGTCAAGTTTATTAACTCTCGTGTACATGGACCAACAAGTCTAATCATATCAGAAAGTAACGATAATACTTTGCACATGTTTAATAAGCAATAATCTTGGCACCCTTACAGGGCCGTCTTTCCCATTGGGCACAATGGGCAGGTGCCCAGGGGCCCTGCAGCCCAGGGGGGCCTGTCGGAGGCAGCAAAAAAAAACAAAACCTGAAAAAAAAGAAGACAATACTTACCTTGCGATCAGCTGGCGATCTGGCTCCCTTCACACATGGGACAGTAATGAGGGGCCACAGTGTGATGCAGTGTAATGATAAAGGAGGGCACAGTGTGATGAGAGGGACAGTAATGATAAAGGAGAGCACAGTGTGATGAGAGGGACAGTAATGAGGGGCCACAGTGTGATGCAGTGTAATGATGAGAGCACAGTGTGATGAGAGGTACAGTAATGAGGGCACAGTGTGATGCAGTGTAATAATAAAGGAGGGCACAGTGTGATGAGAGGGACAGTAATAATGGACCACAGTGTGATGCAGTGTAATGATAAAGGAGAGCACAGTGTGATGAGAGGGACAGTAATAATGGACCACAGTGTGATGCAGTGTAATGATAAAGGAGAGCACAGTGTGATGAGAGGACAGTAATGAGGGGCCACAGTGTGATGTAGTGTAATGATAAAGGAGAGCACAGTGTGATGAGAGGGACAGTAATGAGGGACTACAGTGTGATGCATTGTAATGATAGAGGAGGGCACAGTGTGATGAGAGGCACAGTAATGAGAGCCACAGAGTGATGCAGTGTAATGATAAAGGAGGGCACAGTATGATGAGAGGGACAGTAATGAGGGCACAGTGTGATGAGAGGGACAGTAATGAGGGACCACAGTGTGATGCAGTGTAATGATAAAGGAGGGCACAGTGTGATGAGAGGGACAGTAATGAGGGCACAGTGTGATGAGAGGGACAGTAATGAGGGACCACAGTGTGATGTAGTGTAATGATGAGAGCACAGTGTGATGAGAGGTACAGTAATGAGGGCACAGTGTGATGCAGTGTAATAATAAAGGAGGGCACAGTGTGATGAGAGGGACAGTAATAATGGACCACAGTGTGATGTAGTGTAATGATGAGAGCACAGTGTGATGAGAGGTACAGTAATGAGGGCACAGTGTGATGCAGTGTAATAATAAAGGAGGGCACAGTGTGATGAGAGGGACAGTAATAATGGACCACAGTGTGATGCAGTGTAATGATAAAGGAGAGCACAGTGTGATGAGAGGGACAGTAATAATGGACCACAGTGTGATGCAGTGTAATGATAAAGGAGAGCACAGTGTGATGAGAGGACAGTAATGAGGGGCCGCAGTGTGATGCCGTGCAATGATAAATGAGGGCACAGTGTGAGGAGAGGGACAATAATGAGGGGCAGCAGTGTGATGTAGTGTAATGATAAAGGAGGGCACAGTGTGATGAGAGGGACAGTAATGAGGGACCACAGTGTGATGCAGTGATGCAGTGTAATGATAAAGGAGGGCACAGTGTGATGAGAGGGACAGTAATGAGGGGCCACAGTGTGATGTAGTGTAATGATAAAGGAGGGCACAGTGTGATGTAGTGTAATGATAAAGGAGAGCACAGTGTGATTAGAGGACAGTAATGAGGGACCACATGGTGATGCAGTGTAATGATAAAGGAGGGCACAGTGTGATGAGAGGGACAGTAATGAAGGGCAGCAGTGTGATGCAGTGTAATGATAAAGGAGGGCACAGTGTTATGAGAGGGACAGTAATGAGGGGCAGCAGTGTGATGTAGTGTAATGATAAAGAAGAGCACAGTGTGATGAGAGGGACAGTAATGAGGGGCCGCAGTGTGATGTAGTGTAATGATAAAGAAGAGCACAGTGTGATGAGAGGGACAGTAATGAGGGGTGCAGTGTGATGTAGTGTAATGATAAAGGAGGGCACAGTGTGATGAGAGGGACAGTAATGAGTGGTCACAGTGTGATGCAGTGTAATGATAAAGGAGGGCACAGTGTGATGAGAGGGACAGTAATGAGGGGCCGCAGTGTGATGTAGTGTAATGATAAAGGAGGGCACAGTGTGATGAGAGGGACAGTAATGAGGGGCAGCAGTGTGATGCAGTGTAATGATAAAGGAGGCATTGTGATGAGAGGGACAGTAATGAGGGGCCACAGTGTGATGCAGTGTAATGATAAAGGAGGGCACAGTGTGATGAGAGGGACAGTAATGAGGGCACAGTGTGATGAGAGGGACAGTAATGAGGGACCACAGTGTGATGTAGTGTAATGATAAAGGAGGGCACAGTGTGATGAGAGGGACAGTAATGAGGACACAGTGTGATGAGAGGGACAGTAATGAGGGGCAGCAGTGTGATGCAGTGTAATGATAAAGGAGGCATTGTGATGAGAGGGACAGTAATGAGGGCACAGTGTGATGAGAGGGACAGTAATGAGGGACCACAGTGTGATGCAGTGTAATGATAGAGGAGGGCACAGTGTGATGAGAGGGACAGTAATGAGGGCACAGTGTGATGAGAGGGACAGTAATGCGGGACCACAGTGTGATGCAGTGTAATGATAGAGGAGGGCACAGTGTGATGAATGGGACAGTAATGAGTGGTCACAGTGTGATGCAGTGTAATGATAAAGGAGGGCACAGTGTGATGAGAGGGACAGTAATGAGGGCACAGTGTGATGAGAGGGACAGTAATGAGGGACCACAGTGTGATGTAGTGTAATGATAAAGGAGGGCACAGTGTGATGAGAGGGACAGTAATGAGGGGCAGCAGTGTGATGCAGTATAATGATAAAGGAGGGCACAGTGTGATGAGAGGGACAGTAATGAGGACACAGTGTGATGAGAGGGACAGTAATGAGGGACCACAGTGTGATGTAGTGTAATGATAAAGGAGAGCACAGTGTGATGAGAGGGACAGTAATGAGGGCACAGTGTGATGCAGTGTAATGATAAAGGAGAGCATAGTGTGATGAGAGGGACAGTAATGAGGGCACAGTGTGATGAGAGGGACAGTAATGAGGACACAGTGTGATGAGAGGGACAGTAATGAGGGACCACAGTGTGATGCAGTGTAATGATAAAGGAGAGCATAGTGTGATGAGAGGGACAGTAATGAGGGCACAGTGTGATGCAGTGTAATGATAAAGGAGAGCATAGTGTGATGAGAGGGACAGTAATGAGGGCATAGTGTGATGAGAGGGACAGTAATGAGGGGCCGCAGTGTGATGCAGGAGGAGCAGCGTGATGTGCACATAGTTTACCCTTCTACTTAACTATAGGGAGTATATGCTATGCTAAAAAATATAGTGCTATGGATTGTTTCAGGGAGGGGGGGGGGGTCAAACCAATATCTTGCCTAGGGCCCCATGAGGTCTAAATCCGGCTCTGCCCTGACCACGTCACCACAATTTTGGAGATGTTAATTTTCTTATCAATGTTTTTAAATAATCACTAGTACAAGACGATATATATGATCACATATATATATATTATTTATATATATATATATATATATATATATATATATATATATATTATGATATGATATAATATGTAAATATAATATGATCACCTCCTCCCATGCGCGTATCTAAGACTTGCCCCGCGCTGCCTCTCTCCACTGGAACAAGCTCCCTCCCTCCATCAGGACTTCCCCTAACCTGTCCAGTTTCAAACAGGCTTTAAAAACCCACCTTTTTCTTAAAGCCTTTCAGTCTCCCACTTAACTTCCTACCTTATCCTCTGCCTCTCCCCCTTCTTTCCCCTTCCCTGCCTCCGTCCCCTCCTCTCCCTCTCTCCCCTGCGTTTCTCTGTCTGTCCACCCCTCCCTTTAGATTGTACGCTCCGCTGAGCAGGGCCATCTCTCCTCCTGTTTCCACCACTTCTAACTCTGCTCTCCAGCAACTTTGCCCCCGCTCCCCCCTCTGGGGGTCTCCCTGTCTTCCGCGCCCTCCTTTTTGGGCCCCGTCGTTTGTGGATACTCCCCCCGCCCTCTCTAGCTGTGCATTGAGCTTGCTGAGTTACTGTGCTTTATGTTTACTGTACTGTGCTGTCTCACCGTGTATTGTAATTCATTTTTGTCCCTGTACGGCGCTACGCACACCTTGTGGCGCCCTATAAATAAAAATTTATAATAATAATAATAATAAAAGCCACAAGTGCCCATAGTGCAGTTTGTGACAAGTGATATATTGTTTGACGGTGTGAATATAGGATAAGATATTAAAATCAGGGGGTAGCCAGAGGGGGATATTCCTGACAAATACTTGTTCTATTCGAACAATATGGACAAAAGGCAATGAACGGTCTTAGATGCAAAGTAGTTGTTTATTCGGTACAGGTTACAGCTTTGTCATAAAGGTGTCAGAATCAGCTGGCATTTTATAAGGTACAGAGTCTATTCTTGGCATACATATCTTTTATACCCAAAGTGACAATCATATTTCTAAACCAATCAAGAATCTTCTTAATTACGTACAATGTAAATATTATATAGAGAACCCTGTGAGAACTAGATTTTAATATAGTGTAAAGGACTGGAGAAGGTTTAGGTTATGAAAGATAAAAGTGTGTGGTTATGTAAGAAACCCATCTAGGAAAAGGATATAAAGATAGCGTGTGCACAGTGAGGCAGGAAGTACACGTCATTCTCCTATTTTAATTCTTTCTAAATCTTAAAGATACAATATCTTAGTTCTTCTATTCTGGTAGGTTATATTTATAACAAATGTAGAAAAATACCTCTGATAAGTTATTTTATGTACTTAGACAACACAAAGTTTTGTTCTACCCTCTTTGATTGTTTAATAAAAACACTAAATAATATATATATATATATATACACACAAAGTATATACACATTAATGTAATCAAACTTGTTTCATATCCAATACCTTTTGCCCTGTGTGAATTTTTTGATGTTCAACAAAAGATGATTTCTGTATAAAACATTTCCCACACTCAGAACATGTAAATGGTGTCTCACCTGTGTGAGTTTTCTGATGTCTAACAAGAGATGCTTTACGTTTAAAACATTTCCAGCACTCAGAACATATAAATTGGTTCTCACCTGTGTGAGTTTTCTGATGTCTAACAAGATATGATTTACATGTAAAACATTTCCCGCACTCAGAACATGTAAATGGTTTCTCACGTGTGTGAGTTATCTGATGTTCAATAAGATGTGATTTATGTGTAAAACATTTCCCACACTCAGAACATGTAAATGGTTTCTCACCTGTGTGAGTTTTCTGATGTCTAACAAGATATGATTTACATGTAAAACATTTCCAGCACTCAGAACATGTTAATTGGTTCTCACCTGTGTGAGTTTTCTGATGTCTAACAAGAGATGATTTACATGTAAAACATTTCCAGCACTCAGAACATGTAAATTGGTTCTCACCTGTGTGAATTCTCTGATGTCTAACAAGAGATAATTTACGTGTAAAACATTTCCCACACTCAGAACATGTAAACCGTGTCTCACCTGTGTGAGTTCTATGATGTTCAATAAGATGTGATTTATTTGTAAAACATTTCTCACACTCAGAGCATGTAAATGGTTTCTCACCTGTGTGAGTTTTCTGATGTTCAGCAAGATATGACTTACGTGTAAAACATTTCCCACATTCAGAACATGTAAATGGTTTCTCACCTGTGTGAATTCTCTGATGTGCAACAAGAGAAAATTTACGTGTAAAACATTTCCCACATTCAGAACATGTAAACCGTGTCTCACCTGTGTGAGTTCTCTGATGTTCAATTAAATGTGATTTATGTGTAAAACATTTTCCGCACTCAGAACATGGAAATATTTTTTCATCTGTAGGAGCTGTACTATGTGTAACAGTATCTATATTATCAAGAGAATATTCCTCATGATTAGATTGATCAGATGATTTATCTGCTCTGTGAAGTATTGGATGTATATTTAGGGTAGTGTGGTTTCCTCCTGGAGAATCTTGTGTGATGTTGTTATCTTCTGTTTCAAAATCTGTAGATAAAATTAATTTTCCATCTGAGATATTCCTGTGTTTGCATCCATCTGCTGGAAATAAAATAAATGTATGGGTATAGACATGTTATTTTACATTGTTTAACATATTAACATATTATACCCCAAATTATAGTAACATACACTATATGGACAAAAGTATTTGGCCACACCTTTTAATTATTGAATTGAGATGTTTCAATCAGACCCGTTGCCAGAGGTGTATAAAATCAGCACCTAGCCATGCAGTGTCACACGGCGTTCATTCGGCTTCCACAATCGAAGACCGAAACGCTCACCTGTTCCCCACTGAAGCATACTTCAGCTGCTGGCGTCCTGGCTTTGGTTCTGCGCATGTGCAGACCCTAAGCCTTTATGTCCTCTGCACGTTTTCCAATGGTTCTCTGTTCTGGCTCCAAACTTGAAAAGGCACTTACTCTTTCTCCTCAGTGCCTGTTGATCAAGTTACCTGCCTAATTAGACTTAGTCTTGTCTCCTGTATGTTAACCTTGCATCCTCAGCTCCACCTTGTCCTCGTTACCCTGCTGGCTGGATTGTCCACACTGCACCTGTCTCCGCTGTGCTGCTGTACTACGGGCTATACCGCTCAAGCTGCACCTGCTTATGTTACCTTGCTGGACCATTCAAGCTGCATCTGTCTCCACTGTTCTGCTGTACTTCGGGCTATACCGCTCAAGCTGCACCTGCTTCTGTTACCTTGCTGGACCGTTCACGCTGCACTTGTCTTCGCTGTGTTGCTATACTACGGGCTATACCGCTCAAGCTGCATCTCTCTCTCTTACTTGCTGGCTGGACCATTCACGCTGCATCTGTCTCCACTGTGCTGCTGTACTACGGGCTATACCGCTCAAGCTGCACCTGTCTCTGTTACCTTGCTGGCTGGACTGTTCACGCTGCACCTACCCTTATTGTGTCCCTATACTACAGGCTGTATTGCTCAAGCTGCACTTGTCTCCGTGACCCCGCTGGCTGGACTGTTCACACTGCACCTATCTTTTGTGCCACTACACTACAGGCTGTACTGCTCAAGCCACACTAGCCTCCATTAACCCGCTAGTTGAATTGTTCACCCCGCATCTGTCTTCACTCCGCTACTTGACTGAAGATCTTAAGCTCCACCTGTATACGTCAGTCTCCCCTGGTCCTCCGGCCAGAGAGATTACATTCCATCCACTTCCATTGTGTCTCTTCAGAACATCTTAATTTTTACTCCCCTAGGGTCTCGCCTGACACTCCTGGTAGGGGCCGCAACCTGCGGGCGGACGCCGCTAAGCTTGCGGTGGTCACTGGTGAATACCATCCGTCCGTTAGACTCCACGCCCTGCTGGGAGTAGCGCCAAGTTGGGCAGATCCAAGAATCCAGTGTACCAAACCGTGACAGTATCAACAGGTCATAATGGATTCTACTGGGGAGCCTTCGGCCAAAGACATGCTTCAACATTTACTGAACCGGGTGGAACAACAAGACGCGGGTCAGCGACAACTTCTTCAGTGTTTCCAAACACTGGCCTCCAGAATAGATTCTATTCAAGTTGCTGCTTCCACACCTCTTCCTGTCATTCCAGCACCCGAACCTCCCGTTCTTGAGATACCCACCAATTTCACCTCTACTCTTTGGATTCCTTCTCCTTCTAAGTTCGATGAGGACCCCAAGATTTGTAGAGGTTTCCTCAACCAGTGTTCGATTCAATTCGAACTACAACCTCAGAATTTTCCTACCCAAAAGGCTAAGGTCGCTCATCTAATATCCTTGCTTTCTGGTCAGGCCCTGGTCTGGGCTTCTCCCCTCTGGGAGCGGGATGATCCCCTCCTTTCTGACAGCGCCGCCTTTATAGCTGCATTTCGAAAACATTTTGATAAACCTGGTCGTGTTACATGTGCTGCATCAAGTATTCTTACACTCCGCCAGGGGCCACAATCCGTGGCTTAATATGTTATCACTTTTCGCACTTTGTCATCTGAATTGCGCTGGAATAATGACGCCCTGGTGGCTACCTTTTGGCAAGGACTGTCCGATAAAATCAAGGACGCTCTGGCCTCTCAGGAATTACCAACTACTTTAGATGCCCTAATTTCCTTATGTAACCATGTGGACCTTCATTTCCGCGAAAAGAGCTGCTGGGAAGCATAGTTCTCGACGTCATATGCCCAGGACAACAACTCGTTACTTTTCTTCTGAGGATGAACCTATGCAACTAGGACGGTCACGCTTGACTCCGGAGGAGCGCAACCGAAGATTTATAAATAAACTGTGTATTTATTGTGCCGATCCAAGGCACATGCTTAACAACTGTCCCAAGAAGTCAGGAAAAGACAAAGCCTAATTTGTTCCGGAGAGGTCAGATTGGGCAATATTAAATCCTATCCTCAGTCCAGTTTACCTAAGGTCTGTTCCTTCCCCATTACATTGTATGGCCCTTCAGGTCCCATCCATTCCTATGCCTTATTGGATTCAGGAGCTGCTGGGAATTTTATTTCTCTTTCCCTCGTGTCTCAAAGTTCTTTGGCTACATCTTCCATAGAGCATCCTGTATCTGTTACTGCTATTGATGGATCCTGTATTTCCAAAGGTCTTATCAAGATCAGCACTAAGCCTTTCCTTTTGCAAGTAGGAGCACTACATAAAAAGATATCTTTCCCATGTTTTACCGTCCTCCACCAGTCCGTTCATCTTGGGGTTGCCCTGGCTCCAACAACATTCACCTCAGATGGATTGGACTATTTCCCAAATATTATCCTGGAGTCCAAACGGTTTCCAAAATTGTCTTTCTCGTGTTCATCCCCTGGCCTCTACTAGCATTTCGTCAGAAGTCAAGTTTGATCTACTTCCAAAGCAATATTCATAATTTTTGGATGTTTTTGATAAAACCAGTTCCGAACATCTTCCTCCTCATCAAGCCTGGGACTGCCCTAATGACCTTCAACCTGGTCAGATTCCTCCTCGAGGCCGTGTGTACCCTTTATCGTTGCCAGTGACCCTATCCATGTCTATGTTCAAGAGAATCTCCAACGTGGTTTCATCAGACCTTCTTCTTCTCCTGCCGGGGCCGGATTCTTTTTTGTTAAGAAGGATGGGTCTCTCTGAACCTGTATTGATTACAGAGGCCTTAATGCTATAACAATTAAGAACAGATATCCCATTACACTCATTACTAAACTCTTTGACCGTATAAAGGGGGCCAAGATATTTACCAAGTTGGACCTTAGAGGAGCCTATAATCTTATTAGAATCAAAGCAGGCGATGAATGGAAAACGGCCTTTAACACCCGCGACGGCCACTATGAATATCTGGTGATGCCCTTTGGTTTGTGTAAAGCCCCAGCGGTGTTTCAGAGTTTTGTTAATGACATTTTTAGGGACCTCCTCTATGACTGTGTTGTAGTTTACCTAGATGACATCTTGATTTTTTCTTAAAATATCCAGTCACATCGGCTTCAGGTGGCAGAGGTCCTCTCACTACTCCGCAAGAATCAACTTTTTTGTAAACTTGAAAAATGTTTGTTTGAACAACCACAGATATCGTTTCTTGGCTATACAGTCTCGGGCACGGGACTAGAGATGGATCCAGAAAAAGTACGAGCCATAATTGAGTGGCCCCTTCCCTTGGGTCTGAAACCTGTACAGCATTTTTTGGGATTTTCAAATTATTATAGACGCTTTATTAAAGGGTATTCTACCATTGTGGCACCCATTGTGTCCCTTACTCGGAGGGGTGCCAATCCTAAATCCTGGCCTCTGGAGGCCCTAAAATCCTTTGAATTTCTTAAAGAAGCATTCTCTTCAGCACCCATTCTTTAACAACCCAACACTTCTCAACTGTTTTTTCTTGAAATTGATGCCTCAAATGTAGGAGCAGGGGCTGTTCTTTCCCAAAAATCTCATCTTAATCAGTTTCATCCCTGTGCATTTTTCTCCAGGAAATTTCTACCGGCAGAGAAAAATTATGCTATTGGAGATAAAGAGTTATTTGCTATTAAAATAGCCTTGGAGGGGGCGTGGCCTGGACGCCATAGTAGCTAGCAGCATTTTCTAGGAGCTCCTCGAGCCACTCTAGGAAAAACCCTCTTTCCCTTAACATACCCATATTCTGACTGGCCAAATCGGGTCCTGGTGGAACTGGGAAGCGTTAGAGTGCACATGGGCTCATGTGCGACTGCTGGACCCGCCAGACGGAGAGATAGTGCGCTGTGGACATCGGAACTCGGCCGGGTTACATCTTCCCTGTAAATAGCCCCTCTCCTGCTGTACAACTTACCGACAAACGAGCCTCCGCCGGGGTCAGGATATCGCTGGTCGCCTTAGTTAGTGCGGGGGCCTACTTCCGGTTCAGAAGCCTGGGCCTCAGGTAGCAACTGCTCCGCCGACGGAGGACTTCCGGAAGGGGCGGGGCCTCGCCAGCGCTCGGGAATACTCCTCCTGCAGACCTCACCAGACGAATATCGGAAGGCATATAGCAATTCTCCATAGGCACGCCTAGGATTGGGGAGGACTCCTGAGAAACTGCCCAAGACAGTTGCAGATCGCCCAGCGCTGGCTGATCATCCTGACAGCGCTGCATTACAGGTCAGTCTGGGGCTTTCAGAGAGAGATCTACATTCAACTTGATACCCACAGTGGAAAAGTTTACTGAATACCTGTGTTGCCTGTGTAGCCTATGCCAAGCTGAGAGTAAAATTATCCACCCCAGCCTCTAATATCTACCTGCTGCAGATCAGCTAAAATCAAATCATCTGCTTCACTCAATTGCTCCAACACTTTCAGTACTCAGGCTGTAATTTCTCTATAGACCCACGATCAGTCCTATTTGCTGCGGGTTGCCGCCATCTAGTGGTCATATGTTTTATTGCAATGTAATGACTGGGTGATAGCTGTCAGATGTCAGTGAATCCAGTTTCAGCTAATATTCGCATGTAAATTACAAGATGTTCTGACCACCGCCCGCATGTGTCCTACTATACGAGATTGAGCACGACTAAATCATGGGATCAAACCTCATGTTATGTCAACAGTGTAACGTGGAAGGATCACCCGGTAATTAACTGACCTTCTTATCTATAACAATATAGAGCTCCGTCTGGTTACCCCCCTCCAGAGCTTCTGCAAAGTTGAGTCTGCATATCTGACTGACACTCCCATTCAACTAAGTGCCCTGACAACGTACCCAGATGGCTCCAAGAAGGATCAAAAAGATCAAAAAGCTTAACCCGCCTAGCACAACTGCGCAGCTTCCCTTCTTTAGACAAAACAAACAGCGATCTATGTCCCCCCTTCGGGAAGTGGGGAGTGGACGGGGCGATGACTCTGAACAGCTGGATATTGCCTCGATATCTACCCCACCTTCTGAGTCCCCTATTCGTATGACCGATCCTGAGGCACCGATTTTGCTTAAGTCAATGCAATCCTTATTAGCTTCTTTGAAAGCCGACTTATCATCGGAACTGAGAGCCTCCATGAAAGCCATTCAAGCAGAGGTGGCTGCATTAGGTTCCAGGACGGTCCAGCTAGAGTACAAGTCAGAAGAGGTGGTCTCCTCACATAATGAGCGAATTACATCTCATGAACAACTGGAGGCAGAGGTTGCCACAATGAGGGATTAGATGGCGGATATGGAGGATAGATCGCGTCGCAACAACCTCAAAATTCGGGGAATACCAGAGCAGATCTCAAATGCAGATTTATCATCCTTTGCCACAAATCTGTTTCAGAAACTTCTCCCTTCTGCTTCCATTAGACTTAACCATTGACCGCATACACCGGCTCCCTAAAAATAAGAGAGTTCCGGACACCGTTCCCAGAGATACCTTATTATGCGTCCACTTCGCAGTATACGTTCCTTAATATGGAAGGACAGCCAGGGAAGCAGAGGGCACAGATCTCCTACAGAATATTCAAGTGTTCCCAGATTTTTCCCAACACACGGTGGCGAAGCGAAGAGCTTTCCAATCAGTCACTAGAGCTCTAAGAAGTAATGATATTTCCTACAGATGGGGGTTCCCAGTGAAACTATTGATCCACAGACACAACGTGCTACATATCATAAACTCAGTCGAGGAAGGGACAAAGCTCCTAACGTCCTGGAACCTTCCAGTTATACAGTCTGATCCCAAAGCTAGAACCCACATTTCCAACGATTGGTCTACTCAGGGGGGATCGAGACGTAGAGAATCTCCATCTTGGGAGGAACTCCCTAGTTCGGTTTGAGCTCTTTCTTATTTGGACTGAGACCCAAGTGCACATTCTTCCTCTGATAACGAAAATAGTCGGTCAGTGCTATAAAAACTCTGCGAGGACTCTTCTCCTTAAAGACAATACAGAAAGATCCGTTGGAGCAAGTACTTATCAAGTCCATCCGATTATTTCTGGGCCCTAGATGAGTGTCCTTAAATTGTATCCAATGACTTTGGAGACTTAGACGAATGGTTCTAGGTCCTACTACAGTATATTGAGCGGGTTCCTCAGTTGTAAAGTTAGGTTATTGCTCGTTGTTGGATACCCCTCCATATCTATGTATATACGGATCAGATATTGCCTTTTCCTACAGATACGGTCCACCACATGGATGCAGTGCCTTCACGGTATCTAGAGACTGAGATATAACGGAGGGACGATCCATGCTGACCCACCTTTCAGATAAGGCTCTACTTGATTCACCTCTGTTGTCACCTATATTTTATATATTTGTTATATTATTGTTAAGAGGGCGCTTTAATTGAATACAAAGTTGGGATATATAAAATTTGATTACCATTTATATTTCCTCTTACCGGGATAGCTATTTGGGCTTTTTCATATATAGGGAAAGGGATGCTTGTCTCTTACTAAGTATATATGTACATATATATATAAATATATGGGGTCTGATATAAATACTCGCTCTCTTGACATTGTAATACATGTTATTTCTTTGTGTTTAGGGAGTGTAAAAACGCTATAAAATTTGTTTGTTATGATATCCATACTTTGAGATAGTTTCTGATGTGTGCTCATATCTCTATCTGATTATTCGTCTTTAGACGGTTTATGGTTTGGGTTGTACATGCGGGCGGTGGTGCCGATTGGCCCAGGCCGCGCATCCCAAGTTTGTGATTTTGCCGGTATTTACCCTCTCCGGCAAAAATGTTAATCCTATATTTGGGATTATTTCTGTTCCCCCACCCCCAGAGGGTATACATAACCCCCCCTCTTTTGCCCCTCCCCTCACCCATTGGAACACAGCACCTGAAGACAATTACTTTGACTCACTTAAGAGGCCAGGTCATATTTGACCTGTGCCTCATAGATTGTTTATTAGTTGTAATACCTCTAATCCCTCCTTTTAAGTAATGGTTACATTTATGTCTCAAAATGCTAGAGGACTTAACTCCCCTGCTAAACGTAGACTGGCGTTAACATCATTTCATAAAGAGAAAGCTGACATAATAGCAATCCAGGAGACACACTTTGCTGCCAAAGCCCCACCTGTCTTCAGGGACCGGCGTTTCCCTATTTGTTACACTGCGAATGGGCCTCATAAAAAATGCGGAGTTGCCATTCTACTTAGCTCTAAATGTTCTTTTAAACTTTCTACTTCAGTGGAAGACAAGATGGGTAGATATCTGATAGTTATAGGACAATTGAATGAGAAATGGATAACTTTAGTGTCACTGTACGCCCCTAATTCCAGACAACTTCACTTCCTGAAAAATATTTTAGCATTGATTGAAAAGGTTAAAAGAGGCAGTTTGGTGATAATGGGTGATTTCAATCTAGTAGTGGAACCCAAATTAGACAGATCTCTAAAACCAGGATCTAAACAGCCACAATCCTCTACCAACTCGGATATGGCTCTGGGTAGACTTTTGGCCGAATTTGGATTATATGATGTATGGAGAACAGCTAACCCTAAAGATAGAGATTACACCTACTTCTCAACAGTTCATAATACCTACTCCAGGATTGATCTCATCCTCTCAGACAAATGGTCCTTACAAAATACACATAAAACGCAGATTCTCCCCATGTCGTGGTCTGACCACGCTCCTGTGACATGGACATGGAAATCGAACCGAACGCCCTTTGCGTTACGGCCATGGTGGCTGCCAGAACACCTATTACTCTCGCTAGAGGCAAAATTAGAGATAAAAGATGCTATTCACTCCTTCACACAAACTTATGACCCAGCTGATACCTCGGTCTTTACTTATTGGTGCGCCCTTAAGGCGGTAGTTCGGGGCAGGATTATTCAAGGAGCTTCTAGACTACATAAGGCAAACTTGTTTCTACAGACGAAACTAGAGGCGAAACTTAAACTATTAGACACCCAGAAAAAAACACACCCGTCCAAAGCGCTAAACCTTGAGAGAACACAGGTCAAAGCAGAATTACAAAAACTTCTTATGCAGCATACCCAAATGGCACTATCTAAACTACGCCAAAAATATTATGTAGCGGGTAACAGAGCGAGCGGATTGCTGGCACGTAAACTTAGGGGACTGCAAGCTCGAAATCGTATTAAAACCATTACGACTTCCAAGGGGGCTAAGATTACTAACCCTAAAGCTATTGCAGACTCTTTTGCAGCTTTCTATACAGACTTATATAATTTACATACCGACTCCTCTACCCATCAACCGACAGATCATGATATTGCCACCTTCCTGAGAGATCTCCTCCTACCAATCATATCCCCCTCTCTCAGACAGGAACTAAATGCCCCTTGGTCCTTAGATGAGATAGACAGGGTCATTAAAATATTCGTAAAACTGATTGCTAACAGACTCGCTCCTATCATCCCGAAACTGATCCACCCAGATCAGGTGGGCTTCGTGACAGGTAGACAGGGACCTGATTATTCGAGGCGTATACTTCACTTAATAGAACAATGCCATAAGAATGATAGCATGTTATTGTTATCCCTGGATGCTGAAAAGGCTTTCGATAGGTTACACTGGTCTTATATGACTCAGGTTCTTCACACCTTTGGATTCGCTGGCAACATCTTAAAGGCCATACTATCCCTATACTCGAACCCTTCAGCGCGAGTATATAGTGATGGATTTCTTTCTCTGAATTTTTCAATTACTAACGGGACTCGACAGGGCTGCCCCATGTCCCCCATAATATATCTGATGGCCATAGAACCGTTGGCGGCACGGATAAGACTGGACCAAAGATGCTCAGGCTTAGAGGTGAAAGAGACATCCCATAAAGTGTGTCTATTCGCTGACGACGTGCTCCTATTTGTGACTAACCCGGAGACCTCGCTACCAGCGATCCAGGACCTGCTGTTACAGTTTGGGAAAGCCTCCCTTTATAAATTGAATACTTCAAAGACGGAAGTTCTCCCTATAAATGTCCCGGTAGACGTATTACAGGCTTTAAAAGATAAATTTAATTACTCTTGGAAAACTACTGGACTTACTTATCTTGGGATTCAGATAACCCCTCACTTAGATTTAATTATAGAACATAATTTCTCTATATTACATCAACAACTATTGAAGCTTATAGGCTCATGGATGTGCTTTGAGGTCTCCTGGTTAGGCAGGATCTCAGCGTTCAAAATGATGCTTCTCCCTAAGTTAATGTACTTATTCCACGTCAACATCGTCCCCGCTGATTAAGTGGAGAGCCTGGCATAATTATGTGACAGATGGGGAGGGAAATCCATCCCATTCGCTTCCCTCGCCCTCTAATGACAATGACGCTGGTGAATGATCTTTTGTTTGATGGTGTGTAAAGTATTAGTCAAGCCAAATGTATACAACATATAGACAGATACATTTGATTTTGATGCTGTATATTTTTCAAGTGTATTGTGTATGTGTTCCATCCCCTTTATGTACCCTTTTCCCCCTTTTTTTTTTCCTTCTGTACCCCTTTTGAAAAACCTTGAAAAACCAATAAAAATTTTATTCGTTAAGAAAAATAGCCTTGGAGGAATGGCGCTATCTATTGGACGGAGCCAGACACCCCGTCACTATTTTTACAGATCATAAAAATTTCCTGTACTTACAATCTGCTCAGTGTCTAAATCCTAGACAAGCTAGATGGTCTCTTTTCTTTTCCCGTTTTGATATAATCGAATCACATTTAAACCCGGAGAGAAGAACAAACGTTCTGACGCCCTATCTCGGGCTTTCACTGTTGATGCCAATACTGAAGAAACATCATCTCGCCCTATTCTGGATCCCAAGTGTATACTCACATCTACTTTGATTCCTGTCTGTTCTCCACCACCTGCGAAGACTTTTGTTCCAGCTAATCTTCGAAGAAGACTTCTAACATGGTTCCACTCCACTCGCTTTGCTGGTCATAAAGGAGTACGTAAGACCACTGAATTGGTTTCTCGTAACTATTGGTGGCCAAAGCTCCACCTTGATTTCAAGAAGTTTGTTTCCTCGTGTAATACTTGTTGCCAAAATAAGCCTTCCCGTCAGTCGCCTACAGGGCAATTAATTCCTCTGCCTATTCTGGACAAACCATGGTCTCACCTTAGCACAGACTTTATCACCGACCTACCCCCTAGTAAGAAACATAACACCATCTGGGTTGTGGTAGATCTCTTTTCAAAGATGGCTCATTTCATCCCACTCATTGGCCTTCCTTCTTCCTCAGTCCTTGCTGTGCAGTTCATTAAGGAGATCTTGCGGTTGCATGGTTGCCCCGCTGAAATCGTTTCGGATCGTGGAGACAGTTTGTGTCTAAGTTCTGGCGAGCCTTGTGTAAACTTCTCGGCATCCAGTTGAATTTCTCATCTTCCTATCACCCTCAGTCTAATGGACAGACTGAGCACGTTAATCAAGATTTAGAGACCTTCCTCAGAATGTTTTCCGCTGCTAATCAAGATGATTGGGTAGATCTCCTACCTTGGGCTGAATTTGTACATAACAACGCCCTTCACAAATCAACCTCTGTATCGCCCTTCTCAATTGGGTATGGCATCCATCCATCCTTTCCTAAGTTTACTTCCCTCCCTACCACCCAGGTTCCTGCTGTTAATGCCTTTCAGCGTAGATTTGTGTCAATTTGGAATAAAGTAAGGAATTGTCTCAGGAAATCTTCTAAACGTTACAAGTTTGCGGCGGATAGGAAACGCCGGGCTGCACCTGCTTTCAAGATTGGTGATAAAGTATGGCTTTCTACAAAGAATATTCGCCTCAAAACTCCTTGTATGAAGTTCGCTCCTCGGTTTATTGGTCCTTATGCCATTTCCAAAGTCATTAATCTAGCATGTGTTAAATTATCTCTACCAGCCGCCCTTCAGATCTCTAATTCCTTTTATATCTCGTTGTTGAAACCACTTGTCATCAACCACTTCTCCTCTACCCAAGGTTCATCTGGATCAGGAATTCGAAGTTAAGCAGATTTTGGATTCAAGGTTCTGTAAAGGAGGATTGAAGTATCTGGTAGATGGGAAGGGTTTCGGTGCCGAGGAGCGCTACTGGATCCGCGCAGCGGATGTCCATGCTCCGATTCTTGTTAAGAACTTTCTCAAGAGATTTCCGTTGAAGCCGAACTCAAGGTGTACGGTGCCCACCTTTAAAGGAGGGGTACTAACTCACGGCGCTCATTCGGCTTCCACAACCGAAGACCGAAACACTCACCTGTTCCCCATTGAAGCATACTTCAGCTGCTGGCGTCCTGACTTTGGTTCTGCGCATGCGCAGACCCTAAGCCTTTATGTCCCCTGCACGTTTTCAATTGGTTCTCAGTTCTGGCTCCAAACTTGAAAAGGCACTTCTCCCCCTTCTCCTCAGTGCCTGTTGATCAAGTTACCTGCCTGATTAGAATTAGGGCTAGATATACTAAGCTGCGGGTTTGAAAAAGTGGAGGTGTTGCCCATAGCAACCAATCAGATTCTAGCTGTCATTTTGTAGAAAGCACTAAATAAAAGCTAGAAACTGATTAGTTGCTATAGGCAACATCCCCACTTTTTCAAACCCGCAGCTTAGTAATTCTAGCCCCTAGTCTTGTCTCCTGTACGTTAACCTTGGATGCTCAGTGCCTCCTTGTCCTCGGTACCATGCTGGCTGGATTGTCCACGCTGCACCTGCATCTGTCTCCACTGTGCTGCTATACTACGGGCCCAACTGCCCAAGCTGCACTTGTCTCCATGCCCCCTTTGACTGGACTGTTCACGCTGCACCTATTTTTTGTGCCACTACACTACAGGCTGTACTGCTCAAGCCACACTAGCCTCCATTAACCCGCTAGTTGAATTGTTCACCCCGCATCTGTCTTCACTCCGCAACTTGACTGAAGAGCTTATGCTCCACCTGTATCTAGCAGTCTCCCCTGGCCCTCCGGCCAGAGAGTTTACATTCCATCCACTTCTATTGTGTCTCTTCATAACATATTATTATTTACTCCCTTAAGGTCTCGCATGACACTCCTAGTAGGGGTCGCGACCTGCGGGCGGAGGACGCCGCTAAGTCCAAATCACCTTGCGGTGGTCACTGGTGAATACCATCTGTCCGTTAGACTCCGCGCCCTGCTGGGAGTAGCGCCAAGTTGTGCAGATCCAAGAATCCAGTGTACCAAACCGTGACATACAGTCTCCATTTGCAAACATTTGTGATACAAAATGAGCTGTTCTGAAGAGCTCAGTGACTTCAAGCGTGGTACTGTGATAGGATGCCACCATTGCAATAAGATGGTTCGTGAAATTTCATCCCTGCTGGATATTCCACGGTCAACTGTAAGTGATATTATTAGAAAATGGAAATGTTTAGGAACAACAGCAACTCCATGAAGGGGAAAACCACATAAAATCACACAGGGGGGTCAATGACTGCTAAGGCCCATGGTGCTTAAAAGTTGCCCACACTCTGCTGATTCCAAAGCTGAAGAGTTTTGAACTTCCACTGGCATTAATCTAAGCACAAAAACTGTGCAGCGGGAGCTTAATGGAATGGGTTTCCATGGCCGAGCAGCTGCATGCAAGCCTCACATCACCAAGACCAATGCCAAGTGTTGCATGGAGTGGTGTAAAGCACACTGACACTGGATTGTAGAGCAGTGTAAAGGTATTATGTGGAGCGACGATTCACGCTTCTCTGTATGGCAGTCACATGGGCGAGTCTGGGTTTGGCGGATACCGGGAGAACGTTACCTGCCTGACGGCATTATGCCAGCTGTGAAGTTTGTTGGAAGAGAGATAATGGTATGGGCCGTTTTTCAGGGTTTAGGCTAGGCCCCTTATCTCCAGTGAAGGGCAAACTTAATGCTTCAGCATAACAAGTCATTTTGGACAATGCTATGCTTCCAAATTTGTGGCAACAGGTAGGGGAAGGCCCTTTTCTAATCCAACATGCCCCAGTGCACAAAGCAAGGACTAAAAATACGTAATTTGATTTGAGTTCGGTGTGGAAGAACTTGACTGGCCCGCACAGAGACCTGACCTCAACCCCATCGAAAACCTTTGGGATAAACTGGAACGTAGATTGCGAGCCAGGCCTTCTCGTCCAACATCAGTGCCTGACCACATAAATGATCTACAAAATGAATGGGCACAAATTCCCACAGAAACAAACACTCCAACATCTTGTGAAAAGCCTTCCAAGAAGAGTGGAAGCGGTTATCACTGCAAAAGGGGGACCATCATCATCATTTATTTATATAGCGCCACTAATTCCGCAGCGCTGACCAACTCCATATTACGGTATATGTATTTGAATACAATGTCATTACAGTCCCTGTTGGTGTAATGGTCAAGCGTCCGAATACTTTTGCCCATATCGTGTATGTTACTATGAGTAGGTTGAAATATCCAGCTGTTTAAGTTCAATTTGCAAACTACAAACACTTCATTATAATTATACAACTGCATTACCAAGCACATTGCATAAGCCCAGACACAGTGACACGCAAATTGCATCCAGCTTGGACAATTCCAGCCAAATGCGGACACTGACAAGTAACATTTCCTAATCATACACATTGCCCAGCCAGCATCCTAGAACAGGAAGACTCATTAGCCAGGAAGACTCAATAGCCAGTGACATTGTCCAATCAGACACTGCCCTCACACACAAACACTGGAGCCTCAAAAGTAGAGTAGACATGGGTGTAATTAGCAGTGAGTATGGAATATGGGTTTACACTACTCTTAGGTCTCACATCCTTGCACAGAGAATAGGAGAGCATCAGGACAGATTAGGAGAATGGAGTAGGGCACAGATGGGCAACAACACAAAGTAAAGTATAAGGGCAAAGCTCTGTACAGGGTCAGATCAGCAGAATAAAGAGCAATTGTATAGAGCATACAAGCACGTAGACAGGAGGGGAGATATTGTGCAATGACAGGTGTGTGCAGGCAGGTGGAGTTTGTGTGAAGTGTACTTTGTGATGGGGTGTATATGATCTTAGAGGGAGGAGAATAATCTTATATTCTACATTACTATTACACTGATAATATACAGCTGAGGATCAAATATTCATGGCAATGTCACATGTGGTAATACAGAGAGATGGTGTGACTGGATCACTATTAAATAACTTTTGGTAAAAATGTATTTAAAGCAAATAGCGCAGGGCACTTCTTTATGTAATTGCACGTGCACTTATTTTTTGATATTGTGAGAAAGGAAATCGTTATTTCTGAGACCAGGGGAAGGAATTTGTCTCTTGTTTAACCTTGCTATATTATGTGCCTATTTCTGATGTATATATCTGATACAATGAGCCTGTGATTAGCAAGACTTTGGTGTATTGTGATGTGGGGAAGTAGCTTGTTTTGGGTTTTTGTTGTTGTTGTTCTGTGGGAATGGGTATTCGGCGACTGTCTGAAGTACTCGTGCCAGTTAGACCTTTTGACTTGCTAGTGGGGATCTCCTGCTTCTGAAATAAGATCCAGGAAATCACAGCAAGGGTTTTAAGAATTTCATAGCCAAGAATTAGTGGCTTTGCAATGCACCTAAATCTATATTTGTGTAAATAGAGTATATCCTGATGCTAAAAAATAGCATGTGTCTGAAAGGTATAAATGCACTGACTTGTACACTTAAATGTATCATTCTGATGTTCCATCTGACCTGACCACTTATACCTTAAATCAGTGGGACTTTCCCTGTCAGGACACTTAAGCAATAAACATCACTCTATGATGTGAGGAGGAGGCTGGTCAGATCTCTGGGCTGGTAGCACACAATGATATGATGTGAGGAGGAGACTGGTCATTCCTCTGGGTTGGTAGCACACAATGATATGATGTGAGGAGGAGACTGGTCAGATCTCTGGGCTGGTAGCACACAATGATATGATGTGAGGAGGAGACTGGTCAGATCTCTGGGCTGGTAGCACACAATGATATGATGTGAGGAGGAGACTGGTCAGATGTCTGGGTTGGTAGCTCACAATGATATGATGTGAGAAGGAGACTGGTCAGATGTCTGGGCTGGTAGCACACAATGATATGATGTCAGGAGGAGACTGGTCAGATGTCTGGGCTGGTAGCACACAATGATGTGATGTGAGGAAGAGAACAAGAGTCTAATAGGGGCTGATGGCTCTGGACTCTCCTACTGGACAGATACATTTTCCTCATTAGTTTGTATTGACACAGGAGAGTGTAGAATAAATGATTGTTTATTACTCACCTGTGCTGATATCTGTAGGGATTTCGTCCTCCTTACACAGAGGATCACCCCTTACATACGTCTCTTCCTCTCCTTCTGTCGTTTCTACTTTAATATCAGTCAAGACGTCACCCTAAATAACCAAAAAAACAATAACAATATCACCATCACTTTAATGTATTATATGGCGCCACAGAATCCGCAGCACCACACAATCAACAAAAAATAAACCCCAAAAAATACAGATAAGTAACGGACAAGAGAAACAATATAATCAGTAAAAATCAATGCAAGAGACAATAGAGAAAGCAACTACATAAGAAGACAACTAGAACAACAAAAGGATAGGAGGTAGAGAGAGTCAAACTTGTGAGAGTTACATTAAGAGTATTATGGTAATAAAATATATCATATCTAATAATATCTGATTTAATCATTTGAGATGAAACAGAAGAATACCAGTGTATAAGATCCAAACAGCTCATTTATATGGGCAACTCAGTGGCCTAGTGGTTAGCACTTCTGCCTCACAGCACTGGGGGTCATGAGTTCGATTCCCGACTATGGCCTTATCTGTGTGGAGTTTGTATGTTCTCCCTGTGCTTGCGTGGGTTTCCTCCGGGTACTCCGGTTTCCTCCCACACTCCAAAAACATACTGGTAGGTTAATTGGCTGCTATCAAAATCGACCCTAGTCTCTCTCTCTCTGTCTGTCTGTGTCTGTGTGTGAGTGTGTGTCTATATTAGGGAATTTAGACTGTAAGCTCCAATGGGGCAGGGACTGATGTGAATGAGTTCTCTGTACAGCTCTGCGGAATTAGTGGCGCTATATAAATAAATGATGATGATGATGATGATAGATTTAATAAAGTCACTTTGGCATTTAGGTATTTGGCAAGACCCTGAAATGTGTTATACCTGATACTTCTGCGGGATAATGGGATTTTCCTGTGTACAATCCTGTGGATAAAGAGGACGGAGATATCTCTGTGGGGTATTTCTGTTACTGGATCCATCTGTAGGAAACAGACACCGATTGAATACATCTCAAACACCCTCAACTTTCAACCTTCTAGCAATAACAGAAACATGGCTCACGCAATCAGACACTGCCTCACCTGCAGCCCTTTCACATGGTGGTCTCCATTTCACCCACACCCCCAGACCTGGAGGCAGACAAGGAGGGGGGGTTGGACTACTTCTCTCCCCACAGTGCACATTCACAGTTCTACCAAATGTCCCATCACTCACATTCACATCTTTTAAAGTAGATACTGTTAAGGTTTTTAACCCGTTCTCTATGCGTGTTGCGGTCATCTATCGTCCCCCTGGTCCACACCAACAATTTCTTGAACACTTCTCTGCGTGGCTCCCTCACTTCTTATCCTCTGACATCCCCACCATCATCATGGGTGATATCAACATCCCTATTTCTAATCCACGTTCAAATGCTGCTTCCAAACTACTCTCTCTAACCTCCTCACTTGACCTCTCCCAGTGGATTGAATCCGCTACTCATCAGGATGGCCACAGTCTTGATCTTGTTTTCTCTAGACTATGCTCAGTTTCTGATTTCCTTAACACTCCTTTCCCCCTCTCGAAACATCACCTTATTAGATACTCGCTCACCCCCTGTTCTTTACTCTCCCTAGTGTCAAACTCTTCCAAGCCTCCTCACAACTGCAGGAATATCAACTCTATTGATCTTTAACAGTTTTCCACCTCTCTCCAACACCTTCTCACCCCAATTTCTACATTCTCTTCCCCTGATCGGGCAGTACCCCATTTTCACCAAACCCTAGCAACTGCCCTGGATCAAGTGGCTCCAGCGACACTACATATTCCGCGTAGACTTTGTGCCAACCGTGGCACACTAAAGTAACACAAACTCTCCAATAACTTTCTCATAAAGCAGAACGTCACTGGCGTAAATCTTGTACCTCTAACGATTTCATCACATATACTGATATCTACCACTCCTATAGAAATGCTCTGGACACTGCTAAACAAACATACTTCCAATCTCTCATCTATGCTCAGGCTTCTAACCCCAAACACCTTTTTAACACATTTAAATCTCTTCTGAATCCTCCCGCCCCAAATCCTCCAACTAACATCAGTGCCCAGGATCTTGCTTCCTATTTCAAGGACAAAATAGATAAGATCAGACTTGAAATGGTATCATCTCCCTCGACAACCAATCGCCTCAATTCCTTTGTAGCACTCTCTGACACTCTCTCTTCATTTTATCCTACAAATGAAGAGGAAGTTTCTACTCTCTTCTCATCTTCCTACTCTACCTCCTGTCCTCTTGATCCCATTCTCTCACAAATTGGTAGGTCCCTGTCTCCTGTGCTCATTTCCCATCTAACTAAAATCTGTAATCTAACTCTTTCTACTGGTATTTTTCCATCACTATTCAAGCACGCAGTGATTACTCCCATTTGAAAAAAAAAAATTCTGACCCTAACTCTCTCGCAAATTACCGACCCATCTCTCAGCTCCCATGCCCCTCCAAGCTTCTCGAGAGAATTGCCTACACTCGCCTCACACACTTTCTTACAGCAAACAACCTATTGGATCCTCTTCAGTCAGGCTTTCACTCTCAACACTCCACAGAGACTGCGCTGACCAAGGTTGTCAATGATTTGATCACAGCAAAAAGAAAAAAACATTACTCTCTTCTAATTCTCCTGGATCTCTCGGCTGCATTTGACACTGTTGACCACTCTCTCCTCATACAAACGCTACAATCCCTAGGTCTTGAAGGCACTGTCCTATCCTGGTTCTCATCCTACCTATCTAATCGATCTTTCAGTGTTAATTTCTCTGGATTCACCTCTGCTCCGCTTCCTTTATCATTTGGAGTACCACAAGGCTCAGTCCTAGGTCCTCTGCTATTCTCTATCTACACCACTTCTCTTGGAAAACTAATAAGCTCCTTTGGATTTCAGTATCATCTCTATGCGGATGATACACAAACCTATCTATCCTCTCCTGATCTTTCACCATCTGTGGTGTCTCGCATTACTGACTGTCTTTCTGCCATTTCATCTTGGATGTCTTCTCGCCAACTCAAACTGAATCTTTCAAAAACTGAATTAATAATATTCCCACCCAAAAACAGACGCTTCCTGCCTGATATTTCTATTTCTGTTGATAACTTGACCATAAATCCCACCCACAAGCTCGCTGCCTAGGTGTAATCCTGGCTCACAACTATCCTTTGTTCCCCACAGCGACTCTATATCTAAATCATGTTACATACATCTAAAGAGCATTTCCAGAATACGCACATATCTTACACAAGACACCGCAAAAACCTTAATTCATGCACTTATCATCTCCAGCATCGACTATTGCAATTCAATCCTTACTGGTCTTCCCAAAGTCAGACTTGAACCCCTATAACCTATTTTGCATGCAGCAGCTAGATTGATTTTCCTTGCAAACCGTTCTTCCTCTGCTGAGCCTCTCTGTCAGTCTCTACATTGGTTGCCTGTATTTCAACGAATCCAATATAAAATTCTTCTACTAACATACAAGTCCATCAACATAATTGCACCGACATACAATTCCTCACTTGTCTCAAAATATCTCCCTACTCTACACATCCGTTCTCCACAAGATCTGCGTCTCTCTTCCACTCTCATCACATCCTCCCATTCTCGGTTACAGGACTTTTTTCAGGCTGCACCCACTTTGTGGAATTCCCTCCCTCCCACAGTAAGACTTTCCTCTAGTCTTCAAACCTTCAAGCTTTCTCTGAAAACCCACCTCTTCAGACAAGCTTATAATATTCCTTATCCACCATCTTAATCTCCCTAGGTTACCCTATTATCACCCTCTACACAGCTAACACAAGATAACAACCCTCCGACCAACATTGCCACACACACAGCCCACTCAATACTATTACCTTTGCATTCTAGCTGGTCCATTGTGCAATATGATGTAGCACATGCCCTTGTGTTTCAAACTCTCATTGTCCCATAGATTGTAAGCTTGCGAGCAGGGATCTCTTACCTCTCTGTCTGTATTTATTACCCAGTATTGTCTTATTAATGTTTGTCCCCAATTGTAAAGCGCTACGGCATTTGCAGGCGCTATATAAATAATGTTGATGATGATGATTATTTACATAAACAGAATGTGACTTTTTTCTGTAATAAGTGTTTATTACTCACCTGTGCTGATATCTGTAGGGATTTCCTCCTCCTTACACTGCTGATCACCCCTCACATACGTCTCTTCCTCTCCCTCTGTAATTTCTACTTTAATATCAGTCAGGACATCATCCTAAATAGCCCACAAAACAATACAAATATATTTAATAATATCTGATTTAATAATTTGTGATGAAACAGAAGAATATCAAACAGCTCTTTTACAGATCATATAATGAAAAGTAATTTTGGGATTTTGTGAGACAATAAAATCTACCTGATACTCCTGTGGGATAATGGGATTTTCCTGTCTACAATCCTGTGAATAAAGAGGACGGAGATATCTCTGTGGGGTATTTCTGTTACTGGAACCATCTGTAGGAAACATACATGGACTGATTACATTGTTTACATAAACAGAATATGTGATTCCTTTCTGTAATATATGTTTATTACTCACCTGTGCTGATATCTGTAGGGATTTCCTCCTCCTTACACTGCTGATCACCCCTCACATACGTCTCTTCCTCTCCTTCTATCGTTTCTACTTTAATATCAGTCAAGATGTCACCCTAAATAACCAACAAAACAATAACAATATCATCATCATCTTAATTTATTAATTTGGTGCCATAGAATCCGCAACACCACACAATCAACAATAAATAAACCGAAAAAAAATACAGATAAGTAAAGGACAAAAGAAACAATATAATCAGTAAAAATCAATGCAAGAGACAATAGAGAAAGCAACTACATAAGAAAACAACTAGAATAAAGGAAGCAATACAAAGAGGATAGGAGGTAGAGAGCCAAACTTGTGAGAGTTACATTAAGAGGATTATGGTAATAAAATATATCATATCTAATAATATCTGATTTAATAAATTGAGATGAAACAGAAGAATATCAGTGTATAAGACCCAACACAGTTTTTTTTACAGATCATAAATTAGAAAATTCACTTTGGTATTTTTCGAGACCCTAAAATGTCGTCTACCTGATACTCCTGCGGAATACTGTGATTTTCCTGTTTACAATTTTGTGAATAAAGAGGACACGGACATCTCTCTGGGGTATTTCTGTTACTGGATCCATCTGTAGGAAACAAATTGTGACTAAATACATTGTACACATGTAATTCTCAGATGAGTATCTATGTGGCCCCTCAAAACTATTCTCTCGTCTACAATAACAGAAATTCTCCTCTTACCCAGTGATGTGAAGATCCGATGATTCTCCATCCTCACGTCCTCGTACAGACCCTTGTGTCCTCCTAAATACTTCCACTCCTGCACAGAGAAATACACAGTGACATCCTGAGACCTTATAGGAATCTGACTACACAATGACACAGTCATCACCCAGACACATCCCCTGGTGTTACTGTATAATGCCCCATTCCCAGCAGTCACCTCTCCAGTCACCAGCTGAATGATCTTGTTGGTCAGTTCCAGGATCTTCTGGTCATTGTTTCTCCCATGTATCAGTGAGTGAGGTTCAGGCACCGTGATGGGGATCTGGGTCCTGCTCAATCCTCCTGACACACAGGGGCGGCTCCTGGGTGTCACACACTCACCAGATCTCTTGATCACAACTGTGTAATCCTGTGTATTGAGAGAGACATTAATAAAAAGGTAAATAAAACTACACATATTGTGCAATATACTGTATACAATAATGGTCTATTTTACAAACCCCCTATAACATATGTAATGTTTCCTGTTGTGAACTAACAGTGCTGCTCCTATAGCCCCCTCCTCCATGATGATCTCAATCCCCTAATTGCAAAACTTACACCTAAAAATACAACAAAAGCTGCAGATCCCAAAGTCTCATGAATATATTAGTGATAGAAAAACAACATAGTGCTGGGATATATGTACAATGTACTTCATTCATAAACTGTATGACTGATGTACATAGCATCTAACCAATCGGATAGGCTCTTCTCACGCTGACCAATCCTAGTGAAGTCACTCTGTTTGGTTATAATGATTGGCTCTAAGCCGGTCATTTACGAGGCGGCTCCTCTGAGGAGCCGTCCTTTTGGCTTTCATGTGGGTTTTTTATTTTAATCCTTTGGATCACGAGGACCCCAGATCTAAGTGAGAAATAAAGCTGAGAAGAGGGGTTTGTGGTTGTTTTATTTGTAATAAAGGTCATTTCCAACGGCATCTATTTTCCAGTGTGATTTTCCAGGTGCAATACAGGTCCCAGTGGGCACTGCATGCCAGGGAATGCTGGTGCTTGTAGTTCCCTGTGCTGATTAATTCTAAACGGGATCAATTCCCAATTATACACTGGAGTGAATAGCAACCTGGCATCCAATACCTTCCTGGTCACACCGATATCACATACCTGATCCACACTGATCACAATACACGTCACTCTGATACCACACACCTGATAGACACAGATAGCTATACACGGGCTACACATACATCACACACCTGGTATCACTTTACACTGGTATAACACACCTGATACACACCGATCACATTTGACAGTTCAGACTGCTCACTACACACAGGTTACACAGATATCACACACCTGATTCACAGAGATCACTATACACAGGTTACACTGGTATAACACACCTGATACACTGTGATGAAAGCTGTTGAGAAAGGGTGGGGTACACAAGGTCACACACCCCTAGGCTGCTATCATTAAAACTGCACATGGAGGCCTGGCAGGTGGTTTAGATGTCCCGAATCTTAAGAAATACTTCTATTGGGCTCTCTTAACACAATGTATTCAGTGGCATTCTCCTCCTGGCTCTCGAGTTTGGGTTGATATGGAATCTAACTCGCTTTCCTCTCTCTCCACTTCTACGCTCCTCTGGACCCCACGTTCCCCATGGTCTCCTGAGGCCACTCCCATCCGGTCATTAACTTCATTATAATTTGGTCTTGCTGTAATTGTATTTCTAAATTTATAAATACACCTGTACATTGTACCCTTGTTTTCAGTAGGCCCTCACTGTGCGTAAGTCACAGGATTTGTTCTGGAGCCCTGGACCTTCTCTTCTTAAATATATCTTGGTGGAGATGTCTCCTATCCCCAGCCTAGCTTACACTGGACTCACTTCCTCTCCTGCTGGCCTCTATAGATGCTCTCCAGTGGACTGTCCAGACACCCCTTTAATAAATTATGTATATCTGTGAACTGATCCCATAGTTAAAATGGTATAAAATCTTCATTATTGCTGTTATGGATACAGGGTTTAATAATGAAACTCTAGGCCAGGGGTCGGCAACCCCCGGCACGCGCGCCAGAAGTGACACATCGACTACTTCTGTCTGGCACTCCCCAGCTGTTAAACTAAAGAAGCCGAAGATGAGTGAAATGGAGCTGCTGTGTGTTTGGTTATCTACGGCTGCTTTATAGTGAGGCAGCTCCTGTGGATGATAGATGTGTACTCCAGAGGTAAGTATGAGGCATAGGAGGAACTGGGGGCACAACTATGAGGCATAGGAGGAACTGGGGGCACAACTACTGGGCATAGGAGGAACTGGGGGCACAACTATGAGGCAGAGGAGGAACTGGGAGCACAACTATGAGGCATAGGAGGAACTGGGGGCACAACTATGAGGCATAGGAGGAACTGGGGGCACAACTATGAGGCATAGGAGGAACTGGGGGCACAACTATGAGGCATAGGAGGAACTGGAGGCACAACTACTGGGAATAGGAGGAACTGGGGGCACAACTACTGGGCATAGGAGGAACTGGGGGCACACATATGATGCATAGGTGGAACTGGGGGCACCACACTTTATCTTTAATGGGTATTTTGGGAAAATTATTATCAGCAGTGTCCGCTCTGTACAATAACCCTCAAGCAATGGTTTCTGCAAACCGGATATCCTGCTTTTGGTTATGAAACCCAATCATCCCTCCTGAATCCCTGGAAGGAATTAGACTCTTATGCCGCTCTCGGGCTATAAATCTTCTCTGTGTTTCCTTCCCATCCCCTCTTCCCTCCTACATGGACAGGTCAGGAGTAACAGGGTGGGAGCACCGTGGGCTGGACTGGGTCAGATCAGGATTCTAAGTAACGTCGCTCAAGTGGAGCCGAGACCCCAGAGAGGTGGACAGGAATCATTATTATTACTGTGATATATATATATATATATATATATATATATATATATATACATATATATACATAAATACATACATAGATATCTCCAGCATCCGGTCCACCCCGGGATCACTTGGTCACTGAGGTGCCCCTGCAGGATTGAGAGCTCCTGGGTCTGAGTTATCTCTCACAAGAAAAAGAAAGAATCAAGAAAAGAGTTCAAACAAGTTTTTATACTTACACCAGAGTTGACCTGTTCAGGTTGCACCATTTGAAAAATCAAAACAAAGCAAAAAAAGATTTCACACACAGGGCCACTGACCCTATACATTTACCTAAATCATAGGAAAACGGCACATATACACAGACACACATTTTATATATATATATATATATATATATATATATATATATATATATATAAACAAAAACAGACATAGGTCCTCTGCACTCACCATGTACAGACTGGGGTGCAAGAGGGGGTTGCCCACATTGTATAGACAAGAAAACAGGGATACTCTGCACTCTCCAAACACACAATTAATGCTATATCAAGTACTGTTCTATATTAAAAACAGGGAATGTTAGTTCCACATATTGCAATATATGTTTAATATGTTTAAGCTTTGGCGTCAGTTGGTCAGCTTAAACATATATTGCAATATGTGGAACTAACATTCCCTGTTTTTAATATAGAACAGTACTTGATATAGCATTAATTATGTGTTTGGAGAGTGCAGAGTATCCCTGTTTTCATATATATATATATATATATATATATATATATATATATATATATAGTAGAACTGAGGTATACATTTTAGGATATACTTATATAGGTAATTCTTATGGATTTCCAGTTATCTAAATAAACGTAAAAGAATATTCATATTAGAATGTAACCAATAGAAAGCCATTTCTGTCATGAAAAACACAATATAAGATTTACCTGGATACAGGAATAGACATTATTGTACGTTTTACAAGCATATAGAAACACTGAAACTAGTAATGATGGTTTGAATTTGGATTTTATTTCAAACATGACACACAGCAAGGATCAGCAAATCAGTTCTATAGCTGCATTTTATTAACACATTTTACTATTTCTGGATTTTATTAGGCTGGTTATAATAAAGTTACTCACACACAAAAAATTTAAATTATTTTAAAGCATAGTAATAAAGCAATAAATATTTCTTAAATAGTATCAGTGTATCTTGATTTGCCTTCATTATTTATATATAACGGCCTACATAGAGTGTTATAAATGTATAATGCAAACAAATGGTGTCAGTTTGTATGACTGTAGAAGGGAATCCTGGGGGCATATTTATTTAAAAGAAATTTTATTACAGATAATATCTGGTTGGCTTTGTCGTTAATAAAACTGATGTTTTAAAAAACACGGCATAACGCTGCTTCATAAATATACCCCCTGGTCTTAGTATATTGCAGGTGAGCTGTCCCTGTATATTGTGTGTAAGAGGGAGACTGGGAATGTGGACGTAACATGGGCAGTAGCCCCTATACTGTACCTACGATGGAATGGGGTCTATACTGTGACAATTACAATGGGGGAAAAAAAGTACAGTGGGATGGTGCGAGGGGCCCATGCTTGTAATGTTACTTCAGTATACCATAGCAACATCTGACAAAAAGGTCTAAAAACACTGAAGCAGTAAACTTTGTGAAAACCAATACTTGTGTCATTGTCTAAACTTGTGTCCATGACTGTATAGTGGGACGGTGCAAAGGACTGTGGAAAAGGTGCGAGGGGCCCTGTGGGACGGTGCGAGGGGCCCTGTGGGACGGTGCGAGGGGCCCTGCGGGACGGTGCGAGGGGCCCTGCGGGACGGTGCGAGGGGCACTGCGGGACGGAGCGAGGGGCACTGCGGGACGGCGCGAGGGGCCCTGTGGGACGGCGCGAGGGGACCTGTGGGACGGCGCGAGGGGCCCTATGGGACGGTCTGAGGGGCCCTGTGGGACGGTGCGAGGGGCCCTGTGGGAGGGTGCGAGGGGCCCTGTGGGATGGCGCCAGGGGCCCTGTGGGACGGTGCGAGGGGCCCTGCGGGACGGTGCGAGGGGCCCTGCGGGACGGTGCGAGGGGCCCTGCGGGACGGAGCGAGGGGCACTGTGGGATGGGCAGACATGGACCACTCTGTCCTTGTGTAAGAACTGTGTATGTATATGGAGGTGTTTATGGATGTGGATCACATGATAGGTGGGGGGTGAGTGTAGTATTAGGTCTGAGGAATAACCACTGGGGGCTTTGCAGCAGGACACAGTCAGACTGTAACAATGTGATCCTGGCTGTGTCTGCGGGGACTGATGGTGATGAAATGTATGGTGGGAAGGGAGGTGCTGGTGTCTGTGGGGACATAAGATAATAGTCTATGTGATATGTATAAGGGGTGGAAGGGGGATGGATTCTGCTGGCTGCAGCACAATGAGGATTATGTAGCAGCTGATGTGAGAGCTCAGCCGCATGTATGAGGTCCTGATGGCCGGGAGGCTGCACATAAACATGGGGTAACTATATGGGGGTAATTCCTGCTGTCTGATATATTATTATTATAGGAGATATTACCTCAGTCTGGTACAGGGCCCGGATGTTGTATATGGACGACTGAGGGCGGCGCTCCAGGTTCAGACATGGCGTCTGAGGAGTACGTGGCCACGCCCCCTGTGCAGTGTAAGCGGCGACAATAGTGTGTCTGGGAGACTAAGGGAAAATGGCCGCCGCCGGTATCGAGGACAAGACAGTAATACTATTTATTTTACGATGGTGATTAAATTGTTACAATCAGATTTAGGATGTTCTGTGTTGGAGACATTGTTTATATTTCCCTGCAGATGTCACAGAGCCTCTCCCTGATTGGTTCCTGCTGCTACTGAGCAGCTCCCACTAGTAGGAGGAGCGTGTACTGCGGGCCCCGCCCCCGCACTCGCCACACTCATCTATGGGCAACTTACTGAGAGACTGGAGGTAATCAGACCTGTGGGAGAATGATATTGTACAAAGGTCTGTGTGTGTCCTGTATGTATGTGTGTATATGTATGTATGTGTGTATGTATGTATGTATGTGTGTGTGTATGTATGTGTGTATGTGTCATGTATGTATGTATGTATGTGTGTCCTGTATGTATGTATGTATGTATGTATGTATGTGTGTATGTATCATACTTGCCAACATTTTATAATTTAGATCCGGGAGATGCAAGGGTTGCGACTAAATCCCCTTCAGCGTAGGTACCCGGTACCTACACTGCATGGGAAATAGCACACTCAGTGTGAGCCAGCTAAATCCCCTTCACCGAAGGTACCTTTTGGCCCCCTGCTGGCCGGGTCATGAACTCGAAGGGGATTTAGCCAGCTCAGTGTGAGCCAGCTAAATCCCCTTCACCGAAGGTACCTGGTACATACACTGCATGGGAAATAGCACACTCAGTGTGAGCCAGCTAAATCCCCTTCACTGAAGGTACCTTTTGGCCCCCTGCTGGCGGGTCATGAATTGGAAGGGGATTTAGCCAGCTCACAGTGAAGTGTCTAAATCCCCTTCAGTGTAGGTACCTGGTACAATGACTGTATGGGAAATAGGATTTAGCCAGCTCTTAGCCACACTTATACTGTCTTATATTACTGAGGTTGTTTTTGGTGATGGTAGTATCAGTACTAAATAACAAGAAAATGGATAGTATAATATGTGCATTTTGTCTTGAATTTGTTTCCAGGTCACCTAAAAAAATAATAATATTTATTTAGCCATTTATTTTTTAAAGATAAAATGTACTTATTGGGCCAACCTTTTAAGAGTTAATTTCTCTTGTGGTTACTCATAAATGATCCATATTGATCTGTAGATATCTAAAAACAAGATCATTTTAGAGTGAGAAATAGAGAAACTGAAGATACAGGGTCATAAATTGGAAGCAACAGCAAGAAATGCAAACTGAAAGGTCAACTCAAAGTAAAGGATAATGTGTAGATATTAGCCCATGAGAAAAGTTATTTGCAATTATTATTTTATGCTAGAACCTTAATGCACAGTAGCATGCATTAGATATATATGAAGAGCCCCCTCTCCCTCTCTATTCACAGAACTTGTTTTCATCAGCAGAAAATTATAGTTGTCAGTTCATTTCTATGGTGTTACTTAGTATTCTCTGGGGCAGGGCCATCTTTTCCATTGGGCACCATGGGCAGGTGCCCGGGGGCCCCAGGGGCAAGGGGGCCCCATAGGCAAGTCTCTTAATAAAATAAATAATCCTGCAAAAGAAAAACTTCAAGGGTCACTGAGCGAGTACATTTAAAAAAAGCAGTGCATCGAGGCCCATATATATATATATATATATATATATATATATATATATATATATATATATATATATATAGGGCCCCCGATGCACTGCTTTTCCCGGAGGCCCGTAATGTTGTTAAGATGGCCCTGCTCTGGGGAATATTCAATTCAGTCTGGAGCATGTAGATTTGCTTTCAGAAATTGACTATTATACTTGTATGCTTTGTAGTGGATAATTTAGGTTGTTTTAATCATACTTGCCCACTCTCCCGTATTGTCCGGGAGACTCCCTAATTCTGCATAGATCTCCTGCAGTACCTGGTTGGTTTTCCCGCATCCTGCCACTTCCCAGTTAAGTGGTCAGGATGGGGTCCTCCATGACGTGAGTCACAGCAAGCTGCGTAATGTAGGCTTTGCCACCTGGGTCATATTAACACGGATGCATAAATGTATAGTTAAGAGCGGTACTTACATTACACGATCCCCTCCCCTCCAAGAAATGTTCAGATTTTAGTGTTAACATTTTTAGTTAAATAAGTACTTGGATATACCCATGGTGTATATTTTACTCAAGGGGTACTTATGTGGCATTATTTAGCACAATGGGTCTGGTGACTCCCCAGTCATTGGCTCCAGTCCATGTACTAGGATATCTCTTCCCTATCCTAATCCTACTGGAACCATACTCAAGAAGGGCACTGGGAGTAGGTATGGCAATTATAACAAGAGCGCAGAATGTTGATCAATGCAAGTAAGGCAGACAAGAGGAGGAATCATTCTGAGGATGCCCTATCACAGTAAAATCTTATAGATATATATATATATATATATATATATATATATATATATATATATATAAATCATTGGTCTGCTTGTCTGTCCAGTTATGCATTCAGACACCCCTGCACCGATTGGGATGAAACCAACACGAGATGGTCCAGTTGAATCCTGTCCAGGTGTTAGTGAGATTAGGGTCCCAGTAGAACCTCCCGTTGGTGTACGCTAGGCAGAACTTTGACCTGGCGAGCCTGTCCTGGTCCTTCCACTAGATGGATTTCAATGACATTTAATCTAAAAACAAAAATCACACTGGGCAGCCACCTAATGGGTGTGTTGGAAGACCTGCTAAGCTTCTAATTATTTTGAAAAGGTTGACAGTTACATCCAACTCATTGATAACTTAATAGCTTGAAGATTTAAACCCAGGCAACGGCAGGTACTTCAGCTAGTAATTAATAAAAAAGGATCTTTATTCTTAAGATTATTTGCATAATTGCCTTTCTTTCAATGCCACAGCTTTTGTCTCTCAGCACTTATTGTGGTGGGTACAGCGTGCACTGAAAATTAGAGTGCACTACATTTGTGCACCTCAAATTTAGATTCAGACACAAACCTAACTTAAAATTACCTGGACTGAATAAAGATGTAGGCACACTATACAATTAAACACCTGTGTGATTACGATGGATCAGTTGCAAATTGCATTACAAGTTACTTCTTGCTGCTGTAGGTGGAAAATTAAGTTTATTATGCGGGGACCCTTCTTATAATCAGATGTGGTGTAATAGACTTCGTGCTAGATGCATCTTTTTAAAAAAATTTGGACATATTTGAATATAACAATAATAATGTAATAATTGTCAGGCTAAAAGTAATGTAGGCATTCAATAAAAAAATCCTAATATGTGGAAGATGGTTCTCATAATATATTGGTAAATTATGTCATTACTTTTTTTCAAAAAGATAATTAAGAGAATAGATAGTATATTATTTGTTTTACAATCCTTGGTTCAGCAGGTATACTTTATGCATTTATCTAATATTTTGACATGCTTGTAGGACACACGAGGAAAGCGTGAAGGTCTCTTCCACACGGGTCACATATAGACATGTAAAAAATATCTAACATAAAATGGTAGAGGGGTTTGGGTCAAAACTTATCTTCCAGGTCTGGTGGCTTGTAAACAAAAGAAAATGTGCTACATATACAGCAGTGTGTATGTCCAAGTTGTGGCCAGTGTTCCTACGTGTGTAAGTTACTGGACATTATGAATTATTGTGCACCATTTTCACAGAGAGGCGCATGGTATCAGCACTAAATAGGTTATTATAAAAATTAGATCACAAACAGTGCAAGACAATGGGGTATATTTACTAAACTGCAGGTTTGATAAAGTGGAGATGTTGCCTATAGCAACCAATCATTTTCTAGCTGTTATTTTGTAGAATGCACTAAATAAATGATGTCTATAGCAACCAATTAGATTCTAGTTATCATTTTTTTTGTGCATTCTACATAATGACAGCTAGAAAATGATTGGTTGCTATAGACAACATCTCCACTCTTACAAAGCCGCAGTTTAATAAATATACCCCCATGAGTGTGCTGGTCCGGCCGGCTGCCTGGATCAGTCACCCCCTCCTGGGTCCTCCATTGCTGGGGGAGAACCTTGGTCGGCATAGCAATTACAGGTAAAGTACAGACTTGATATACTAAACATTGAGATGTTTTTGAGAAAGTTAAGCAACCAAAGCAACAATAAAGATTTAGTAATTTTAATGGTGAAATAAATAACTAGTTTATTACAACCTTACCTCTGAAATATACAAAAAAAGCTGCTTTCAGTATGTTTTGTTTACATCACATTATGTACTTCTTACTAAGTATTCAAATATACAGTATATTACAACGTTCAGCTGTCTGTAATATGTAACAGCACACACAAATGTCTGATAACGTCCATTTACAATATCAGGTAATATATCCCACTTGCTGGCCCTCATCGTAACAAGCTACAACATAACTATCACTCTTCGCGGTAATTTCATCAGGCATTATCAGGTGGATAATAACATGAAGTTCGAGAGTAGAAATAAAATAATAAACTGTCTCTATTAGGTTTCTTGCTTTCTCCTTCGTTAATATCGCTTGATGGACGGACACTTTAAAATGGGAATCCCATAACAGTCCGCTCCAGAACGTGTCCTTTTACCCTCTGGGAGTCACAAGCACTATTTGAACTCTTCCTTAAACAGATGAGTTTTCAGCAGGATCCTGCAGTTAGAGACGATACTTGACAGAGATATTCTGTTGAACATTTCCACGGGCAGCATTCAAGAAGGGTCATAGTCCTGAGAGCGGAGGTAACCTGGGAGAAGCAAATAAAAAAAGCGTCAGCGTAAGCAGAGGGTTGGTATGTACAGAGATTGTGATAATAGATATAAGTGGAAATGGATAGGACAGCACTAAATACTTTTGTAGTGACAAGATGATTTCAGTAAGACAACAGTAATTAATGACGGAGAGTATAGAGGTTATTTCTGCAGCGACTATTTGAATGGATTGTAGGAGACAAAGATATCATTACAGTAGTCTGGACAGTATGTAACAAAAATTGCTTTGTAGTATAAGAAAAAATGTTTTATTTCTGAAAGAGTAATCAGGGAAATAAAACACAGAATAAATAATAGGATTTTTATATATAGTCCCCTGGGAGACACTGCATGACTGGTCCTTACACTATACCCCAATGTTTCACAGACACTTTAAGACATCCTAGAAGTTCACCGTAGCTCTACCCCCTCTATACTACTCTCCCCATAAGCCGGCGGTTCCCAAACTGTGCGCCGTGGTGCTGTCACTGGGGTGCCGCGGGCCAAGCATTGAAAAAAAGAAAGAACACAGAAACTTACCAATCTGTCGGGCGCCGGGACCCAGCAGACTCATCTCTCCCGCAGCTGTCACTGAATATCGACGTCAGTAACAAGCTGCTGCGGGAGAGAGGAGTCTGCTGGGTCCCGGCGCCCGACAGATTGGTAACTTTCTGTGTTCTTTCTTTTTATTCTATGGCTGGCGCGCGGCAGAGGAGTGAGAGGGAGCGTGACACCGGGGCACAGCAGGACAGACAGCGGGGCACAACAGGGCAGAGGAGGGTGACAGAGGGGCACAACAGGGCAGAGGAGGGTAACAGCGGACAGAGGAGTGCGACACAGTGTGACAGAGGGCAGAGGAGGGGGACATTGTGAGAGAGGGCAGAGGAGGGGTGACAGAGCAGAGGAGGGGGGACAGCGTGACAGAGGGCAGAGGGGTCAGTGTGAGAGAGGGCAGTGTGTCTTGATGCAGAGGGGGCAGTGTGTCTGGATGCAGAGGGGGCAGAGTGCCTGAGGGCAGAGTGTCTGGATGCAGAGGGGGCATTTTTGCATACAACTAAATAAGTATTTCTGTCCTGACCTAAATACTTATTACAATTTTTTGACCCAACTACTTCTAAAACAGGACTGCTCAATAATTATTTTGGAGGGGTCCCTTGAAAAAATTTGGAGACTCTAAGGGTGCCGCGAACTGCAAAAGTTTGGGAACCACTGCTATAGGCCTTCAATTTATGTTTAACCCTGAAGAGGAGTAGACAGGCTCAAACATTAGCGATCATGGGTGGGCAGAACACCATCATGCCAATTTCTTATTAGCAGACTTGGCGACTGGGCACCTAGCAGACAAGAGGAAAAAACAGGAGAGAAACCTGGGCACCTTAGCTTTTGGTACATTAACAGGAAGAAAAGCACTTTTTCCTCCTGTCACCCAACTAATAATATTGTCGAGCTACGGCCCAAACAGGACACCCACAGAAAACGCAAGTGACTCAAGAGTCTTCTTAGACTGCCTGTGAACCCCAGTACTGACTTTGGCCGGGTCCTGTGGAGGAATCCAGCATTGTGAGTGGGGGCATTAGAGTAAACACCACCTCGTTACCTCCATTCTTACGCTCAGAGCGTTAGACAATCATCCAAGCTGTGACATTAAAGTCGTAGACTTTGGAGACCACCCCAGTAATAAAATTCTAAACTAAAGGCCTAACAGAAGAGTGGTATACAGCAGGAGTAGTGTCAGTGAACTTCCAGAATGTTTTATATTGCCCTTTCGCCTGGTCCCTACCGTATCCTCCAATGGTTCCTGGTGTCCCGCAATGAATGCCTGAAAAATAGCCAAATTTAAAAGTTATGGATAAGTGAGAAAGCTTTAGTATGCCACCCAAAAAAGTGTGTAGAAAACTGGATGTATTGTTATTTTTGTGAGAGAATTGAGAAAAGTCTTATGTACAGTGTTGTGACAAAAGCAATTATACTCATGGCCTGTAATGAAAATATCATCTGAGTAAAATGTGGTTTTGTTTATTAAAGATTACTGCATCTAGTCACAACATCTATGGCAAGAACGGTCTCTGTATTATTATCTCACTTGCCGGTAAGGCTCTACTCCTCTTTCAAATAAAAAGTACCTTGTTTCATTCTGAAGTAAGAGGTGTCAGGTTTGAGGCAGCGGGGCATGCGAGGGAAAAGCTGGTGGGCGGCAGTGAGACACGATTGTGGGCAGCAGGCCTGTGAGGGAAAAGAGAATGAGCACATGTCATGGGGAATAGCAGATAAAAGATGGTGAGTGTTGTCAGGGTATTGTTGGTTGAGGAGGGGCTGTGTGGGGAAGAGGCTTCTCCCTCACATGCCCCTTCTGCCCACATGCCCCCCCCCTCTGTGCCCTGCAGCTTCCATCACACATGCCCCGCTATGCCAAGAGAGAAAGACACACACACACTACCATGTGACCCCTATGTCAAACAGCTTCCACCACACATACCCCCTGTGCCAGCCCTGCATCCACCACACATGCCCCCTGTGCCAGCCCTGCTTCCACCACACATGCCCCCTGTGCCAGCCCTGCTTCCACCACACATGCCCCCTGTGCCAGCCCTGAATCCACCACACATGCCCCCTGTGCCAGCCCTGAATCCACCACACATGCCCCCTGTGCCAGCCCTGAATCCACCACACATGCCCCCTGTGCCAGCCCTGCTTCCACCACACATGCCCCCTGTGCCAGCCCTGCTTCCACCACACATGCCCCCTGTGCCAGCCCTGCTTCCACCACACATGCCCCCTGTGCCAGCCCTGCTTCCACCACACATGCCCCCTGTGCCAGCCCTGCTTCCACCACACATGCCCCCTGTGCCAGCCCTGCTTCCACCACACATGCCTTCTATGCCAGCCCTGCTTCCACCACACATGCCCCCTGTGCCAGCCCTGCTTCCACCACACATGCCCCCTGTGCCAGCCCTGCTTCCACCACACATGCCCCCTGTGCCAGCCCTGCTTCCACCACACATGCCCCCTGTGCCAGCCCTGCTTCCACCACACATGCCCCCTGTGCCAGCCCTGCTTCCACCACACATGCCCCCTGTGCCAGCCCTGCTTCCACCACACATGCCCCCTGTGCCAGCCCTGCTTCCTCCACACATGCCCCCTGTGTCAGCCCTGCATCCACCACACATGCCCCCTGTGCCAGCCCTGCTTCCACCACACATGCCCCCTGTTCCAGCCCTGCTTCCACCACACATGCCCCCTGTGCCAGCCCTGCTTCCACCACCCACACATGCCCCCTGTGCCAGCCCTGCTTCCACCACACATGCCCCCTGTGCCAGCCCTGCTTCCACCACACATGCCCCCTGTGCCAGCCCTGCTTCCACCACACATGCCCCCTGTGCCAGCCCTGCATCCACCACACACTAGCTTCCCTTCTACTTACCTTTTTGTACACGATAGCAGCCAAGATCCGAAAGAAACGATGGCGCTCCTGCACGGATAATACAGCCTTCCAGCAGCCCGCCTAACACTTTGTACCATGTGACCGCTGCGATCACATGACCCTGTGACGTCATATAGACGTGCCAGGGTACCTAAAGCGAAGGGGATTTAGCTGCTACCGAGATGCAAGGGGGAGGTGGGCGTGTAGGGGCGGAGCTTCGAAATTTGCGTCATTTTAGCCCCGCCCCATGATGTGATGACGCAAATTGCGTCATTTTACAGCGGGGGCGGGGCCAAACGCCGCGATTCCCAGTGAATCGCGGCGTTTGAACCGAATTCTGCCCACTTCACTAGGAAGTGGGCAGATCAGGGAGATTGCCATACTCTCCCGGGAGTCCAGAAGACTCTCGCAAAATGCGTGAGTCTCCCAGACATTCCGGGAGAGTTGGCAAGTATGGTATGTATGTATGTATGTATGTTAGTTATTCCTGTATGTGTCATACATATATGTTGTTCTTGTGTGTATTACATGTGTGTATGTTATTCCTGGTGTATCATGAGGGGGGTGGTAGATAGACTGGATATTACTATCTAACATCTTACTTGGGAGATAGAAGACTGTCCTCTATTAATTACTACCTAACGCAGTGGTTCCCAAACTTTTGCAGTTCACGGCACCCTTAGAGTCTCCATAATTTTTTCAAGGCACTCAGCAGTCCTGTTTTAGAAGTAGTTGGGTCAAAAAAATGTAGTAAGTATTTAGGTCAGGACAGAAATACTTATTTAGTTGTATGCAAAAATGCCCCTCTGCATCCAGACACTCTGCCTCCTCTGCATCCAGACACTCTGCCCTCTCTGCATCCAGACACTTTGCCTCCTCTGCATCCAGACACTCTGCCCTCTCTGCATCCAGACACTCTGCCCTCTCTGCATCCAGACACTCTGCCCTCTCTGCATCCAGACACTCTGCCCTCTCTGCATCCAGACACACTGCCCTCTCTGCATCCAGACACTCTGCCCCCTCTGCATCCAGACACACTGCCCTCTCTGCATCCAGACACTCTGCCCCCTCTGCATCCAGACACACTGCCCCCCTCTGCATCCAGACACTCTGCCCCCTCTGCATCCAGACACTCTGCCCCCCTCTGCATCCAGACACACTGCCCCCTCTGCATCCAGACACACTGCCTCCTCTCACGCTACCCCCTCTGCCGCGCTGTCCCCCTCCTCTGCCGCTCTGTCCCCCTCCTCTGCCGCGCTGTCCCCCTCTGCCACGCTGTCCTCTGCCGCACTGTCCCCCTCCTCTCTAGCGCTGTCCCCCTCCTCTGCCCTCTGCCACGCTGTCCCCCTCCTCTGCCCTCTGCCGCGCTGTCCCCCTACTCTGCCGCGCTGTCCTCCTCCTCTGCCATGCTGTCCCCCTCCTCTGCCATGCTGTCCCCCTCCTCTGCCCTCTGCATCTCATCCACAGTGTACTAAGACCAGGGGGTATATTTATGAAGCAGCATTATGCTGTGTTTTTTGAAAACATCTGTTTTATTAAAGACAAAGCCCTCCAAGTCGCCATGGTGAATGACATCATGAAGGGGAGTCGACTTGTTACTTCTTCGTGATTGGTTCAAGTCGCTTTCAATAGTCATCTGTGATCGTCTGTAAGGAGCCCTTCGGAATCACCATGCCGTGGTAAGTGTTGTTGGGTAGTCAGCATTGATATGCTGACTACCATGTACCAACTACCACCGCTAACAGTAGAGGTAATAAGAGCTTCTAATCCAAGCCAAAGAGTTTAAGTATACATAGGAGCTGTAAACACAAGAGAGCTATAGGAAGAATAGAGCTACAACTGCTTGAAACAAGAACATAGAACAAGAAATTGAACATCAGCACTTCCATCTTTTTGAGGGGGATCCAAAAACAACACCCACAGTCTGTGACTCTTCTCCCATCTGCTTCTCCAACAGGATAAACTACTTCATTAGTTATCCACAGAACAAGTGCACCAATACCCAACAACCACTTCACTCCAGAGGAACACCAATAATAAGCCACTCCAGGACCATCCACCAAACTAAGAACAGGAAGACAAAGAACCAAAGGAGAGAAACATTTCCTGACAAAGTCTTCACTCCAAAGGATTAAGAAGCAAGTGACAAACACGTACAAAACCACACTACCTATAGATCCCGCCAGGTTACACCACCTATAGATCCTGCCAGGTTACTCCACCTATAGATCCCGCCAGTCCCTATCCTATCCACGTATGGACAGGGCCATATTTCCGACTGGGCACGATGGGCAGGTGCCTGGGCGCCCAGCGGACAAGGGGGCCCAAGGCAAGACTCCTATAAAGAAAAATAACAACTTACCTTTTGCGGTCACCTGGTGGCGATCCGGCTCCCTCCCTGGTCCCCTCTTCCATGCTGCACTCGCAGTGAATGTCGGGCGTGATGATGATCATCACGTGATGTCATCACGCCTGACATTCACTGCGAGCACACCACGGAGGAGCGCGGGACAGCGAGGAAGAAGAGAAGAGGATCGAACTCGGAGAACAGGGTGATTGAACGATAAATTAAGGGGGATTTGAAAAAAAGAAGTGATATATATATGTGTGCGTATATGTGTATATATATATATATATATATATATAATATATATAATCACTTTTTTTTTTACATATATATATATATATATATATATATATATATATATATATATATATATATATATGGGCCCCGGTGCACTGCTTTGCCCATAATGTTGTTAAGATGGCCCTGCGTATGGATATGAAGGATTTATTATAGATGGGTGTTACATAGACATATTACAGGGCATTACACCACCAGGGAGAGTGGACTCTGGATCCCGCTGTCGGACATGCTATGGAGACATAGAGCTGATTTGCTGATCCTTGCTGTGTGTCATGTTTCAAAGAAATTCCCTATAAAGTGTTTACGGCCAGAGTTTCTCTAAACCCTAAGCCCTTCATTATTAGTTTCAGTCATCTTTCTATGTGGTGGTAAAACGTAGATTAATGTCTTTATTCGTCCATAGATCCGGGTGAATCTTATGTAGTGTTTTTGTCATGACAGAAATGGTTTTCTATCATTCATCTATATTGTAATTATCCTATTATATTTATTTAGATACCAGGAAAACTGGAAAATGCACCCTTTCACACATACCGTATTTTTCGCTCCATAAGACGCACTCGTTTTTAGAGGAGGAAAACAGGAAAAAAAATATTCTGAACCAAATCTCAAATCTGACACCCTAGGCTGCAGCCTGAGCCTACTGGATAATCAGGACCTGGTTGGTAAACATGTATAAGGAATAAATATATCACTCTTATTTATCACTGATGTGATGTGAATTCTCTTAGGCAGGTGGGTAGGTAACTGTAATGACATATTACAATGATTGGACCTACCACTATTAGTAGGTCGAGAATTACAAGCATTATAGTGCACAGACCCCTTTCTATTTGTCGATGCAGGGAAGGTGGAACATCAAGCAAATTCAGCGTTTCTAACTAAAGTAGTATTTATAGTCCACATTAAAACACAAGGTTGTACTGCCATCACTTTGTCCATAAACTGTTGCTGAAAAGGAAAGACACTACATTCCTTGGACTTCGTAACATCAGCAAAGAAAAAGTACCGGTAAGTGTATATTGAGGCACTCCTCGGAAGTATATCCCCGGCATGCTGTAATACCGTGTTTCCCCGATAATAAGACCTACCCCGATAATAAGACCTAGTTAAATCCCCATTTTGCCCGGTCCCTGCTCTACACTACAATGCCCCCAGCTCCGCCCCCCGCATGAAATGGATGCTGCTGTAAAAGATTTAACAGCGGCATCCAATCACAGCTGCGGCGTCTCACTCTCTCACAGTGAGCGCGCACCCTCCCCTCATTTTCTGTGAATGACGCTGGTATGCGTGCCAGAGTCATTTACAGCAGTGCCGCAGAGGAGAGTACTGAAGAAGAAAAAAAAACGGTATATAAAAGAATTGTAAAGCAGGACTGAGGGGCACGATGGGGATAAAAGCAGGACTGAGGGGAGCATAACGGTCATCATTTTAAAATAAGCCCTACCCCGAAAATAAGCCCTATGCTGTTATTTGGAACAAAAAAAAAAATAAGACAGTGTCTTATTATCGGGGAAACACGGTAGCTGTCAGCTGCTGTCAAACAAAAAAGGGGGATAATATAAAGGCGCTTCTCCTTCAAAGTAGTGTCTAAGCTGCCAAGTAAATAAACAATATATCAAAACATATAGAGAAAGATGAATCCTCTAAACTCAGCGATAAAGACACAAAGTGTAAGTGTATAAATAAAACCATGCACAATGATAAAAACGGGTCTGGACACATAGATAAGCTTGAATGAATGTTTAAAAGCTCTTTTGTAACTGTAAGCAAGTGTGGACACTTGGTGGAGTACAAAGGGAAATAGATCTTACCCTATTCTTTCCCTGCCAGTGAACGTTCCTCCATGCTCTGTTATACCGATATGTATCACTCGCTGCAAGGGAGTCCTTTTGCGAATGAGAAAGCTAAAAGTAAAAATAGTCCTCAATCTGTAAGGTGCTTGCGATGTCGGAGAAGTTCTCCCTTTCCCCTCGGAGCGGCGGCTGTAGAGAGCGTAGGTCGCGTCCACCACGTCACTCGCATGCGCATTGGAGAATCGAGACATCCGCCCCGCAGCAGGACGCTTGAGTGTCCCCACGGCAACCAGGTATTCGCTCCATAAGACGCACACACTTTTCCCCCCACTTTTTTTGGGGGAAAAATTGCGTCTTATGGTGCGAAAAATACGGCATATCCTAGAAAGTATTCCCTAGATTCTCCCATATCTATAAATGCCATATATATATATATATATATATATATATATATATATATATATATATATATATCTACTATATAAAAGCCTAGTGGCGTGTGTGAAAAAAAAAACCCAAGCTGCAGCGCCACCTGCTGGGCAGAGTTATACACTGACCTATATATTTCTTGAAGGAGGAGTGGTTGGTGGTTGCCAGGGGTGACAGTGGGGAGTTTTTAACACCTTAAGTAGCTTGATTTGACTAGAATGCATGAGTATCATGCACGGGTTAACTGACCTACTAAATTCTAAGTGTGTGTGGAAAAAAACCCTCAAAAAGGGCTGAAATTTGGTATACTGACATTATTGACGAGTTGAGGGGTCAAACTCATTTTTGTGAGGTAATTTTACCTCATGAACACACATGTGTATAGTGGCGGATCCAGGGGGGTGCGATCGGGGCAATCGCCCCCCCCCCTAGCAGGGGTTTGCTGCCGACGGCTGCACAGTATGTGCAGGTCCGTTTGGCAGTGACAGTGTGCTGCCCGGCTGCTCTGATTGTGTTTTAAACACAATCAGAGCAGCCGGGCAGCACACTGTCCCTGAGGTTTTAGAACAGTAAGACTATGGAGATGAAGGATGTGGCGATGAAGGTTGAGGTGATGGAGAAAAATGATGAGGTGGTGACATGTGGACAAAACCACGTTAAAAAAGGGCGCTTGCGTCGGGAAGTAACGCTCTTCCCCTGAGGAGGCCTGGGCTAGGCCCAAATGCATGACAAGAACCTTTTTAACACCTTAAGTAGCTTGATTTGACTAGAATGCATGAGTATCATGCACGGTTTAACTTGTGTGTATGTGTGTATATATATATATATATATATATATATATATATATATATATATATATATATATGCCTTATATAGCATGTGTACATTACCCTGTTGCCTTCCTCGGTACTTCACTTGTATGGATAGTATAATATATATATATATATATATATATCTATATCACATATGTGCTGTTTCCTATAGTTTAGGTAAGGGTATAGGGTGTAAGATGTAACTGTGTGTGCATGGTTTCATCTTTTGTTTTGCTTTTTAAGCTGGTACAACTCCAACAGGTCAAGTGTTGGGGGCACTGATATGGTTTGTTTTATTACACTGTTCACCTGCTTCTGAAATATCAACTTTGGTTTAAGTAGAAAAACTTTTTTAAAGTTTTTTTATTTTCCTCTCTATTTCTTGTGAGAGATAACTCAGACCCAGGAGCTATCAATCCTGCAGGGGTACCTCAATGACCAAGTGATCACCAGCCTTTATCAGATGAAAGAGGTAACAAAAAAAATTATATACGGTATATCATAATAATAATAATGATTACTGTCCACCTCTCTGGGGTCTCAGCTCCATGTGAGCGGCGTTACATAGAAACCCGATCTGACCCAATCCTGACCACCGTAAAAGTACTGCAGGTGGACAGCAACAGACTATCTAGCACCATTCCTTCCCTCATAGTATAAGCACCCCCTAATAAAGATGCTTTCGACTCCGCAGTACAAGAGAACTCTGTGTGAAAAATTGACAGTGACTGAAAGAAGAAGGGGCAGGAAGAGGACAGGACAGAAATGGAAATGTTTATTATGTGTAAGCATGAATACCTTTATAATAATGGTCACTTGGTATACCTACTCTCACACCAGAGAGACACTGACAGACTCAAGACCTGCACTATGAGGTGCGGCATAGCTGCAGATGGTCTATACAGATCCACCCTGTTGCTCCTGACCTGTCCAAGTAGGAGGGAAGAGGGGATCGGAAGGAAACACAGGGAAGATTTATAGCCCGAGAGCATGGCATAAGAGTCTGAGTTCTTCCAGAGATTGAGGAGGGTTGATTGGTGTTAGGATTACGTTATATTGAAGTTGGCCTGGATTACCTCCTTACTACCAGAGCTGCTGCTGTGGTACTCAGACCATTCTCATGACCTGTAGGAGTTAATCTAATTAATGCCTGGATCCCAATCACCTTTAGCTGACCTTTAAGAGACTGCCTTTCCCTGCAAGCTGTGCAGTTTATTGATTGTCCTTGCTGCTGCTGTTTGTAAACCCTGTGAATATTCTGCTCCAGTTTGATACTCGATTTTGACCTCTGCCTGTGACCTGACCAGCCCTGATTGTTTCTTAGAGTAACCTTATTGCTTGTGACCCCGACTACGTATATCGCTGCCTGGACTGATCCTATTGCCTGTTGTTTGACTCTGCCTATTGTCTGTGATTCAGGTTCGTGGTCCTTGCTATCTGCTCCATTGGACTCACATGTGTTCGTTGTGTTTCATCATTCAGATTTACAGCTCTATCTTGCTTCTTCACCTTCCCTTACACCGTGTTGCTCTCCAGCACCATCTCCACACAGGCCATAACTGGCATTACATCCATCTTCAAATCTACACTGCCAAGCTTCCCAGCTTACCTGGATCTTTGCGCTACCTGTGCCTGCAGATCACCTCACCTGTGCGGTAACCAGAGTCCTCAGCTCCACTGCTTTATCTGGCAATCCTGCCATCCTGTACCAGCACTTATCCTGTTACCCTGTGCTGCAGTTTAGCCTTTATATCTTGCAAACTGCTGGTTCATTTGGGCCTTAAACTGAGGCTGGTTTCATGAGTTTAATTACCTGAAGTGTCTCTTCTACAGTGATTTCTTCATCAATCACCACCAAGCTCTCTGGGGACATTTTCGTAGCCTTGTGTAACCTGTGTAACTTGTGTAATGTGATATCATATGTGTGATATCTGTATAGCCATCTGTGTCTGTCAGGTGTGTGATATTAGTGTGACATGGAAGGTATCGGATGCCAGGTTGCTATTGTTTCCAGTGTATAAAATGTTTGTATTTGAGTTTGTTTGGAAATAATCAGCATGGCGAATCAGAGCACCCTAATCACTTACATTTCATATAATTGAAGATGGAAAAAATATCTAAATTTCTAGATTGATTTTTAAACCAAAACTTTCTATAAATCCCCAATTCAGGCATTTGTGACAGATTTCAATTGGAACACAATGCACTAAATTAGTGTCGGTGACAGCCAAGACACCTGGCCACAAGAGGACCATTAGAAGCCGTACCGTATTGTGTGAGGTCACTTAGCAGTCTTATGAAGCCGGATCAGAGGAACTTCTTTGAAACACTGACCAGGTCTCTACGGCTCATGAAAATACGTCACCCAGGGCCTCCTGTAGAATTAGACACATCTTGCCTCCAAAATGCAGATGTAAAATGTGTTCTGAAAAAATAAAGAAGCATTTTACATAGTATGCAAGGTATCTTAAGATCTCTGCAACTGCATACTATGTAAAATACACGGATGCTGGAGGAAGATACATGTTATGTGCGTAATTTAAGCTTATCATGCGGTAGAGAGACGCACGTCATCATCAAGTTGATGGTGATGACTGGCATTTTAATATGTTTATCTTAATATTTATAAAATAACAAAAACACAACCCCTATCTTACCTGTAACTGTTTTCTATATATACTGTCTTAGTAGACTGTATATAGTACTTACCTCACCTACTATCCTCCATAGGCTGTTCGTTCTGTGTCCTCTGTCTACTACAAGCCCCCACTTTATAGTCATCTTGCTGTTTGCACTAGTTTGTTCACAGCAGATGATAGAGAATAGGAGATACTTACTGCGTTCCACAAGGAGAGGAGAGCGTGCAGCATCAGTGCCCGGCTTACACACGTGAACTTTATTTAACTTTGTTATGCGGTCAGGTATGATGATGTCACTTTGAAGTTTGTGCATGTGCACTGGGCACCAACCCCACCTTGCCCCTATGTGATGACATCATAATGGAAGGTGTGCTATAGGAGCAGCTAAAATAGATCATTATGGTACATGTTGCACAATTAATCCATAAAACAGAGGATTTTTACTTATCGTAAAATCTTTCTCTGACTCCATTTGGAGACACTTCCTTACATTGGGGTATAGTAGGTGGACTAGGAGATCTGGCACTTATCATACTTGTTGATTACACACTCCTCCCTGACTATGCCCCTCCTCTGTGACAGGAAACTCAACTCAGTTTTGTATAACCAAGCCAAGAAGAAGGCCAACAAGGCAAAAACCAGAACCAGGTTACTGAACAGAAGAGAACCTATTTCAGAGCAAAGGGAGGGTGCTCAGTGTCCCCCAATGGAGTCAGAGAAACAGATTTACAGTGAGTAAAAATCCTCTTTTCTCTTTGATACCATTGGGGGACTGTCACAATTCAGGTGACTGATAGGACCTTTAGATCTGCCTAATTTAGCACTATCTACTGGGAGCCGCAGAGTCTAACGACATGGAAGGTTTTCACCAGTGACCCCCGCAAGGGGATATGGGCTTTGCTGCTTCTGTGGCGCAGGTCACGGCCCTCTCAGTTGGTATTAGCAAAGTCTATTGGAGAGGTTCGAGTAGCGAAGGTAATGTACTTAATGAAATAACAGGTGTTAAAGAGAACCGGGATGTGCAGCAATATATATACTTAAATCCAGATATGCTAGGAAGCACAAGAACTGGATCTGAAGGAATACAGCGGTATGCAGCAGAGGTTCAGGTAGTATTCGGAGCACTGCAACAGGTGCTAAGGAGGAAAGGATTTGCAGCTAGGTGTATACTTTAGGTCCAGATATGCTAGGAAGCACAGGAACTGGATCAGGAGGAATACAGCAGTAACAACACAGGGAAAAGGTAGTGTTTAAAGCACAGAATGGTATACAGGAGCCAGGAACAACGTCCACACACAAGAAGAGACTCAACTGGCAGTGAGTGATTGAGAAGAGGTGTCTTAAATAATGCAACCAATAGAGTGCATTGACCAATAGAAGTGAATGGAAGCTGTCAAAAGAACGGTCTGTGAATCAAAGATGGTGCCAGACCGAGTGAGCGGCAGCGTCTCCCCGACGGAGACCGGTGAGCGACCCAGGCCCGAGTGTGACCGACCCAACCAAGTGAACGGCGGGCCCAGAGTGTGATAGGGATACTGCTTTAATTTGGGACATGCCAAAGCTGGGAGTGTTCGCTCTGGAACGGCTAAGCGCAACACCTTGCCCCAAAGCTCGCAGATGCAAAGCCCTGTAACCAGTATTTTGAGGAAGTATGGATAGACGACCACGTAGCTGCTTGGCACAACTGCTCCGCCAAAGCATCATAACGTGCCACCCAAGATGCACCCACAGCTCTGGTGGAATGCGTTTTCAAAGCATCTGGCACAGGGCGAGAGTCTCGGACATAAGCCAACCGAATGGTGGAAGTGATCCAACGAGCAATTGACCGCATGGAGGCGGACCAGCCTCTTTTGCGCGTTATAGAGAATGAAAAGTTCTTTGATCTTCCTAGCAGAAACCGTACAATCCACATAACACCGAAGGGCACGAACAACGTACACCAAAGGTAAAGTGTCACCTGAAGACGTAGGAGGACGGAATGCTGGAACAACAATTTCCTGATTCATATGCAACCAGGACACCAACTTTGGAACAAAGGAGGGTTTAGTGCGGAGGACCGCTCTATCCTCGAGAAAAAACGATAACGGAGGATTGTGGCAAAGCGCTTCCAGCACCTACATACGCCAAGCAGAAAGCAATGGCTAAAGGAACTCCACCTTCCAAGTAACATGGCGTAGATTCACTGAATCCAAACGCTCAAAGGGGACTTTAGTGAGAGCCCTCAGCACAAGCTTGAGACCCCAAGGTGCCACTGAATGTACAAAGGGCAGCTGAACGTGTAAGACGCCCTAAAGTAATGTCTGTACCTCTGGTAAGACTGCGAAAATATATTAAATAAATGGATGGATATGTCCCCTATGGCGCAGATAGTTGGGAGGGGTATGGTGAGCACTCCCTAAATAAGGGTAGAAAAGCAACCTGGCAATATGGAGTAAAAAAGGGGGGGAAATACCGGCCCTTAAATAATATGCACAATAAGCCAATGTGGTGTCTCCTTTATGTACAATAAATGCCTTTTATTCCTCTGTAGGTCACCATATACATGTGTACTTGAACACTTAAGGAGAAGGTTGCAACCTTATGTGTCAATAAACATAAACACTGGCAAAAGATGTCCAATAGAAAAATATACAGTTAAGGTCACAGTTGACCAGGCTTGAAGCCTACCAGTAAAAACTGCTTATAAAAACAGAGACTCATAGATGTACTGCAGGTGAGGGTGACAGGAATTCCTATTCACCATATATATATATATCAAACACCTTAAATAGACCTTCGGATCCAACATATACATATATAAACACAGCTCCATGCAGAGTCTATAATCGATCCCGTACTGTAAGGTAATAAACAGTACCAATAATGTAAGAATCCAAAGAGAGTCAAAACCATATGTAATAGAAGTCCAGAGACTGAGAGATTGCACGGACAGTGGAGCCACGGTACCGTGGTAGCTGCTGGTTGTCAGTAAAGTCCACTGTTTGTAGGGTAAAAAAGAGGTCCAGCTATCCAGCCTGTAGGTCCGGACGTAATAAACTTTCACTTACCCTGTCCAGGGTTGGTGATCTCCTCCCAAGTGCTGTCTCCGGCTACGTCTCAAACTTTTGTGTGTTCCACAGTGGCGGCTGCGGCTGGGTATGTTCTGCGCATGCACATGCGGCGATATAAAGGAAAAAGGTCCTCAATAAGTTCTGTGATCCAGAACCAGTGGGATTTGAGGTCCAGTGTCCAAACCAACGCGTTTCACCAAATAGGCTTCTTCAGGGATAGTGTTGAATGTCCAAGATTCCCATGTGAGTTTTATAGGAGGCGCCCTTCTCAGTGATAGGTAGACTTGTCTTGTTCTCTATTGGTCCACATTAGTGTGGACACGATTGGTCATCCAATAGTCTGGAAGGATGTCTTGTTGGGCGGGATATATGCACTCAATAGGTTCAGTGATTTGATTGGCATTTATGGTGGCAGGGCACATAATGGATATCAAGTAAATGAACAAGTCTAGAGCATATGTGACTGCATAAAACCAACAAGTAGTTCTAATGTCCATCAACATAAAGAGTGAAGACAGGTGATCACAGTAGTATGCGTCATCATCTTCAAATACATAGTAAATCTCCCTCACGGGGGGGGGGACCAAAATATGTTGATGGTAGTGCACATATAGATGTCTGTGCACAGGAGGCTGGCAATGAGTGATGTGTCATTCTCTCCAAATATATTATAAACCTCACGGGGGGATAATATATTGTGCTAATGATGGTGTATGGTTAGTCCAAGGCAAGGGGATAACATGGACTTGAAGGATGGCAAGGTATCACTAAAATGGGTGAATAGACTAAGGGGTAAATGTATCAAGCTGCGAGTTTGCAACTCCAGCGATTTTCTCAGGAGAGTTGAAACTAGCCGATGTATGAAGCTGAGTTTTCATACAAAATCGCCAGAGTTCTTCTTCTGTCAAAATCGCTACTTGCAAAATCGCCAGAGATCAAACTCACCAGTTTGCCACTGCAGCTATACAAGTCTACAATGTATGAAGCTGCGAGTTAGCAAACTCAGGAGAGTTTGCTTCTAAACACGCCAGATACAACACGCTGCTTGATAGCAGCGTGTTGTATCAACACATCACAGTTACACTGCCCTGGCAGTGTTAAAATGTTAAAGAACAGATAAAAGTTTTTTTTTAAAAAAAAAGCGTGGGGTCCCCCCACTATTTATGCTTAGCCCTAGTGCTGCCTGACTAGTGCTGGTCCCGTGAAAATCAGGGAAAAATTTTGCGTGGGGTTCCCCCGATTTTCACTTTACAAGCACTAGGCAAACCAGCCAGGGTTGGCGGCACTATAGCAGCGGGACGCGCGGCAGGGGTCCCCCTGCCATAATGACTAACCAACCCTAGACTGTTCAGCGCTGGGCTGGATTCCCTAGGGAGTGGGGTCCGCTGAAAAAAACGAGCGGGCCCCCCCTAGAGAGAACCAGCCCAGTGCTGATAGCACTAGGGCTCTTCCTACTACGCCTGGGCTGTGGGTAGTAGGGTAATACGGCGGTAAATAGTAGAAAAAAACAAACTGACACCAATTTTGTTTGTGGAACTACAAGTCCCAGCCAGCCAGGTTGCCAAAAACAGTGTGGCCATGCTGGTGCTTGTATAACTACAAGCACCAGCAAACCCACGGCAGCCAGTGCATGTTGGCACTTGGAGAACCACAAGTGCCAACATGCCCTGACATCCCTGGCTTGCTGGGCCCTGTAGTTCCACAAAGAAAAAAGTTTACAAAGCCACAACACCCTCATACAAACCACACATAATAAAAATAATAAACCCCACAATAAAGACTCTAACCACCCTGTTTTAAACCACAAGTATTTATTAAAAATAATAAAACCCAAATACTTACCGATGATGTCTTCTTTCTTGATGGCTTGGTCCTGTCCTTAAGTATTTGTAAATCCATCTTGCCGGCTTGCCCCAGTCCCAGCCATTTATACCTCCATAAGGGAATCTTTTCCAACAGGAACTCTTAGCCCAGAAGGGGCACATATTTGTAACATCCCGACTCTTTAAGCTTGATTTAAGTTCTTAAAAAAAATAAACTTGAGGCCCCGCAAACACCTCCTACCTAGTAGGAGGTCCTAGCTGCAATGCTCTTACGCCGTTTGCGTAAGAGCTAACTACTGTATTATGGTATTTTCCCACGCTAGTGGGGAAATCACATAATATTGTATTTAGCGCTTACGCAAGTAACGTAGCGCATTGCGCATGCGCTACGCTACTTGCGTAAGCGCTAAATACAGTATTATGTTGGTTAGTCATTATGGCAGGGGGACCCCTGCCGCGCGTCCCCCTGCTATAGTGCTGCCAAACCTGGCTGGTTTGCCTAGTGCTGGTAAAGTGAAAATCGGGGGAACCCCACGCAAAATTTTTCCCCGATTTTCACGGGACCAGCACTAGTTAGGCAGCACTAGGGTTAAGCATAAATAGCGGGGGGACCCCACGCTTTTTTTTAAAAAAAACTTTTATCTGTTCTTTAACATTTTAACAGCTGCCGGAGCTCTGGCAGCTGTATGACAGGTCAGTGTAACAGTGATGTGTTTACAACTCACTGTTACAACACAGGAGAGTTTGCCAAACACAGGAGAGTTAGCTAAACTCGGGAGTGTTTACATCACTCAAAATCGCCAGAGATGACCAGCGATTTTGAACACGAGTGTCAAAATCGCAGCTTGATACATTTCCAGTTTTTTTTAAAAAAAAAGTTGCGGGTAAACACCCGCGATTTGCCGCGATTTAAAGACGCTGGCAAACTCGCACTTTGATACATTTACCCCTAAAACTAATACAGGTGAATATTAGATAGCTAATCTGAAATAATAGCTGGTCAGAGGAAGTGAAGCAGCTCAAAGTCAATATTCAAGCCCTGGGGTGTTAGGGATTTCATGCAATAGATCCATTCGACTCCTTCTGAGAGATGGTCTTGATAAAATCCCCACCCCTCCATGGTTTGACAATTTTCCTAATCCCCATAAATTGTAACTGGGGTGGATCTTTTGAATGTTGTGTAGCAAATGTGCTGATACACTGTGGTGTTCGGAAATCCTGACGCTAAGCTTCCTAATCGTCCTTCCGATATATTGTAAACCACAGGGGCATTCCAGGAGATAGATCACCCCTGTGGTGTCACAGGTTAGTCTGCTGTCAAATTTGAATTGTTCTCCAGAAACATTCGAATGGAATGCTACAATGGGTTTAGTACTAGAGACAGGGCTGGTTCTACACGCCAAACACCGATGGCAGTGAAAAAAGCCCTTCTCTGTTTCATTCAACCATGTCCCTACAGGGGGGGGGGGCAGCTTTCTTAGGGGAAATAGTGCTGCTGACAAGTTGTCTTCTCAGATTGTTACCTTTTGTATAGCTAAGTTTGGGGGCTTCTGAAAGGATCTCTATCAGTACCGTATCCCCCCGAAATATATTCCAGTGTTTTTTTAACAATCTGTTCGATCTTTTTGGAATTGGAGCTAAACTTGGTTATGAACGTTATGGACAAAGGTTCAGGCTCTTTTTTATTGGTAGCGAGGAGGTGTTCCCTATCGTAGAAACTTGCACCTTAAGTGAACCCAGCTGGAGTCCTTTATCCAGACCTGCCTGTAAAAAGGAAAGTAAATTGGAAAGACAAAACCTGGAAGTGTTACAACCCTAAGAGTCACACCAGAGGATGTTTACCTTCCATACCTGATGGTAAATGGCCGAAGATAAAGGTTTTCATGCTCTGATCATGGTTCTCAACACACCCTGCAAGAACCTTCTCATCCGGAGTATCAAGGTCTCAACAGCCGCACCATCAAAGTCAGCTGATCTAAGTATTGACAAAGAAGAGGACCCTTAGTGAGCAGGTCCAGATGACGTGGTAGACAGAAGGGAGGCGCAGCCACCATTTCCTGAATGTCTGAGAACCATGTCCTGCGTGGCCAATTGGGTGCCACCAGAATTGCGGGAACGCATTCTCTTTTTAACTTTTTTAGCACCAGTTGGAGCATGGAAAACAGAGGAAACAGATACACAAGTCTGAAGTGCCAAGGTATTGTTGTGTACCCCGCTCGAGGATCTCTTCATTTTGAGCAGTAAAGAGGAACCTGATAATTTGGTCGGGACGCCATAAAATTGATGTCTGGAGTACCTCTAACGCTGCACCAGTAGGGCAAAGACCTCCTTGTGGAGAGACCATTCCCCGGGGGGGGGGGGGAAGGGGGACCTTGTGACGACTGAGAAAGTTGGCTTCCCAATTCTCCACCCCTGGGATGAAAATGGTAGAGAGTATAATATTCCGCCCCAGACATGATTCTGGCTGTCTCGTTCATTGCCATGGAGCTGCGAGTTCCCCCCTGGTGATTTAGATAAGCCACTGCTATGGCATTGTCTGATCTAATTTTCAAGGGTTTCCTGCTTAGAAACCGTTGCCTCTGAAATAATTCTCAGTGAACTGCCCTTAGTTCCAGGAAATTGATGAATATAGTGGTCTCCTGAGGGGACCAGAGACCCTGAAACCAGAGAAACCTGATGACTGCACCCCAACTGGATAGATTGGTGTCTCTGGTGACCAGGGTCCAGGTCCAATCGCAAAAGAACTGGCCCTTTTCTATATTTGGCTGTTCAGCCACCATGAGTGGGACAAGCGCGTGGCTCTGGAAAGTCTGATGATCTGCCTGTCCAAATGTTCGTGGGAGCAGGACCATTTCTGAAGAATCTCTCTCTGGAGAGTACGAGAATGGAATTGCGCAAAGGGCATCACCGCGAACACATATAGCATGGATCCCAACAGCTTCACACAACAGAGAAGAGATACTTCCCTTCGAGCCATGAGAGTCCTGGTCTTGTGCAGAAGCGACAGGACTTTGTCTTCCGGAAGGTAGACTCTCTGGGAGACCATGTTGAAAATAAAGCTCAGGAACCGCATCTGCAGAGTTGGGTTGAGCGAAGACTTGGGTAAGTTAAACACCCAGCCATGCACTTCTAGAAACTGAATCGTGGTTTAGATGTAATGTAAAACCAGAGCCTTGGACGGCGCCTTCAGTGAAAGGTGGTCCAGATAGGGAATGACTGTGACTCCCTGGGATCGCAAGAGAGCTGCCATCACCTTGGTGAATACCCTCTGCGCGGTGGACAGGTCAAAAGGCAGAGCCCTGAACTGAAACTGATGTTCCTGTACTGCAAAGCGGAAAAGACACTGGTGACCTTCCCATAGGGGCACATGTAAACAAGCATCCTTGATGTCTATGGAAGCCATGAACTCTCTCTCTCTTCCATACCTGCAATAACCGTGTGCAGGGATTCCATTCGGAATTTGACCATGCGTACCTGTTTGTTGAGAGTGCAAGTTTAAGATTGAACGGAATGAAAACCAGGAAGAGGATGGAGAAAAACCCCTTGCCTCTTTCCTGCTGTGGGACAGGGACAATTACTCCGGACAAGAGAAGCTTCCTGATGGCATTCTAAAGTGCCTTGCGGCCTGCAAGGGAAGTAAACAAACCCTCACCAAAGTATGCTGGAGTGGGATCCTGTCATGCCACAGTCTTGTCCCCTGGCCTGGGGGTTCCATGTCTTGCGGAGCTTCGATCTCTGTGGTGTGCTCTTCTTGGAGCAGAGGACTGTCCGCTAGAAGGAGTTCCCCGACCACTCCTGTAGGAACGAAAGGACCAACACTAGGACTGCTTGAGTTTAGTGGAGCTGACAGATAGGTACTCTTGCCTCCTGTAGCCACCTGAATAACCTGTTCTAATTCGGACCCAAACAACGTGATACCATCAAATAGCATCAAAACTTCAAAGGTGCACTTAAAATCCACATTCACTGCCCAGGAATGTAACCAAAAGGCATGGCTGGCTGCAATGATGAGGCCCAAGGACCAAGAGGTGACTGACACAGCATCCATAGATGCCTGACCCACATAATCAGATGCCTCCTGGATGTGTTCTGCTAATGAAGAAGCTCAGATATAGGAACATTATCCTGGAGACCATTAACGAACTGCTCTGGCCACAGCTGAATGGCTTTATTAACCCAGGCTGTGGACAAGTTGGCTCTAAACAAGCTCCCTGCCCTGACATAGGCCGAGCGGAGAATAATAACACATTTCCTGTCAGTTGGGTCCTGCAGAGAGACTCTGCCTTGTGTAGGGATAGCTGAAGTCGTGGACAAACAAACCACAGTTTCAGCATCTGAAACTGTTTATTCGGTTTCTGATAAGCGTCAGACGCCATCTCCAACAGCTGAGGTGAGGGTGGAAAACAAACAACCTGCTTCTTAGGTCTCTTAAAGAGAAAGAGCAGCAGGATTCCCAAACTGAGTTTCCGCAAAACCTAATGAGTGTCTGTGCTCTAGGATAAGGTTATCTACATTGTGTGTGGATGAAGAATCTTTTCAACTAATTGCATCTTTCCCATCTAAGTCTAAAAACAACTCTGTTAAGATACTGTGACTGTTAAGATAGCTAGCTGGCAGCTCAAGTTAACTGTCCAGGTCATCAGGTAATCTAGGAGGAAATTAGGTTAGAATTTCCAGATAATGTGCAATGTGTCTCCACAGTACTATACTGGCTGATGTAGCAGGGAGAAATATATTAATATGTTTCAATATAAATGTTATTGTATCAAACTGTATATGAGACTTCGATCAGGTAACTCTGCAGATACAATGTGTCAAATGTCTTAATGTTTCACGCAAGGTTGAAGTGTCATGTTATTCGCTGATGTAATATTGTAACACTTTGTTAAGTGTATCCAGCCAAATAGCTAACTCAGTCAAGCCATGTCATGGTGTACTCAAGGTAACAGAGACAGTATGTCTAACCGTTAAAAAATGTAAGTGTCCACTGATAGACTCCTGCTAAAATCGGTAACCAGGACGCAATCCCCACTGCTTCTGCGTCCTGGCAATCAGCTGTCATCCATGGCGTGCGCTCATTAACTATTCTGCCTTCTGTATGCATTCTGTCCCATGATTGGTCCTTGGCTGTATTTAATGCAGGGAGGGCTTAACCTGTCAGTTATAGCGTTGTTTCTCTGCATTAGCTGATATACCCTCTGTTCCTGTGGATACACTGTCTGGCTCTGTTTAAAACCCGTTTTGACCCTTGGCTTATTTCTTGGACCCTGCTTGTATGCCAATTGCCCCTGACACTTGGCTCTGCCTCCTGGAATTTCGCCGCTAACTGCCAGCCCCGACCTTTTGACCTGTCTGTGATATTCCTACTCACTTCTGACCCACGACCTCTGGTCTGTCCCTGGTTATTCGATTGCTTCGCTGCTGGTTTCTCTGCCTCCTACCTCCATGCTATTAGTTACTGTACATAAGCTTTTACTATGTTTGAGTTAAGCCCTGGGGGTATCAGATTACCTGTGAGTGCTCCTAAATCTATGGGAATAGTGGCTGCTATAGGTGAAGACGTTTACCACCAGTTCTAAAAGCATATTTCAGTTTCTGGAAAGCTGCAACAGTAACCATTTAAATGAACCTCTGTGTAGGTTATAATCAGTTTATTTAATTCCTTATCAGTGTCGGTGTCAGCTTTTATTCCTTAACTGTACAGATATCCAGTAATTTGCCTCCTTGTCCCTAATGGGGTCCTGTGATGCTAACAGTGCCCACCCCTCAACAATCTAAGCTTACAAGATGTAACTAGATCCCAGTATTCTCCCAACGTGTTTTTAAAAGAAGGGAATCTCAGGTAATTAGATGAAAAATAGAGTCAAGTTTATTAACTCTCGTGTACATGGACCAACAAGTCTAATCACATCAGAAGGTAACGATAATACTTTGCACATATGTTTTATAAGCAATAATCTTGGCACCCTTAAGCAGAGAAGCACGGAGCTTGCAATTTACACTGATTAGATAACTATTAATTACATGCAAATCTACTCAAAGAATGTGCCTCCCTGACCACTTCACCACAATTTTGGAGATGTTAATTTTCTTATCAATGTTTTTAAATAATCACTAGTACAAGACAGTACGGCCTTGCAGAAGCACATTCCAAGAAGCATGGAACATGAAGAACATAAAGATAATTCTCTCTTGCAAAACCTAGTTCAGAAATAAACAGAATCATATAGGTACATTGTTGCTGATAGACTCCATACTGTAACCCAGATTGCTTATTCACATTTCACTTCTCTCTTCCCCTGGGTATCGTGACAACCGTTTCAAAAAGATCACTCTTGAAACATTTATTGAATGCATCAAAGTCCATTTTTTCATTGTTTGAATATGGTAACACGTAACTAAAGTTGAGGACAGGATTATTAAAGTTAACGAGACCACATACATGGAAGACAAAGTGTTAATAGCAGAACATAGGAAGCCAGTATACATAGTTGGTAAATATAGACTCTATTACCCGAATTACTGTAGTACATAACTGCATGTAATATCCATATAAGCACTCTCATTTCATCTACGTAAGAATAAAAAGTATAGATACAAAATAAAATAAAACTGAACCTAAAACGTATTCTATTACTCAATGTGCAAACCAAAGTACACAATATATGAGGTATGTGAAAACACAGGCCAGTAATGTACTTTTTTTTTGTTTTTAAAGTTTTATTTTACAAGGTCAATATATCAACAAGAGTTGATTGACAAAGTGAATACAGTTATAACAAATAGACAAGAAGTAATCAAATCAATGATCAACATCGAACATCCAAAACACTAAGTCAAACGAACCTTTGAATGTATTAGTAGCGAATGACCCAAAGTTTTTGTTGAAAAAGGAAAGAAGGAAAGAGAGGGTATAGAGGAAGAAAGGACCGAGAGAGAAGGTAGAAAAGGAAGAAAGGTAAGATGTGACTAGATCCATTGTAGAAGGGGAGAAGTCCAAAAGAGAGGCGAGGTATTAGGACTGGGTTAAGCAAAGGGTGGGCACGCCTGAGAAAAGGCTAGACATGGATCCCAAACCTTGGTGAAAGCTCTCGAAGTGTTCCAAATAATGCTGGTCATATACTCCATACGTTGAGTCTGCCAGACTCTATTAATTATAGACTGCATGGAGGGAGGGGATTGCATACGCCAGTCTGCCGCTGTTTGGCAAGTAGCTGCCGAAACAATGTGCGGCCAGTAATGTACTTTATCTTGCGTAGAAAGAGCGGAAACTGTAAGACTCAAACTATCCTATTGTCTGAGGTGTTACATATATATTAATTAAAGCAGAACTGTCCCCGACACATAATGCGCGGATGTATTCTTTGTTATGCAGCCGATCAATTCATGAAATACCTCAGTGATGTCACTAATTCCTAGTGAAGTGATTGGCTGTATCATGGATGTTGGTACAGCCCAACTGTCTCTATGTTTCTGTAATTCCTGGTAGAACCATCCCACATTTAGTACTTCACAGCTGTAGTAAAAGGTATCAGATCACCACACACAGCTGTGAGATATATGTGTGTCTGTGATGTAACCCACAGCTGGGTGACATGGTGATTTAAACTGTAAAAGGTGATCATTAAATTTACTCTATTGAATGCTTTTGATAATGTTGAAATTGTCCTCCTGGTCATGCATGATGTGTTTGTTTTGGTGCATCCAGTCTTGTACCTTTCTTAATCTGTACATTGCCAAAGAGTCTCCATCCACGTCAGATCTCTGGAGAAACTACATAGGACCAACAACTCCTTAATCAAACATGACCTATAACATATATGGGGATCTCCCCAGGAAATCCTACTTGTTACATGAATATGGGGGGTCTGGAGCATGTAAATGTTTTATAACAAGATTCACAGCCAATCATTTCCTGTGTCCCCTGACATCTTAACGCCATTTAATCTGTCCAACATGTGAATGAAAGGAGCAGTCAAGATGTCAATTAAAGAAATGTCCTTAACCTCCTGAATCAAGTCCAAGGAGAAGGTGAGATTCTTACTAAGGTACAATACATCCGGCTGATGAAAGGACAGGAGGAATCTATCTACAGTAACACGTTTATCAGGAGAACCAAACCATAGAATTGCTGGATCCACTGGGACAAATTTACCAAAGGGAAAAATGCAGCCATACAAAACATATTATTTTATACAATAAAGCCCATTTATTGGGATAGCACATACATTGTTGCACCCCATTCCATTTTTTGGAATTGTCTCGATCAAACTGCGTAATCTTTTGTGAGCTAGGATATAAATGACTTGCCTTCTATTTTAAAACTACAGTCTTCATTAAAGATAACTTTGCACTATACTGCACTATATCTCCTGTAATGCTGTATGTACTATGCTGCATTGTATCCATTCCTACACTGCATTATATCTCCTGCAATGCTGTATGCAGTATGCTGCATTGTATCCATTACTACACTACACTATACCTCCTGCACTGCTGTATAATTGTGGGACTGGGCATACGATATAGTATTCTTATTGTAGATTTGTAAGGCGCCAGAGTGTTCCGTATTGCCGTACAGTAGGGAAAACAGGACATACATAAAACAGGAACATACAAGGTGGATAAAATAAATGCCTCTAAAAAAAGAAATAGGTTTTCAAAGAGCATCTAAAGATTTGAAGGCTGTGGGAAAGTCTTGTTATGTGCGTATCGTCGCTAACCAATAACGATTGTCGAACCTCGATTTGTGTTTCCAACGCACAAAGATTTATTCGCAATAAGTAGAATAATATGCTCAAGCGAAGTAATAATAAATACAGCCGTTACTTATCGCAGGCGCTCTGGATCCAGTGCAGTCATTCAATCCTGAAGTCTGGGGACAAGATGTATGCACACTGGATCACAAGCTGCTGCTTATATACACAATCAAATACAGTAATACAATGAAGATGGTATAGTTTGCATCTATTGGTCCAGGTCTCAGGAATGTCCAAGGCGTTGTCAATCATTGGCTGGCTCATCCTAAGGAATCCAAAAGAGGGGGTCACCTCTCCAGGGGGTACGTTTGGCTCTTCCCGCCAAGATTCCTTAGTCTTAAGTAGTTCATAATTCCCTATCATTCATAACTTGTGTATGCACTCTGCGATTCCCTCGCAGAGTGAACCAAACAGTAGGCTATGTAACGAGGTTCATTATGATACCACTAATGATGTGATTCCTTCAACCTGTTCCGTGTATTTCACTAATATGCATGTAACTCTAATATAACATATAAATACTACTATATTTCAACATAACTGACTGTGTTGCAACTACCATTAATGTGTACTATTTTATAAGTATGCATGTTTGTGCGAATGTATGGTAAAAGACCAATTACTGTTGCTGCCACGTGTAGTGGATGCGTACGCCCTTTCACGCCGTAGCGTTCCCTTGTACGTCGATGCGTACCGTATGCATCTATTCAGACAAAGACAACCAAGTTTGCTAGACTTTAATTGAAATGACTTTATCCGATAAGCTGACTTCGACAGTCTGATTGAGCGTGGAAGGGAATTCCCTAAGTGGGGAGCAGCACAGGAGAAGTCTTGTAGGCAGCAGTGAGAGGTGGTTACCAGAGATTAGACAAGGCGCAGGTCAGAGGTAGATCTAAGAGGGCGGGAGGGGGCGTATTTTGATATGAGATCTGAGATGTATGCAGGGGTGGTTTTGTTGAGGGCTTTGTAGGTAAGGGTGAGTAATTTGAATTTGATTCTGGAGGACACAAGGAGCCAGTGTAGGGATTTGCAAAGTGGTGCAGCAGATGTGAAGTGGTGAGAGAGGAAGATCAGTCTTGTTGCAGCATTTATTATCATCATATTTATATAGCATTAATCATAATATGCTGTACATAGGATAGGAGCCATTCACATCTGTCCCTGCGTAGATTCTCTTCTTTTAACTTTCTATTTGTACCCCAGAGTGCCGAGGTCATTGTGAGTGATGGGATTCACCTTCATTTATACTGTTTCTCTTGCTGAGGGACCCCTACAGTGCAAGTAAATAAATCATTCTTAGATGATTTTTTTTTTAAATAAAAATCTACATATTAGGACACGTTCAGGAGTCAGATTCTCTTATGATTATTCATTAATGGTGCATCTGGACGTACACGGCTCTAAAAACAAGATGGTCTTAGAAGAGAGAGGGGTGAAATGGAAGAACTGAACATCACCATTAACATTTATATAATGTATTTTTAATGTGCGCTGCAGCGACAGGAGTGTAATACCTGGCGCCACAGCATTGAATGGGTTAAACCCTGGCGCTGAGTGTGTAAATGTTTATTTAAATATTTTAAGTGAAATGTGTGTAGGCGAGCAGCACCGAAAGGGTTACCTCCCGATCGTGGGTGCTGGGAGTGTGTAAATGTATATTGTGTAAATGTATAAAATTAATATGTTTGATGTACAGGGGCCGCAGCGCCGGTAGATAACTGGTGTGCAACGCTGAAAGGATTAACTCAGCGCCGGGAGTTTAAAAATGTGTAAAATGTATTTAAAGTGTAAAAGTGTTTTTAAAATGTATATTTAATAATAAAAATGCACTTATCTTCTCTGGTGATCCAGCGGGAGCTGCTGTGGAGTCTTCACCCCCCCCCCCGGCAGCTAGCTTTCAGTGGATAGCGGAGGGGTTTATAACACAGCCTCCTGGATTCAAATGAATCCAGTAGATGCAGCGCCTCCTGGGGGTCCCAGCAGACTGAGCTGCATATTGGAGCTCAGAGATACAGGTCAGGTAGGTAACTTCTGTTGGCGGGTGGGAATATTAACTGTTTTTCAAGTTTGAGTTGGCGAGAGGACATCCAAGATGAAATGGAAGAAAGACAGTCAGTAACACGGGCCAACAATGATGATGAGATCAGGAGAGGATAGATATATTTGGGATCAGCGGCATAGAGAAGATACTGAAATCCAAAGGAGCTTATTTGTTTTCCAAGAGAGGTGGTGTAGATAGAGAACAGCAGAGGACCTAGCACTGAGGCTTGTGGTACTCTAACTGATGAAGGAAGCAAAGCAGAGGTGGATCCAGAGAAATTAAAGATGAAAGAGCAATTAGATAGGTAGGATGAGAACCAGGATAAGACAGTGTCTTGAAGAACTGGGGATTGTAGAGTTTGTATAAGAAGAGAGTGGTCAACAGTGTCATATGCAGCAGAGAGATCAAGGACAATTAGAAAAGATTAATGGCCTTTAGTTTTCGCAGTGATCACATCATTTATGGGATACAATGTGGATATTGTAATCAGGAATATGGTGTTTTAAATGGTAAAGTGGAGTTTGTGTTTTATGAGTTATTATAGTCACCGTGATTTGTCAAAATAGCCCCGGTGTGAGATACATAATATCTATGCTGTAGTGTGATGTACTATGGAGAATATATGGAGGTTGATATGTATGCACATAATACAAGAACAATGGTGTTATGTATTATGCATTTCTGATATAGTGAGGATTTTGTGTTGATTCTGTATGGATTGTATATAGGATTAGCAGTGCATTTACATATTGGAAAATATGTATGAGTTTAATGTTACCTGGGACACATGTATACATATATCCAAACACAAAAAGATTTTACACATTTATGAGATACAGAAAGAAATTAATACTGTAGTGATCATAGATGAATTACAGTTATAAGGATCAACCTATAACATATTTAGGGGGAATAAGGCCTAATTTTAACTGCAGTGTAAATATGGTATATCAAAGGAATCCATTGATAAATTGAGCTACTAAAGTGTAAAATGTGAAGTCAGAGGGTCTGTTGGATGTTTATTCGGTGGCTCTGCACATCCCGGTGTTAGAAGATAACAGTGTCACCTGTGTCAGCTTCAAAGACCTCATAGGATGAGCTATATCCTGGCATAGGTTGGAGTTTTGACACCTGAATAGACTTTTAGGAATCGCTCAACATGTTGTCTGGCACAAGGAGACCATGTGATGACTGGCTATATTTTATATAGACAAAATAATTAAGTTTTCAGATATGCCACTTAACATCAATAAAAGTAGTGATTAACCACTTATTGCTCAATAGCATGATGAAGAGCAGCTCATATGTCAAATTAAGAATTCTGCCACACAGAAAAGTTGAGGAAATTAGTATAAGCTCAACGATACCCTGTACCTACATCTGTATATAAATTCATAGGAGATTTATTAATAATAAAATTGGGTCTGTGTGACGCTACACAGAAAAGTTAGGTCACATAATAGAATTGGGTAGTAAATCAGGCAACAATCAAATGGTGATTGTAAAAAGTGTCACAGACCACAACTCCTAGTGGTGTAAAGGTGTCTTTAACAAGCGGAGACCAGTTACAAGAAATTGTCAGTCTTTTGGGAAATCAATCATTATTGCTAAACTGTCCATCTTCAAGACAATTTCCCTTGGCTCAGAACATACCACTTATCTGTAAGTTATACAATGAATTTAATCCCTTTATTTTAAACTGTTTTGCTTGTGTATGTTATGTCAATTGTTTATTAATTATTTTTTTTATTAACCCATAAGCATTGTACATTTTGTATATTAAATCTAAAAATGTAATAGTGATTATTATTTGCTCTAAATGAATTCACCGCCTGTCTAGAAGAGATTGCTTGACCATGCTAAACCTTTCACTGCAGAGGTGTGAATCGTGAATACATTGGTATACCTAGCCGAGTGTGTGCCTGCATGTACATTTGTGTCACAGAGCTTTGAGGGGCTAAGTGTTAACCTTTTGATTGCTGGTGTGTGCCTTGCTAACCTGTGGGTAACAAGGAGTGCTCATTGTATGCCAGTGTGAGACAGTATATTGGGGTTCTATTGTTCTTATTCAATAGGTGGTGGCAAACCTGAAGTGTGTGGGGGTGTGAGCGCTGTTGTGGGGGTGATTCAGCAGGTCTATAACCTGTGTGATAGGTAAAGAAAAAGAGACTGAGTGCTGGAATCGTGGGTAACCTCATACAGTAAACACTTCCAAGCCACAAGTGCGCATAGTGCGGTTTGTGACAGGTGATATATTGTTTGACGGTGTGAATATAGGATAAGATATTAAATCAGGGGGTAGCCAGAGGGGGATATTCCTGACAAATACTTGTTGTATTCGAACAATATGGACAAAAGGCAATGAACGGTCTTAGATGCAAAGTAGTTGTTTATTCGGTACAGGTTACAGCGTGATTGTCATAAAGGTGTCAGAATCAGCTGGCATTTTATAAGGCACAGAGTCTATTTTTAGCATACATATCTTTTATACCCAAAGTGAGATAATCATATTTCTGAACAAATCAAGAATCTTCTTAATTATGTACAATGTAAATATTATATAGAGAACCCTGTGAGAACTGGATTTTAATATAGTGTAAAGGACTGGAGAAGGTTTAGGTTATGAAAGATAAAAGTGTGTGGTTATGTAAGAAACCCATCTAGGAAAAGGATATAAAGATAGCGTGTGCACAGTGACGCAGGAAGTACACGTCATTCTCCTATTTTAATTCTTCCTAAGTCTTAAAGATACAATATCTTAGTTCTTCTATTCTGGTAGGTTATATTTATAACAAATGTAGAAAAATACCTCTAATAAGGTATTTTATGTACTCAGACAACACAAAGTTTTGTTCTACCCCTTTGATTGTTTAATAAAAACACTAAATAAATAAAAAATAAAATATATATATATATATATATATATATATATATATATATATATATATCTATAATATAAATGTCTAGTGGCGTGTGTTAGTCTGTCTGTGTGTGGAAAAAATAAAACCAAGCTGCAGTGCCACCTGCTGGGCGGAGTTATACACTGACCTACTAAATTCTTAGTGTGTGTGGAAAACAAAATTCAGAAAGGGCTGAAATTTGGTATACTAAGATGTTTTTAATTTGTTAATTTAATTTGTTAATTGTTAAAAGTGTTTATAAAGATTTAAAAAAAAATATATATATTTCTTGAAGGAGAAGTGACAGTTGGGAGTGGTTGGTGGTTGCCGGGGGTGACAGTGGGGAGTGGTTGGTGGTTGCCGGGGGTGACAGAGTGAGAGGAGTGTGATACTCAGGACCGCTGAGAGAGATCCCTGTGTCTGGATAGACATCTGGATAGATGTGGCGATGAAAATGAAGGATGAGGTGATGGAGAAGAATGATGAGGTGGTGACATGTGGACAAAACCACGTTAAAAAAGGGCGCTTACTTCGGGAAGTAACGCTCTTCCCCTGAGGAGGCCTGGGCTATGGCCCAAATGCATGACAAGAACCTTTTTAACACCTTAAGTAGCTTGATTTGACTAGAATGCATGAGTATCATGCACGGGTTAACTTGTATATATATATATATATATATATATATATATATATACACACAGTATATACACATTAATGTAATCAAACTTGTTTCGTATCTAATAACTTTTGCCCTGTGTGAATTTTTTGATGTTTAACAAAAGATGATTGCTGTGTAAAACATTTCCCGCACTCAGAACACGCAAATGGTTTCTCACCTGTGTGAGTTCTCAGATGTTCAATAAAATGTGATTTCTGTGTAAAACATTTCCCGCACTCAGAACATGCAAATGGTTTCTCACCTGTGTGAGTTCTCTGATGTTCAATAAAATGTGATTTCTGTGTAAAACATTTCCCGCACTCAGAACACGCAAATGGTTTCTCACCTGTGTGAGTTCTCTGATGTTCAATAAAATGTGATTTCTGTGTAAAACATTTCCCGCACTCAGAACACGCAAATGGTTTCTCACCTGTGTGAGTTCTCTGATGTCTAACAAGAGATAATTTACGTGTAAAATATTTCCCACACTCTGAACATGTAAATGGTTTCTCATCTGTGTGAGTTCTCTGATGTTCAGCAAGATATGACTTATGTGTAAAACATTTCCCGCACTCAGAACATGTAAATAGATTCTCACCTGTGTGAGTTCTCTGATGTCTAACAAGAGATAATTTACGTGTAAAACATTTCCCACACTCTGAACATGTAAACCGTGTCTCACTTGTGTGAATTCTCTGATGTTCAATTAAATGTGATTTCTGTGTAAAACATTTCCCGCACTCTGAACATGTAAATGGTTTCTCACCTGTGTGAATTCTCTGATGTGCAACAAGAGATGATTTACATGTAAAACATTTCCAGCACTCAGAACATGTAAATAGATTCTCACCTGTGTGAGTTCTCTGATGTCTAACAAGAGATGATTTACATGTAAAACATTTCCCACACTCTGAACATGTAAACCGTGTCTCACCTGTGTGAATTCTCTGATGTTCAATAAGATGTGATTTATGTGTAAAACATTTCCCACACTTAGAACATAGAAATATTTTATCATCTGTATGAGCTGTACTATGTGTAACAGTATCTATATTATCAAGAGAATATTCCTCATGATTAGATCGATCAGATGATTTATCTGCTGTGTGAAGTATTGGAAGTATATTTAGAGTAGTGAGGTTTCCTCCTGGAGAATCTTGTGTGATGTTGTTATCTTCTGTTTCAAAATCTGTAGATAAAATTAATTTTCCATCTGAGATATTCCTGTGTTTGCATCCATCTGCTGGAAATAAAATAAATGTATGGGTATAGACATTGTATTTTACATTGTTTAACATATTAACATATTATACCCCAAATTATAGTAACATACACTATATGGACAAAAGTATTTGGCCTCACCTTTTAATTATTGAAATTGTTACAACTCTTCCTGTGTTTTATATCTAGCAGCAGTACCTTATACCACCAGAGGTGCTGCTGTTCCTAAACTCTTCAGTATGCCTGAAGGAGTTAATCTTCTTGCCTGAGGTCTAATTAGAACTGCACCTGTCACACTGCTTTAAATACCTGCCTCAAGCTGTGCTCTGTGCAGTTCATCCCGTTTGTTCCTGGCTGCTGCTATCCTGCTCCTGTGCTGTTTGGTATATACCTGCTGGATTGAACTTCTGTGTATGACTCCTGCTTGTACCTTGGACCTTGCCTGAGACCCCGAATCATTTGCCTGTACCTTGGACCACGCTGTTTTGCCTGTTGCCCTGACCTTTTGGACAGACTTCTGGACCTCGCTAATTTGCTTGATCTCTACCTGGCTATTTGGATTTGTTTGTCTGATCACTGCTTGATCCCTGGACTCTGTCTGCTCTCCTGGACAGCCTTGTGCCTTCTGGACTGGGGTAAAACTTATTATACCTGTTCCTGCCATTTTTACTATACAGTCTCCTTAGGAAACCTGTTCTAATCCGTGGATCTGAGTTTTCCTTGTTTGTGTATTTACCTTAATAAAGACACTTTGCTTTACACTTCCGTTGCTCTCTGTGAATGCACTGGGATTCATAACAGAAATGAGATGTTTCAATCAGATCCGTTGCCAGAGGTGTATAAAATCAGCACCTAGCCATGCAGTGTCACAAGGCGCTCATTCGGCTTCCAGAACCGAAGACCGAAACACTCAACTGTTCCCCATTGAAGCATACTTCAGCTACTGGCGTCCTCGCTTTGTTTCTGTGCATGCGCAGACCCTAAGCCTTTATGTCCTCTGCATGTTTTCCATTGGTTCTCAGTTCTGGCTCCAACCTTGAAAAGGCACTTCTCCTCTTTCTCCTCAGGGCCTGTTGATCAAGTTATCTGCCTGATTAGACTTAGTCTTGTCTCCTGTACATCAACCTTGCATCCTCAGCGCCTCCTTGTCCTCGTTACCCTGCTGGCTGGATTGTCCACGCTGCACCTATTTCCGCTGTGCTGCTGTATACGGGCTATACCGTTCAAGCTGCACGTGTCTCTGTTACCTTGCTGGCTGGACTGTTCACGCTGCATCTGTCTCCACTGTGCTGCTGTACTACGGGCTATACCGCTCAAGCTGCACCTGTCTCTGTTACCTTGCTGGCTGGACTGTTCACGCTGCACCTGTCTCTGCTGTGCTGCTATACTACGGGCCCAACCGCCTGAGCTGCACTTGTTTCCGTTACTCTGCTAGCTGGACTGTTCACGCTGCACCTACCCTTATTGTGTCCCTATACTACAGGCTGTATTGCTCAAGCTGCACTAGCCTCCATTAACCCACTAGTTGAATTGTTCACCCCACATCTGTCTTCACTTCGCTACTTAACTGAAGATCTTACGCTCCACCTGTATCCATCAGTCTCCCCTGGCCCTTCGGCCAGAGAGTTTTCATTCCATCCACTTCCATTGTGTCTCTTCATAACATCTTATTATTTACTCCCCTAGGGTGTCGCCTGACACTCCTGGTAGGGGCCGCGACCTGCAGGCGGACGCCGCCAAGTCCAAATCGCCTTGCGGTGGTCACTGGTGAATACATCTGTCCGTTAGACTCCGTGCCCTGCTGGGAGTAGCGCCAAGTTGGGCAGATCCAAGATTCCAGTGTACCAAACCGTGACAGGATCAATAGGCCATAATGGATTCTACTGGGGAGCCTTCGGCCAAAGACATGCTTCAACATTTACTCAACCGGGTGGAACAACAAGACGCTGGTCAGCCACAACTTTTTCAGTGTTTCCAAACACTGGCCTCCAGAATAGATTCTATTCAAGTTGCTTCTTCCGCACCTCTTCCTGTCATTCCAGCACCCGAACCTCCTGTTCTTGAGATACCCACCAATTCCACCTCTACTCTTTGGATTCCTTCTCCTTCTAAGTTCGATGGGGACCCCAAGATTTGTAGAGGTTTCCTCAACCAGTGTTCGATTCAATTTGAACTACAACCTCAGAATTTTCCTACCCAAAAGGCTAAGGTCGCTTATCTAATATCCTTGCTTTCTGGTCAGGCCCTGGTCTGGGCTTCTCCCCTCTGGGAGCGGGATGATCCCCTCCTTTCTGACAGCACTGCCTTTATGTTAGGAACTCCTTCAGTCAGCACGACAGAACCCGGAATCTGCTCCGATGTCTGGTGTTCGCTGGAGCCCCTAGTGGTGGGGACAGACTTGGCTGCAGATGAACAGAGGGTTGTGTAGTGTGCACTGACTGGGGAGAACCCTGAGGCAGCGTAGTAGAACACAGCGATGTGAGATCCAGGCAAAAGGTCAAGGGCCGGCAGCAGACAGGGATATCAGAGAACAAGCCGAAGTCAGGGGTCACAGGCAATACAACAAAGTCCAAAAACAAGCCAGGGGTCATACACGGGAAATCCAATAATAGAATAAGCACAGGAGCAGGGAAACAGGAACAGGAGCCTAGCTAAACAGGAAGCTATAACTGGCAATGAGGCTCAGTCCTCACTGCCTTAAATATCAAGAAGGGCCAATAGGAATCATGATAACAGAAACCCCTCCCACTGTATGACTCTGCACTGACACAATGCTGACAAAAACCAAGCCAGTACCAATACAGTAAATATATAAGACTCCCATAAGAGTCTATAGATATATATAACAACCCTACCTTTCCTTGCTGATCTGTGCCCGGGTGTCAGCCATGAGTACGGTGTTCCTCCAGTGACTGGGAATAAATCAAAATGTCGTCAAGATACACTACAACGAATCTCCCCAGGAATTCTCGTAGGACATCATTAATAAAATCTTGAAACAATGCGGGGGCGTTACATAGGCTGAAGGGCATGACCCGATATTCATAATGGCCCGAGTGAGTTTTGAAGGCCGTCTTCCACTCATCGCCCTTTTTGATTCGAATCAGATTATATGCTCCCTGCAGATCGATCTTGGAGAATATCGTGGCTAATTTGAGCTGATCAAACAGCACGGAGATGAGTGGCAACGGATAGGTATTTTTCACGGTAATCCCATTTAGACCCCTATAGTCTATGCACGGCCGGAGGCTCCCATCTTTTTTTTTTCACAAAGAAGAAACCCGCTCCTACGGGTGATTTGGATGGTTGAATGAATCCCTTACGTAGGTTTTCCTCCACATACTCATCCATAGACTTAGTCTCGGGAATAGACAAGGCATATAATCTTCCCTTAGGAAGCTTGGCATCCGGAACCAAATCAATGGAGCAATCGTAGCTACGGTGTGGGGGTAGAGAGTCTGCTTCTTTTTTCGAGAACACGTCGTGGAATTCACGATTAGGCAACATTGGACTTTATAGCTGCATTTCGAAAACATTTTGATGAACCTGGTCGTGTTACATGTGCTGCATCAAGTATTCTTAGACTCCGCCAGGGGCCACGATCCGTGGCTCAATTTGTCATCACTTTTTGCACTTTGTCATCTGAATTGCGCTGGAATAATGACACCCTGTTGGCTACCTTTTGGCAAGGACTGTCCGATAAAATCAAGGACGCTCTGGCCTCTCGGGAATTACCAACTACTTTAGATGCCCTAATTTCCTTATGTAACCGTGTGGACCTTCATTTCCGCGAAAGAGCTGCTGGGAAGGATCGTTCTCGACGTCATATGCCCAGGACAATAACTCGTTACTTTTCTTCTGAGGATGAACCTATGCAACTAGGACGGTCCCGCTTGACTCCGGAGGAGCGCGACTGAAGATTTATAAATAAACTGTGTATTTATTGTGCAGATCCAAGGCACATGCTTAACAACTGTCCCAAGAAGTCGGGAAACGCCAAAGCCTAATTTGTTCCGGAGAGGTCAGATTGGGCAATATTAAATCCTATCCTCAGTCCAGTTTACCTAAGGTCTGTTCCTTCCCTATTACATTGTATGGCCCTTCAAGCCCCATCCATTCCTATGCCTTATTGGATTCAGGAGCTGCTGGGAATTTTATTTCTCTTTCCCTCGTGTCTCAAAGTTCTTTGGCTACATCTTCCATAGAGCATCCTGTATCTGTTACTGCTATTGATGGATCCTGTATTTCCAAGGTTCTTATCAAGATCAGCACTAAGCCTATCCTTTTGCAAGTAGGAGCACTACAATAAAAGATGATATCTTTCCATGTTTTACCATCCTCCACCAGTCCGGTCATCTTGGGGCTGCCCTGGCTCCAATCACCTCAGATGGATTGGACTACTTCCCAAATCTTATCATGGAGTCCAAACTGTTTCCAAAATTGTCTTTCTCATGTTCACCCCCTGGCCTCTACTAGCATTTCGCCAGAAGTCAAGTTTGATCTCCTTCCAAAGTAATATTCATCATTTTTGGATGTTTTTGATAAAACCAGTTCCGAACATCTTCCTCCTCATCGAGCCTGGGACTGCCCTATTGACCTTCAACCTGGTCAAATTCCTCCTCGAGACTGTGTTGTAGTTTACCTAGATGACCTCTTGATTTTTTTTCAAAATATCCAGTCACATCAGATTCAGGTGGCAGAGGTCCTCTCATGCCTCCGCAAGAATCGACTTTTTTGTAAACTTGAAAAATGTTTGTTTGAACAACCACAGATGTCGTTTCTTGGCTATTTAGTCTCGGGCACGGGACTAGAGATGGATCCGAAAAAAGTATGAGCCATAATTGAGTGGCCCCTTCCCTTGGGTCTGAAACCTGTACAGCATTTTTTTGGGATTTTCAAATTATTATAGACGCTTAATTAAAGGGTATTCTACCATTGTGACACCCATTGTGTCCCTTACTCGGAAGGGTGCCAATCCTAAATCCTGGCCTCCGGAGGCCCTAAAAGCCTTTGAATTTCTTAAAGAAGCATTCTCTTCAGCACCCATTCTTCAGCAACCCAACACTTCTCAACTGTTTTTCTTGAAATTGATGCCTCAAATGTAGGAGCAGGGGTTGTTCTTTCCCAAAAATCTCATCTTAATCAGTTTCATCCCTGTGCATTTTTCTCCAGGAAATTTCTACCGGCAGAGAAAAATTATGCTATTGGAGATAAAGAGTTACTTGCTATCAAAAGCCCTGTAGGAATAGCGCTATCTATTGGAGGGAGCCAGACACCCCGTCACTATTTTTACAGATCATAAAAATCTTCTGTACTTACAATCTGCTCAGTGTCTAAATCCTAGACAAGCTAGATGGTCTCTTTTCTTTTCCCGTTTTGATATCCGAATCACATTTAAACCCGAAGATAAGAACAACGTTCTGACACCCTATCTCTGGCTTTCACTGTTGATGCTAATACTGAAGAAACATCATCTCGTCCTATTCTGGATCCCAAGTGTCTACTCACATCTACTTTGACTCCTGTCTGTTCACCACCACCTGGGAAGACTTTTGTTCCAGCTAATCTCCAAAGAAGACTTCTAACATGGTTCCACTCCGCTCGCTTTGCTGGTCATACCAGAGTACGTAAGACCACTGAATTGGTTTCTCTGAACTATTGGTGGCCAAAGCTCCACCTTGATGTCAAGGAGTCTGTTTCCTCGTGTAATACTTGTTGCCAACATAAGCCTTCCCGTCAGTCGCCTACAGGGCAATTAATTCCTCTGCCTATTCTGGACAAACCATGGTCTCACCTTAGCACAGACTTTATCACCGACCTACCCCCTAGTAAGAAACATAACACCATCTGGGTTGTGGTAGATCTCTTTTCAAAGATGGCTCATTTCATCCCACTCATTGGCCTTCCTTCTTCCTCAGTCCTTGCTGTGCAGTTCATTAAGGAGATCTTTCGGTTGCATGGTTGCCCCACTGAAATCGTTTCGGATCGTGGAGTCCACTTTGTGTCTAAGTTCTGGCGAGCCTTGTGTAAACTTCTCGGCATCCAGTTGAATTTCTCATCTTCCTATCACCCTCAGTCTAATGGACAGACTGAGCACGTTAATCAAGATTTAGAGACCTTCTTCAGAATGTTTTCCGCTGCTAGTCAAGATGATTGGGTAGATCTCCTACCTTGGGCTGAATTTCTACATAACAACGCCCTTCACAAATCAACTTCTGCATCGCCCTTCACAATTGTGTATGGCATCCATCCATCATTTCCTAAGTTTACTTCCCTCCCTCCCACCCAGGTTCCTGCTCTTAATGCCTTTCAGCGTAGATTTGTGTCAATTTGGAATCAAGTAAGGAATTGTCTCAGGAAATCTTCTAAACGTTACAAGTTTGCGGCGGATAGGAAACGCCGGGCTGCACCTGCTTTCAAGATTGGTGATAAAGTTATGGCTTTCTACAAAGAATATTCGCCTCAAAACTCCTTGTATGAAGTTTGCTCCTCGGTTTATTGGTCCTTATGCCATTTCCAAAGTCATTAATCCAGCATGTGTTAAATTATCTCTACCAGCCGCCCTTCGGATCTCTAATTCCTTTCATGTCTGGTTGTTGAAACCACTGGTCATCAACCGCTTCTCCTCTACCCGTATTTCTTTTACTGTGCCCACCTTTAAAGGGGGGATACTAACACACGGCGCTCATTCGGCTTCCACAACCGAAGACTGAAACGCTCACCTGTTCCCCATTGAAGCATACTTCAGCTGCTGGCGTCCTGGCTTTGGTTCTGCGCATGCCTGCCTGATTAGACATAGTCTTGTCTCCTGTACGTTAACCTTGGATCCTCAGTGCTTCCTTGTCCTCGTTACCTTGCTGGCTGGATTGTCCACGCTGCACCTGTCTCCGCTGTGCTGCTGTACTACGGGCTATACTGCTCAAGCTGCACCTGCCTCTGTTACCTTGCTAGCTGAACCTTTCACGCTGCACCTATCTTTTGTGCCACTACACTACAGGCTGTACTGCTCCAGCCACACTAGCCTCCATTAACCCGCTAGTTGAATTGTTCACCCCATATCTGTCTTCACTCCGCTACTTGACTGAAGAGCTTATGCTCCACCTGTATACAGTCTCCCCTGGCCCTCCGGCCAGAGAGTTTACATTCCATCTACTTCCATTGTGTCTCTTCATAACATCTTATTATTATCTCCTTTAGGGTCTCGCATTACACTCCTGGTAGGGGCCGCGACCTGCGGGCGGAGGACGCCGCTAAGTCCAAATCACCTTGCGGTGGTCACTGGTGAATACCATCCGTCCATTAGACCCCGCGCCCTGCTGGGAGTAGCGCCAAGTTGTGCAGATCCAAGAATCCAGTGTACCAAACCGTGACATGCAGTCTCCATATGCAAACATTTGTGATACAAAATGGGCTGTCCTGAAGAGCTCAGTGACTTCAAGCGTGGTACTGTGATAGAATGCCACCTTTGCAATAAGATGGTTCGTGAAATTTCATCCCTGCTGGATATTGCACGGTCAACTGTAAGTGATATTATTAGAAAATGGAAATGTTTAGGAACAACAGCAACTCCACGAAGGGGAAAACCACATAAAATCACACAGCGGGGTCAATGACTGCTAAGGCGCATGGTGCTTAAAAGTTGCCCACACTCTGCTGATTCCAAAGCTGAAGAGTTTTGAACTTCCACTGGCATTAATCTAAGCACAAAAACTGTGCAGCGGGAGCTTAATGGAATGGGTTTCCATGGCCGAGCAGCTGCATGCAAGCCTCACATCACCAAGACCAATGCCAAGCGTTGCATGGAGTGGTGTAAAGCACACTGACACTGGATTGTAGAGCAGTGTAAAGGTATTTTGTGGAGCGACAAATCACGCTTCTCTGTATGGCAGTCACATGGGCGAGTCTGGGTTTAGCGGATACCGGGAGAACGTTACCTGCCTGACTGCATTATGCCAGCTGTGAAGTTTGTTGGAGGAGAGATAATGGTATGGGCCGTTTTTCAGGGTTTGGGCTAGGCCCCTTATCTCCAGTGAAGGGCAAACTTAATGCTTCAGCATAACAAGTCATTTTGGACAATGCTATGCTTCCAACTTTATGGCAACAGCTAGGGGCCCTTTTCTAATCCAAAATGGCTGTGCCCCAGTGCACAAAGAAAGGACTAAAAATATGTGATTTGATGAGTTCGGTGTGGAAGAACTTGACTGGCCCGCACAGAGCCCTGACCTCAACCCAATCGAAAACCTTTGGGATGAACTGGAACGGAGATTGCCAGCCAGGCCTTCTCGTCCAACATCAGTACCTGACCTCATAAATGATCTACAAAATGAATGGGCACAAATTCCCACAGAAACAAACACTCCAACATCTTGAGGAAAGCCTTCCAAGAAGAGTGGAAGCGGTTATTGCTGAAAAAGGGAGACCGATTCCATATTAAAGTATATGTATTTGAATACAATGTCATTACAGTCCCTGTTGGTGTAATGGTTAAGCGTCCGAATACTTTTCCCATATCATGTATGTTACTATGAGTAGGTTGAAATGTCCAGCTGTTTAATTTCAATTTGCAAACTACAAACACTTCATTATAATTATACAACTGTATTACCAAGCACATTGTATAAGCCCAGCCACAGTGACACGCAAATTGCATCCAGCTTGGACAATTCCAGCCAAATGCGGACACTGACAAGTAACATTTCCTAATCATACACATTGCCCAGCCAGCATCCTAGAACAGGAAGACTCATTAGCCAGTGACATTGTCCAATCAGACACTGCCCTCACAAACAAACACTGGAGCCTCAAAAGTAGAGTAGACATGGGTGAAATTAGCAGTGAGTATGGAATATGGGTTTACACTACTCTTAGGTCTCACATCCATGCACAGAGCAAAGGAGAGTATCAGGACAGATTAGGAGAATGGAGTAGGGCACAGATGGGCAACAGCACAAAGTAAAGTATAAGGGCAAAGCACTGTACAGGGTCAGATCAGCAGAATAAAGAGCAATTGTATAGAGCATACAAGCACGTAGACTAGAGGGGGGCTATTGTGCAATGACAGGTGTGTGCAGGCAGGTGGAGTTTGTGTGGAGTGTACTTTGTGATGGGGTATATATGATCTTAGAGGGAGGAGAATAATCTTATTTTCTACATTAGTATTACACTGATAATATACAGCCGAGGATCAAATATTCATGGCAATGTCACATGTGGTAATACAGAGAGATGTTGTGACTGGATCACTATTAAATAACTTTTGGTAAAAATGTATTTAAAGCAAATAGCGCAGGGCACTTCTTAATGTAATTGCACGTGCACTTATTTTTTGATATTGTGAGATAGGAAATCGATATTTCTGAGACCAGGGGAAGAAATTCGTCTCTTGATTAATCTTGCTATAGGATGAGCCTATTTCTGATGTATATATCTGATACAATAAGCCTGTGTTTACCAAGCCTTTGGTGTATTGTGATGTGGGGAAGTAGCTTGTTTTGGGGTTTTTTTTTGCTGTTCTCTGGGAATGGGTATTCGGCGAAGTACTGAAGTGCTCATGCCAGTCAGACCTTTTGACTTGCTAGTGGGTCTCCTGCTTCTGAAACAATATCCAGGAAATCACAGCAAGGGTTTTAAGAATTTCATAGCCAAGTATAAATATTAGTGGCTTTGCAATGCATGTAAATCTATGTTTGTGTAAATAGAGAATATCCTGATGCTAAAAATAGCATGTTTCTGAAAGGTATAAATGCACTGACTTGTACACTGAAATGTATCATTCTGATGTTCCATCTGACCTGACCACTGATACCTTAAATCAGTGGGACCGTCCCTGTCAGGACACTTGAGCAATAAACATCACTCTGCTTCAAAGACCTGCTTGACAACTTCTTCAATATCGCTGTAATCCTGTGACCTGCCGATTAGACCCTAAAATCTAATCCGTTTCCTCGGCTGATTCTGAAGTTTGGACCCAAGCTTTTCCAGTACCACTGCTCTGCCTGCTACCTGCAGCTCTGGTCAGTGTGATAGGCCAACCCCGATCCATAGTAAGAGGTCCGGAGTTACCAGCCCCAGTGTACACTAGCAGTGACAGTTAACCAGAAGGAAAGTGGTTCTGAGCGCCATAAAGGAGTTTAGTGGTGGCAGCATTAAAAGTCCCTCCTACTGCGGCAAGAGGGCACATTTGGGATAACGAAAGGGAACGGTGGCAAAGTAAGCCCAGCCGGTTCCCAGCAACAACAGACAGGGTGGCATAGGCGGTCCATCCTGTCACAGATGGTGATAAATACTGTCACAGGAGGTAGTGTACATGAGGTCCATGGGTAATTTCATGGTGTCACTGACATTCCATAAGATACACCAGACAGTGGGTGGAGGAGACTGGTCAGATGTCTGGGCTGGTAGCACACAATGATATGATGTGAGGAGGAGGCTGTACAGATGTCTGGGCTGGTAGCACACAATGATGTGATGTGAGGAGGACTGGTCAGATGTCTGAGCTGGTAGCACACAATGATATGATGTGAGGAGGAGACTGGTCAGATGTCTGAGCTGGTAGCACACAATGATATGATGTGAGGAGGAGACTGGTCAGATGTCTGGGCTGGTAGCACACAATGAAATGATGTGAGGAGGAGACGGGTCAGATGTCTGTGTTGGTAGCACACAATGATATGATGTGAGAAGGAGAATGGTCAGATCTCTGGGCTGGTAGCACACAATGATATAATGTGAGGAGGAGACTGGTCAGATGTCTGGGCTGGTAGCACACAATGATATGATGTGAGGAGGAGACTGGTCAGATGTCTGGGCTGGTAGCACACAATGATATGATGTGAGGAGAAGACTGGTCAGATGTCTGGGCTGGCAGCACACAATGATATGATGTGAGGAGGAGACTGGTCAGATGTCTGGGATGGTAGCACACAATGATATGATGTGAGAAGAAGACTGGTCAGATCTCTGGGCTGGTAGCACACAATGATATAATGTGAGGAGGAGACTGGTCAGATGTCTGGGCTGGTAGCACACAATGATATGATGTGAGGAGGAGACTGGTCACATGTCTGGGCTGGTAGCACACAATGATATGATGTGAGGAGGAGACTGGTCAGATCTCTGGGCTGGTAGCACACAATGATATGATGTGAGGAGACTGGTCAGATGTCTGTGCTGGTACCACACAATGAAATGATGTGAGGAGGAGACTGGTCAGATGTCTTTGTTGGTAGCACACAATGATATGATATGAGGAGACTGGTCAGATCTCTGGGCTGGTAGCACACAATGATATAATGTGAGGAGGAGACAGGTCAGATGTCTGGGCTGGTAGCACACAATGATATGATGTGAGGAGGAGGCTGGTCAAATGTCTGAGCTGGTAGCACAAAATTATATGATGTGAGGAGGAGACTGGTCAGATGTCTGGGCTGGTAGCACACAATGATATGATGTGAGGAGACTGGTCAGATGTCTGGGATGGTAGCACACAATGATATAATATGAGGAGGAGAACAGGAGTCTAATAGGTGCTGATGGCTCCGGACTCTCCTATTGGATAGATACATTTTCCTCATTAGTTTGTACTGACAGAGGAGTGTGTAGAATAAATTATTGTTTATTACTCACCTGTGCTGATATCTATAGGGATTTCCTCTTCCTTACACTGCTGATCACCCCTCACATACGTCTCTTCCTCTCCCTCTGTAAATTCTACTTTAATATCAGTCAGGACATCATCCTAAATAGCCCAAAAAACAATACAAATAACGGGATTTATACTTACGATAAATCTTTTTATCTGAGTCCATCTGGGGGACACTCCTTAACCATGGGGTTGAGTCGGGGGGGAGGAGTCTGGCACCCAAAGAGTTAACTTTTTTCAGCTGACAGCATATCACCCCCGCCAATTCCCACATACCTCAGTTTGATTACAAAAATCATTAGGAAGATAGGCCAATCAACCAAGACACACCACTCAACAGAGGGGGGAGTGGAGACAAAACAACGAAAAGACGGGGGGGATCGGAGTGTCCCCCAGATGGACTCAGAGAAAAAGATTTATCGTAAGTATAAATCCCGTTTTCTCTTTCATCCATCTGGGGGACACTCCTTAACCATGGGGACTTACAAAAGCAATCCCTCTGAAGGGTGGGACCGCTCTGATCTCCTTGCACGCATAACACTACGGCCAAAGGAGACGTCCCCAGACGCAAATATATTAAATTGGTAGAATTTCGTAAAGGTATAGACCGAGGACCAGGTGGCTGCTCTGCACAGCTGGTCCGCCGTGGCTCCATTACGAGCCGCCCAAGACGCCCCAACCGACCGGGTAGAATGGGCAACAATACGTTTCGGCACAGGGAGATTAATACGGACATAAGCCTCCCTGATAGTCAGGGTAAGCCATCTGGCAATAGTTTGCTTAGATGCTGGCCATCCCCGTTTGGAAAAGTCAAGCAACACAAATAGAGACTCTTTCTTACATATCTTTGCAGATCTCTTAACATATATACGTAATGCCCTCACTACGTGCAAATATTTATTTGTCTTTGTTCCTGGAGTCTGAGGGTCCTCTTTCTACGGGTTTTACCTGCAGCCCCAAGGCCTTGCTTGGATGTCCCTTACCAGTGGATCCCTTGTTCTTGCGCAGAACTCTGGGACTTCCCTGTCTTTTGTTCGGTTCCTGTCCAGCAACCACCAGCTGAGGACCTACCTCCTCCACTGGTACCTCGAACACGGGAATGCTCCTCTGGGGTGGGACCCTGCCCAGGGTAAGGTCGCGAAAGATGTCACCATCTTTCCCAGCAGCTTCAAAGACCTGGCTACTGACAGCCTCTTGTCTGACAGGATCCTGCCTGTCCACTCCATCTAGGGCCTCAACTTGTCTTGTGAAGACAACCTTCTGCTGCGTACCAAGTCCCTCACTAGTCTCAAGAAACTCATTCTTAGACAAGGGATTCTCTGTGACCCTTTCAGACTCTAGAAGTTCGGTCATAGACTGAACAACTCGTCTAGCCTTAGCACCCTGAACGGGTGTGACTAAAACCTTTTCCCTTACTGGACATTCTAAGCCTGTATAGCTTCGTCTGAACGAAGCAAATCGACAGCCCTGAGCTCTTTCTGCTTTGACAGAAGCCAGCGAGGTAATTTTTTTCAAAACCTGAGGTGAGCTGGTCCCATGAATTCTATCACAATATTCTGGACCTACTCGTCTACTGAGGACCCTGTCTGCTGCCGGGCAAACCCAAGCAGCCGTTCTCCCACCCCACCCTCTGGAACCAGAGGTGGGTGGTAGTCATGCTGCTGGTCTATCCGGCAGCTTGGCGGAAGAAGCTCTCCGAACCACAGGGGCAAAGGATGACCTTCCCCTACGGGACTGTCTCCTGGATTCCATGGCCCCTGGACTGGTAGTCTGGCCTCTGCCAGACCCGCCCCCGTAAGGAGGCTGTCTGAAAGAACTAAACCTAGGCCTAGCCCTAGGTCTTGGAGTATTTACAGGCAAGGACGTCTTCTTGCCCCCTGAAGCCTGTAAAATCCAAGAGTCTAATTCTGGACCAAATAACATCCCACCGGTATACGGGATGGATTCTAATGATCGTTTAGACTCTGAATCCGCATTCCAAGCCCTTAACCATAACGCCCTTCTAGCGACTACAGCTGTAGCTGAAATAGACGAAGCTATGGAGGCCGAATTATGGGCCGCTTCATATACATAGCTTGCTGCCTCCCTTAGCTGCATGGCCAGAGGCAGTAATCTGAATCCTGCAAGGCAGACTCTAACTGCCCTGCCCAGACTTCCATGGCCCTAGTTAACCAGGTAGAGGACAATGCTGGCCTGAGGCTAATACCGGCGGCCGAGAAGATCGACTTCAGCATGGATTCTAATATCTTGTCAGTCGCCTCCTGTAAGGTCACTGACCCGGGTACAAGTAGTGTAGTCTGACGAACCAATCTCGCCACAGGTGTATCTACCTTTGCCACCTGTTCCCAACGGGTCATATCCTCCTCCTGAAGGGGATACAATACGCCAAACTTCCTTGGCATAGAGAATCTTTTATCTGGATATTTCCAAAAGGCCTCTACAATATCCCTCAACTCAACTGAGGGAGGGAACCTGACCAACTGCTTAGAAGCCTTCTTAAAGAGGGAGCGGTCCAAGGACTTCGTCTCCTCTACTTCAGCAAACCCCAGGGTCTGGCGAACTGCTCTTACCAGGTCGCCCATACCCTAGTGCCTAGAGTTTCCTTCTGACTCTATAATGGACACATCTGAATCGTCCAACAATTCCCCCTCCTCCTCTGAGGAACTCTCAGAGTCTGACACTGACCACAGCGCTTTAGCTGTTTGTCTACGTCTTTTAACACTACGCTTGTGTCTGGGGTTCTCCAGTAGATGGGAAAGCCGGTCCAGGCTTTTAGCCACCGCTGACCAACCCACCTCTCCCATCTGGGAAACCCCCGGGAGGGCTGGGGAGGGAAATACACCGACCCCTGGGGAAAATGACTCATCTGTCATTCCTACTGTTATACCCTGAGAAACCACAGATGTAGCTGGGATCTCAACTGGTCTAGATAACAGATTTACAAGGGTATTAACTCCCTGTGTTAAGGCAGCCGCCCACTCAGGAGGATCTACCGTTATGGTGGAGGTGTCTACAGGCTGTTTCACAGGAGCCACAGATCCCCCCCTGATCCAGCCGTTCACTTGTTAGTTTAACATTACATTTTGAACAGACATTATGTTTGGTACGTGTTGTTTTGCTTTTATCTGCCATCACAAGATAAGAAAAACTAAATCACGTTTCAAAATTCACAAAAACTTCTCCAATTTATCAGAAAATACAGATTAGGTTATATCTATATTCATAGTATTTCTGATTTAAATAAGACAGGCTTGGAGAACTTTATAGTTTTCTCATAAACAACAGTTCTCTCAACACATCATTATCTTATAATATACATGTCTACACATGCACACACACACACAGAAGAAATAAAAGTGATACTCAGCGGGGAAGATATGTGTCAACAGTGCACTTCTCTTCAAATGACTGCTGCAACTGTCCTCCTTTTATAGCTTGGCGCCAAAAAGGGATCTTCCACGTGCTCACTCAGCGGGGGAGGGGAAGAGGTGCTTCTCAACACATTCCCCTACTACTGGAATCTCCTTCTGTGTCTCTGCTAAAAGCGATTTCCAAATTCTACTTAGGTGAAATCCTGTTGCTTTATCTTTCTCCCATTTTGCTACCACACCGCAAAATACAGGTACATATTTATCTATGAACCAGTCAAAAGATAGTATTTCTGTTCCTTTTCCTCTATATAGAGAGTATAAGGTATAATTAGTCAAGCTGAAAGGCTGCAGCAGATTTTTCAGTAATGACTGCAATTAGCACAGAACACCTGGGCCCATTTAGCATTACATTTGGAACAGACAATATGTTTGGCACGCCCAAACACTTCCACAACCTTTATCAGAAAATACAGACTAGGTTATTTAACATATCATAGTATTTCTGATTAAATAAGACAGGTTTGGAGAACTTTATAGTTTTCCTTAAACACAGTTCTCTCAACACCTCATAGTCTTATAATACACATGCATACACAGAAGAAACAAAGTGATACTTAGCGTGGAAGATATGTGTCAACAGTGCACTTCTCTCCAGATGACTGTTGCATCTGTCCTCCTTTTGAACTTTGGCACCAAAAGGGATCTTCCACGTGCTCACTCAGCAGGGGGGGGAGGGGGGGAAGCGGTGTTCCTCAAACACATTCTTCCAAGGGCACCCAATTCAAACTGAGGTATGTGGGAATTGGCGGGGGTGATATGCTGTCAGCTAAAAAAAAGTTAACTCTTTGGGTGCCAGACTCCTCCCCCCGACTCAACCCCATGGTTAAGGAGTGTCCCCCAGATGGATGAAAGAGAAATATGTAATAATATCTGATTTAATAATTTGTGATGAAACAGGAGAATATCAGTGTATAAGATCCACACAGCTTTTTATAGATAATATAATGAAAAGTCATTTTGGGATTATGTGAGACCAAAAGTCTACCTGACACTTCTGTGGGATAATGGGATTTTCCTGTCTACAATCCTGTGAATAAAGAGGACGGAGATATCTCTGTGGGGTATTTCTGTTACTGGATCCATCTGTAAGAAACATACATGGACTGATTACATTGTTTACATAAGTAGATTATGTGATTCCTTTCTCTAATATATGTTTATTACTCACCTGTACTGATATCTGTAGGGATTTCCTCCTCCTTACACTGCGGATCACCCCTCACACACGTCTCTTCCTCTCCTTCTATCGTTTCTACTTTAAGATCAGTCAAGACGTCACCCTAAATAATCAACAAGTCAATAACGATATCATTATCTTAAATTATTAATTTGGCGCCACAGAATCCGCAGCGCCGCACAATCAACAATAAATAAGCCCCCAAAAAATACAGATAAGTAAGAGACAAGAGAAACAATATAATCAGTAAAAATCAATGCAAGAGACCATAAAGAAAGTAACTATATAAGAAAACAACTAGAACAAAGGAAGCAATACAAAGAGGATAGGAAGTAGAGAGAGCCAAACTTGTGAGAGTTAACATTAAGAGGATTTTGGTAACTAAATATATCATACAAGTTAACCCGTGCATGATACTCATGCATTCTAGTCAAATAAAGCTACTTAAGGTCTTAAAAAGGTTCTTGTCATGCATTTGGGCCTAGCCCAGGCCTCCTCAGGGGAAGAGCGTTACTTCACGACGCAAGCGCCCTTTTTTAACGTGGTTTTGTTCACATGTCACCACCTTATAATTTTTCTCCATCACCTCATCCTTCATCTTCATCGCCACATCCTTCATCAAGCTACTTAAGGTGTTAAAAACTCCCCACTGTCACCCCCGGCAACCACCAACCACTCCCAACTGTCACTTCTCCTTCAAGAAATATATAGGTCAGTGTATAACTCTGCCCAGCAGGTGGCGCTGCAGCTTGGGTTTTTTTTTCGCACACACGCCACAAGGCATTTATATAGTAGATATAATAATATCTGATTTAATCATTTGAGATGAAACAGAAGAATATCAGTGTATAAGATCCACACAGCTCTTTTACAGATAATATAATAAAGTCACTTTGGCATTTAGGAAGATCCTAAAATGTCATATACCTGATACCTGATGTGGGATAATGGGATTTTCCTGTGTACAATCCTGTGAATAAAGAGGACGGAGATATCTCTGTGGGGTATTTCTGTTAATGGATCCATCTGTAAGAAACAGACACTGACTGAATACATCTCAAACACCCTCAACCTCAACCTTCTAGCAATAACAGAAACATGGCTCACGCAATCAGAAACTGCCTCACCTGCAGCCCTTTCACATGGTGGTCTCCATTTCACCCACATCCCCAGACCTGGAGGCAGACAAGGAGGGGGGGGGGGGGGTTGGACTACTTCTCTCCCCACACAGTGCACGTTCACAGTTCTACCAAATGTCCCATCACTCACATTCACATCTTTTGAAGTACATACTGTTACGGTTTTTATCCCGTTCTCTATGCGTGTTGCTGTCATCTATCGCCCCCCTGGTCCACACCAACATTTTCTTGAACACATCTCTGCGTGGCTCCCTCACTTCTTATCCTCTGACATCCCCACCATCATCATGGGTGATTTCAACATCGCTATTTCTAATCCACATTCCAATGCTGCTTACAAACTACTCTCTCTAACCTCCACACTTGACCTCTCCCAGTGGATTGAATCCGCTACTCATCAGGATGGCCACTGTATTGATCTTGTTTTCTCTAGACTATGCTCAGTTTCTGATTTCCTTAACACTCCTTTCCCCCCCTCTCGGATCATCACCTTATTAGCTACGCGCTCACCCCCAGTTCTTTACCCTCCTTGGTGTCAAACTCTTTCAAGCCTCCTCACAACCGCAGGAATATCAACTCTATTGATCTTCAACAGTTTTCCACCTCTCTTCAACACCTTCTCACCCCAATTTCTACATTCTCCTCCCCTGATCGGGCAGTACCCCATTTTCACCAAACCCTAGCAACTGCCCTGGATCAAGTGGCTCCAGCGACACTACATACTCCGCGTAGACTTCGTGCCAACCGTGGCACACTAAAGTAACACGAACTCTCCAAAAACGATCTCGTAAAGCAGAACGTCACTGGCATAAATCTTGTACCTCTAATGATTTCATCACATATACTGATATCTACCACTCCTAAAGAAATGCTCTGGACACTGCTTAACAAACATACTTCCAATCTCTCTTCTATGCTCAGGCCTCTAACCCCAAACGCCTTTTTAACACATTTACATCTCTTCTGAATCCTCCCACACTAAATCCTCCAACCAACATCAGTGCCCAGGATGTTGCTTCCTATTTCAAGGACAAAATAAATAAAATCAGACTTGAAATGATATCATCTCCCTCAACAAGCAATCGCCTCAATTCCTTTGTAGCACTCTCTGACACTCTCTCTACTCTCTTCTCATCTTCCTACTCTACCTCCTGTCCTCTTGATCCCATTCCCTCACAAATTGGTAGGTTGCTGTTATTAAAGTAATTTTATCGTTTTCAAATAAGCATTGCCCAATCGATTGTATTGTGTTTCCGAAGCACAAAGTGATTTATTTTAGCAAGTGTAAAAAGTTAACAGTTTAATACATTATTATATAATACAGTACAGTACAGCCAATACCAAAAGATAAATACATATCGCTGCTATCACATGCGCTCGCTTCAAGTCGCTGCGCTCCCACGGGCACCAGTGCACAGTAGTTCACCCTTGAATACTGTGGTCAGAGTAGACTGATGCTTGTAGGAGCACAGCTATGATTATATATACATTTAGTGCTGCAGAGAGAACAATGCAGGTGACGTGGCTTGCTTCTATAGGTCCAGGCTTCAGGTGGGTCCATTGTAAACAGGTCATAGGCTAGTTCAAACTAAAGAATCCAAAGGTGGGGGTCATCTCTCCAGGGGGTATGCTCTGATCTTCCCGCCAAGATTCCTAGTCTTAAAAGTCCATAATTCCCTAACGTTAATAACTTGCGTATGCACTCTGCGATCCATTCGCAGAGTGAACCGGACAGTCGCAAATGTAAAGGGGATTAATATGATACCACACATGACATGATTCCTTCAACCTGAACCTTAAATAACACTAAAGTGTACATATAATCATAATATATAAACTAATAATAAACCCAATACTATCTGCTCATAAAACACTGTGTAACGGAACCAATATGAATATGAATTATATTAATAACTAAATGTTGTAATGCGAGTGTGTTCGTGCGTATTTTACCTTGCGATCGCCGTATGCCACGTGTAGCGTGGCATACTGAGTGCAATCGACCAATAAAACAATATTAACCAATATACTTTCGTTCATCCAATTATACGACTTCGACACTGTCTCCTGTGCTCATTCCACTTCTAACTAAAATCTGTAATCCATCTCTTTCTACTGGTATTTTTCCATCACTATTCAAGCATGCAGTGATTACTCCCATTTGAAAAAAAAAAAAAAATTCTGACCCTAACTCTCTTGTAAATTACCGACCCATCTCCCAGCTCCCATGCCCCTCCAAGCTTCTCAAGAGAATTGCCTACACACGCCTCACACACTTTATTACAGCAAACAACCTATTGGATCCTCTTCGGTCAGGCTTTCGCTCTCAACACTCCACAGAGACTGCGCTGACCACGGTTGTCAATGATTTGATCACAGCAAAAAGTAAAAACCATTACTCTCTTCTAATTCTCCAGGATCTCTTTGCTGCATTTGACACTGTTGACCACTCTCTCCACATACAAACACTACAATTCCTAGGTCTTGAAGGCACTGTCTTATGCTGGTTCTCATCCTACCTATCTACTCGCTCTTTCAGTGTTAATTTCTCTGTATCCACCTCTGCTCCACTTCCTTTATCAGTTGGAGTACCAAAAGGCTCAGTCCTAGGTCCTCTGCTATTCTCTATCTACACCACTTCTCTTGGAAAACAAATAAGCTCCTTTGGATTTCATTATCATCTCTATGCGGATGATACACAAACCTATCTATCCTCTCCTGATCTTTCACCATCTGTGGTGTCTCGTGTTACTGACTGTCTTTCTGCCATTTCATCTTGGATGTCTTCTCGCCAACTCAAACTCAATCTTTCAAAAACTGAATTAATAATATTCCCACCCAAAAACAGAAGCTTCCTGCCTGACATTTCTATTTTTGTTGATAACTTGACCATAAATCCCACCCGCAAGCTTGCTGCCTCGGTGTAATCCTGGATCACAACTATCCTTTGTTCCCCACAGCGACTCTATATCTAAATCATGTTACATACATCTAAAGAGCATTTCCAGAATACGCACATATCTTACACAAGACACCGCAAAAACCTTAATTCATGCACTTATCTCCTCCAGCATCGACTATTGCAATTCCCTCCTTACTGGTCTTCCCAAAGTCAGACTTGAACCCCTATAACCTATTTTGCATGCAGCAGCTAGATTGATTTTACTTGCAAACCGTTCTTCCTCTGCTGAGCCATTCTATCAGTCTCTACATTGGTTGCCTGTATTTCAACGTATCCAATAAAAAATTCTTCTACTAACATACAAGTCCATCAACATAATTGCACCGACATACAATTCCTCACTTGTCTCAAAATATCTCCCTACTCGACACATCCGTTCTGCACAAGATCTGCGTCTCTCTTCCACTCTCATTACATCCTCCCTTTCTCGGTTACAGGACTTTTTTCAGGCTGCACCCACTTTGTGGAATTCCCTCTCTCGCACATTAAGACTTTCCTCTAGTCTTCAAACCTTCAAGCGTTCCCTGAAAACCCACCTCTTCAGACAAGCTTATAATATTCCTTACCCACCATCTTAATCTCCCTAGGTTACCCTATTATCACCCTCTACACAGCTAACACAAGACATCAACCCTCCGACCAACATTGCCACACACACAGCCCACTCAATACTTTTATCTTTGCATTCTAGCTGGTCCAGTGTGCAATATGATGTAGTACACGCCCTTGTGTTTCACACTCCCATTGTCCTATAGATTGTAAGCTTGCGAGCAGGGTTCTCTTACCTTTCTGTCTGTATATATTACCCAGTATTGTCTTATTAATGTTTGTTCCCAATTGTAAAGCGCTACGGAATTTGCTGGCGCTATATAAATAAATGTTGATGATGATGATTGTTTACGTAAACAGAATATGTGACTCTTTTCTGTAATAAGTGTTTATTACTCACCTGTGCTGATATCTGTAGGGATTTCCTCCTCCTTACACTGCAGATCACCCCTCACATACGTCTCTTCCTCTCCCTCTGTAATTTCTACTTTAATATTAGTCAGGACGTCAGGGTGGGGTTATCCTAAAAATACAACAAAAGCTGCAGATCCCAAAGTCTCCTGAATATATTAGTGATAGAAAAACAACATAGTGCTGGGATATATGTACAATGTACTTCATTCATAAACTGTATGACTGATGTACATAGCATCTAACCAATCAGCTCGGCTCTTCCCACACTGACCAATCCTAGCGAAGTCCCTCTGTTTGGTTAGAATGATTGGCTCTAAGCCGGTCATTTACGAGGCGGCTCTTCTGAGGAGCCGTCCTTTTGATGTTCATGTGGGTTATTTTATTTTAACCTTTTGGATCGCGAGGACCCGAGATCTAAGTGCGAAATAAAGCTGAGAAGAGGGGTTGTGGGGTTTTATTTCTAATAAAGGTCATTTTCAATGGTGTCTATTTTCCAGTGTGTTTTTCCAGGTGCAATACTGGTCCCAGTGAGCACTGCATGCCAGGGAATGCTGGTGCTTGTAGTTCTACAAGTGACAGCATGCTCTGGCAGTTATTGGGATGCTGACACTTGTATATCAACAAGCACCAGTATAAACATTTTACATTGTAGGCATGACAGGGCTGGCTAGGACTTGTAATTCATCAGCAAAAAACACTAATTTTGAACCATTCCATTACACTACACCCACAACCAGGGGTGTGGGAAGAGCCCTAATTCTGACACCACCGGGCTGGTTTTTAATAGGGAACAGGGCTCCCATTTTTGTGTAGGCCCGATTCCCCTGGGTAATTCATGAACTGAATGGGCTAGAGCATGTTCACATTATGGCAGGGGGCCCATACCATAGTGTTATAGCCTATAGTACTGTTAGCAGTTCTTGCAGTGGAAAACCGCCTTCCCCCAAATTGCCGCTGCCAGCTATGAGCGCTAGAGCTGGTAGCAGTTGGGGGGGGGGGGGGAGCACCCTGCTTTTTTATTTTCCAAAATGTAAAATAACGATATTAAAATGCTAGTCATTACCATCAACTTGATGACTAGCGCCTCACTACTGCATGATAAGCTTAAATTATGCGTTTTCCGTGTATCTTCCTCCAGCATCTCTGTTTTTTAAGTAGTATGCAGTCACAGCGATCTTAAGATACCTTGCATACTATGTAAAATGCTGGGACACTGCATTTTGGTGGCAAGCAGGGGAGGGCTGACAGACTTTAGCCTGGGGGGCAAGCACACAGCACTGGCCCACAAGTAGCGGCCCATCCTTAAAGGGTACGATATATATTTTTGGTACAATATATATTTATTGTGGCAAGAGCCCGCTACTGCAGAAGCACATGCGTACAACTTCTTCCTTTTTATGGTTCTTTATTGTCCGGATGGTAATAATGTTTTGACACCGTATACTTGCACAGCAATTGTGGAGACCCTCAAAGCTTACTTTACATAGTCCAGCTCTCTGTCCAGATCAGCCAGCTAGACCAGCGTTGATCTCCCTGAACAATGAAACAAGCAGGGTTTTATACCTGACACTCCTCCCACAGGCCTAGCTTGATGGACAGGTGACAAAATCACCTTCTCTTTAAAAGGAAACGCCCTTCCGTGGCTCTGTTTAGACTATCAGACCCACCCTATCTGTTTGCTGAGAGGAAGCAGCTTTTAAATCATGTAAGTAAACCAATTTTAAACTACACATATGTTTTTACCTGGTTTAATCTCCACCTAGGTACATAACTGTGCAAATGTTTTACTCTACTTCGTTGCTTTATCTGCATATTGCTAGCTAAATGCCTCCTTTTGTTACATTTCCCTCCCCCTAGCGTTTCCAAGTAGGGAGACGCAGACTTCGCGATGAGCGCATATTTTCGTGACAACGCATCTGCATTTTTGTGTAGAATCCCAGGTCTATGTTCTACTGAGAACTTGAAAGGTTGTAGTGCAAAGAATCAGCGGGTTACCTTGGCATTTACCTCCCGGTTGTTCTGCATCCATCTTAATGGTGCATGGTCTGTTATTAGGGTGAACTCTCTGCCTAGGAGATAATAGCTTCTGTAGCCCATTTTATGGCGAGACATTCTTTCTCCACAGTGGCATATTTTTGTTCCCTTGGAAGCAACTTACGACTTAGGTACAGGACAGGATTTTCTACTCCATTCTTCTCCTGTGACATGACTGCACCTAAGCCAACACCAGAAGCATCAGTTTGGAGGAAGAACCTCCGGGTAAAATCTGGTGCTTGTAGAACTGGAGAGGAACAAAGAGCTAACCGAAGATCAGACCAGGCGGTTTCTGCAGAGTCAGACCAGGTTAATCTATCTGGACAACTTTTTTTTAACATGTCCGTAAGTGGAGCAGCTCTAGTGGCGAAGTGGCTTACAAACCGCCTGTAGTAACCTACTAAGCCTAAAAAGGTTCCTAACTGTGACTTTCTCTCTGGTCTTGTCCAATTTTTGACTGCCTCCACTTTGTCTAGCTGGGGTTTTACCTGCCCTCGACCAACAATGTACCCCAAATATTTGGCTTCTCTCATGGCTATGGCACATTTCTCTGGGTTAGCTGTTAACCCTGCGGACCGTAATGAAGCTAAGACCGTCTCAACTTTGGCTAAATGTGATACCCAGTCTGGGGTATAAATCACTATATCGTCCAAGTAAGCAGCTGCATAAGCTGTGTGAGGTTGTAGCAATTTATTCATAGCCCTTTGGAAGGTGGCAGGTGCCCCATGCAACCCAAAGGGTAGGACTTTATATTGATAGAGACCATCAGGGGTGGAAAATGCAGTCTTTGGCTTGGCCGTGGAAGTCAGGGGAACTTGCCAATAACCCTTTGTTAGATCAAGGGTTGTTAAATAATTGCTACCAGCAAGATTTTCCACTAGTTCATCCACACGTGGCATCGGATAGGCATCAAACTGTGACATACTGTTTAGGCGCCTAAAGTCATTGCAGAACCTAATTGTCCCATTGGGTTTCGGGACAAGCACAATGGGACTATTCCATTCACTAGTGGACTCTTCAATTACATCTAACTGGAGCATCTTCTCGACCTCCTTTCTCACGTCCACCCGTCTGGCTTCTGGAATACGATATGGCTTCTGCTTGACAATGACTCCTGGCGCAGTGACAATGTCGTTTTCGATTAAGGTAGTGCGCCCAGGAATGGAAGAGAAGACATCCCTGTTCCGGCGAATCATTTCTTCAGTCTGTTGTCTCTGCTGAATGGACAAGGCTGGCTCTATGGGTACTTCAGACTTTTCAATGGCAGTACTCACTACCTGAGGAGAGGTTTCCTCATCATGCCAGGGTTTAAGGAGGTTCACATGATATATTTGCTCCTCCCTTTTCCTACCTAACTGGCGGACTCTGTAATTGACAAGACCGACAGCCTCTAGAACTTCATATGGACCCTGCCAATGGGCGAAAAGTTTGCTTTCCTGGGTAGGAACCAAGACTAGGACCTTGTCCCCAGGCTTGAAAGATCGAACCACAGCACTTTTGTCATAACATTTCTTCTGTCGTTCCTGAGCCTCTTTTACATGTTGCTTCACAATGGGCCCTATGTTTCCTAGCCTCTCATACATTTGGGACACAAATTGTACCAGATTTGGCTCCCTGGGACCTTGCTGATACCAGCCTTCATTTAACACATCTAAGATACCCCTGGGCTGTCTCCCAAACAATAACTCAAAGGGACTAAACCCTGTTGAAGCTTGAGGTACCTCACGGATGGCAAACATCAAATAGAGAATAAGAGTGTCCCAATCTTTTTTCTCTTGAGCCACTGCTTTCCTGAGCATGTGCTTTAATGTGCGGTTAAAGCGTTCCACCAAGCCATCTGTTTGTGGATGGTATACAGAGGTGTGAAGCGCCGTAACCCCTAGCAACTGGCACATGTCCTTCATCAGTTTAGACATGAATGGAGTACCCTGATCTGTGAGAATTTCTTTGGGTATTCCCAAGCATGTAAACATCAATACCAGTTCTTTAGCTATGGTGCTGGACTTTATGTTTCGTAGGGGAATTGCCTCTGGATACCTGGTTGCATAGTCAAGCACCACTAGTATATACTGGTGCCCACGTGCTGATTTTTCCAGTGGCCCCACAAGGTCCATAGCTATCCGTTCAAAGGGAACTTTTATTATTGGTATTGGAATGAGAGGTGCCCTGTACATGGGTTTGGGACAGGTTCTCTGATAAATGGGACAGGACCGGCAATACTTTTTCACTGCCATGTGTACCCCGGGCCAGTAAAACCTAAGCAGAACTCGTTCCCGTATTTTATCCTCCCCTAGGTGTCCCCCACAGACATGTGTGTGTGCTGCTTTTAACACTAGGGGTACATGGACCTGAGGAACCATTAATTGTTCTACTTTTTCCCCCTGCACAGCAGCAACTCTATACAAGAAATTATTTTTAACAATAAAATATGGTATACCTTCTGCAGGCTGGGCGGCTTTCGCTACCCCATTTACCTCAGTCACACTTTTAAAGGCATGTTCCAAAGTGGCATCATTAAGTTGGTCTCGAACAAAGTCCTGCAGAGGAAACAAAATTGGTATTGCGGACCAGTCCGTATCCTCACTGACAGGCGGTGTGGGCTCATCTGCGACATCGCCGACCAATGCTAGTTTGGACTATCCATGTTTCCCCACAGGTGGATGCTTTTGTGGAACTCCTGCTGTGACTCCCAGGATGGCATTCCGGTTTGGCGGTTCCCAAAGATCGATGTCCAGATGTTGTGGATTCTTAGGCGGTTCCTTTAAGACCGGGCTTCCGACCGTTGCATCAGTTGCCGGCATGTCCGGCCGGATCCGCTCACCAAGGACATCATTAAACAGTGGGAAGTCTCGTCCCAAAATGAGTGGATATGGGAGTTTAGGTGCTATGGCAGTTACCACCATAACAGTTTTGTCTTTGATTGTGACTGGTAGTATTGTTCTTTCATACTCCTCTGTCGTGCCATGTACGCAAAGAACCTTCACATTGGGCAACTGAGAAGTTATGGTTTCGGCTAAGGCAGAGCTGGAAACCAATGAGAGTTCACTCCCGAGTCAACCAAGGCCAGAACCAGGTTTTGGTTGATTAGCACAGTCACCCGGAACATACAAGGACTTCCTGATGTGGGACTCATGGTAAAACAGCTTGAAATGCAGGCCCAATATGTGCCACGGAACAGTCCATGGGTTCCGGTAGTTTAGGACACTCTGCCTTAAAGTGGCCTGGCTCACCACATTCAAAACACTTCAGAGTAGACAGCTTTGCACCTGGCCCTCTGTCCGTAGCAGTTTTGCTATTGGGCCCTGTAGCAAGGATTGTCAAACCTGGCTTTTGGCGCGGCAGTGGCTTTGGCACAAATGCAGGTTTAGTCATTTGCTGTAGCGCACAAAACCTTTCTACCACGGTGGCGAGCTCTCCGTAAGTTTGTGGGTCTGATTGCAGCACCCACCTTTGCAAATCGCGGTTCAGCCCCCGGATGCAGTGATCTATCGCCAGAACTTAAATAATCCGAGAAGGCGAATTCTCCTCAGGCTGCAGCCATTTCTTTAAAATTTTAGAAAGCTCAGCAACTTGCGCTCTAACCGGTTTTTCTTTATCATAGCGCCATTGGTGATAGCGCTGGGCTCGGCCTGGCCCGGAAACTCCAATGCGAGCCAATATCTCAGACTTTAGGCACAGATAGAGGCCCGTTCCTCATCTAGATCCATATAAGCTCGCTGAGCTTCACCAGTCAGATATGGCGCCAGCCTCTCAGCCCAGTCTTTAGGAGGCCATTTTGTCCTTTTTGCAAGTCTCTCAAAGGACACCAGATAAGCTTCTATGTCATCATCTGGCGACATTTTATGGAGAACAGGACCAAGTGGTTCATTTCTGTCATGCCTCACCTGGCTTAACTCTTCTCTTAAGAGCCTTGTGTTTTCCACCTGTGCCTCGGCAACTCGTAGCATCTGAGCTTGCTGTTCTTGCTGCGCAGCGGCCACATCCACGTGGGTTCTCAGTACTTCCTCCATGTTGACGTCTGCGCGGGTTGGGTAGCGGAAACTTGCTTCCCGGAGCATCCCACTTCTAACACCACTGGTGGCAAAAGCCCGCTACTGCAGAAGCACACGCGAACAACTTCTTCCTTTTTACATAGTTTTATTGTCAGGATGGTAAATGTCTTGACACCGTACAGATTTCACAGCATTTCTTGGAGACCCTAAACGCTAGCTAGACATAGCTCAGCTCTCTCAAGACCAGCCAGCTTCCCCAGCGTTGATCTCCGTGCACAAATGATATAAACAAGCTTTTATACCTTATACTCCTCCCCCAGCCTTAGCTTGATGGACAGGTGACACACCCACCTTCTCTTTAAAAGGAAATGCCCATCACTGGCTCTGTAATTCAAACAGACACACCCTGTCTGTTTGCTGAGAGGAAGGATTTCAAGTCATGTAAGTTAAACCAAACTTAAACTATTGCTTTTCATACATAGGTCTTTACATTCAATCTAGGTGCATTACTGCACAAATGTTTTACTCTACTTCCCTGCTTTCTCTGCATATTGCCAGCTAAATGCCTCCTTTTGTTACAATATATATATATATATATATATATATATATATATATATATATATATATATATATACACACACAGCATCCGGTCCACCCCGGGGATCCCTTGGTCACTGAGGTGCACCTGCAGGATTGAGAGCTCCTGAGTTATCTCTCACAAGAAAAAGAAAGAATCAGGAAAAGAGTTTAAACAAGTTTTTATACTTACACCAGAGTTGATATTTCAGCTGCGACTTGACCTTCTGAGGTTGCACCATTTGAAATATCAAAACAAAATAAGATTTCACACACAGTGCCAGTACTGACCAATACATTTACCTAAATCATAGGAAAACGGCACATATACACACACATATATATATTTATATATATAGCATTTTTAGGTATGGTAGAACTGGGGAATACATTTTAGGATATACTTATATAGGTAATTCTTACGGATTTGCAGTTATCTAAATAAACTTAAAAGAATATTTATATTACAATGTAACCAATAGAAAGCCATTTCTGTCATGAAAAACACAATGTAAGATCCACCTGGATACAGGAATAGACATTATTGTACATTTTACAAGCATATATAAACATTATTGAAACTGGTAATGATTTGGAATTTGGAATTTCTATGACACACAGCAAGGATCAGCTAATCAGCTCTATATCTGCATTTTACTAACACAATTTAGTATTCCTGGATTTTATCAAGCTGGTTATAATAAAGTTACTCACACACAAAAAACGAAAATCTTTTTAAAGCATAGCAATAAAGCAATAACAATTTCTTAAATAGTATCAGTGCATCTCAATTTGCCTTCATTATTTATATATAACGGCCTACATAGAGTGTTATAAATGTATAATGCAAACAAATGGTGTCAGTTTGTATGACTGTGGAAGGGAATCCTGGGGGTATATTTATTTAATAGAAATTTTATTACATACAATATCTGGTTGGCTTTGTCGTTAATAACAATGACGTTTTAGAAAACACGACATAACGCCGTTTCATAAATATACCCCCTGGTCTTGGTATATTGCGGGGTAGCTGTCCCTGTATATTGTGTGTAAGAGGGAGACTGGGAATGTGGACGTAACATGGGCAGTAGACCCTATGCTGTACCTACGATGGAATGGGGTCTATACTGTGACAATTACAATGGGGGGAACAAAGTACAGTCATGTCTAAAAGTTTTGACCCAAGCTTAGTCAGGGAGCGGAGATCTACAGGGCACCGGGAGATCATAACAAAATCGTCAACATCAACCTTATTTGAGTACAGCCATCACCAAAAGTTTTGAGAATGACACAAATAATATTTTTCACAAAGTCTGCTGCCTCAGTTTTTATGATGGCAATTTGCATATACGCCAGAATGTCATGAAGAGTGATCAGATGAATTGCTATTAATTTCAAAGTCCCTCTTTGCCATGACAATGAACTTTATCCCAAAAACAACATTTCCACTGTATTTCAGCCTTGCCACAAAAGGACCAGCTGACATCAGGTCAGTGATTCTCTCGTTAACACAGGTTAGAGTGTTGACATGGACAAGGCTGGAGATCACTCTGTCATGCTGATTGAGTTAGAATAAAACTAAAAGCTTTAAAAGGAGGGTGGTGCTTGAAATCATTTTTCTTCCTCTGCTAATCATGGTTAGCTGCAAGGAAAAAGGTGCAGTCATCATTGCTTTGCACAAAAAGGGCTTCACAGGCAGGGATATTGCTGCTAGCATGATTGCACCTAAATCAACAATTTATCGGATCATCGGGAACTTCAAGGAGAGAGGTTCAATAGTTGTTAAGAAGGCTTCAGTGCGCCCAAGAACATCCAGCAAGCACCAGGACCGTCTCCTAAAGTGGAATCAGCTGCGGGATCGGGGCACCACCAGTGCAGACCTTGCTCAGGAATGGCAGCAGGCAGGTGTGAGTGCATCTGCAGCACAGTGAGGCGAAGACGTTTAGAGGATGGTCTGGTGTCAAGAAGGCCAACAAAGTACCACTTCTTTCCAGGAAAAACATCAGGAACAGACTGATATTCTGCAAAAGGTACAGGGATTGGACTGCTGAGGACTGGGGTAAAGTAATTTTCTCTGATGAATTCCCTTTCAGAATGTTTGCTGCATCTGGGAAAACGCTTGTCCAGAGAAGAAAAGGTGAACGCTACCATCAGTCTTGTGTCAAGCCAACAGTAAAGCATTCTGAGACCATTAATGTGTGGGGTTGCTTCATAGCCAATGGAGTGGGCTCACTCACAATTTTTTCTAAAAACACATGAATAAAGAAGTGTACCAAAACAACCTCCAAGAGCAACTTCTCCCAACCATCCAAGACAAGTTTGGTGACTAACAATGCCTTATCCAGCATAATGGAGCACCTTGTCATAAGGCAAAAGTGATAACTAAGTGGCTCTGCGATCAAAACATCAAGATTTTGGGTCCATGGCCAGGAAACTCCCAAGACCTTAATCCCATTGAATACTTGTGGTCAATCCTCAAGAGGCGGGTGGACAAACAAAAACTCACAAATTCTGACAATCTCCAAGCATTGATTAGACAAGAATGAGCGGCCATCAGTCAGTATGCGGCCAAGAAGCTGATTGACAGCATTATAGGGCGAATTGCTGAGGTCTTCAAAATAAAGGGTCAAATATTGACTCTTTGCATAAACTTAATGTAATTGACAATAAAGGTCTTTGACACTTATGAAATGCTTGTAATGTTACTTCAGTATACCATAGTAACATCTGACAAAAAGGTCTAAAAACACTGAAGCTGCAAACGTTGTGAAAACCAATATTTGTATCATTGTCTAAACTTGTGTCCATGACTGTAAAGTGGGATGGTGCGAGGGGCCCTGCGGGGCGGTGCGAGGGGCCCTGCGTGACGGTGCGAGGGGCCCCGCGTGACGGTGCGAGGGGCCCCGCGTGACGGTGCGAGGGGCCCCGTGGGACGGTGCGAGGGGCCCTGCGGGACAGCACGAAGGGCCCTGTGGATGGTGCGAGGGGCCCGGTGGGAAGGTGCGAGGGGCCCTGTGGTACGGCACGAGGGGCACTGTGGGATGGCGCCAGGGGCCCTGTGGGACGGGCGAGGGGCCCTGTGGGATGGTGCGAGGGGCCCTGAGGGACGGTGCGAGGGGCCCTGTGGGACGGTGCGAGGGGACCTGTGGGACGGTGCGAGGGGCCCTGTGGGACGGTGCGAGGGGCACTGTGGGACGGCGCGAGGGGCCATGTGGGACGGCGCGAGGGGCCCTGTGGGACGGGGCGAGGGGCCCTGTGGGACGGTGCGAGGGGCCATGTGGGACGGTGCGAGGGGCACTGTGGGATGGTGCGAGGGGCCCTGAGGGACGGTGCGAGGGGCACTGTGGGACGGTGCGAGGGGCACTGTGGGACGGTGCGAGGGGCACTGTGGGAGGGTGCGAGGGGCCCTGTGGGGCGGTGCGAGGGGCACTGTGGGACAGCGCGAGGGGCCATGTGGGACGGTGCGAGGGGCCCTGTGGGATGGGCAGACAGGGACCACTCTGTCCTTGTGTAAGAACTGTGTATGTATATGGAGGTGTTTATGGATGTGGATCACATGATAGGTGGGGGGTGAGTGTAGTATTAGGTCTGAGGAATAACCACTGGGGGCTTTGCAGCAGGACACAGTCAGACTGTAACAATGTGATCCTGGCTGTGTCTGCGGGGACTGGTGGTGATGAAATGTATGGTGGGAAAGGAGGTGCTGGTGTCTGTGGGGACATAAGATAATAGTCTATGTGATATGTATAAGGGGTGGAAGGGGGATGGATTCTGCTGGCTGCAGCACAATGAGGATTATGTAGCAGCTGATGTGACAGCTCAGCCGCATGTATGAGGTCCTGATGGCCGGGAGGCTGCACATAAACATGGGGTAACTATATGGGGGTAATTCCTGCTGTCTGATATATTATTATTATAGGAGATATTACCTCAGCCTTGTACAGGGCCCGGATGTTGTATATGGACGACTGAGGGCGGCGCTCCAGGTTCAGACATGGCGTCTGAGGAGTACGTGGCCACGCCCCCTGTGCAGGGTAATCGGCGACAATAGTGTATCTGGGAGACTAAGGGAAAATGGCCGCCGCCCGCATTGAGGACAAGACAGTAATACTATTTATTTTACGACGGTCATTAAACTGTTACAATCAGATTTAGGATGTTCTGTGTTGGAGACATTGTTTATATTTCCCTGCAGATGTCACAGAGCCTCTCCCTGATTGGTTCCCGCTGCTGCTGAGCAGCTCCCACTAGTAGGAGGAGCGTGTATGTACTGCGGGCCCCGCCCCCCGCACTCACCACACCCATCTATGGGCAACTTACTGAGAGACTGGAGGTAATCAGACCTGTGGGAGAATGATATTGTACAAAGGACTGTGTGTGTTCTGTATGTATGTATGTATGTATGTATGTGTGTATGTGTGTATGTATGTGTATGTATGTATGTATGTGTGTGTCCTGTATGTGTCATACATATATGTTGTTCTTGTGTGTGTTACATGTGTGTATGTTACTCCTGGTGTATCATGAGGGGGAGGTAGATAGACTGGAGATTACTATATAACATCTTACTTGGCAGATAGAAGACTGTCCTCTATTAATTACTACCTAACATAAGGTCTACAAGCTCAATTGCACCTAAGTTAGGGGGTAGACTCTGTATCCTGTCTATCCTAATAGGAGAGCAGCAGAGATTGTTATTGAGCCCCCAAATCATTATTGCAAAATTATGTTAAAGTCTTCAAATATTCCTGGGTTTTCCTAGCAGCAAAATAATGATCTACAGATGGAGCAACAAGGTGAACGTTGACGCGCGTTTCGCTAGTAGCTTTATGGAGGCTGTCTGTTAGATAGTAATCTTTTACACACATGTTATATCATATATGGTGTAATGAGAGATCATGTTCCACCACTGACATAGATATCACATCCTTTATTACAATTAAGAACAGGTATCATAGTGAGTCAGAGCCACATTATGAAATTCTATTAGCTGTTCTCTGAAGGAGTAAATAGGACCTGACCACATAAGTGATATTGAACCTGTCAACCAATAGATGGCGCTCCATTGCTTACTGTATATATAATGTAATGAACAATCACATTATATGGAAATGATAGATTTGGGTTGATTCCAGATAAAAATATAACTTTATAGCAGCAGTAAATGATCAGATTAGGATCTCTTTTTTTTGATTCACCAATATAAGCAGAATTTTTAAATCGCCCTAATTCACTGTATGTTACACACATCACGATTTTAGGATTTAAAATTATTTTGCTAGCCGTCAGTGATGAGGATAAGTGTATTAATAAATTATCAATAAATGAACCTTAAATATTTTGAAATCTGCATTCCAGAGTTTTTTTCCTCCTAATGTTATTCAGCCTTAGTCTGTCCAGCAGCCGGCCAGCCTTCAATTGCTGCAGTCACTGGAGACCCCTCTGCATAGCAGTGGTGGGTGCAGCAATGAATGGGGGATATGGAGGAAGGGGAGGTGGGTAAGGGGCGGCCAAGTACAACACTGAGCTAGGATCTCATTGTATAATAAGACACTTCTTAGTTCTGTGCTGGTCTCCTCTTACTCTACATTTATTCCCCCCCTACTAACACCCCCCTGTCCTTACCTTCCATCTCCCCTGACTTTACACCTCACATCCATTTACTTACATTAGAGAAAAAGTGTAACGTATGTTCAGTCTGGATGGTGGTGTGTTGATATTGTCTAGTGCTGGAGAATAGCCCCACACACCCTACAAAGAGTTCCCTCTCTGTTCCCCCTAGACACCGCACCTGCCTTCCCAGCTTCCCAATTGTTACAGGACAAAGTGATCCATGTCTGCCCATTCAACAGTCCCCCTAGCACCATTCCAATATACTTTGTTTCCCCATTTGTAATTGTCACAGTATAGACCCCATTCCATCGTAGGTACAGCATAGGGTCTACTGCCCATGTTATGTCCATATTCCCAGTCTCCCTCTTACACTCAATATGCAGGGACATCTCACCCACAGTGTACTAAGACCAGGGGGTATATTTATGAAGCGATGTTATGCCGTGTATTTTTAAAACATCTGTTTTATTAACGACAAAGCCCTCCAAGTATTGTCTTTAAAAAAATTCCATTAAATAAATATACCCCGAGCATTCCCTTCCACAGTCATGCAAACTGACACCATTTGTTTGCATTATACATTTATAACACTATGTAGCCCATTATATAAATAATGAAGGCAAATCGAGATGCACTGATACTATAAAAAATATTATTGCTTTATTGCTATGCTTTAAAATAATTTTATTTTTTATGTGTGAGTAACTTTATTAAAACCAGCCTAATAAAATCCAGAAATATTAAAATTTCTCTTAAGAGTCCTCAGGATTACATAGATTTGGTTTGCATTATAGCTATTGATAGTCTGCTGTACTTCTGTGTAAATGATTACACCTCCTTGTGGGAACCATTTCTTTCCTCCTAAAATAGAGTTTTATGTACACATCAGTGGTCCTATAATAACTAAGTATATTGTATGTTAAAGGACAACTACATAATATATATTATTTGGGCTGAAACCCTGATAGATATTGGTAGTCAGTGATTATATAACACCAATATTTTGTGTTCCTTATTTGCCATATAATAAGTATTTGTTTCATTCACACCTGGGGGTAAATGGATGAAAGTCCGTATTTTTCAACTCGCCGGAAATCGGCGAGTTTCCAGCTAAAATTGAAAGGGGCGCCTTCACAAGCCAGCACCGCTTTAAATTGTAGCTGGAAACTCGCCGATTTCCGGCGAGTTGAAAAAAAACGGACTTTCATACATTTAACCCCTGGTGTTACATTTTCTATTGAATGTTTTCATAGGTTACAATGTTATCCCTCTGTTTGTATACAGAGCAGACTTTGTTTAAGTAAAAATAAAATAATCTAACAGTAACGTCTAACTAACACTAACAATGACGTCTTGAAGGGGAGCCGGCTTGTTTCTTCTTCGTGATTGGTTCATGTCGCTTTCAACAGTAGTCGTCATCAGTGATCATCGGTAAGGAGCCCTTCGGAATCACCATGCCGTGGTAAGTGTTGTTGGGGTAGTTAGCATCGATATGCTGACTACCATCACTAATAGTAGAGGTAATAAGAGCTTCTAATCCAAGCCAAAGAGTTTTAAGTATACATAAGAGCTGTAAACACAAAAGAGCTATAGGAAGAATAGAGCTACAACTGCTTCAAAGAAGAACATAGAACAAGAAGTTGAACATCAGCACTTCCATCTTTTTTTGGGGGGGATCCAAAAACAACACCCACAATCTGTGACTCCTCCCCCATCTGCTTCTCCAACAGGATAAACTAATTCATCACTTATCCACGGAACAAGTGCACCAATACCCAACAACCACTTCACTCCAGAGGAACACCAATAATAAGCCACTCCAGGACCATCCACCGAACTAAGAACCGGAAGACAAAGAACCAAAGGAGAGAAACATTTCCTGACAAAGTCTTCACTATAAAGGATTAAGACACAAGTGACAAACACATACAAATCCACACCACCTATAGATCCCGCTAGGTTACACACCTATAGATCCCACCAGGTTACACCACCTATAGATCCCGCTAGGTTACACCACCTATGAATCCCGCCAGGTTACACCACCTATAGATCCCACCAGGTTACACCACCTATAGATCCCGCCAGGTTACACCACCTATAGATCCCGCCAGGTTACACCACCTATAGATCTCGTCAGGTTACACCACCTATAGATCCCACCAGGTTACACCACCTATAGATCCCACCAGGTTACACCACCTATAGATCCCACCAGGTTACACCACCTATAGATCCCGCCAGGTTACACCACCTATAGATCTCGCCAGGTTACACCACCTATAGATCCCGCCAGGTTACACCACCTATAGATCTCGCCAGGTTACACCACCTATAGATCCCGCCAGGTTACACCACCTATAGATCCCGCCAGGTCACACCACCTATAGATCTCGCCAGGTCACACCACCTATAGATCCCGCCAGGTTACACCACCTATAGATCCCACCAGGTTACACCACCTATAGATCCCGTCAGGTTACACCACCTATAGATCTCGCCAGGTTACACCACCTATAGATCCCACCAGGTTACACCACCTATAGATCCCGCCAGGTTACACCACCTATAGATCCCGCCAGGTTACACTACGGCACCACATTCACTTTCCAAGTAGTGCCGGGACCCCTATTCTCTCTGCAGGGCAGCAACCAATTACAGCTCAACTGATACATCCTCACAGCGCAGACAGTCCCTATCCTACTTCTACACATATGGATGTGAAGGATTTATTATAGATGGGTGTTACATAGACATATTACAGGGCATTACACCGCCAGGGAGAGTGGGCTCTGGATCCCGCTGTCGGACATGCTATGGAGACATAGAGCCGATTGGCTGATCCTTGCTGTGTGTCATGTTTCAAATAAATTCCCCATAATGTGTTTACGGACAGAGTTTCTCTAAATCCTCATCCCCTTGTTACCAGTTTCAGTCATGTTTCTATGTGGTAGTAAAACATAGAATAATGTCTTTATTCGTCCATAGATCCAGGTGAATCTTATGTAGTGTTTTTGTCAAGACAGAAATGGCTTTCTATCATTCATCTATATTGTATTTATCCTATTATGTTTATTTAGATAACAGGAAAACTGTAAGATACACCCTTACACATATATCCTAGAATGTATTCCCCAGTTTTTCCCATACCTATAAATGCTGTATGTATATATATATATATATATATATATATATATATATATATTATGTATATATATCACATATGTGCTGTTTCCTATAGTTTAGTTAAAGATATAGGGTGAATGATGTAACTGTGCGCATGGTTTCATATTTCTTGTTTTACTTTTTAAACTGGTGCAATTCCAACAGGTCAAGTGTTGGGGGGCACTGATATGGTTTGTTTTACTACACCGTTCACCTGCATCTGAAATATCAACTTTGGTTTAATTAGAAAAACTTTTTAGAGTATTTTTATTTTCCTATTTCTTGTGAGAGATAACAGACCCAGGAGCTATCAATCCTGCAGGGATACCTCAATGACCAAGTGATCACTGAGGCTTATCAGGTGCTAGAGGTAAAAAAATATTGATAAGACTGATTCCTGTCCACCTCTCTGGGGTCTCAGCCCCACGTTACTTAGAAACCCGATCTAACCCATCCTGACCACCGTAAAAGTACTGCAGGTGGACAATAACAGACTAGCAACAATCCTTCCCTCACCCTAACCCTCATCAGGATAACCCGCCAATCACTAAAAAACAAAACCTAACCCTAACCTCAGAGTGTAAGCAGAGCAGCCCCTAATAAAGATGCTTTTGACACTGCAGTACAAAACAATTGTCTGTGGAAAATAGAGAGTGACTAAAAGAAGAATGGGCAGGAAGAGGACTGAGGACAGGACAGTAATGGGGGAAATGTTTATTATGTGTAAGCATGAATACCTCTATAATAATGGTCACTTGGTATACCTCCTCTCACACCAGAGAGACACTGACAGACTGAAGACCTGCTGTATGAGGTGCGGCATAGCTGCAGATGATCTCTAAATATCCACCCTCTTGCTCCTGACCTGTCCAAGTAGTAGGAAAGAGGGTATGGGAAGGAAACACAGGGAAGATTTGTAGCCCGAGAGCTTGGCATAAGAGTCTTATTCCTTCCAGAGATTCAGGAGGGATGATTGGTGTTAGGAATCTGTTATATTGAAGCTGGCCTGCAGTACCTCCTTACTACCAGAGGTGCTGCTGTGGTACTCAGACCATTCTCCTGACCTGCATTAGTTATACTCATTAACTCCTGGATCCCAATCACCTGTGGCTAACCTTTAAGAGACTGCCTTTCCCTACATCGTGTGCAGTTTATCGACTGTCCTTGTTGTTGCTGTTTGTTTGTAAACCCTGTGAATATTCTGCTCCAGTTTGATACTCGATTGTGACCTCTGCCTGTGATCTCACCAGCCCTGATTGCTGTATATATTGACCTTATTGCTTGTGACCCCGACTATGTATATCGCTGCCTGGACTGATCCTATTGCCTGTTTGACTCTGCCTATTGTTTGTGATTCAGGTTCGTGGTCCCTGCTATTTGCTCCATTGGACTCACCTGTGTTCGCAGTGTTTCATCATCCAGATTTACAGCTCTATCTTGTTTCTGTACCTTCCCTTGCACTGTGTTGCTCTCCAGCGCCATCTCCACACAGGACAGAACTGGCATTACATCCATCCTCAAATCTTCACTGCCAAGCTTCCCAGCTTATCTGGACCATTGTGCTACCTGTGCCTGCAGATCACCTCACCTGCCCGGAAACCAGAGTCCTCAGCTCCACTGCTTTATCTGGCAATCCTGCCATTCTGTACCAGCACTTATCCTGTTACCCTGTGCTGCAGTTTAGCCTTTTTACTTGCAAAATGCTGGTTCATTTGGGCCTTAAGCTGAGGCTGGTTTCATGAGTTTAATTACCTGAAGTGTCTCTTCTACAGTGAATTCTTTATCAAGCACCACCAGGTCATCATCAAGTTGATGGTGATGACTGGCATTTTAATATGTTTAATATGTTTTTCTTTATTATTTAAAAAAGAACAAAAACACAACCCCTATCCTACCTGTAACTGTTTTCTATATATACTGTCTTAGTAGACTGTATATAGTACTTACCTCACCTACTATCCTCCATAGGCTGGCCGTTCTGTGTCCTCTGTCTACTACAAGCCTCCACTTTATAGTCATCTTGCTGTTTGCACTAGTTTGTTCACAGCAGATGATACAGAGAATAGGAGATACTTGCTGCGTGCCACAAGGAGAGGAGAGCGTGCAGCATCTGTGCCCGGCTTACACACGTGAACGTTGTTATTCGGTCAGGTGTGATGATGTCACATTGAAGTTTGTGCATGTGCACTGCGCACCAACCCCACCTTCCCCCTGCTTGATAAGATCATAATGGAAGGTGTGCAAACCGTTAGATATGTTATAGCGGTCGTATTTGTAAAATAGATCATTATTGTATATGTTGCACAATTAACCCATAAAAAAGAGGATTTTTACTCATCATAAAATCTGTTTCTCTGACACCATTGGGAGACACTGCGTTACATTGGGGTATAGTAGGTGGACTAGGAGATCTGGCACTTATCATACTTGTTGATTACACACTCCTCCCCGACTATGCCCCTCCTCTGTAACAGGAAACTCAACTCAATTTTGTATAACCAAGCCAAGAAGAAGGCCAACAAGGCAAAAACTAGAACCAGGTTACTTAACAGAACAGAACCAATGTCAGAGCAAAGGTAGGGTGCGCAGTGTCCCCACTGGAGTCAGAGAAACATTTTACGGTGAGAAAAAACCCTCTTCTCCCTACCATTGGTGGACTGTCACAATTCAGGGGGCTGATAGGACATTTACACCTGTCTAATTTAGCACTAGCTCCTGGGAGGCGCAGAGTCTAACGACATGGAAGGTTTTCACCAGTGACCCTGCAAGGGGATATGGGCTTGGCTGCTTCTGTGCGAAGGTAATGTACTGAATGGAATAACAGGTGTTGAAGAGAACTGGGATGTGCAGCAAGGTATATATTTAGGTCCAGATATGCTGGGAAGCACAGGAAATGGATCAGAAGGAATACAGCATTATGCAGCAGAGGTCCAGGTAGTATTCAGAGCACTGCAACAGATGCTGAAGAGGATAGGATTTGCAACTAGGTGTAAACTTTAGGTCCAGATAAGGAAGCATAGGAACTGTATCAGGAGTAATACAGAGGTCAAGGTAGTGTTCAGAACACAGCATGGTATACAGGAGCCAGGAACAACGTCCAAACACAAGGAGAGACTCAAAGAACTGGCAGTGAGTGATTGAAAATAGGTGTCTTAAATAATGCAACCAATAGAGGGCATTGACCAATAGAAGTGAATGGGAGCTGTCAAAAGAACGGGCCGCGTATGCACAGACTGAAATCATAGATGGCGCCGGACCGAGTGAGTAGCAGCGTCTCCCTGACGGAGTTCACCAACAGAGGACCCCCTACATGAGCGACCCGGGACCCGACTGTGTGATTGGCGGACCCGGAGTGTGATAGGGACACTGCGTTATGTTGGGGACATACCAAAGCTGCCCCTAAAGGAGGGCTCTCTCTGAAATGGCTAAGCACAACACCTCGTCTCCAAAGCTCGCATCTGCAGATACAAAACCCTGCAACCTGTAGGATTTTGAGGGAGTATGGACAGACGACCACGTAGTCGCTCGGCATAACTGCTCCGCCAAAGCACCGTAATGTGCCGCCCAAGATGTGCTCACAGCCCTGGTGGAATGCGCTTTCAAGGCATCTCGCACAAGGAGAGAGTCTCTGACATAATCCAACTGAATTGTTGAAGTGATCCAACAAGCAATGGACCGCATGGAGGTGGGCCAGCCCCTCTTATCTGCGTTATACAGAATGAATAGTTCTTTAGTCTTCCTAACAGAAACCGTACAATCCACATAACACTGAAGGGCACGCACAACGTCCAGCAAAGGTTAAGTGTCATCTGAAGACGTAGAATGACGGAATGCTGTAACAACAATTTCCTGATTCAAATGCAACCAGGACACCAACTTTGGAACAAAGGAGGGTTTAGTGCGGAGAACCACTCTATCCTCGATAAAACCAAGACTGGAGGATTGCGGATAGTGATTCCAGCACCTACAGACGCCGAGCAGAAAGCAATGGCTAAAAGAACTCCACTTTCCAAGTAACATGGCGTAGATCCACTGAATTCAAACGCTGAATGGGGACTTTATTGAGGGGTCTCAGTACAAGCTTGAGATCCCAAGGTGCCACTGAATGTACAAAGGGCAGCTGAACATGTAAGATGTCCTGAAGGAATGTCTGTACCTCTGGTAAGACTGCGAAAATATATTGAGAGTGTAGAAACCTGCACCTTAAGTGAACCCAGACGGAGTCCTTTCTCCAGACAGGCCTGTAAATAGTAATGTAAATGGGAAAGACTAAACCTGGAAGTGTTACAACCCTATGATTCACACCAGAAGATATATACCTTCCATATCTGATGGTAAATGGCCAAAGATGAAGGTTTTCATGCTCTGATCATGGTTCTCACCACACCCTTCAAGAACCCTCTCGCCCGGAGAATCAAGGTCTCAAAAGCCACGTCGTTAAAGTCAGCTGATCTAATATTGGCAAAGACGAGGACCCTTAGCGAGCAGGTCCGGATGACGTGGGTGGTAGACAGAAGGGAGGCGCCGCCGCCATTTACTGAATGTCTGAGAACCATGCCCTGGATAATTGGGTGCCACCAGAATTGCGGGAACACATTCTCTTTTTAACTTTTTTATCACCTGTTGGAGCATGGGAGACAGAGGAAACAGATACACAAGTCTAAACTGCCAAGGTATTGTATACCCCATTCGAGGATCTCTTGATTTTGAGCAGTAAAGAGGAACCTGAAAATTCCGTCGGTACGCCATAAAATTGATGTCTGGAGTCCCCCAACGCTGCACCAGTAGGGCAAGACCTCCTTGTGGAGAGACCATTCCCCGGGGGTGACCTGGTGATGACTGAGAAAGTTGGCTTCCCAATTCTCCACCCCTGGGATGAAGATGACAGAGAGTATATTATGCCGCCACAGACATGATTCTGGTTGTCTTCTTCATTGCCATGGAGCTACGAGTTTTCCCCTGGAGGTTTAGATAAGCCACTGCTGCGGCATTGTCTGATTGAATATTCAAGGATTTCCTGCTTAGAAACCGTTGCCTCTGAAATAATGCTCATTGAACTGCCCTTAGTTCCAGGAAATTGATGAATAGAGACCCTGAAACCAGAGTAACCTGATGACTGCGCCCTAACTGGATAGACTGGTGTCTCTGGTGACCAGGGTCCAGGTTCATTCACAAAAGAACTGGCCCTTTTCTATATTTTGTCTGTTCAGCCACCATGAGTGGGACATGCGCGTGGCTCTGGAAAGTCTAATGATCTGCCTGTCCAAATGTTTGTAGGAGCCAGACCATTTTTGAAGAATCTCTGGAGAGTACGAGAATGGAATTGTGCAAAGGGCAACACCGCGAACACAGATAGCATGGATCCCAACAGCTTTATACAATAGAGAAGAGATACTTCCCTTCGAGCCATGAGAGTCCTGGTCTTGTGCAGAAGAGACAGGACATTGTCTTCCGGAAGGTAGAGTCTCTGCGAGACCGTGTTGAAAATAAAGCTCAGGAACCGCATCTCCAGAGTTGGGTTGAACGAAGACTTGGGTAAGTTCAGCACCCAGCCACGCACTTCTAGAAACTGAATCGTGATTTAGATGTGATGTAAAAGCAGAGCCTTAGACGGCGCCTTCAGTGGTAGGTGGTCCAGATAGGGAATGACTGTGACTCCCTGGGATCGCAAGAGTGCTGCCATCACCTTGGTGAATACCCGCAGCGAGGTGGCCAGGTCAAAAAGCAGAGCCCTGAACTGAAACTGATGTTCCTGTACTGCAAAGCGGAGAAGACACTGGTGACCCTCCCATAGAGACACATGTAAACAAGCATCCTTGATGTCTATGGAAGCCATGAACTCTCTCTTCCATGCCTGCAATAACTGTGTGCAGGGATTCCATTCGGAATTTGACCATGCGTACCTGTTTGTTGAGGGTCTGCAAGTTTAAGATATAATGGAATGACCCATCCGGCTTGGGAACCAGGAAGAGGATGGAGAAAAACCCCTTGCCTCTTTCCTGCTGCGGGACAGGGACAATTACTCCGGACAAGAGAAGCTTCCTGATGGCATCCTAAAGTGCCTTGCGGCCTGCAAGTGAAGTAAACGAGCACCCACCACAGTATGCAGGAGAGGGATCCTGTCATGCCACAGCCTTGTCCCCTGGCCTGGGGTTCCATGTCTTGCTGAGCTTCGATCTCTGTGGTGTGCTCCTCTTGGAACCGAGGACTGTGTGCTAGGAGCTCCCCGACCACTCCTGTAGGAATGAAAGGACTGACACTAGGACTGCTTGAGTTTAGTGGAGCTGACAGTTAGAGAGGTATTCTTGCCTCCTGTAGCCACCTGAATAACCTGTTCTAATTCGGACCCAAACAAAGTAATACCATCAAATAGTATCAAAAGCTTCAAAGGTGCACTTAAAGTCCACATTCACTGCCCAGGAACATAACCATAAGGCATGGCTGGCCGCAATGATGAGGCCCAAGGACCTAGAGGTGACTGACACAGCATCCATAGATGCCTGACCCACATAATCAGATGCCTCCTGGATGTGTTCTGCTAATGAAAAAGCTCAGATCTAGGAACATTATCCCGGAGAACATTAACCATCTGCTGTGGCCACAGCTGAATGGCTTTATTAACCCAGGCTGTGGACAAGTTGGCTCTAAACAAGCTCCCTGCCCTGACATAGGCGACAGAATAAGAACACATTTCCTGTCAGTTGGGTCCTGCAGAGAATCTGCCTTGTGTAGGGATAGCTGAAGTCGTGGACAAACGAGCTACAGTTTCAGCATCTGAAACTGTTTATTCGGTTTCTGATAAGCGCCAGACGCCATGTCCAACAGCTGGGGGGAGGGGGAACAAACAACCTGCTTCTTAGGTCTCTTAAAGAGAAAGAGCAGCGGGATCCCCAAACTGAGGTTCCGCAAAACCTAAAGAGTGTCTGTGCCCTAGGATAAGGTTATCTACATTGTATGTGGAGTAAGAATGCTCTGAACTAATTGCATCTTCCCCATCTGAGTCTAAAAACAACTCTGTTAAGATACTGTGACTGTTAAGACAGCAAGCTGGCAGCCCAAGTTGGTCAATTGTGTATTATTATTTTTTAAATTTATATATTTCCATATTTATTTGTTTTGAGTTTTATTTTTAATTTATTTATTTTTATTATTTTGTTTTTGGCATTTGATTATTTTTATTGAGATTACTATTATAGCTCGACTAGTATCCTTATTTATTAACTGTTGTATATCTGATAGTGGGTCTGATTGGATAATGAAGAATATCTCATTATGCAAATATTTGTTTGCCCAGTTTGATATATTTAAATAGGATCCTCTTTTCATTAACCTCGTTGATATAATGGGATACTGCCTCTGCGATAAGCACCTTGAACCAAAAGAACATAGAGGGGTTGTCCAAACTAATTAATACACCTGGCAGTTTAGCTCCCTATTTTAAGGACTCCTGCAGACCTGGGATCAACTTTCAGAAAGTGCCCATCATTGGCACGAAACGCGTCAGATGGGTCTGTTGTTTGTTGTACCACGAGAGATATCGGACGCTCCTTGATTTCTACTTGAAATCCGTCCCCCACTTCATCACCAGATTGACTTGAGAATCGCCTGTCTTTGACTTACCATCGGAGCGTGAAGCTTAATCACAGGGTTCTATCAACGCTGTTTTTGCAGTTGCGCATTATCGCGCTAAGCATCGGTGATTTACACTGGGAGTCTATAATTCAGGCCAGGGGCGGATCCAGAACTTAATGGTACCGGGGGCGATTTATGGGGGGGGGGGGGGGGGGGGATTTAGCCCCGCCCCCTTTTTGACACCCAAGTCTGCCGGCGGCTGCACACTATGTGCAGGTCCGTTCGGCAGAGAGAGTTAGGGAGAGAGTCCTGCCCGGCTGCTCTGATTGTGTCAATCAGAGCAGTTGGGCAGAACTCTCTCCCTAACTCTCTCTGCCGAACGGACCTGCACATAGTGTGCAGCCGCCGTCAGCAAGCCCCTGGATCCGCCACTGATTCAGGCTGCTCACGGAGTCTACTTGGTGTTCTACTGATTCCCTCCGGAGGGCAAATTCTATAAGAACCAGCGGTGTGAGTATTTCAGTGCATGATTGGCATTGGATCTGGAACTATTGAGCTGTCGGTGTCTTCTAACAGTTTGTTGTGGGACTAATAATATAAGTGGATCACATATTGGTTAATTTATCCTATTTATTGCCAAGTTTAGTCTCAGTCACAATACTAGGAGTATACCATTATATTATATATATACTGGAATTTATTATTATTGGATCCTTTTTCCGAGTGAGCATCTAAGCATTCTTTCTATTATTTCATTTTTATATTTATTTTCATAACTGCGGTTGTTTGTATATCTACCCCAATACTGATGGTTTATATTTTTTATATCATATGTGTTGCATATTTCTAGCTTCAGGTTTTGGCTGTGATTTGTGAAGATGTCATATGGTTTTATATACATATCAGATATATGATTGATTTAATAAACATGAATTGTTAGCTTTCAGTGTCTTCTCTCTCTCACTGGTAGATCCTCAACAGAGAGATTTGTATTTATTGATTTATATGTAATTCAACTTCTCAGTAGTGCAACCCTGCCCTTTTTGTTTCTGTTGGCTGATATAGCAGTAGGAAATATATTAATATGTATCAAAATAAATGTTATTGTATCAAAATGTATGAGACTTCGATCATGTAACTCTGCAGATACAATGTGTCAAATGTATTAATGTTTCACGCAAGGGTGAAGTGTCATATTATTCCCTGATGTAATATTGTAACACTTTGTTATGTGTATCCAGCCAATTAGCTAATTCAGTCAAGCCATGTCATTGTGTAATTAAGGTAACAAAGACAGTATGTCTAACAGTTAAATAATTTAAGTGTCCACTGATAGACCCCTGATAAAATGGATAACCAGGACGCAATTCCCACTGGAGTCATTCACATATGTCCCTGTCTAGATTCTCTTCTTTTAAATTACTATTTGTATCACAGAGTGCCGAGGTGATTGTGAGTGATGGGATTCACCTTCATTTATACTGTTTCTCTTGCTGAGGGACCCCTACAGTGCAAGAAAATAAATCATTCTCAGCTGATTGTTTTTAATTAAAATCTACATATTAGGACACACGTTCAAGAGTCAGGGTCTCTTCTGATTATTCATGGTGCATCTGACGTACACAGCTCTAAAAACAAGACGGTCTTAGAAGAGAGAGGGGTGAAATGGAAGAACTGAACATCACTATCAACATTTATATATGTTTTTAATGTGCGCTGCAGCGCCAGGAGTGTAAGACAGTGTCTTGAAGACCTAGAGATTGTAGAGTTTGTATAAGAAGAGTGGTCAGCAGTGTTGTGACAGGAAGCCGCCTAAGCCACCGTCTGCTGTTGCTGGGAATCGGCTAGGTTTACTTTGCCACTGTTCCCTTTCGCTATCCCAAATGCGCCCTCTAACTGCAGTAAGAGGGGCTTATAAATGTTGCCACCACTAGACTCCTTACCGGCACCCAGTACAGGGTTCCTTCTTGTTAACTCATTGCTAGGGTATCCCCTCGCTAGTACCCCTGACCGCTTACTATGGATCAGGGTTAATGTGGATGGATCCCCCCTGGCCTATCACCCTGGCCAGAGCTGCAGGTAGCAGGCAGTGGGGTGGTGCTGGAACGCTGGGTCCAAACCTCAGACAGCCGGAAACGGATTAGATTTTGAGTGTAATCTGTAGGTCACAGGAATTTCAACATGGATGACGCAAGTGATGTTCAGGAGAAGGGGGGGGGGGCAGAGACATGCTGAAAGGGGGGACAGAGTGAGATGCTGAAGGAGGGAGACACAGTGAGATGCTGAAGGAGGGGGACAGAGTGAGATGCTTAAGGAGGGGGACAGAGAGATATGCTGAAGGGGGGGACTGAGTGAGATGCTGTAGGGGGGGATAGAGAGATGCTGAAGGGGAGGGATAGAGAAATGCTGAAGGGGAGGGACAGTGAGATGCTGAAGGGGGGGACAGTGAGATACAGAAGGTGGGGGACAGAGTGAGATGCTTAAGGGGGGCAGAGTGAAATACTTAAGGGGGGGACAGAGTGAGATGCTGAAATGGGGGGACAGTGAGATGCTGAAGGGGTTTGACAGAGTGAGACGCTGAAGGGGGACAGGGTGAGATGCTAAAGGGGAGGGACAGAGTGAAATGCTACAGGGGTTTGACAGAGTGAGATGCTGAAGGGAGGGGCAGGGTGAGACGCTGAAGAGGGGGGACAGGGTGAGATGCTGAAGGGAAGGGACAGGGTGAGATGCTGAATGGGGGGGAGGCAAAATGAGATGCTGAAATGGGGAACAGAGTGAGATGCTGAAAAGGGGGGACAGAGTGAGATGCTGAAGGGGAGGGACAGAGTGAGATGCTGAAGGGGGAATGACAAAATGAGATTCTGAAATGGGGGGGCAGAGTGAGATGCTGAAGGAGGGGACAAAATGAGATGCTGAAATGGGGGGACAGAGTGAGATGCTGAAGGGGGGGGACAGAGTGAGATGCTGAAATGGGACAGAGTGAGATGCTGAAGGGGGTGGGGACAGAGTGAGATGCTGAAATGGGGGGCAGAGTGAGATGCTGAAGGGGGTGGGGACAGAATGAGATGCTGAAGGGGTGGGGACAGAGTGAGATGCTGAAGGGGGTGGGGACAGAGTGCGATGCTTAAGAGGGGGGACAGAGTGAGATGATGAAATGGGGGGACAGAGTGAGATGATGAAATGGGGGGACAGAGTGAGATGATGAAATGGGGGGACAGAGAGATGCAGAAGGGGGGACAGAGTAAGCTGCTGAAGAGGGGGACAGAGTGAAATGCTGAAGGGGGGGGCAGAGTGAAATGCTGAAGGGGGGGGGCAGAGTGAAATGCTGAAGGGGGGACACAGAGTGAGATGGCGAAGAGGGGGACAGTTATTTGATGAAGGGGATACAGAGTGATATGGTGAAGGGGCCTAAATACATCTTACATCATTTTGCCCCAACTACTAAAAAACGAGACTAACCGGTAATTATTTTGGCTTAGGGGTGCCTTGGAAAAATTATGGTGACCATAAGGGTGCCTCAAATTGAGAAAGTTTGTGAACCACTGGGATAAGATATTAAATCTGGGAGTAGCCAGAGGAGGCTATTTCTGACAAATACTATAGCTTATTGAACCTACACACAGATTGTCATATATGTTGAAATATTATATGCAATGTGTGTAAGATTATGTTATTGAGTATATATTGTAACAATGTTGTAAGTAAATATGCTTTTTTCATACAAATACCTCCATTTTCATTATGGGTTTTATATTGCCTTGTGACTGTAAATATTATATAGAGAACCCTATCAGAATATAGTGTAAAAGACTGGAGAAGGTTTGGCTTATGAAAGATAAAAGCATCTCGTTATGTAGGAAACCTATCTAGGAAAAGGATATGAAGATAGTGTGTGCACAGTGACTCTGAAAATACACGTCATTGTCCTATTGTAATTCTTCGTAATACTTAAAGATACAATATTCTAGTTCTTCTATTCTGATAGGTTATATTTATAACACATGTAGAAAAATACCTCTGATAAGGTATTTCATGTACTGCATTTGATTTTTTTTAATAAAAACAGTAAATATATATATATATATATATACACACACTTTATATACACGTCAAATTTGTTTCATATCCAATACCTTTTGACTTGTGTGAATTTTTTGATGTTCAACAAATTTTAATTTCTGAGTAAAACATTTCCCACACTCAGAACATATAAACCGTTTTTCACCTCTATGAGTTCTCTGATGTTCAATAACATTTGATTTATGTGTAAAACATTTCCCACACTCAGAACATGCAAATGGTTTCTCACCTGTGTGAGTTCTCTGATGTGCAACAAGATTTGATTTATGTGTAAAACATTTCCCACACTCAGAACATGGGAACGGTTTCTCACCTGTGTGAGTCCTCTGATGTTTAACAAGATTTATTTTACGTGCAAAATCCAACCCACACTCAGAACATGTAAACTCACCTCTGTGACTTCTCTGATGTTCAAGAAGAGATGATTTATGTGTAAAATATTTCCCACACTCAGAACATGTAAACTGTTTCTCACCTGTGTGACTGCTCTGATGTGCAACAAGAGACAATTTACGTGTAAAACATTTCCCACACTCAGAACATGAAAATGGTTTCTCACCTGTGTGAATTCTCTGATGTGCAACAAGAGATAATTTACGTGTAAAACATTTCTCACACTGAGAGCATGTAAATCGTGCCTCACCTGTGTGAGTTGTCTGATGTTCAACAAAATTTGATTTATGTGTAAAACATTTCCCACACTCAGAACATGTAAATGGTTTCTCCCCTGTGTGAGTTCTCTGATGTGCAACAAGAGATAATTTACGTGCAAAACATTTCCCACACTCAGAACAAGTAAATGATTTCTCACCTGTGTGAGTTCTCTTATGTTTAACAAGATATGATTTATGTGTAAAACATTTACTACACTCAGAACATGCAAACTGTTTCTCACCAGTGTGAGTTCTCTGATGTTCAACCATAGCTGATTTACGTGTAAAACATTTCCCACACTCAGAACATGTAAACTCACCTGTGTGAGTTCTCTGATGTGCAATAAGAGATGATTTATGTGTAAAACATTTCCCACACTCAGTACATGTAAATGGTTTCTCACCTGTGTGAGTTCTTAGATGTGCATCAAGCGATAATTTACATGTAAAACATTTCCCACACTCAGAACATGTAAATAGTTTCTCCCCTGTGTGAGTTCTCTGATGTTTAACAAGAGATGATTTATGTGTAAAACATTTTCCGCACTCAGAACATGTAAATGGTTTCTCACCTGTATGAGTTCTCTGATGTGCAACAAGAGATAATTTACGTGTAAAACATTTCCCACACTCAGAACATGTAAATTGTGTCTCACCTATATGAGATCTGTGATGTTCAACAAGATTTGATTTCTGTGTAAAACATTTCCCACCCTCAGGACATATAAATATTTTATCATCTGCATGACCTGTACTATGTGTAACAATATCTACACTATCAGGAGAATATTGTTCATGATTAGATCGATCAGATGATTTATCTGCTCTGTGAAGTATTGGATGTATATTTAGGGTAGTGGGTTTCCCTCCTGGAGAATCTTTTGTGTTGTTATCTTCTGTTTCAAAATCTGTAGATAAAATTAATTTTCCATCTGAGATATTGCTGTGTTTGCATCCATCTGCTGAAAATAAAATAAATATATGGGTATAGACATTGTATTTTACATTGTTTAACATATTATAATATCCCAAATTATAGTAACATACAGCATATGGACAAAAGTATTTGGCCACACCTTTTAATTATTGAATTGAAGTGTTTCAATCAGATCCGTGGCCAGAGGTGTATAAAATCAAGCACCTAGCCATACAGTCTCCATTTGCAAGCATTTGTGATACAAAATGGTCTGTTTTGAAGAGCTCAGTGACTTCGAGCATGGTACTATGATAGGATGCCACCTTTGCAATAAGATGTTTTGTGAAATTTCATCCCTGCTAGATATTTCACGGTCAATTGTAAGTGATATTATTAGAAAATGGAAACGTTTAGGAACAACAACTGCTAAGGTGCATGATGCTTAAAAGTCACCCAGACTCTGCTGATTCCATAGCTGAAGAGTTCCGAACTTCCACTGGCATTAATTTAAGCACAAAAAATGTGCAGCGGGAGATTAATGGAATGGGTTTCCATGGGCAAGCAGCTGCATGCAAGCCTCACATCATCAAGACCAATGCCAAGCGTTGGATGGAGGGGTGTAAAGCACACTGACACTGGATTGTAGAGCAGTGGAAACGTGTTCTGTGGAATGACGAATCACGCTTCTCTGTATGGCAGTCACATGGGCGAGTCTGGGTTTGGCGGATGCGGAAGAACGTTACCTGCCTCACTGCATTATGCCAAGTGTGAGGAGAGATAATGGTATAGGGCCATTTTTCAGGGTTTGGGCTAGGCCCCTTATCTCCAGTGAAGGGCAATCTTAATGCTTCAGCATAACAAGTCATTTTAGACAACCCTATGCTTCCAACTTTGTGGCAACAGTTAGAGGAAGGCCCTTTTCTAATCCAACATGACTGTGCCCAAGTGCACAAAGCAAGGACTACAAATACATGATTTGATGAATTTGGGTTGGAAGAAATTGACTGGCCCGCACAGAGCCCTGACCTCAACCCCATCGAACACCTTTGGAAAGAACTGGAACGGAGATTGCGAGTCAGGCCTTCTCGTCCAACAACAGTGCCTGACCTCATAAATGCTCTACAGAATGAATGGGCACAAATTCCCACAGAAACACTTCAACATCTTGTGAAAAGCCTTCCAAGAATAGTGGAAGCGGTTACTGCTGCAAAAGGGGGACCAATTCCATATTAAAGTATATGCATTTAAATACAATGTCATTACAGTCCCTGTTGGTGTAATGGTCAAGCGTCCGAATACTTTTGCCCATATTGTGTATGTTACTATGAGTAAGTTGAAATGTTCAGCTGTTTAATTTCAATTTGCAAACTACAAACACTTCATTATAATTATACAATTGCATTACCAAGCACATTGCATAAGCCCAGACACAGTGACACGCAAAATGCATCCAGCTTGGAAAATTCCAGCCAAAATGCGGACACTGGCGAGTAACATTTCCTAATCATACACATTGCCCAGCCAGCATCCTAGAACAGGAAGACTCATTAGCCAGTGACGTTGTCCAACCAGACACTGCCCTCACACACAAACACTGGAGCCTCAAAAGTAGAGTAGACATGGGTGAAATTTGCAGTGAGTCCGGGATATGGGTTTACGCTACTCTTAGGTCTCACATCCTTGCGCAGAGGAGAGCATCAGGACAGTTTAGGAGAATGGAGTAGGGCACAGATGGGCAACAGCACAAAGTAAAGTATAAGGGCAAAGTACTGTACAGGGTGAGATCAGTAGAATAAAGAGCAATTGTATAGAGCATCCAAGCATGTAGACTGGAGGGGAGCTGTTGTACAATGACAGGTGTGTGCAGGCAGGTGGAGTTTGTGTGAAGTGTACTTTGTGATGGGGTGTATGTAATCTTAGAGGGAGGAGAATAATCTTATATTCTACATTACTATTACACTGATAATATACAGCTGAGGATCAAATATTCATGGCAATGTCACATGGGGTAGTACAGAGAGATGGTGATGGATACTGTCACAGGAGGTAGTGTACAGGAGGTTCATGGGTAATTTCATGGTGTCACTGACATCCCATAAGATACACCAGACAGTGGGCGGAGGAAACTGGTCAGATGTCTGGGCTAGTAGCACACAATGATATGATGTGAGGAGGAGACTGGTCAGATGTCTGGGCTGGTAGCACACAATGATATGATGTGAGGAGGAGACTGGTCAGATGTCTGGGCTGGTAGCACACAATGATATGATGTGAGGAGGAGACTGGTCAGATGTCTGGGCTGGTTGCACACAATGATATGATGTGAGTAGGAGACTGGTCAGATCTCTGGGCTGGTAGCACACAATGATATGATGTGAGGAGGAGACTGGTCAGATGTCTGGGCTGGTAGCACACAATGATATGATGTGAGGAGGATACTAGTCAGATCTCTGGGCTGGTAGCACACAATGATATGATGTGAGGAGGAGACTGGTCAGATGTCTGGGCTGGTAGCACACAATGATATGATGTGAGGAGGAGACTGGTCAGATGTCTGGGCTGGTAGCACACAATGATATGATGTGAGGAGGAGACTGGTCAGATGTCTGGGCTGGTAGCACACAATGATATGATGTAAGGAGGAGACTGGTCAGATCTCTGGGCTGGTAGCACACAATGATACAATGTGAGGAGGAGACTGGTCAGATGTCTGGGCTGGTAGCACACAATGATATGATGTGAGGAGGAGACTGGTCAGATCTCTGGGCTGGTAGCACACAATGATATGATGTGAGGAGGAGACTGGTCAGATCTCTGGGCTTGTAGCACACAATGATACAATGTGAGGAGGAGACTGGTCAGATGTCTGGGCTGGTAGCACACAATGATATGATGTGAGGAGGATACTGGTCAGATCTCTGGGCTGGTAGCACACAATGATATGATGTGAGGAGGAGACTGGTCAGATGTCTGGGCTGGTAGCACACAATGATATGATGTGAGGAGGAGACTGGTCAGATCTCTGGGCTGGTAGCACACAATGATATGATGTGAGGAGGAGACTGGTCAGATCTCTGGGCTTGTAGCACACAATGATACAATGTGAGGAGGAGACTGGTCAGATGTCTGGGCTGGTAGCACACAATGATATGATGTGAGGAGGATACTGGTCAGATGTCTGGGCTGGTAGCACACAATTATATGATGTGAGGAGGAGACTGGTCAGATGTCTGGGCTGGTAGCACACAGTGATATGATGTGAGGAGGAGACTGGTCAGATGTCTGGGCTGGTAGCACACAATGATATGATGTGAGGAGGATACTGGTCAGATGTCTGGGCTGGTAGCACACAATTATATGATGTGAGGAGGAGACTGGTCAGATGTCTGGGCTGGTAGCACACAATGATATGATGTGAGGAGGATACTGGTCAGATGTCTGGGCTGGTAGCACACAATTATATGATGTGAGGAGGAGACTGGTCAGATGTCTGGGCTGGTAGCACACAATGATATGATGTGAGGAGGATACTGGTCAGATGTCTGGGCTGGTAGCACACAATTATATGATGTGAGGAGGAGACTGGTCAGATGTCTGGGCTGGTAGCACACAGTGATATGATGTGAGGAGGAGACTGGTCAGATGCCTGGGCTGGTAGCACACAATGATATGATGTGAGGAGGAGAACGGGAGTCTAATAGGGGCTGATGGCTCCGGACTCTCCTACTGGACAGATACAATTTCCTCATTAGTTTGTACTGACAGAGGAGAGTGTAGAATAAATGATTGTTTTAGTGATTGAATAAGCAGAATATGTGACTATTTTCTGTAATATATGTTTATTACTCACCTGTGCTGATATCTGTAGGGATTTCCTCCTCCTTACACTGCGGATCCCCCCTCACATACGTCTCTTCCTCTCCTTCTATCGTTTCTACTTTAATATCAGTCAAGACGTCACCCTAAATAATCAACAAAACAATAACAATATCACCATCATTTTAATGTATTATATGGCGCCACAGAATCCGCAGCACCACACAATCAACAAAAAATAAACCCAAAAACATACAGATAAGTAAGGGACAAGAGACACAATATAATCAGTAAAAATCAATGCAAGAGACAATAGAGAAAGCAACTACATAAGAAGACAACTAGAACAAAGGAAGCTATACAAAAGGATAGGAGGTAGAGAGAGACAAACTTGTGAGAGTTACATTAAGAGGATTATGGTAATAAAATATATTATATATAATAATATCTGATTTAATCATTTGAGATGAAACAGAAGAATATCAGTGTATAAGATCCACACAGCTCTTTTACAGATAATGTAATAAAGTCACTTTGGCATTTAGGTATTTGGCAAGACCCTAAAATGTCATATACCTGATACTTCTGTGGGATAATGGGGTTTTCCTGTGTACAATCCTGTGAATAAAGAGGACGGAGATATCTCTGTGGGGTATTTCTGTTACTGGATCCATCTGTAGGAAACAGACACTGACTGATTACATTGTTTACATAAGCAGAATATGTGACTCTTTTCTGTAATAAGTGTTTATTACTCACCTGTGCTGATATCTGTAGGGATTTCCTCCTCCTTACACTGCGGATCACCCCTCATATACGTCTCTTCCTCTCCCTCTGTAACTTCTAGTTTAATATCAGTCAGGACGTCACCCTAAATAACCCACAAAACAATACAAATATATTTAATAATATCTGATTTAATCATTTGTGATGAAACAGAAGAATATCAGTGTATAAGATCCAACACAGTTTTTTTTACAGATCAAAAATTGGAAAATTCACTTTAGTATTTGGCGAGATCCTAAAATGTCGTCTACCTGATACTCCTGCGGAATACTGTGATTTTCCTGTTTAAAATTTTGTGAATAAAGAGGACACGGACATCTCTCTGGGGTATTTCTGTTACTGGATCCATCTGTAGGAAACAGATAGTGACTAAATACATTGTATACATGTGATTCTCAGATGAGTATCAATGTGGCCCTCAAAACTATTCTCTCCTCTACAACAACAGAAATTCTCCTCTTACCCAGTGATGTGAGGATCCGGTGATTCTCCATCCTCACGTCCTCGTACAGACCCTTGTGTCCTCCTGAATACTTCCACTCCTGCACAGAGAAATACACAGTGACATCCTGACACCTTATAGGAATCTGACAACACAATGACACAGTCATCATCCAGACACATCCCCTGGTGTTACTGTATAATGCCCCATTCCCAGCAGTCACCTCTCCAGTCACCAGCTGAATGATCTTGTTGGTCAGTTCCAGGATCTTCTGGTCATTGTTTCTCCCATGTATCAGTGAGTGAGGTTCAGGCACCGTGATGGGGATCTGGGTCCTGCTCAATCCTCCTGACACACAGGGGCGGCTCCTGGGTGTCACACACTCACCAGATCTCTTGATCACAACTGTGTAATCCTGTGTATTGAGAGAGACATTAATACAAAGGTAAATGAAACCACACGTATTTGGAATTTTTTTAGGGGTTTATAGTGCAAACTACTGCTTACAATATTGCTCTATTTTACAAATGCAACCCCTATAACATATGTAATGGTTTCCCGTTGTGAACTAACAGTGCTGCTCCTATAGCCCCCTCCTCCATGATGATCTCAATCCCCTAATTGTAAAACTTACATCTAAAAATACAACAAAAGCTGCAGATCCCAAAGTCTCATGAATATATTAGTGATAGAAAAACAACATAGTGCTGGGATATATGTACAATGTACTTCATTCATAAACTGTATGACTGATGTACATAGCATCTAACCAATCAGCTCGGCTCTTCCCACGCCGACCAATCCTAGTGAAGTCCCTCTGGTTGGTTAGAATGATTGGCTCTAAGCCGGTCATTTACGAGGCGGCTCCTCTGAGGAGCCGTCCTTTTGGCGTTCATGTGGGTATTTTATTTTAACCCTTTGGATCACGAGGACCCCAGATCTAAGTGGGGGGGTTTATTTGTAATAAAGGTCATTTTTAACAGCGTCTATTTTCCAGTGTGTTTTGCCAGGTACACTACAGGTCCCAGTGGGCACTGCATGCCAGGGAATGCTGGTGCTTGTAGTTCTACAAGTGACAGCATGCTATGGCAGCCATTGGGATACTGACACTTGTATATCAACAAGCACCAGCATAAACATTTTACATTGTAGGCATGACAGTGCTGGCTGGGACTTGTAGTTCACCTGCAAAAAAACGAAAGGGGCTCCTATTTTTGTGTAGGCCCGATTCCCCTGGGTAATTCATGAACTGAATGGCATGTTCACATTATGTCAGGGGGCCTATACCATAGTGTTATAGCCTATAGCGGTTCTTGCAGTGGAATACCGCCTCGTCCCAACCCAAATTGCCGCTGCCATCCTGGGCTCTGAGCGCTAGAGCTGGTAGCAGTTGGGGGGGGGCACCCTTCTTTTTTTTTTAAAATGTAAAATAACGATATTAAAATGCTAGTCATTACCATCAACTTGATGACTAGCGCCTCACTACTGCATGATAAGCTTAAATTATGCGTTTTCCGTGTATCTTCCTCCAGCATCTGTGTTTTTTACGTAGTATGCAGTCACAGCGATCTTAAGATACCTTGCACACTATGGAAAACGCTGGGACACATTTTCCGTCTGCATTTTGGTGGCAAGATGCGTCAAATTCTACATGAGGCCCTGTGTGACCTCTGTTCATGAGCTGTAGAGTCCTGATCAGTGTTTCTCAGAAGTTCCTCTGATCCAGCTTCATAAGACTACTAAGTGACCTCACACAATATCGTACGTCCTCCAATGGTCCTCTTGTGGCCAGGTGTCTTGGCCGTCCCCTACACCCAGTTAATGCATTGTGCTCCAATTGAGATCTGTCACAAATCTCTTAGTTGGGGACTTCTGGAAATTTAAGGTCTCCGTTTAAATTTAATTCCAGAAATTGAGATTTTTTTTGCCTTACAATTATACAAAATGTAAGTGATTAGGGTGCTCTGATTCCCCGTGCTGATTAATTCATAACGGCCTCAATTCCCAATGTTTTATACACTTTAGGCAATAGCAACCTGGCATCCGATACCTTCCTGGTCACACAGATATCACACACCTGATACACACTGATCACATTTGACAGGTCCGACTGATCACTATATACATCTCACCAGGCCCGGCGCTCCCATTAGGCAGCGTTAGGCAGATGCCTAGGGCGCTGGGCTCTGGGGAACGCCACTGAAATATTCCACATTGTAGAATGCTGTGCGGCGGCCACTGAGTTTACCTTCCGGCACAGCTGCAGATCCATGGTGGGAGTGGGGTGATTGATCGCCGACCCCCACCAAAGGTAGGACGCACGGAGCCTCTCGCCCCTCTCCCCTCACTGACTGTCGGGAGTGAAGTCATCTTCACGTCCTGACAGTCAGTGAGCAGCCCAGCAGAGAAGAGCAGCAGTATGAAGGAAAGGTCCAGCAGGTAAGTAACAAGGCAGGGCTGTGTGAGGCGAGCGGGGGGGGGGAGGACATTTTTAAGAAGGGTTTGGGCGGTGTGCTGTGAGGGGGAGCATTGTTTAGCAGGGGGAGAGCATTGTTTAGCAGGGTGGGGGTGGTGTGCTGGGGGGCATTGTTTAGGAGGGGGGGAGCATTGTTTAGCGGGGGAGAGCATTACTTAGCAGGGGGGAGCATTGTTTAGCAGGGGGGAGAGCATTATTTAGCAGGGGGGAGAGCATTGTTTAGCAGGGGGAGAGCATTGTTTAGAAGAGGGTGGAGAGCATTGTTTAGCAGGGGGGAGCATTGTTTAGAAGGGGTGGAGAGCATTGTTTAGCGGGGGGCGCATTGTTTAGGAGGGGGGGAGAATTATTTAGCAAGGGGGAGCGTTGTTTAGCAGGGGGCGAGCATTGCTTAGCAGGGGAGAGCATTGCTTAGCAGGGGGGAGCATTGCTTAGCAGGGGAGAGCATTGTTTAGCCGGGGAGAGCACTGTTAAGCAGGGGAAGAGCATTATTTAGCAAGGGAGCGAGCATTGTTTAGAAGGGGTTTAAGAACATTGTTTAGCAGGGGGAGAGCATTGTTTAGCAGGGTGGGGGTGGTGTGCTGGGGGGACATTGTTTAGCAGGGGGAAGCATTGCTTAGCAGGGGGAGAGCATTGTTTAGCAGGGGGAGAGCATTGTTTAGAAGGGGGTGGAGAGCATTGTTTAGGAGGGGGGAGAGCACTGTTTAGCGGGGGGGGCGAGCATTATTTAGCAGGGGGGAGCGTTGTTTAGCAGGGGGGGAGAGCATTGCTTAGCGGGGGGAGAGCATTGTTTAGCAGGGGGGAGAGCATTATTTAGCAGGGGGGAGCATCGTTTAGCAGGGGGTGGAGAGCACTGTTTAGCGGGAGGCGAGCATTGTTTAGCAGGGGGGAGCGTTGTTTAGCATGGGGTGGTGATGTACAGCAGGTGGGGGGGCATTGCTTAACAGGGTAGGGGCTGTGTGCTGCGGGGGGCACATTAAGTGGGGAGGGCCGGTGTCCTGAACGTGGAGGGGCATTGTTAACCAGGGGGGTGCTGTGTGGGCCACATTATGATGTAGGGGGAGCAGTGTGATGAAGGTACATGTCAGGGCATAAAACAAAAGAAAAGAACTCAATTAAACACAAAAATTGTTTGTTATCGGCTTATTGTGTTAAGTTTTTTGTTACGAAATCTAACACCTGTATACCACTCCTCCAGAAATCGTGTGCTTGCCACTGGGCAGCAGTGGAGTCTGGACAGTGTTCTGCATGAAACGTCACTGCATCTGGACCGCTGGTGGAGGCAAGGCTTATCCTTTTTTTTTTTTTACAAAATCAAGCTTGGGAGTTTGTGAGGTTCTGGGAAGTGGGTACTTGGTGTGTTTTGGGGGGGGGGGGGGGGCGGTAGTTTGAAACTTTGCCTATGGCGTTGAGACATCTAGCACCGGCCCTGCATGTCACACACCTAATACACATATATCACACACCTGGTATCACTTTACACTGGTATAACACACCTGATACACACCGAACCCATCTGACAGTTCAGACTGCTCACTACACACAGGTTACACAGATATCACACACCTGATTCACAGAGATCACTATAAACAGGTTACACTGGTATAACACACCTGAAGGCTACTGAGAAAGGGTGGGGTACAGAAGGTCACACACCCCTAGGTTGACATCATTAAAATTGCACATGGTGGCCTGGCCAGTGGTTTAGGGGTCCTGAATCTTAAGAAATACTTCTATTCGGCTCTCTTAATGCAATATATTCAGTGGCATTCTTCTCCTGGCTCTTGAGTTTGGGTTGATATGGAATCGAACTGGCTTTCCTCTCTTTATTGTGTTTGTCAACTCTACGGTTGTTGTTCTACTTTGATGTGACCTCACTTTAGTGATTGTGCCTGAAGTTTTCAATAAATTGGTAAACAAAAACAAAAAAAAAACGTAAAACAAAACAAATATGCTCCTGGAGTCTGAGAGTGGCCCAAAACGCAGCCATGCTGGGCTCCAAAGTTGCTCTCGGACAGCCCCGATACTAGGTCACATTGATATCATACACCCAATATACAATGATCACTATACACAAGCATACTGCCAAACATTTAGTTTTGTCCTGTTGGGACAAAGTGGTGCACTGCTACAAAGAGGCAGGTTGTGGTCACACCATGATGGGGGCATGCCTATCCCTTCACTGAAATAACCCTGGAAATACTGCACACACCAGCAGCAGGTGCACAAAGCACCCGGTCCAGCAGTAACCATGTCATACTGTACCTCCCCAACAGAGCTCTAGGCATACCCCCAACAAGGCATGTCTGGAGCCCAACACAACAATGAGTGGCCCATGCCACTTTTTGGAAACTTTGACCCTGTGGGCTCGAGCCTGGAGGACCCCAGTCTAGGACCAGGGCTCCTCCAATAAAGTTTCCACATTATCTGGGCACTTATTCAACGTGTTCTCTCTATATGTAAAGGATCACACCTAGGCAAGTACACCATTTTATAAACACCAACATTTAAGACCTGTACATTGTACCCTTGCTTTTCAGTAGGCCCTCACTGTGCGCAAGTCACAGGATTTGTTCTTGAGCCCTGGACCTTCTCTTCTTAAATATATCTTGGTGGAGATGTCTCCTATCCCCAGCCTAGCTTACACTGGACTCACTTCCTCTCCTGCTGGCCTCTATAGATGCTCTCCAGTGGTCTGTCCAGACACCCCTTTAATAATTTATGTATATTTGTGAACTGATGGTATAAAACCTTCACTATTGCAGTTATGGATAGAGGGTTTAATAATGAAACTCTAGGCCAGGGGTAAGGTAACCCGCGGCACGCGTGCTACATCTACCACTTCTGTCTGGCACTCCGCAGCTGTTAAACTAAAGAAGCCGAAGATGACTGAAATGGAGCTGCTGTGTGTTTGGTTATCTTCGGCTGCTTTAGTGAGGCAGCTCCTGTGGATGAAAGATGCGCACTCCAGAGGTAAGTATGAGGCATAGAAATAACTGGGGGCACAACTATGAGACATTGGAGGAACTGGAGGCACAACTATTTGGCATAGGAGGAATTGGGGGCACAACGATGATGCATAGGAGGAACTGGGGGCACAACGATGATGCATAGGAGGAACTGGAGGCACAGCTATGAGGCACAATATGAACTGGGGGCACAGCTACTGTGTGGCATAACATGAATGTTTGTAGGTCCCATTACTATTATAATGATATTAGCATTATACAATAAGTAATAATTAAATAATATATTTTATATATATATATATATATATATATATATATACACACACAGTGGTTAAAGAGGATACTTAGTAATTTTTAGGATCAAAACAGTAAAGAAAGTGGCGTATGGCACACCAACATATACGAGCACACTTCAACCTCTCTCTCTCTTTTTATATATATATATATATATATATACACACACAGTGGTTAAAGAGGATACTTAGTAATTTTTAGGATCAAAACAGTAAAGAAAGTGGCGTATGGCACACCAACATATACGAGCACACTTCAACCTCTCTCTCTCTTTATATATATATATATATATATATATATATATATATATATATATATATATATATTATGTCTGTAAACAGATGTTTTAGAATTAGAAAGCAACCTATGGTCAGTGGACTGTTTTGTACATAAATGGATATGAGCGTAATTGAATATATGTTCTGCAGTCCATTAATGTTAATTTGTTGTTCTCTCTATCCCGTGGTAGCTTTTAACTATTTGGATGTGTTTTAAGAACATTATTGTAGTATGGGCGAAATATGGTAATAATTTGCTGCTTACTAATAAACCGAATATATATAGGATTTAACTTTATAATAAGATTGTGGTGCGATTACGTTTTATGAGGTACTTTGCAAAATATATGTATATCACTGCTTGTGAATGTGGAATCTTGGAGTAAAAACGGAAGTGACGTGACGCAACGGGCGGAAGTGATGCGGCTAGTAGTGGGCGGATATGGAATGATGGAGATGCAACCCGCTTTGGAGACCAAGATTTCCGGCGATTATTCTATAACTATGCAATTATTGGTAGCGGGAACTATAAAACAGAGGACCCTGCACTAAGTGATACTTACCCTTTTGATAAAGTCTGATGTGGACGAAACGCGTTAAGGGAGCAGCGCTTTCTGTGATTTCAAGTCGGTGGTGAAGAGGGGGATATTTCCTGCTTGTGGACAGAGAGGTCTCGCTAAGGACACTTGGAAATTATATCTAACAGATAAGCCTGCATATGTTTTACTCTATGTACGGGCATTTTATTGTCTTGTTGGATATGCCATGCCATTATTTTATTAAATTTGATGTTTTTTCATAAAAATACTCATTTGTCATGAACGCACTACACTATCTTGTTGCTCTTCTAATTTGAGTCTTAGGGGTATATTTACTAAACTGCGGGTTTGAAAAAGTGGAGATGTTGCCTATAGCAACCAATCAAATTCTAGTTGTCATTTTATAGAATGCACTAAATAAATGATAGCTAGAATCTGATTGGTTGCTATAGGCAACACCTCCACTTTTCCAAACCCGCAGTTTAGTAAATCTAGCCCCTAGTGTGGAATCTGCTGAGTAGAAGATACAACTCACACGGAAAGGAGGTATGGACTCCAGTGGAATATTAAACAGATAAGCAAATTTATCACCTATTTATGGTACGAGGCTATGTTTGGCGCTTACTTTTTTCTTTTTGTTTGTATAGGTCTACATCTGCAATATGATGTATAAAAAGTGAAGCAGCCTACTGTATGTGGTCTTATAATTATATGACCACGTTTGTTCACGTGATTTTCTGGTTTACACCAGGCGCAGTTGTCTTTTCACTTTCTGATATATATCTACATATATATATACATTAAATATATATATATATATATATATATATATATATACTTCCAGCATCCGGTCCACCCCGGGGGTCACTTGGTCACTGAGATGCCCCTGCAGGACTGAGAGCTCATAGGTCTGAGTTATCTCTCACATGAAAAAGAAAGACATAAAAAAAGAGTTTTTTTATTTACACCAGAGTTGATATTTCAGCTGCGACCTAACCTGTTGGGGTTGCATATATATAATATATATATATATATATATATATATATATATATATATATATATATATATATATATATACCCATACATACACACATATATACATGCTCATATATATAGCATCTATATACATGGGAGAACTGGGGAATACATTTTTTTATATACACTTATATAGGTGCTTGTCACGGATTTCCAGTTACATAATAAGATATTCATTTTAGAATGTAACCAATAGAAAGCCATTTCTGTCATGAAATAAACAGTATAAGATTCATCTGGATACAGGAATACACATTATTGTACGTTTTACAAGTATATAGAAACATGACTGAAACTGGTAATGTCTTTGACACATGACACACAGCAAGGACCAGCTAATCATTTCTATGTCTGTATTTTACTAACACATTTTACTATTTCTGGATTTTATTAGGCTGGTTATAATAAAGTTACTCACACACAAAAAAAATCAAAAAAAGAATCATTTTAAAGCATAGCAATAAAGCAATAAATGTTTCTTAATTAGTATCAGTGCATCTCAATTTGCCTTCATTATTTATATATAACGGCCTACATAGAGTGTTATAAATGTATAATGCAAGGCAATGGTGTCAGTATTTATATGACTGTGGAAGGGAATCCTGAGGGCATATTTATTTAATATAAATATTATTACAGACAATATCTGGTTGGCTTTGTCAATATTAAAACTGATGTTTTAAAAAAACACGGCATAACATCGCTTCCTAAATATACCCCCTGGTCTTAGTATATTGCGGGTGAGCTGTCCCTGTATATTGAGTGTAAGAGGGAGACTGGGAATGTGGACGTAACATGGGCAGTAGACCCTATACTGTACCTACGATGGAATGGGGTCTATACTGTGACAATTACAATGGGTGGAACAAAGTACAGTCCAACACTTTTGAGAATGACACAAATATTATATTTCAGTCTGCTGCCTCAGTTTTTATGATGGCAATTTACATATACTCCAGAATGTCATGAAGAGTGATCAGATGAATTGCAATTAATTTCATAGTCCCTCTTTGCCATGCACCTAAATCAACCATTTATTGATCATCAAGAACTGCAAGGAGAGAGGTTCAATAGTTGTGAAGAACCACCAGTGTAGAGCTTGCCCAGGAATGGCAGCAGGCAGGCAAAGACGTTTAGAGGATGGTCTGGTGTCAAGAAGACCATCAAAGTAGCCACTTAATTTCAAGAAGAACATCAGGGATAGACTGATATTCTGCAAAAGGTACAGAGATTGGACTGCTGAGGACTGGGGTAAAGTCATTTTCTCTGATGAATCCCCTTTCAGATTGTTTGCAGCATCTGGAAAAACGCTTGTCCGGAGAAGGAAAGGTGAACGCTACCATCAGTCCTGTGTCAGGACAACAGTAAAGCATCCTGAGACCATTCATGTGTGAGGTTGCTTCTCAGCCAAGGGAGTGGGCTCACCCACAATTTTGCCCAAGAACACAGCCATGAATAAAGAATGGTATCAAAACATCCTCCAAGAGCAACTTCTCCCAACCATCCAAGACCAGTTTGGTGACGAATAATGCCTTATCCAGCATGATAGAGCATCTTGCCATAAGGCAAAAGTGATAAATAAGTGGCTCGGGGATCAAAATATCAAAATTTTTGGTCCATGACTAGGAAACTCTTCAGACCTTAATCCCATTGAGAATGTGTGGTCAATCCTCAAGAGGCGGGTAGACAAACAAATATCCACAAATTCAAACAAACTCCAAGTATTGATTAGGCAAGAATGGGCGGCCAACAGTCAGTATGTGGCCCTGAACTTGATTGACAGCATGCCAGGGTGAAATGCTGAGGTCTTCAAAAAGAAGTGTCAACACTGCAAATATTGACTCTTTGCATAAACTTAATGTAGTTGTCAATAAAAGCCTTTGACACTTATGAAATACTTGTAATTTTACTTCAGTATACCATAGCAACATTTGACAAAAGGTCTAAAAACACCAGGGGCGAGCTGGGCCGGGGGGCATGTGCCCGCCAGGCCGGACGCCCAAAGTCCATTTTGGGCCACCTGGTGATCCAGTGGGAATGCGGTGCAGGCCGTCTATGCACAGACTACAGCTTGTAGTACAATATTCTATTAATGAATGATGCGGCCGCACTGAATAGTATGTGATGTGGCAGTCTGTGCATAGACTACCTGCATCGCTTCAATGATAGTGCTACAGGGCTCCACCCCAAGACTAAGGGAGCCCTGTAGCACCAAAATACCTTCCTCCTCACTGACTGCCGGGTGTGATGTCAACATCACATCCGGACACGCTGTCAGTGAGAAGCTGCGCTGGGAGGAACTGCTGCGAAGAAGGCAGAAGTAGAAAAGAACATAAGAAGGTAAGTAAATTAGAACTGTGTATAGAGGGGGATACAGCAATGAGGGGGATAATGTAGAGGGGGATACAGCAATGAGGGGGACAATGTAGAGGGGGACACAGCAATGAGGGGGAAAATGGAAAGGGGCACACAGCAATGAGGGGGACAATGTAGAGGGGGATACAGCAATGAGGGGACAATGTAGAGTGAGAGACAGCAATGAGGGGGATAATGTAGAGGGGACACAGCAATGAGGGGGACAATGTAGAGGGGGACACAGCAATGAGGGGGATAATGTAGAGGAGCACACAGCAATGAGGGGGACAATGTAGAGGGGGATACAGCAATGAGCGGGACAATGTAGAGGGAGACACAGCAATGAGGGGGACAATGTAGAGGGAGACACAGCAATGAGGGGGACACAGCAATGAGGGGGATAATGTAGATGGGGACACAGCAATGAGGGGGGATAATGTAGAGGGGCACACAGCAATGAGGGGGACAATGTAGAGAGGGACACAGCAATGAGGGAAACAATGTAAAGGGGGATACAGCAATGAGGGGGACAATGTAGAGGGGGACACAGCAATGAGGGGGACAATGTAGAGGGGGACACAGCAATGAGGGGGACAATGTAGAGGAGGACACAGCAATGAGGGGGACAATGTAGAGGGGGACACAGCAATGAGGGGGACAATGTAGAGGGGGACACAGCAATGAGGGGGACAATGTAGAGGGGGACACAGCAATGAGGGGGGACAATGTAAAGGGGGACACAGCAATGAGGGGGATAATGTAGAGGGGGACACAGCAATGAGGGGAACAATGTAAAGGGGGATACAGCAATGATGGGGACAATGTAGAGGGGGACACAGCAATGAGGGGGACAATGTAGAGGGGGACACAGCAATGAGGGGGATAATGTAGAGGGGGACACAGCAATGAGGGGGATAATGTAGAGGGGGACACAGCAATGAGGGGGATAATGTAGAGGGGGACACAGCAATGAGGGGAACAATGTAAAGGGGGATACAGCAATGAGGGGGACAGTGTAGAGGGGGACACAGCAATGAGGAGGACAATGTAGAGGGGGACACAGCAATGAGGGGAACAATGTAGAGGGGGACAATGTAGATGAGGACAGCACTGAGGGGGACACAGCAATGAGGGGAACAATGTAAAGGGGGATACAGCAATGAGGGGGACAATGTAGAGGGGGACACAGCAATGAGGGGGACAATGTAGAGGGGGACACAGCAATGAGGGGGATAATGTAGAGGGGGACACAGCAATGAGGGGGATAATGTAGAGGGGGACACAGCAATGAGGGGGATAATGTAGAGGGGGACACAGCAATGAGGGGGATAATGTAGAGGGGGACACAGCAATGAGGGGAACAATGTAAAGGGGGATACAGCAATGAGGGGGCAATGTAGAGGGGGACACAGCAATGAGGGGGGACAATGTAGAGGGGGATACAGCAATGAGGGGGACGATGTAGAGGGGGACACAGCAATGAGGGGGACAATGTAGAGGGGGATACAGCAATGAGGGGGACAATGTAGAGGGGGGACACAGCAATGAGGGGGACAATGTAGAGGGGGATACAGCAATGAGGGGGAAAATGTAGATGGGGACACAGCAATGAGGGGGACAATGTAGAGGGGGACACAGCAATGAGGGGGATAATGTAGAGGGGGATACAGCAATGAGGGGGACAATGTAGAGGGGGACACAGCAATGAGGGGCACAATGTAGAGGGGGACACAGCAATGAGGGGGACAATGTAGAGTGGGACACAGCAATGAGGGGGATAATGTAGAGGGGGACACAGCAATGAGGGGGATAATGTAGAGGGGGACACAGCAATTAAGGGAACAATGTAAAGGGGGATACAGCAATTAGTGGGACAATGTAGAGGGGGACACAGCAATGAGGGGGACAATGTAGAGGGGGACACAGCAATGAGGGGGACAATGTAGATGAGAACAGCACTGAGGGGGACAATGTAGAGGGGGATACAGCAATGAGGGGGCAATGTAGAGGGGGACACAGCAATGAGGGGGACAATGTAGAGGGGGCACACAGCAATGAGGAGGACAATGTAGAGGGGGACACAGCAATGAGGGGGACAATGTAGAGGGGGACACAGCAATGAGGGGGATAATGTAAAGGGGCACACAGCAATGAGGGGGACAATGTAGAGGGGGACACAGCAATGAGGGGAACAATGTAAAGGGGGATACAGCAATGAGGGGGACAATGTAGAGGGGGACACAGCAATGAGGGGCACAATGTAGAGGGGAACACAGCAATGAGGGGGACAATGTAGAGTGGGACACAGCAATGAGGGGGATAATGTAGAGGGGGACACAGCAATTAAGGGAACAATGTAAAGGGGGATACAGCAATTAGTGGGACAATGTAGAGGGGGACACAGCAATGAGGGGGTCAATGTAGAGGGGGACACAGCAATAAGGGGGACAATGTAGATGAGAACAGCACTGAGGGGGATAATGTAGAGGGGGATACAGCAATGAGGGGGCAATGTAGAGGGGGACACAGCAATGAGGGGGACAATGTAGAGGGGGACACAGCAATGAGGGGGACAATGTAGAGGGGGACACAGCAATGAGGGGAACAATGTAGAGGGGGATAATGTAGAGGGGGACACAGCAATGAGGGGGAAAATGTAGAGAGGGACACAGCAATGAGGGGGATAATGTAGAGGGGGACACAGCAATGAGGGGGACAATGTAGATGAGGACACAGCACTGAGGAGGACAATGTAAAGGGGGATACAGCAATGAGGGGTACAATGTAGAGGGGGATACAGCAATGAGGGGGACAATGTAGAGGGGGCACACAGCAATGAGGAGGACAATGTAGAGGGGGACACAGCAATGAGGGGGACAATGTAGAGGGGGACACAGCAATGAGGGGGATAATGTAGAGTGGGACACAGCAATGAGGGGAACAATGTAGAGGGGGATACAGCAATGAGGGGGACAGTGTAGAGAGATACACAGTAATGAGGAGCACATGAGGGGGGACAGTGTGAAGATGGGGGCAGTAGTGTGATTTAGGAGGAACAATGTGATGAAGGAGGGAACAGTGTGATGATGAGACAGACATATCCGCTATTTGTGGCTTTTATTGTTGTGATTTTATAGTTATATATATATATATTACATTATAATCAGCCAGCAATATAAAAAAAAAAAGGTGCCGTAAAAAATAAAATGCAATATAAAGTGAGGTTTGTTTTTTGTTTATTTTCCTTATTTAAATTTTATCATTTATAATAAAATATTGCTGGGTTAAGCGACACGAAAATAGCCTCTTTTCTATATTTATAAATATATATTGTACCGAAAACCGCCCTTTAAGGATGAGTCGCTACTTATGGGCCAGTGCTACATGCTTGCCTCCCGGCTAAAGTCTGCCAGCCCTCCCCTGAAAAACACTGAAGCAGCAAACTTTGTGAAAACCAATACTTGTGTCATTGTCTAAACTTGTGTCCATGACTGTATAGTGGGACGGCGCGAGGGGCCCCGTGGGGCGGCGCGAGGGGCACTGTGGGATGGGCAGACATGGACCACTCTGTCCTTGTGTAAGAACTGTGTATGTATATGGAGGTGTTTATGGATGTGGATCACATGATAGGTGGGGGGTGAGTGTAGTATTAGGTCTGAGGAATAACCACTGGGGGCTTTGCAGCAGGACACAGTCAGACTGTAACAATGTGATCCTGGCTGTGTCTGCGGGGACTGGTGGTGATGAAATGTATGGTGGGAAGGGAGGTGCTGGTGTCTGTGGGGACATAAGATAATAGTCTATGTGATATGTATAAGGGGTGGAAGGGGGATGGATTCTGCTGGCTGCAGCACAATGAGGATTATGTAGCAGCTGATGTGAGAGCTCAGCCGCATGTATGAGGTCCTGATGGCCGGGAGGCTGCACATAAACATGGGGTAACTATATGGGGGTAATTCCTGCTGTCTGATATATTATTATTATAGGAGATATTACCTCAGCCTTGTACAGGGCCCGGATGTTGTATATGGACGACTGAGGGCGGCGCTCCAGGTTCAGACATGGCGTCTGAGGAGTACGTGGCCACGCCCCCTGTGCAGTGTAAGCGGCGACAATAGTGTGTCTGGGAGACTAAGGGAAAATGGCCGCCGACGGTATCGAGGACAAGACAGTAATACATTTTATTTTACGATGGTGATTAAACTGTTACAATCAGATTTAGGATGTTCTGTGTTGGAGACATTGTTTATATTTCCCTGAAGAGGTCACTGAGCCTCTCCCTGATTGGTTCCTGCTGCTGCAGAGCAGCTCCCACTAGTAGGAGGAGCGTGTACTGCGGGCCCCGCCCCCCGCATTTGCCACACCCATCTATGGGCAACTTACTGAGAGACTGGAGGTAATCAGACCTGTAGGAGAATGATATTGTACAAAGGTCTGTGTGTGTCCTGTATGTATGTATGTATGTATGTATGTATGTATGTATGTGTGTCCTGTATGTATGTGTGTGTGTTATTCCTGTATGTATGTATGTATGTATGTGTGTGTGTGTGTATGTATGTATGTATGTATGTGTGTGTCATGAGGGGGGAGGTAGATAGACTGGAGATTACTATATAACATCTTACTTGGGAGATAGAAGACTGTCCTCTATTAATTACTACCTAACATAAGGTCTACAAGCTCAATTGGACCTAAGTTAGGGGGTAGACTCTGTATCCTGTCTATCCTAATAGGAGAGCAGCAGAGATTGTTATTGAGCCCCCAAATCATCATTACTGCAAAACTGTGTTAAAGTCTTCAAATATTCAAAGAATTACCCCCATATAGTTACCACATGTTTATGTGCAGCCTCCCGGCCATCAGGACCTCATACATGCGGCTGAGCTGTCACATCAGCTGCTACATAATCCTCATTGTGCTGCAGCCAGCAGAATCCATCCCCCTTCCACCCCTTATACATATCACATAGACTATTATCTTATGTCCCCACAGACACCAGCACCTCCCTTCCCACCATACATTTCATCACCATCAGTCCCCGCAGACACAGCCAGGATCACATTGTTACAGTCTGACTGTGTCCTGCTGCAAAGCCCCCAGTGGTTATTCCTCAGACCTAATACTACACTCACCCCCCACCTATCATGTGATCCACCTCCATAAACACCTCCATATACATACACAGTTCTTACACAAGGACAGAGTGGTCCATGTCTGCCCGTCCCACAGTGCCCCTCGTACCTTCCCACAGTGCCCCTCGCACCGTCCCACAGGGCCCCTCACACCGTCCCACAGGGCCCCTCGCACCGTCCCACAGGGCCCCTCGCACCGTCCCACAGGGCTCCTCGCACCGTCCCACAGGGCCCCTCGCACCGTCCCACAGGGCCCCTCGCACCTTTTCCACAGTGCCCCTCGCACCGTCCCACTATACAGTCATGGACACAAGTTTAGACAATGACGCAAGTATTGGTTTTCACAAAGTTTGCTGCTTCAGTGTTTAGACCTTTTTGTCAGATGTTGCTATGGTATGCTGAAGTAACATTTCAAGCATTTCATAAGTGTCAAAGGCTTTTATTGACAATTACATTAAGTTTATGCACAGAGTCAATATTTGCCGTGTTGACCCTTCTTTTTGAAGACCTCTGCAATTCGCCCTGTAATGCTGTCAATCAGCTTCTGGGCCACATGACTGATGGCCGCCCATTCCTGCCTAATCAATTCTTGGAGTGTGTCAGAATTTGTGGGTTTTTGTTTGTCCACTCACCTCTGTGGTAGGGCTGAAATGCAGTGGAAATGTTGTTTTTGGGATAAAGTTCATTGTCATGGCAAAGAGGGACTTTGAAATTAATTTCAATTAATCTGATCACTCTTCATGACATTCTGGAGTATATGTAAATTGCCATCATAAAAACTGAGGCAGCAGACTTTGTGAAAACCAATACTCGTGTCATTCTCAAAAGTGTTGGACTGTACTTTGTTCCCCCCATTTGTAATTGTCACAGTATAGACCCCATTCCATCGTAGGTACAGTATAGGGTCTACTGCCCATGTTACGTCCACATTCCCAGTCTCCCTCTTACACTCAATATACAGGGACAGCTCACCCGCAATATACTAAGACCAGGGGGTATATTTATGAAGTGACTTTATGCCGTGTATTTTAAATATCAGTTTTATTAACGACAAAGCCAACCAGATATTGTCTGTAATAAAATTTCTATCAAATAAATATACCCCCACGATTCCCTTCCACAGTCATACACACTGACACCATTTGTAGCATTATACATTTATAACACTCTATGTAGGCCGTTGTATATAAATAATGAAGGCTAATTCAGATGCACTGATACTATTTAAGAAATATGTATTGCTTTATTGCTATGCTTTAAAATGATGTTTATTTTTTTGTGTGTGAGTAACTTTATTATAACCAGCCTAATAAAATCCAGAAATAGTAAAATGTGTTAGTAAAATGCAGAAATAGAGCTGATTAGCTGATCCTTGCTGTGTGTCATAGAAATTCCATATAAAGTGTTTACGGCCAGAGTTTCTCTAAACCCTCATTACCAGTTATAGTCATGTTTCTATATGTTTGTAAAATGTACAATAATGTCTATTCCTGTATCTAGGTGAATCTTATATTGTTTTTTTCATGACAGATATGGCTTTCTATTGGTTACATTCTATATAAGTATATCCTAAAATGTATTCCCCAGTGCTCCCATATCTATAAATTATATATATATATATATATATATATATATATATATATATATATATACACACATATATATATATATATATACACATACACATATAGCTGATGGTTAGTGATGGTAAAGGGGCACAGTGAGATGGTGAAGAGGGCAAGGGGCACAGTGTCATACAGATGGGGCACATGTTATATATATTTATTTTTCTTATTCTTGAAGTTTGAAGTAAAAAAAGCAAACAAGATAATATACTTTTCTGTCTTTGTGTGTGTGGGGGCACCAAGCAAATTTCTGTACCTGTACCCACAACTCTCTAGTTTCGCCTCTGGAGGAATGTGTATTGGATATTGTGGATTAAGTTTGGTCATTTAACTCTTACAAAAGATGTCAAAGTATGGTCTAAGTGTATAAATAGAAGGCACGCCAGTTCACTGAATACATTAAAAGAAAATCATTTTTTTTATAAAGTGTTTCCAACTAAATGACCATTAAGATTATTATTATTATTATAGTTTATTTGTAGGGCGCCACAAGGTTTCCGCAGCGCCGCACACAGTACAATTAGTAGACTATACAGGGTAGAACAGTACAGAACAATAAACACACAGTACCAGTACTTCAGAAACTCCGGGAGGGCAGATACAGTAGAGACGGAGCAGAAGAACAGGTATGGAGACTGGAGGGAAGAGGGCCCTGCTCATTTGAGCTTACATCCTAAGGGTGGGTAAACAAAGTCAGGCACAAAAGGGAGCCAGTGAATCAAAGGGGAGAGAGAAGAGGGGTCAAGGGAGAATGAGCAGAAGAGATGAGAGGTTAAATGGATGTTTGGTAGGCCTTAAAGAACAGGTGAGTTTTAAGTGCCCGTTTGAAGGAGCACAGATTGGGAGAGAGACGGAGCGAGGGAGGTCGTTCCAGTGAAGGTGGGCAGCACGGGAGAAGTCTTGGATTCGAGAGTGGGAAGAGGTTATCAGTGTGGAGGAGAGGCGGCGATCATTGGCCGAGCGCAGGGAGCGGGCAGGAGTGTGAATCGAGAGGAGGTTAGAGATATAAGGGGCAGTAGACTGGGAGAGAGCCTTGTAAGTGGTGGTAAGGAGTTTAAAAAGGATTCTGTAGGGGAAGGGGAGCCAGTGTAAGACGAGACAAAGTGGAGAGGCGGAGGAGGAGCGGCGTAAGAGGAAGATGAGTCTTGCAGCCGCATTCAGTATAGAGCGGAGGGGGGCAAGGTAGGAGTGGGGGAGGCCAGTAAGGAGAAGGTTGCAGTAATCGAGGCAGGAGATGATGAGAGCGTGGATGATAGTTTTGGTGGCATCCTGAGAGAGAAAGGGACGGATGCGGGCAATGTTACAGAGTTGGAAGCGACAGGCTTGGGCGAGGGATTGAATGTGGGATGCAAAAAAGAAAAAGGAGTTAAGAGTGACACCCAGGCAGCGGAGTTGGGTGACAGAGGAGATGGTGGAGTTATTGACAACGATAGAGAGGTCATGGTGGGATGAGAGTCTGGACGGGGGAAAAACAATGAGCTCAGTTTTTGAGATGTTAATTTTAAGAAAGCGTGAGGACATCCAGGGGGAGATAGCTGAGAGGCAGTCAGTCACACGAGAGAGGAGGGAGGAGGAAAGATCGGGAGACGAGATGTAGAGCTGAATATCATCAGCATAAAGGTGATACTGAAGACCAAATGAGGAGATGAGAGCACCAAGGGAGGAAGTATAGAGCGAGAAGAATAGAGGGCCGAGAACAGAGCCCTGGGGGACTCCTACAGGGAGAGGGGAGGGGGTGGAGGAAGAACCAGACGTGGATACAGAGAAGGAGCGGTTAGCAAGGTATGAGGTGAACCAGGTATGGACAGAACCAGAGAGGCCAAGAGAGAGGAGAGTTTGCAGCAGGGGGGGGGTGGTCCACGGTGTCAAAGGCCGCAGATAGATCGAGGAGGATGAGTATGGAGAACTGACCTTTGGATTTGGCTGAAAGGAGGTCATTAGTGACTTTAGCCAGGGCAGTTTCGGTGGAGGGGGCGGTAGCCGGATTGGAGTGGGTCAAGGAGGGAGTTGTCAGAGAGGTGACTGGTGAGGCGGCTGCAGACAATCCGCTCAAGTAGTTTGGAGGCATAGGAGAAGAGAGATAGGGCGGTAGTTCGCAAGAGCTGTGGGGTCAAGATTGGGTTTCTTGAGGATAGGGGAGATAAGAGCGTGCTTGAATGAGGATGGGACTACGCCAGAGGAGAGTGATAGGTTAAAGAGGTGTACGAGGTAAGAGCAGGCAGTAGGAGAGAGAGAGCGAAGGAGGTGAGAAGGGATGGGATCAAGAGGACAGGTAGAGGGTGGAGAGGAAAGAATAAGGGAGCGAACTTCTTCACCTGATGTAGGGGTGAAGGAGCACCACAGCTGGTTAATGGAGGGAGGTGAAGCGATGAGGGTGGTGGGAGAGGGATAGGAGGAGGAGATGTTCTGTCTAATGGCTTCAATTTTGGAAGAGAAAAAGGTAGCAAAGTCAGAGGCAGAGAGGGAAGGCGGGACAGTGGGAGGGGGGAGAGGAGGGAGTTGAATGTGGCGAAGAGGCGGTGGGGATTGGAGGACGGAGAAGAGATAAGGGACTTGAAGAAGGATTGTTTAGCGAGGGGCAGAGCAGAAAGAGGAGAGGATAAATTTAAAGTGAAGGAAGTCCGCCAGGGAACGAGATTTCCTCCAGAGGCGTTCGGCTGTGCGAGAGCACTTTTGGAGGGAGCGGGTAAGTTTGGAGTGCCAGGGTTGGGGAATAAGGCGACGCCGGCGAATAGAAGAGGCCGGGGCAACAGTGTCCAGGGCAGTAGTGAGGGAGTGGTTGTAGAGAGAGGAGGCTTGATCAGGGCAAGCCAGAGAGGGAAGGGATGATAGGAGAGTTTCAAGAGAGGAGGAGAAGGAGATGGGGTCAATGGCGTCAAGGTTGCGCCTGGTGAGGGTGGCTGTGAAGATACCGGGTTTATCTGGCCCAGTGCTACCCAGTACCTTCTAGGATTCGTATGGTCACTCAGGCAAAATGCAGTTATAAACATACAACAGTATATTTATTGTCATACAAACAACATTAGAATATTATATATACACAGTAAACAAATGCCAGGCAGATTTACCACATTATCTGTCCCTTACCCCAATAACTTAAGGAGATATAGTCACCTGCTGTCCAGACTTCACGACCCATGGATTTCTATCAGCTGCATATATAGAGACTAGTTTGAAAACGACAATCCAAAAACTCCATCTTGCACCTTCCTGAATGAAACCCAAGCATCACCCCCCTCCCCCCTGGAGTTGTTCCTTATATCTCACAGGTCTAATTTCCACAGTCTTTCCCCTCCCTGGGCAAACCCCTGCGTCTATTCTACTTAACCATTGGTCAGTGCTGGACTAGGGAGGGGGGGGGTTGGACAGGGGAGTGAAGATGAGCTGTCCTTTCAGAGAACCTCCCCTGTTAGATAGCCTCTCTCTGGACTAGCCTGGTGAGAACAATGGACACTAATTAGTTTTCCTACTCAGGCACATGGCAGCCTGATACCTACCCATAATCCCCCTGGCTTCACTTTAAAGACAATGACTAGCAACCTTACTTCAAGTTATCAATATACAATAAACAATATACATATGTACACTGAACTACAATGTCCCCTTAGCCACATGCTGTTGGACAATGCAGTTATAGTCTAGTGAGCTGGGGAAACAAAAGAAGGCTATAAAAAGTATTTGCTATAATTCACATTATGTGAGAAATGAGACATGCTCACAGGGTTATCAAACTCATTTCGTCACAGTGGCTTTAGGCGAGGAGAGAGCGGGGGAGGAAGACAGAGTGAAGGAGAGGAGATGGTGGTCAGAGAGAGGGAAGGGGGAGAAGTCAGAGAGATTGCAGAGGTGAGAGAAGACAAGGTCGAGGGAGTGACCAAGACAGTGGGTGGGGGAGGAGGTCCACTGAGTGAGGCCCAGGGAGGAGGTAAGGGCGAGAAGTTTGATGGTGGCCGGGTCAGAAGAGTTGTCAATAGGGATATTAAAGTCGCCAAGTATAATGGCAGGTCGGAGGAAAAGATAGTGGGGAGCCAGGCGGCAAAGTTGTCAAGGAAAAGAGAGGTAGGGCCAGGGGGACGATAGATGACGGAGACACGAAGGTGGATGGGGGAGAAGAGCTGAATGGAGTGGACTTCAAAGGAGGAGAAGGAGAGGGAAGGTAAAGCGTGAATGACCCGAAAAGTGCAGTTAGGGGATAGGCGGAGGCCCACTCCACCTCCTGGACGCTCGTCTGGTCTGGTGGAGTGGGTGAAAGAGAGGCCCCCATAGGAGAGAGCGGCAGGAGAGGCAGTATCAGAAGAAGTGAGCCAGGTTTCAGTGATGGCAAGGAGATTGAGAGAGTTGGAGATGAAGAGGTCATGGATGGAGGACAATTTGTTACGGACAGACCTGGAGTTCCAGAGGGCACACGAAAAAGGGAGGGAGGGACGAGGGGAGATATGGATGAGATTGTCAGGGTTGCTGGAGCGAGGGGGGGTGGGGGATGGGACCGTGAGAGATAGGTCTGGGGGAGAGGATGGGTATAGGAAAGGAGTGAGGCAGTATGATGAGAGACAGGGGACAGAGAGGAATAAGAGAATGGCCAGAGGAGGCAGGGGAGGGGAGAGGGAGAAACACAGAGGGAGGGCAGCAAAAGGGAAATTGGAATAAAATACAATGAAATAAAATACAGTCAAATTAGTTTAAACTAAAACATAGGTTAAGGCGACCAATGGTAAGTTGAAATGAGAAATATATGGTGTGGGACCAGGTGTAGAGGTACCATGCATTGAAGAAGAAGACCTCAGGAACCAGACGAGTTCAGGCAGATCACGGGCAGTCGCCAGAGCGACAGTGAGTGGAAGGGACCAGAGTTCAAACGAGACGAGCGATCCGGAGAGAATGTGGGTCCAGGGTGCAGGTGATCCAGGATCGGTGAGGCCAGAGGTGAGGGAGGTCCAGGGAGCAGGAGAGCCAAGAGTTCAGGTAGACCAGGGCCAAAAGGGCTAGGTGGATCAAAGGGCTAGGTGGGTCCAGAGTTCAGGTGGGCCAAAAGGACTAGGTGCAGAATAAAGGTCCAGAGCAAAGGTGGGCCAAAAGGACTAGGTGGGTCCTGAGTAAAGGTGGGCCAGAAGTATTAGGGGGGTCCAGAGAACAGGTGGGCAGATAGGACTAGGTCTGGGCCCAAGATAGTGGCAGCGTGTCCATGTGAGGACCAAGGCGGGGGGAAAGGGGGTTGTGCACAGAGGCAACCATGGAGACCGAGAGAGGTCTAGTGGTGGGGGCAGTGAGCAGAGGAGACCCAGTGGGAGAAGGGCACAGAGGCGACCAGGGAGGCTGGGAGGGCAAGAGAGGGCTAGTGGTGGGCGGTGGGCAGGAAGGTAAACTATCTACCGACTAACCAGCAGAGAGAAGGCAGCGTGGTGACTTCAGTTCAGCAGCAGGAGAGAGCTGGTGGTGACTTCAGTTCAGCAGCGGGTGCGAAGCAGCGAGGAGAGCGGCATCCATGGGGCAGCAGGAGACGGCGTCAGAAGGAGCAGGACACACGCGGTGAGGGATGGAGGCTGGAGACACGCGGTGAGGGAAGGAGGCTGGAGACATCATCTGGAGCAGCGTGGAGGCTGGAGACAGCGTGGAGACCCGACCAGAGCCACAGGAGACAGCAGCCCGATGGAGACAGCAGTGGATGGAGGAGGAGTAGCGGGGCACCACAGAGGCAGACCAGACGATGCAGCGTGGAGGCCAGAGACAGTGTCAGGAGCCGGAGCAGTTTGGAGAATGGAAACTGGAGCAGCACGTGGGAGCAGCGGCATGTGTGATGTCGTCATCAGGCAGAGAAGGAGCAGCGGACGGCATCCGGGTCAGAAGAGTTGGAACGGAGGCATCACGGCAGGCGATCCAGGTAAGAGACATCAGAGGTGTAAGTGTAGAGATAGTAGTAGAGGTACATGTGTGGTAGTAATAGAGTCAGGTTCAGTGGGCTAGCAGCTGAAGGTAGGGCCCAAGCCGGGGCGTAGAGTAGGGGTGGCAGCCGGGGAGCGGACACCCGAATGAAAGGTGGCTGACATCATGGGCTACAGTAGGCAAGTAGCAGCAGGCAGCAGAGAGGCATCTCTAGTGGTGAAATGCGGGGCCCAGAGATGGATCTAGCTGGGCTCCAACGGAGAGCAGGGAGGACACGTCTGTCCTGTTCAGTGTCCAAAGCAGTGTGAAGATTCCTATTATTCGGCAAAATAAGCCTTTATTATGAAAATCACATATAGGCGAAATATTTAAAAACAAAGTGATGAAAGGTATAGAAAAGAAACATTAAAAAATTGTTAGACCTTGGAACGTATCAGCCGATAAGTCTATATTGAATGAGACATTAAATAATTAGATGTAATAGCTGAGTACATCTCAATATACTCAGATATATAGCAGAATGTGTATGTCTCATCAAAATTCACACTCCTATTAGGCCCTCATGTGTAATAAAGCCAGATATTATCTCTAAGGGGCATATGTCAATATTATTAGAGATATGGACAAATGGTTGATATTTACTGTATCCGATGCATCATCTTAAACTAAAGAGCACTCATATTATAACAATGATATTAGACAGTATGTGGATATTTCATCGTAGTAATATTCAGCTTACCATGAATAATTCTTATATCAGATTTTATATGAAATGAATACGTATATAGGATTACTGAGTTTCTGGATACATTTCCCTAAAATGACTGTGATAATAGCCTCGTTATCATATAATTCATAATGTCCAATAAAATGTCGTTCTAAATATCATGAGTTCGTAATAAACCAAACTGTTTAAGTTAGTAGCACAGTCTTTTCATAATAACCTTATAAATAAGAAGTTCTAATTATAATATCATTATAAATATATAGGGCTTTATGTATCTCTAATCCTATAGATAGTAGTGCCCAATAGTACATATAATGCAACAGATCGAAATATGGAGCTGATATATTTTATTAGTCATCTTGTAATATCTTATTTCCACTCTAAATTGTATAGGGAAGTAAATTTAAAATGTGGGGACAGGTGATTTTAACATAGTGGCCGATCCTAGGATGGACAGATCTCCATCTTCCCCTCCCTCTGTGGCTTCCTCTCAGCTAGGCCCTGCGGGTGCTTTCTCGAGACTTATGGCGGAGCATGGTCTTTATGACGTTTGGAGGGTCTCGGAGCCAGAGGGGAGAGATTATACATACTTCTCCCATGTCCATAATTCGTACTCGCGTATAGATCTCATACTGACGGATAAGTGGACGTTACAAAGGTCCATGCGCATGGAGATTTTGCCTTTGACGTGGTCGGATCATGCCCCGCTACTCTGGACCTGGCGTCTGTCGCGCCCTTACATGCCTCCCAGACCGTGGCGCTTCCCTGCCTATTTGCTCTCCCTACTAGAAGCTAAACTAGCTTTAGAGAATTCTATCTCCTCATTCTGCCAAACCAATAGCCCAGAAGAGACTAATATATTTAATTTCTGGTGTTCTTTAAAGGCGGTGGTGCGGGGGGTTGCCATCCAGACTGGGGCTAGATTGAAAAGAGCGAATGCACACTGCCAGAAAGAGTTAGAAATCAAGCTTCAAGTGCTTGAAGCTCAAAATAAGGCCCGCCCATCTAAAGAGATTAAAAAGGAACTTACTCAGGTAAGGGCCCAACTACAGAAACTACTTATGGCTAAAACCCAAGCAGCCTTAAACAGATTGCAGCAAAAATTCTACGTGGCTGGGAATAGAGCAGGAAGGATGTTAGCGCGTAAGCTAAGAGGCCGTCAAGCTAGGAATAGAATAAAATATTTATCGTTGGGAGGGGATCAGAAAGCTTCTAACCCCAAAGATATAGCTAATATATTTGCAAAGTTCTATGCCACCCTATACAATCTGAAGGATGATCCCTCTACGATCCAGCCTAATAGTAAAACCATAGATTCCTTCCTACAAGGCCTAAATCTTCCCACCCTAGATTCTGAAACAGCCATGACCTTAGATGCCCCGTGGACACAGCTTGAAATTGAAGAGGCTATCAAAAAGTTACCAAAAGATAAAGCCCCAGGCCCAGACGGCTATACTAATAATTTCTATAGTGCCTTCAAGTCTGACTTAGCCCCCATTCTAATGCAAGTGTATAATACTGGTACTGAACAGGGGCATTTCCCTAAAGAGATGCTCGAATCTCAGCTGATAACAATCCCGAAGCCAGGGAAGGACCCTGCATATTGCTCTAACTACAGACCTATTGCCTTGTTAAATACTGACATTAAAATCTACGCCAAGCTCATTGCTAACAGTCCTCATCCCGCAGCTCATACACCCCGATCAGGTGGGATTTGTCGGCGGGCGTCAGGCCTCTGACAATACAAGGCGAGTCCTTAACATTATTGAAAGTGTCGAGGGGTCCCACCTTGAACTGGTAATCCTCTCCCTCGACGCAGAAAAGGCCTTTGACAGGTTGCACTGGGGGTTTATGAAACAGGTCCTTCTTTGCTTTGGTTTGAAAGATAGGTTTTTGAATGGGATTATGGCCCTCTATAGCGACCCCACAGCTAGAGTATTCAGCAACGGCTTTCTGTCCGATCATTTTAAGATTTCTAATGGCACCAGACAAGGGTGCCCCCTTTCTCCCCTAATTTTCATTCTAGCAATAGAACCTCTTGCTCAAGCTATTAGACAGGCTGAGTCTTTTCCTGGGGTTACAATCAATCAGACGGTTCACAAGCTATGTCTCTTTGCAGATGACATCTTGCTATTTGTAACTGACCCGGAGTCCTCGCTGCCGCCCCTCCATGCTATACTTGATAAATTCAGTGGAGCGTCCTACTATAAGCTGAATACCACTAAATCCGACGCATTACCTATTAATTTACCGCCAGCTAAAGTGTCGAGCCTTGAAGCCCGTTTTCCTTACTCTTGGAAGTCTGAAGCGCTCCAGTATTTAGGTATTCCGGTTACTCCCTCGATAAACAACATTATAGACCTTAACTTCGCGGCTTTGATTCCCCTAATTCTCACCTTGACCAAGTCATGGACGTGCAGCGAGGTCTCCTGGTTAGGGAGGCTGGCAGCTTTTAAGATGATGATCTTGCCAAAACTAATGTATCTGTTCCGTACGTTGCCCTTGTATTTCCCAAAACCCATAATGGACAAACTACACTCTATCATGTGCTCATACATTTGGAAGAATAAACCCCCCCGAATGGCAAGTGCTCGTATGTCCTTAACCAGACAAATGGGTGGCCTAGCTCTTCCAGACCTGGCTAGATATCATATGGCTTGCCTCCTTGCACAACTTAGAGACTGGTCTCTTCCCCCCAATACAAAACCTTGGGTAGATTTGGAACGGGCTCGCAATCCTCTTTTCCCTTTGCAAGATCTACTCTGGTTGCCCAGACGGTGGCGCCCTCCTTGTGGGCCCATGTCCCGGCTAGTCAGGGACGCGTTGAGAGCCTGGGATAAGTTGGCTGAGACCCCCCCTACCATATCCCTCCCCGCTAATAACCTATCACTGTGGACTTTGGCGAAATTGATCCCAGACTTGAATTTGTCCTTGTGGATAACGAATGGCATAGTAGACCTAAGGTCTTTATTTGATGACCAGGGGTTGATGTCTTTCGCACAAATTCAGCACCAATTCCATATACCTACGAGAGATTTTTACAAATATTTACAAATCAGGCATTGGATAGCTTCTCTCTCGAGGTATAACATGACCCTGCAGGCCCCGCCAGCCCCACTTGTCTCGAAACTTACGAAGGGAGATAATAGAGCGGGGATCACCTTCTGGTACAGATTCACTTCCCCAAAGCCAAGAGCCAAAATTTCTAGCCAACTCCAGTGGGAATCAGATCTCCAGACATCCTTCACAGAAGACCAGTGGCAGGCAGTTTATATTAATGCTTTTCGTATGTCCAAATGTTTAAACCACACTGAAATGTTTATCAAACTAGTTAATAGACTATACCTGACCCCCTCCAGAATCCATAAAATGTGGCCCTCCAAGTCTAAATTGTGCTGGAGACAATGCTCGATAGTTGGGGATTTGCTTCATATTTTTTGGGCATGCCCGGTTTTACGTTCCTTTTGGGCTCAGGTATTTGATTTAGCTAAGAGGGTGACCGGATTAGATCTTTCTCAGGCCCCTGAAATTGCCCTTCTTCAAATATACCCACCTCATGTCCCAAGACAGGCCTGTTATGTGTTTAACCATATACTTATTGCTGCCAGAGCTGCCATAGCCCAGGCATGGAGGGCGCCACTACCCCCCACCCTGTCAAAAGTAATAACCAAAGTTCATTATGCATTCGAGATGGAAACACTTGATGTCCCCTACTCTATGAGACCATCCTCCCCACTGTGGAAATGGTTTGAATGGCATGTCTATGTGACTGATGGAGGTGGTGCTCCGCTTAATAACCCTTCTTCCCCTCCCCCTGCTAATGGAGGTCCTACGCCAATAGGTGTGCCTGGATGGAGTGTTTAAATTGGGCCTTCAAAGACTTAGACCAAGTCTGGTGGGTTAGGTGAAGTAACCACAGCAGAATGTAAAATGTATACTTTACAATGTTTGTAACCTGCATACGCTGTATTGGTGTGTACATATCCCCCCCCCTTTCTCCCCTTCTTTCTTTTTGTATCCCCCGTTAACCTAACAAATCTCAATAAAAACGATTAATGTAAAAAAAAAAAATGTGGGGACAGATTTATATTAGGGGTAGGACATGTCCTAGCCCAACTTTAAATTTCAGTGTAAAAATAAAGCTATCGAACCGGTGATGATAAATAATGGCACTAGGCAGGGGTGTCCGCTATCTCCACTCATATTTGTGCTGTTCATGGAGGCGTTGTCAAGGGCAATCAGGGCCAATCCGAATATATCTGGTGTCCAGGTGGGTGAGAGAGAACATAAACTCGCTTTATTTGCGGACGACCTTTTGGCCGTTATTACCAACCCGGTTGTTTCCCTACCCAACTTGGTTAAAGAATTCCGAAGGTTTGGTTTACTATCTAACTTCAAAATCAACTATGGCAAGTCAGTGGCTTTGAACATTAATACCCCTGCCCCGTGGTGGAGGGTTTAAAATGCGCCTTCCCCTTTATTTGGCATCCCACCCAATTTAAATATTTAGACGTGGTAATTTCTAGCGATCTCTCGCGCCTATACGACCTCAACTTTAAACCACTTCTTGGGAATCTCCGGGCTGACTTGAGAGAGTGGCAGAGCAAGAATTTCTCATGGATAGGTAGGGTTAACATTATAAAAATGAATGTCCTGTCTCGACCTCTCTACTTCATACAGACGTTACCTATTTTAATTCCCGACTTCTGGTTTCAGGGCATCCAGCGTCTGATGCGGGACTTTGTGTGGAGTGGGAGGCGCCCAAGATTCAAGCGCGAAACTTTATTTTAAACGAAGACACTTGGGGGGCCTCCAGCTTCCCCACATACCCTCGTACTATGATGCTGCAATCTTAACCGGAATAATGGAGATGTCAGTTCAGGAGTGAAGGAAACAATGGGTAGAGATTGAATCATCATGTCTCGATTCTTCTAGTACTACATTAATTTGGCTAGCCAAATTACCCAAGATCTCACACCCTACCCTAGGACCCACTCTCGTTAAATGGTCTAAGTTAAGAACTCTTACTCACATTTCATCTTTAATATCCCCACTAACGCCATTGTTCAATAACCTTAAGTTCCCCCCCTCGGAACTACTCCGTTAGCGTTTAACCTGTGGTTGTGGGCAGGAATCCAACGTGTCGGCCAGTTGGTGGGAGCTACTGGGGTCCTCTCATTTGCAGAGATTCAATCTAAGTGGAAACTACCGAATATAGAGATCTGGCGATATCTTCAGCTTAAACATTTTCTCTCTTTTAGTCTCCCAAAACAGGATATTAATAGGAATTTGACAGTTTTTGAGTCCCTTTGTAGCAGACCTCATCACATCCCACACTCTTTATCGATTATCTACAAACTCTTAATCGAGTTTCTCTTTAGATCTCCCCCGAAATTTCTCTTGGAATGGGAAAGGATCTGGGAATAGAATTACGAGAGACTGATTGGTCGAAAATCTTCCAAGCAATCCACGCTTGCTCACCTAATGTCTCAATATTAGAGACCCACTTTAAGGTTCTTACCAGGTGGTATAGATGCCCGGAACATCTTGCAAAAATACTGTCTAGTGCCTGCTGGAGGTGTGGTTTAGGATCAGGATCTTTATTACATATCTGGTGGGACTGTCCCATATTACAACCCTTTTGGTCGCAGGTTATAGGCATCACACGGAAGTTGCTTGGCCAAGCTATTCCCGACACCCCGGTGTATTGGCTCCGCAATAAAGTAGATATGCCTATTTCCTGCTTTAAAAAATCTCTGTTAAAATTTGTGATATCAGCCGCCAAGGCAGTCATACCTGTGAGATGGAAAACAACCACTCCACCAAATATTCGGGACTGGATTAGGAGATTAGAATATTACAGGTCCATGGATGAACTATATTTGTCAGATAGGGACTCTTTTGTAACATATTATACTATATGGGGACCTTGGTTAAATTTTATGGATTCGCCAGAGTTTGCGGCCTTGGGTACACCCGTCTGAACCATGTATCTTTAGGTACAGGGGTAAATCAGCCGCTTGTGATTGTTGGAGTAGGCTATGTTTTATACCTCCTCTGTGTATGCTGTAGACCTTTTACTATGAGGACTTGCATCATGCCATCCCCCATGCTTTCCTTATGTTTCTTTGTTTACCCCCCCCCCCCCCCCCGTCCCTGTCTATCTTCGTGTCCTATGTGTCAGTTCAGCTATACCCACCTTTCGTGGATGGGAATGTATACTCTCTTTGATACATTTAGTCTTCTTTGGCTTAGTGTTATGTTGTTATGATGTTATAATTTCTCTATCACTCGCCATCCAAAACGAATACTGTTGAAAATACATATGTGTAACCTGTGTTTGTTGCTAAGAACCTCAATAAAAACTTATTTAAAAAAAATAAAAATAAAGCTATCAGCTATTTGTGTGCTACATGAAAAAGCATCCAGTATTTAACTTATGTGCAAAATAATATATTAATTTGGACCCCTTGCATTGTAACATGGTTTGTCCAGGAGAAAATGTACTCCTTTTTTGCCTTACTTTCCTTAATGAAGCAGGCCCTTTGGGTGCAAATCTAGTTATTTACATATAGATTAGTTTCACAAGTAAAACATGAGACGCAAATTAATATTCAAAGTAGGTAGTGACTGAAAGGAATTTTATTCAATATAGGAATCTTAGTTTTTCTATCTTAATTATTAAGGATGAATATAGAGTCATAGTAAAATACAATGGACTGACGATTAAAGATACAATTATATCAATTTATTGAAAAATTACACTTGAAAAGTGTATTTTGCCTATATTACAGTGTCTATGTATATTGATCAGTGTATTTCAGGTGTGTAATATAATTGTTATAATGATCAGTTGATGTGGTATTAGTGTGATCCATATGATATTAGTGTGACCTGTGTATACAGATCGGTGTACCAAGTGTATTGGGTTAAGATTTCAGCAGATATAGAAGTCTTGCAGGAACAGAGCAGGATCTATAAGAGTAGTAGTGTCTGGGGTCTTGAGGACTGGTTTGCCCACCCCTGGTCTAGGACTAGGGCTTCCAAACATATTAAAATATTATCAAGTTACACATATGTCTCAATGTATCCTTTGGCACTCACCTTCTCATTACAGAGTATGGACCCACATTGAATCAGATATACTTCAATTATACTCCCCATACTCCTTGCTTTGGATCTCACCCCAACATAGGACAAGACGCTTAGCCCAACTACCCTCAGCCCGTTTTTCTGTTTCAATCTGGGATCAAGTGACTAGAGCCTATAAGATGTTATCTAAATATCCGCTTCTTGTCCCGCTCTGGAACAGTAAAAAATTTGAACCAGGCCTAGATCACAGAATGTTCCATCATTGGACCTCACACAATCTGCTCTTTGCCTGGGATCTAGCCCCAATGAGGGTGTTCACTACGTTTTCAGAATTGCAGAAAAGACTAGGATTGCCGCGAATATTTTTTTATCAATACCTGCAGCTTAGGCATTTTTATGGTTCCCTAAGAACTCCTCCCCCTTCAGATCATTGCTCGGCCTTAGAATCTCTATGTCCTTCATCTACCATAACTAGAGGTTTAATATCCACTGTTTACCAGCTGATTAATGGTTTTGGTCAGCCGGATAAAGAGCCGCACGAGTTGGCTTGGGAGCGGGACACTGGGGAGACCCTGACACCAAAAGAATGGTCAAAGATTAGAACTAATGTAGCTAACACATCAATTTCGGTGAGAATAAAGGAAAGTTCATGTAAAATTTATTACAGATGGTATTTAGTCCCCTCCCGTCTACATGCTATCTTTCCTGCTTCCAGTGATCGATGTTGGAGGAGTTGCGGACTGCGGGGTGCCCTGTTGCACGTTTGGTGGAGTTTCCCTAGACTGCAGTCTTACTGGCAGCAAATTCATAAGCTAATTAAATCTGTGACACAGGTTAGGATGCCCGATTCCCCTCTTTACTCCCTTCTTCCCAGACGGCTCCCTGACGTCACCCGACCCACACAAAAACTCATTGGACATATACTGAATGCAGCTAAATGTTTGATTGCAGCTCACTGGAAAAATACTGCCCCCCCCCCCCCCCCTCGCTCTCAACTACCATTAGCAAAATTTGGTCAATTTACAGAATGGAAAGCATTACAGCTGTTCTCAAAGATAAACCAGAAAATTTCCAAAATACATGGTCTCCATGGACGAACCATTTCAATGCTGAACCCCCATTAACAACCGTCTGACACTCACCCGCTCCCATAAACTATAATTATTGGAGACTTGGAACGTCTTACACTTTTAAATGGTAGTCATAGACAGTTTGATTATACCTCCTTACTGCCAAGTATGCCACTATTTTTCCTCTTCGCCATCTGATACAGGGAATAATGGGTGATAAACTCTTCTTCCCCCCCCTCTTTTTCTTCCCCACATCCCCCTTCCCCCATTGTTTGTCTTTCCCCTACCCCCCAAAACAACAAAAATAAGAAAAACATATTCGTTTTTTTACAGTAACATGCTAATTTACTATGTACTGTTGTGAGTTTTCTTTAATATGCATTTCTGTTACTCAAAGTGAAATGTTTCACATATATGTTATATGATGTCTCACTTTCACACACTTATGTTGTTTTGAAAAACTTTAATAAAAATTTACCTTTCAAAAAAAAAAAAAAAGAGTAGTAGTGTCTATTGTTCAGTAGTGCCTCTGAAAGTAGCTGTTACACAGCATTATAATGTAGTGATGTTACACACATACAGAGAGAGATACAATAACGTATGCTCTTTGTATAGTGCCAAGAACAGGCCTTTTATTGTGCTAACAAGAAAGCCTTCATCATAGCCATATTACACATTACTGGTTGGCATTAATGTGTAGCTCTGGCCAAAGGATACAATGGGCTGTTTAATTTGATTTTAATAAAATATACAGAAATCTGTGATTCCCAAATAACTGCATAGCCCTACTGGGACTGGATCACATATAAATAACTTATGGTCTGAATTTATTTAAAGTAAATAGCGCGGGGCGCTTATTTACATAAATTGCCAATGCACTTATTTTAAATATTGTGTATATTTTGAGATAGGAAATTGTTATTTCTGAGACCAGGGTAGAAAATGTGTTTTTTTCTGTTTAGCCTCTCTAGAGGAAATCCATTATGTCTGATGTATATATCTGATACAATGAGCTTTGTTTACAAACCCTTTGGTGTATTGTGATGTGGGGAAGTGGCTTGTTTTAGTTTTGGTTTTTGTTGTTCTGTGGGAATGTGTATTCGCGACTGTCTGAAGTATGACAGATAGACCTTTTGACTTGCTAGTATGTATCCTGCCTCTGAAATAAGATGCAGGAAATCGCAGCAAGGTTTTTAAGAATTTTCTAGCTAAGTATAAATATTAGTGGCTTTGCAATATATGTAAATCCATGTTTGTGTAAATAGGTTATATCCTGATGCTAAAAATAGCCTGTGTCTAAATTGTATAAAAGGCACTAGCTTGTATTGGAAACTTGTTCTTCTGATTTCAGCATCTGACCTGATCACTGGTACCTCTAACCAGTGATGGCAAATAACCATCTTTCTTCAAAGACCTGCTTGAAAACATCTTCAATATTGCTGTATTCCTGTGACCTGCAGAATAGACCCTAACTCTAATCCATTCTCCGGCTGTCTCTGAGGTTTTGACCCAAGCTTTTCCAGTACCAACGCTCTGCCTGCTACCCATACAGCCCTGGTCAGTGTGATAGGCCAGGGGGGGATCCATCCACAGCAACCCTGATCCATAGTAAGAGGTCAGGAGTACCAGCCCAGGTACACCAGCAACGAGATACGCTAGCAGCGTCAGTGACCCAGAAGAAACCCGGCTCCACCCCCCTACCTTGGGCCAGACCTACCAGTCAAATAACATGCCATATCCTGTGTCACATCATCACAGAATCCTGTGAGCTTCCTACATCAGAAATAGCTGTACTTTAATAAATGTTCTGAATTTACATAAATTTACAAAAGAAATAAATGTATGCAATAAGTGATTTTATCACATTTGGGTGTGGAGGAAGGACGATCCAGCCACATCTGTGTATAATGACCAATACTTGTATAGTTTTCAGTGTGTATCATGTGTGTTTATTGGTGTGACCTGTGTATAGTGATCATTGTGTATCAGGTGTGTGACATCATTGTGACCAGTATATAGTTTTCAGTGTGATCTGTAGATAGTCATCAGTATTCTGATTCTCCCTGAGCATACATTTGTTTTGTCTGCCATTTCCTTATACTGTTGTGTTGTGTTTTACTGTGCAATGTGATTCTTGTACCTTAGTGTTTATTTTATCTAGATTTATGTATTGTTACTAAACATTGTAATGTGATTTTAGCATGGCTGTAGTTGTAACATTATGTATCCCTATGTGTATGTGTGCCAGCCAGCTGGGCTTTTGTCTCAGGAACTGGTTCCTGCTGATTCTGCTGCAGGGGGTATCCAGCCTAAACACTAACCCCATGTAGCTGGGTGAAGGAAGACCACTGTTAACTTAGGAATATAATGAGACAGGGAGTAGCAAGATGGCTGCTGGGTGTCTGAAGATGACTGTCAGCACAAGGCTTTCATTGTCCTGGACCAAGATGTGAAAGGGGGATGTCTGGACAGTCCACTGGAGAGCATCTATAGAGGCCAGCAGGAGAGGAAGTGAGTGAGTCCAGTGTAAGCTAGGCTGGGGATAGGAGACATCTCCACCAAGATATATTTAAGAAGAGAGGGTCCAGAGCTCAAGAACAAATCCTGCAACTTGCGCACAGTGAGGACCTACTGAAAACCAAGTGTACAATGTACAGGTCTTAAATGTTGGTGTTTATAAAATGGTGTACTTGTCTAGGTGTGATCCTTTACATATAGAGAGAACACGTTGAATAAGTGACCAGGTAATGTGGAAACCTTGCTTGGAGGAGCCCTGGTCCTAGACTGGGGTCCTCCCGGCTCGAGCCCACAGGGCCAAAGTTTCCGGAAAGTGGCATGGCCGCTCATTGTTGTGTTGGGCTCCAGGCATGCCTTGTTGGGGCTATGCCTAGAGCTCTGTTGGGGAGGTACAGTATGACATGGTTACTGCTGGACCGGGTGCTTTGTGCACCTGCTGCTGGTGTGTGCAGTATTTCCAGGGTTATTTCACTGAAGAGATAGGCATGCCCCCATCATGGTGTGACCACAAGGTGGAGCGGCCATGCCTCTTTGTAGCAGTGCACCACTTTGTCCCAACAAGACAAAACTAAATGTTTGGCAGTATGCCTGTGTATAGTGATCATCGTATATTGGGTGTATGATATCAATGTGACCTATGTATTGTGATCAATGTGACCTAGTATCAGAGCTGTCCGAGAGCAACTTTGGAGCCCAGCATTGCTGCGTTTTGGACCATTCTCAGACTCCATGAGCACATTTGTTTTGTTTTACTTTTTTTTTTTTTTTTGCTGATTTATTGAAAACTTCAGGCACAATAAAAGTGAGGTCACATCAAAGTAGAACAACAACAATAGAGTTTACAAACACAATAAAAAACAATACATGTAGTTGCAAGTAAAGAAAAAAAGCTAAAACAACTCTAACAACAATGAAAAAACAAAGCTAAATAAGAAACAAGAACACAGATGTGTTTGAAGTAATTTTTATTTTTATCAGAGTAAAATGAAGGGGGGGGCAGGTAAGAGAGAGTGAAGGGGAGAAGGGTGGGGGTCCCTCAGGCAGGGGAGGGAGGATAACATAAGAGAGAAGACAAGGGACAGAGCCACCAAAGAGGACAGCATTAGGAATAGAGGGACAACATATTATTAAGATTAATCCAAGGGGTCCACGTTTTAAGAAAGGAGATAAACAATTTTGTCAGGATGCTAGTCATACACTCCATCTTGAAAGGAAGCCACATCTTCACCTTAGGGGCTTGCATAGTAGGGGAGCAATGATCTTTTCAGGAAATAGCTATTAAACAAATGGCTGCACTGAATATGTGTCTGCTGAGTTTCTTACACTGTTTTTACAGGTGGTCCTGAAAGGGCAGGGGTATAAGGGCATGTTGCTGGAGGATAGAGAGAACAGTAGCTGTGAGAGTGTTGACGAAGACATGAACTTCCGACCAGAACCTCTGCAAGACCGGGCAAGAGCACCAAATATGGTAAAGCGAACCAGGATCCTGGCACCCTCTCCAACAAATAGGAGAGTCGGGAAATATTTTATGGAGTCTGGTCGGAACCAGGTACCAACAATTAAGGAGTTTATAGGTGTTTTCCTTATCCCTAACATTAAGAGAAGATTTGGAGATCCCTTCCCAGATGTCCGACAAGTTCTCCTCGTCCAGTACCTCACCAAGGTCCCCAATCCAATTCATAACATGGGAGGATATGTAATGGGTGAGATAAGTAAGCGTAAAATGGTAAAGAGAGGAGATCAAGTCCTTGGACAAGGAAGCACAAATGGAGACATCGGTCTGACAGAGATCCTGGGGAAGGAAATACAAAAGAAATTACGAAATTTCAGATACTGCTGCAAAGCTGTACAATGAAGTGCGTAGGTGTCACGAAGAGTAGCAAAAGTGGGAAAGACGCCTTGCACTGCGAGTTCAATGATAAAATGAAGTCCAGATACAAACCAAGCAGAAAAATGATGAGGGTGAAGACCTGTAGAGAAATCGGGGTTATAACAGATGGGGGCAAGAGGAGACAGTGAAGGGGCCAATTTATAAATACAATTACAGCGACACCAAGTTATAATGGAGAAGTTAATGACCGGATAGGAGTGGCCTCAGGAGACCATGGGGAACGTGGGGTCCAAAGGTGCGTAGAAGTGGAGAGAGAAGAAAGAGAGTCAGATTCCATATCAACCCAAATTCGAGAGTCAGAAGAAGAATGCCACTGAATACATTGTGTTAAGAGAGCCGAATAGAAGTATTTCTTAAGATTCGGGACCCCTAAACCACTGGCCAGGCCTCCATGTGCAGTTTTAATGATGGCAGCCTAGGGGTGTGTGAGCTTGTGTAGCCCACCCTTTCTCACCAGCCTTCATCAGAGTGTATCAGGTGTGTTATACCAGTGTAACCTGTTTATAGTAATCTCTTTGAATCAGGTGTGTGATATCTGTGTAACCTGTGTGTAGTGAGCAGTCTGAACTGTCAAATGTGATCTGTGTGTAACAGGTGTGTTATACCAGTGTAAAGTGATACCAGGTGTGTGATATCGGTGTGACCAGGAAGGTATCAGATGCCAGGTTGCTATTGCCTCAATTGTATAAAACATTGGGAATTGATCCCATTTGGAATTAATCAGCATGGGGAATCAGAGCACCCTAATCACTTACATTTTGTATAATTGTAAGGCCAAAAAAATATCTCAATTTCTGGAATGAAATTGAAACAGAGACCTTAAATTTCCAGAAGTCCCCAACTCAAAGATTTGTGACAGATCTCAATTGGAGCACAATGCACTAACTGTGTGTTGAGGACGGCCAAGACACCTGGCCACAAGAGGACCATTGGAGGCCGTACGATATTGTGTGAGGTCACTTAGCAGTCTTATGAAGCTGGATCAGAGGAACTTCTGAGAAACACTGACCAGGGCTCTACGGCTCATGAGCAGAGGTTACACAGGCCTCGTGTAGAATTTGACGCATCTTGCCACCAAAAAGCAGATGTAAAATGTGTCTTAAAATCGCTGTGACTACATACTACGTAAAAAACACAGATGCTGGAGAAAGATGCACGTAAAGAGCATAAATTAAGCTTATCATGCAGTAGAGAGGGCTGCATCGAGTTGATGGTGATGACTAGTATTTTAATATGGTATTTTAATTTTTAAAAAAACAAAAAAGCAAACAGAGGGACTTCGCTAGGATTGGTCAGCGTGGGAAGAGCCGATCTGATTGGTTAGATGCTATGTACTTCATTCATACAGTTTATGAATGAAGTACATTGTACATATATCCCAGCACTATGTTGTTTTTCTATCACTAATATATTCATGAGACTTTAGGATCTGCAGCTTCTGTTGTATTTTTAGATGTAAGTTTTACAATTAGGGGATTGAGATCATCATGGAGGAGGGGCTATAGCAGCAGCACTGTTAGTTCACAACGGGAAACCATTACATATGTTATAGGGGTTACATTTGTAAAATAGACCAATATTGTATACAGTATTTTGCACAATAAATCCTTAGAAAATTCCAACTACGTGTGGTTTCATTTACCTTTTTATTAATGTCTCTCTCAATACACAGGATTACACAGTAGTGATCAAGAGATCTGGTGAGTGTGTGACACCCAGGAGCCTCCCCTGTGTGTCAGAAGGATTGAGCAGGACCCAGATCCCCATCACGGTGCCTGAACCTCACTCACTGATACATGGGAGAAACAATGACCAGAAGATCCTGGAACTGACCAACAAGATCATTCAGCTGGTGACTGGAGAGGTGACTGCTGGGAATGAGGCATTATACAGTAACACCAGGGGATGTGTCTGGATGACTGTGTCATTGTGTTGTCAGATTCCTATAAGGTCTCAGGATGTCACTGTGTATTTCTCTGTGCAGGAGTGGAAGTATTTAGGAGGGCACAAGGGTCTGTACGAGGACGTTAGGATGGAGAATTACCGGATCCTCACATCATTGGATAAGAGGAGAATTTCAGTTATTGTATAAGAGAGAATAGTTTTGAGGACCACATAGATACTCATCTGAGAATCACATATGTACAATGTATTTAGTCACTATCTGTTTCCTATAGATGGATCCAGTAACAGAAATACCCCAGAGAGATGTCCGTGTCCTCTTTATTCACAAAATTGTAAACAGGAAAATCACAGTATTCTGCAGGAGTATCAGGTAGACGACATTTTAGGGTCTCACCAAATACCTGTGAATTTTCCAATGTATGATCTGTGAGAAAAAAAAACTATGTTGGGTCTTATACACTGATATTCTTCTGTTTCATCACAAATGATTAAATCAGATATTATTAAATATATTTGTCTTGTTTTGTTGGTTATTTAGGGTGACGTCCTGACTGATATTAAAGTAGAAACGATAGAAGGAGAGGAAGAGACGTATGTGAGGGGTGATCCGCAGTGTAAGGAGGAGGAAATCCCTACAGATATCAGCACAGCTGAGTAAGAAACACTTATTACAGAAAATAATCACATATTCTGCTTATGTAAACAATGTAATCAGTCCATGTATGTTTCCTACAGATGGATCCAGTAACAGAAATACCCCACAGAGATATCTCCGTCCTCTTTATTCACAGGATTGTACACAGGAAAATCCCATTATCCCACAGAAGTATCAGGTATATGACATTTTAGGGTCTTGCCAAATACCTAAATGCCAAAGTGACTTTATTTTATTATCTGTAAAAGAGCTGTGTGGATCTTATACACTGATATTCTTCTGTTTTATCTCAAATCATTAAATTAGATATTATTATATATGATATATTTTATTACCATAATCCTCTTAATGTAACTCTCACAAGTTTGGCTCTCTCTACCTCCTATCCTTTTGTATTGCTTCCTTTGTTCTAGTTGTCTTCTTATGTAGTTGCTTTCTCTATTGTCTCTTGTATTGATTTTTACTGATTATATTGTTTCTTTTGTCCCTTACTTATCTGTATTTTTCAGGGTTTTTTTTGTTGATTGTGCGGCGCTGCGGATTCTATGGCGCCAAATAAATACATTAAGATGATGGTTTTATCGTTATTGTCTTGTTGATTATTTAGGGTGACGTCTTGACTGATATTAAAGTAGAAACGATAGAAGGAGAGGAAGAGACGTATGTGAGGGGTGATCCGCAGTGTAAGGAGGAGGAAATCCCTACAGATATCAGCACTGGTGAGTAATAAACACTTGTTACAGAAAAGAGTCACATATTCTGCTTATTGAGTCACTAAAATAATTTTTTATTCTACACTCTCCTCTGTCAGTACAAACTAATGAGGAAAATGTATCTGTCCAGTAGGAGACTCCGGAGCCATCAGCCCCTATTAGACTCCTACTCACATCATATCATTGTGTGCTACCAGCCCAGACATCTGACCAGTCTCCTCCTCACATCATATCATTGTGTGCTACCAGCCCAGACATCTGACCAGTCTCCTCCTCACATCGTATCATTGTGTGCTACCAGCCCAGACATCTGACCAGTCTCCTCCTCACATCATATCATTGTGTGCTACCAGCCCAGACATTTTACCAGTCTCCTCCTCACATCATATCATTGTGTGCTACCAGCCCAGACATCTGACCAGTCTCCTCCTCACATCATATCATTGTGTGCTACCAGCCCAGACATCTGACCAGTCTCCTCCTCACATCATATCATTGTGTGCTACCAGCCCAGACATCTGACCAGTCTCCTCCTCACATCATATTGTGTGCTACCAGCCCAGACATCTGACCAGTCTCCTCCTCACATCAAATCATTGTGTGCTACCAGCCCAGAGATCTGACCAGTCTCCTCCTCACATCATATCATTGTGTGCTACCAGCCCAGACATCTGACCAGTCTCCTCCTCACATCATATCATTGTGTGCTACCAGCCCAGACATCTGACCAGTCCCCTCCTCACATCAGTATCCATCACCGTCTCTCTGTATTACCACATGTAATGTTGCCATGAATATTTGATCCTCAGCTCTATATTATCAGTGTAATACTAATGTAGAATATAAGATTATTCTCCTCCCTCTAAGATCACATACACCCCATCACAAAGTACACTTTACACAAACTTCACCTGCCTGCACACAGCTGTCATTGCATAATAGCTCCCCTCCAGTCTATGTGTTTGTATGCTTTATACAATTGCTCTTTATTCTGCTGATCTGACCCTGTACAGTGCAGTGCCCTTGTATTGTTGCCCATCTGTGCCCTACTCCATTCTCCTAATCTGTCCTGATACTCTCCTTTGCTCTGTGCAAGATTGTGAGACCTAAGAGTAGTGTAAACCCATATCCCGGACTCACTGCTAATTTCACCCATGTCTACTCTACTTGTGAGGCTCAAGTGTTTGTGTGTGAGGGCAGTGTCTGGTTGGGCAATGTCACTGGCTAATGAGTCTTCCTGGCTAATAAGTTTTCCTGTTCTAGGATGCTGGCTGGGCAATGTGTATGATTAGGAAATGTTACTTGTCAGTGTCCGCATGTTGGCTGGAATTGTCCAAGCTAGATGCATTTTACATGTCACTATGGCTGGGCTTATGCAATGTGCTTGGTAATACAGTTGTATAATTATAATGAAGTGTTTGTAGTTTGCAAATTGCAATTAAACAGCTGAACATTTCAACTTACTCATAGTAACATACACGATATGGGCAAAAGTATTCGGACGCTTAACCATTACACCAACAGGGACTGTAATGACATTGTATTCAAATGCATGTACTTTAATATGGAATTGGTCCCCCTTTTGCAGCGATAACCGCTTCCACTCTTCTTGGAAGGGTTTTCACAAGATGTTGGAATGTTTCTGTGGGAATTTGTGCCCATTCATTCTGTAGAGCATTTATGAGGTCAGGCACTGTTGTTGGATGAGAAGGCCTGGCTCGCAATCTCCGTTCCAGTTCATCCCAAAGGTGTTCGATGGGGTTGAGGTCAGGGCTCTGTGCGGGCCAGTCAAGTTCTTCCACACCAAATTCATCAAAACATGTATTTGTAGACCTTGCTTTGTGCACTGGGGCAGTTATGTTGGATTAGAAAAGGGCCTTCCTCTAACTGTTGCCACAAAGTTGGAAGCATAGTGTTGTCTAAAATGACTTGTTATGCTGAAGCATTAAGATTGCCCTTCACTGGAGAAAAGGGGCCTAGCCCAAACCCTGAAAAATGGCCCCATGCCATTATCTCTCCTCACAGTTGGCATAATGCAGTCAGGCAGGTAACGTTCTTCCACACCCGCCAAACCCAGACTCGCCCATGTGACTGCCATACAGAGAAGCGGGATTCGTCATTCCACAGAACACGTTTCCACTGCTCTACAATCCAGTGTCAGTGTGCTTTACACCCCTCCATCCAACGCTTGGCATTGGTCTTGGTGATGTGAGCCTTGCATGCAGCTGCTCAATCATGGAAACCCATTTCAATAAGCTCCTGCTGCACAGTTTTTGTGCTCAGATCAGTGGTTCCCAAACTGTGTGCCTAGGCAATCTCACAGGGGTGCCCCGACCAGGGCCAGTGGTAAGCAAGGCGAGGGACTACTTGGTAATTATTTTGGCTTAGGGGGGCTTTGAAAAAACTATGGAGATCCTAAGTGTGCCTTGAACTGAAAAGGCTTGGGATCCATTGGCTTAGATGTCAGTGGAAGTTCGGAACTCTTCAGCTACGGAATCAGCAGAGTGTGGGTGAGTTTTAAGCAGCATGCGCCTTAGTAGTCGTTGACCCTGCTGTGTGATTTTGCTTGGTCTTCCCCTTCGTGGAGTTCCTGTTATTCCTAAATGCTTCCACTTTCTAATAATATCACTTACAGCTGATCAGCAGGGATGACCTTTCACAAACCGTCTTACTGCAAAGGTTGATGTCACTGATCGCTTCAAAACTGCCCAATTTGTATCACACATGTTTGCAAATGGAGACTGCATGGCTAGGTGCCTGGATTTCTACACCTCTGGCAACGGGTCTGATTGAAACACCTCAATTCAATAATTAACAGGTGTTATTTATAGAGATGAGCGCACTCGGATTTCTGAAATCCGAGCCCACCCGAACGTTGCCGATCCGAGTCGGATCCGAGACAGATCCGGGTATTGGCGCCAAATTCAAATCTGAAACTGAGGCTCTGACTCATAATTCCGTTGTCGGATCTCGCGATACTCGGATCCTATAAATTCCCCGCTAGTCGCCGCCATCTTCACTCGGGCATTGATCAGGGTAGAGGGAGGGTGTCTTAGGTGGTCCTCTGTCCTGGTAGATCTCGTGCTGTGCTGTTTAGTTCTGTGCTGTGCTGTTTAGTTCTGTGCTGTGTTCTGCAGTATCAGTCCAGTGGTGCTGTGTGCTGTGCTCTGTCCTTCTGAGGTCAGTGGTGCTGCTGGGTCCTGTGCTGTGTCCTGTTCAGTCCAGTGGTGCTGTGTCCTGTGCTCTGTGCTTCTAAGGGCATAGTTATTTCCCCAATATTCCCCTGTGTTTAAAAAAATAAAAAAAAGTTATTTAAAAAAATACCAAAAACTAATTTAATTTTTTTTAATTACCACAAAATTTGCACAACCAATCCTGCAGTATAAGCCCATTGGTACTGCAATATTACCAAGTTCACACATTCAGCAGTAAAAGTCCAGTGGTACTGCAATATTACAAAGTTCACACATTCTGCAGTATCAGTCCAGTGGTGCTGTGTCTTGTGCTCTGTCCTGCTGAGTTCCGTAGTGCTGCTGGGTCCTGTGCCGTGTCCTGTTCAGTCCAGTGGTGCTGTGTGCTGTGCTCTGTGCTTCTAAGGGCATAGTTATTTCCCCATTATTCCCAAGTTTTTAAAAAATAAAAAAAAAGTAAAAAAAAATAAAAAATAAAAAATTAAAAAAAAATAATATAATTATAACCAAATTTGCAAAACCAATCCAGCAGTATAAGTCCATTGGTACTGCAATATTACAAAGTTCACACATTCTCCAGTATCAGTCCAGTGGTGCTGTGTCCTGTGCTCTGTCCTGCTGAGTTCCGTAGTGCTGCTGGGTCCTGTGCCGTGTCCTGTTCAGTCCAGTGGTGCTGTGTCCTGTGCTCTGTGCTTCTAAGGGCATAGTTATTTCCTCATTATTCCCAAGTTTTTAAAAAATAAAAAAAAAGTAAAAAAAAATAAAAAATTAAAAATTAAAAAAAATATATATAATTATAACCAAATTTGCAAAACCAATCCAGCAGTATAAGTCCATTGGTACTACAATATTACAAAGTTCACACATTCTGCAGTATCAGTCCAGTGGTGCTGTGTCCTGTGCTCTGTCCTGCTGAGTTCCGTAGTGCTGCTGGGTCCTGTGCCGTGTCCTGTTCAGTCCAGTGGTGCTGTGTCCTGTGCTCTGTGCTTCTAAGGGCATAGTTATTTCCCCATTATTCCCAAGTTTTTAAAAAATAAAAAAAAAGTAAAAAAAAATAAAAAATTAAAAATTAAAAAAAAAAATATATAATTATAACCAAATTTGCAAAACCAATCCAGCAGTATAAGTCCATTGGTACTGCAATATTACCAAGTTCACACATTCTGCAGTATCTTGTGCTACATATAATGGAGACCAAAAATTTGGAGGATAAAGTAGGGAAAGATCAAGACCCACTTCCTCCTAATGCTGAAGCTGCTGCCACTAGTCATGACATAGACGATGAAATGCCATCAACGTCGTCTTCCAAGCCCGATGCCCAATCTCGTAGTACCGGGCATGTAAAATCCAAAAAGCCCAAGTTAAGAAAAAGTAGCAAAAAGAGAAACTTAAAATCATCTGAGGAGAAACGTAAAGTTGCCAATATGCCATTTACGACACGGAGTGGCAAGGAACGGCTTAGGCCCTAGCCCGTGTTCATGACTAGTGGTTCAGCTTCACCTACGGATCTTAGCCCTCCTCCTTCTCCCCCCCCCTACAAAAAATTGAAGAGAGTTATGCTGTCAGCAACAAAACAGCAAACAACTCTGCCTTCTAAAGAGAAATTATCACAAATCCACAAGGCGAGTCCAAGGATGTTGGTGGTTGTCAAGCCTGACCTTCCCTTCACTGTACGGGAAGAGGTGGCTCGGGAGGAGGCTATTGATGATGTAGCTGGCGCTGTGGAGGAACTTGATGATGAGGATGGTGATGTGGTTATTGTAAATGAGGCACCAGGGGGGGAAACAGCTGATGTCCATGGGATGAAAAAGCCCATCGTCATGCCTGGTCAGAAGACCAAAAAATGCACCTCTTCGGTCTGGAGTTATTTTTATCCAAATCCAGACAACCAATGTATGGCCATATGTAGCTTATGTAAAGCTCAAATAAGCAGGGGTAAGGATCTTGCCCACCTAGGAACATCCTCCCTTATACGTCACCTGAATAACCTTCATAGTTCAGTGGTTAGTTCAGGAACTGGGGCTAGGACCCTCATCGGTACAGGGACACCTAAATCCCGTGGTCCAGTTGGATACACACCAGCAACACCCTCCTCGTCAACTTCCTCCACAATCTCCATCAGATTCAGTCCTGCAGCCCAAGTCAGCAGCCAGACTGAGTCCTCCTCAATACGGGATTCATCCGAGGAATCCTGCAGCGGTACGCCTACTACTGCCACTGCTGCTGTTGCTGCTGTTAGTCGGTCATCTTCCCAGAGGGGAAGTCGTAAGACCGCTAAGTCTTTCACAAAACAATTGACCGTCCAACAGTCGTTTGCCATGACCACAAAATACGATAGTAGTCACCCTATTGCAAAGCGTATAACTGCGGCTGTAACTGCAATGTTGGTGTTAGACGTGCGCCCGGTGTCCGCCATCAGTGGAGTGGGATTTAGAGGGTTGATGGAGGTATTGTGTCCCCGGTACCAAATCCCGTCGAGATTCCACTTCACTAGGCAGGCGATACCAAAAATGTACAGAGAAGTACGATCAAGTGTCCTCAGTGCTCTAAAAAATGCGGTTGTACCCACTGTCCACTTAACCACGGACATGTGGACAAGTGGTTCTGGGCAAACGAAGGACTATATGACTGTGACAGCCCACTGGGTAGATGCATCCCCTTCCGCAGCAACAGCAACAGCTGCATCAGTAGCAGCAACTACAAAATGGCTGCTCGTGCAAAGGCAGGCAACATTGTGTATTACAGGCTTTAATAAGAGGCACAACGCTGACAACATATTAGAGAAAATGAGGGAAATTATCTCCCAGTGGCTTACCCCACTTAGACTCTCATGGGGATTTGTGGTGTCAGACAATGCCAGTAACATTGTGCGGGCATTAAATATGGGCAATTTCCAGCACGTCCCATGTTTTGCCCACACCATTAATTTGGTGGTGCAGCATTACCTCAAGAGTGACAGGGGTGTGCAGGAGATGCTTGCGGTGGCGCGCAAAATTGCTGGACACTTTCGGCATTCAGCCAGTGCCTACCGCAGACTAGAGGCACATCAAAAAAGCATGAACCTGCCCTGCTATCACCTCAAACAAGAGGTTGTGACGCGCTGGAACTCCACCCTCTATATGCTGCAGAGGATGGAGGAGCAGCAAAAGGCCATTCAGGCCTACACAGCCACCTACGACATAGGCAAAGGAGTGGGGATGCGCCTCAGTCAAGCGCAGTGGAGACTGATTTCCGTGTTGTGCAAGGTTCTGCAGCCATTTGAACTTGCCACACGAGAAGTCAGTTCCGACACTGCCAGCTTGAGTCAGGTCATTCCCCTGATCAGGCTGTTGCAGAAGCAGCTGGAGAAAGTGAGGGAGGAGCTGGTAAGCCATTGCGATTACACCAAGCATGTAGCTCTTGTGGATGTAGCCCTTCGTACGCTTTGCCAGGATCCGAGGGTGGTCACTCTTTTAAAGTCAGAGGAATACATTCTGGCCACCGTGCTCGATCCTCGGTTTAAAGCGTATGTTGTGTCTCTGTTTCCGGCGGACACAAGTCTACAGCGGTGCAAAGACCTGCTGGTCAGGAGATTGTCCTCTGAAGAGGACCGTGACATGCCAACAGCTCCACCCTCATTTTCTTCCACATCTATGGCTGCGAGGAAAAAGCTCAGTTTTCCCAAAAGAGGCACTGGCAGGGATGCTGATAACATCTGGTCCGGACTGAAGGACCTGCCAACCATTGCAGACATGTCTACTCTCGCTGCATTGGATGCTGTCACAATAGAAAAAATTGTGGATGATTACTTTGCTGACACCATCCAAGTAGACGTGTCAGACAGTCCATATTGTTACTGGCAGGAAAAAAAGGCAGTTTGGAAGCCCCTGTACAAACTGGCTCTATTTTACCTGAGTTGTCCCCCCTCCAGTGTGTACTCGGAAAGAGTTTTTAGTGCAGCGGGGAACCTGGTCAGTGAGCGGCGAAGGAGGTTGCTTCCTCATAACGTTGAAAAAATTATGTTTATAAAAATGAATAATCAATTCCTCAATGAAGTACAGCACTGCCCTCCAGATACTACAGAGGGACCTGTGGTTGTGGAGTCCAGCGGGGACGAATTGATAATGTGTGATGAGGAGGAAGTACACACTGTAGGGGGAGAGGAATCAGAGGTTGAGGATGAGGACGACATCTTGCCTCAGTAGAGCCTGTTTAGTCTGTACAGGGAGAGATGAATAGCTTTTTTGGTGTGGGGGCCCAAACAAACCAATCATTTCAGCCAAAGTTGTTTGGTAGGCCCTGTCGCTGAAATGATTGGTTTGTTAAAGTGTGCATGTCCTATTTCAACAACATAAGGGTGGGTGTGAGGGCCCAAGGACAATTCCATCTTGGAACTTTTTTTTTTGCATTATATGACCAATCAACAGTCGTTTGCCATGTTCAAAAAGTAAAACCAAATTTAAACAAATTCAAGAAATTAAACCAAAAGTAAAATGCCCTGTCATAATTTAAAAGAAGAGGTATTGACGTGCTCTAAAACTACTGTATTGTTGTTTATATTTTATAAACACTACACTTGAAAGCTTGAGTCTTTCAATAAAAAAGTAACTGTCCATTGCACGAATATTTGCAACAGGGACAATTTTAGGGTTAAGAAAGTCAACTAATAACACTTCGACGCTGTCTGTCTTTATAAACACTACACTTGGAAGTTGGAGGAGGTATTGTGGCCCCGGCACCAAATTTACTACCGGGGCCACTCCACTGTGCAGTCCATATTTAGGTGTATCAGATATTAAACAACGGTGACAGTTGATGCCCAATTTTTTAATTATATTGTGGTTTCGGTACCAAATTGTGTACCGGGGCCACCACACTACGCAGTCCATACCCTTTTTTGGTGGAATTCTGACCCGTGGAGGGTTTTTTAATTATATTGTGGCCTCGGTACCAAATTGTGTACCGGGGCCACCACACTACGCAGTCAAGATAGATAGATGCGTATCATAGATAAAGTACATTCAGTGGTGTGGGGCAAATTGAAAAATATTCAAAATGCACTGACATTATCAAAAACAAGAGGTTGTCACACGCTAAAACGCCAACATGTATATGATGGAGAGGATGGAGGAGCAGCCGTATGTGCAGTGTAATGCAGACCTGTTGAAGGTTTTTTATATATTTTATTGTGGTGCCCAGTGCCCACTCCTCTACGCAGTCCAGATACATTTATTGGTGCGAATCATAAAAGTTCAGGGTTTTTAATATATATTGTGGTGACCCACTCCTCTACGCAGTCCAGGTACATTTATTGGTGCGAATCATACAAGTTCAGGGTTTTTAATATATATTGTGGTGACCCACTCCTCTACGCAGTCCAGGTACATTTATTGGTGCGAATCATACAAGTTCAGGGTTTTTAATATATATTGTGGTGACCCACTCCTCTACGCAGTCCAGGTACATTTATTGGTGCGAATCATACAAGTTGATGGTTTTCCTATTATATATATTGTGGTGACCCACTCCTCTACGCAGTCCAGGTACATTTATTGGTGCGAATCATACAAGTTGATGGTTTTCTTATTATATATATTGTGGTGACCCACTCCTCTACACAGTCCAGATACATTTAGTGGTGCGAATCATAAAAGTTCAGGGTTTTTAATATATATTGTGGTGACCCACTCCTCTACACAGTCCAGGTACATTTATTGGTGCGAATCATACAAGTTGATGGTTTTCTTATTATATATATTGTGGTGACCCACTCCTCTACGCAGTCCAGATACATTTATTGGTGCGAATCATAAAAGTTCAGGGTTTTTAATATATATTGTGGTGACCCACTCCTCTACGCAGTCCAGGTACATTTATTGGTGCGAATCATACAAGTTGATGGTTTTCTTATTATATATATTGTGGTGACCCACTCCTCTACGCAGTCCAGATACATTTATTGGTGCGAATCATAAAAGTTCAGGGTTTTTAATATATATTGTGGTGACCCACTCCTCTACGCAGTCCAGGTACATTTATTGGTGCGAATCATACAAGTTGATGGTTTTCTTATTATATATATTGTGGTGACCCACTCCTCTACGCAGTCCAGATACATTTATTGGTGCGAATCATAAAAGTTCAGGGTTTTTAATATATATTGTGGTGACCCACTCCTCTACGCAGTCCAGGTACATTTATTGGTGCGAATCATACAAGTTGATGGTTTTCTTATTATATATATTGTGGTGACCCACTCCTCTACGCAGTCCAGGTACATTTATTGGTGCGAATCATAAAAGTTCAGGGTTTTTAATATATATTGTGGTGACCCACTCCTCTACGCAGTCCAGGTACATTTATTGGTGCGAATCATACAAGTTGATGGTTTTCTTATTATATATATTGTGGTGACCCACTCCTCTACACAGTCCAGATACATTTATTGGTGCGAATTATAAAAGTTCAGGGTTTTTAATATATATTGTGGTGACCCACTCCTCTACGCAGTCCAGGTACATTTATTGGTGCGAATCATACAAGTTCAGGGTTTTTAATATATATTGTGGTGACCCACTCCTCTACGCAGTCCAAGTACATTTATTGGTGCGAATCATACAAGTTCAGGGTTTTTAATATATATTGTGGTGACCCACTCCTCTACGCAGTCCAGGTACATTTATTGGTGCGAATCATACAAGTTGATGGTTTTCTTATTATATATATTGTGGTGACCCACTCCTCTACGCAGTCCAGAAAGATACCTCGTTGCAACGTTTTGGACTAATAACTATATTGTGAGGTGTTCAGAATACACTGTAAATTATAGTGGAAATGCTTGTTATTGAATGTTATTGAGGTTACTAATAGCATAGGAGTGAAAATAAGCCCAAAAACTTGATTTTTAAACTTTTTATGTTTTTTCCAAAAAAAATCCGAATCCAAAACCTTAAATCCGAACCGAGACCTTTCGTCAAGTGTTTTGCGAGACAAATCCGAACCCCAAAAATAATGAAAATCCGGATCCAAAACACAAAACACGAGACCTCAAAAGTCGCCGGTGCACATCCCTAGTTATTTATTAGTTTTTATAAGCACATGCTAGTTTTTATTTGTTCATAATTGTTTTAAATAAAGATTTATTAAATTGAGGAAAATAAGCCTTAAACAGGCTTCATTAAATACCTGGCTGTACTCTCTGAAAAAGTCCTTGTGGATGAAATGCGTTAGCGTAGGTATTTTGGCCTAATTACACCACCATACAGGAAGTCTACGTTCCACCAGTGCATGTCAGCACCATCGTATGAACAGATGACTGAGGAAAGACGCTTGAACTGCTCATAGAGACACTTCAAGCAAGTTCCCGCAGGATGCGACAGGGTAAGACCATGTAGTTAGTTATAGCAAATTAGGGAAAGCCTTCATTCGCGATCCAGAGAACTGAATCTTCAGCGTCTGGCTGTCATTAACATCCATTCACCCACAGAGGTATAACAGCATTTATTAATGCTAAATCCTCTCATAAGAGATCTCATGTATTTGCCTTTCATCATTTATCATTGTGCATTACCATTTTGTCATATTCATATAGTTATATATCATTTTTGACTAAGATCATACATTGGACACCATAAACCATACCTTTACACAAGCGTTCTTATATCCAACAGATCCACTTGTCAGTGGCAAGTCTATCCATAATCTTTTTCGTTGTGCACCCCTTAGATAACATCGTGAATGTAAATTGATAATTAACCAAGTACAGCATAGTATTAATTTGTTTAGTAGCTACCGACTTTTGTATAATTAACAGGTGTGGCCAAATACTTTTGTCCGTATAGTGTATGTTACTATAATTTTGGGTATTATAATATGTTAAATACAATGTCTATACCCATACATTTATTTTATTTTCAGCAGATGGATGTAAACACAGGAATATCTCAGATGGAAAATTAATTTTATCTACAGATTTTGAAACAGAAGATAACCGTACAAAAGATTCTCCAGGAGGAAACCCCACTACCCTAAATATACATCCAGTACTTCCCGGAGCAGATAATTCATCTGATCAATCTAATCATGAAGAATATTCTCCTGATAATATAGATATTGTTACACATAGTACAGCTCATACAGATGATACAATATCTCTATGTTCTGAGTGTGGGAAAAGTTTTACAAATAAATCAAATCTCATTGTACATCAGAGAACTGACACAGGTGAGAAACCATTTAAATGTTCTGAGTGTGGGAAATGTTTTACACAGAAATCAACACTTGTTGAACATCAAAAAATTCACAAAAAGTATTGGATATGAAACAAGTTTGATTACATTAATCTGTATATACTATATATATCTAATATATAAATGCTTAGTGGCGTCTGTGTGTGTAAAAAAAAAAACAAGTTGCTGCCACTTGCTGGGCAGAGTTATACACTGACCTACTAAATTCTTAGTGTGTGTGGGAAAAAAAATTCAAAAAGGGCTGAAATTTGGTAGGGCTCAAACTCATTTTTGTGAGGTAATTTTACCTCATGAACACACATGTGTAGAGGCGTACGTTAGTGTGTGTGTGTGTGGAAAAAACTATTTTCTCAGAAAGGGCTCATCCAATTGACCTGAAATTTGGTATACTGACATTATTTGACAAAAAAATTAGAATAGTCAAGTCAGTTAACTTCCATCATCCCCCCTTCCCCCCGTGGGAGGGGTAGTAAAGGCTAAATTTACAAGTTGAGGGGTCAAACTCATTTTCATGAGGTAATTTTACCTCATGAACACACATTAAAAAGACCGCTTGCGTCGGGAACTAACGCTCTTCCCCTGAGGAGGCCTGGGCTAGGTCCAAATGCATGACAAGAACCTTTTTAAGACCTTAAGTAGCTTGATTTGACTAGAATGCATGAGTATCATGCACGGGTTAACTTGTGTGTGTATATATATATATATATATATATATATATATATATACATACATATACATACTGTATTTTATTAAACAATCAGAGTGGTTAGAACAAAACTTTGTGTTGTCTAAGTACTATTAAAGTAATTTTATCGTTTTCCAATAATCATTGTCTAAGCGATTTCTTGTGTTTCCAAAGCACAAACAATTTATTTTAGCAGATGCAAAATTTAGCAGTTCAATACATAATTATAATACAGTACAGCCGATACCAACGATACATACATACCGCCACGATCGCTGCGCACTCTGCTGGATCCAGCTAGAACAGTACTTCATTCCAGAATTCTGAGGTCAGAGAATGACTGGCCTAGCTGAGCCCAGGGAGCTGGTATATATACACTCAGTGTTACAGAGAAAACAATACAGATGATGTGGCTTGCTTCTATTGGTCCAGGTTTCAGGAAGGTCCAGTGTACTGCAGCTCATAGGCCAGTTCAAACCAAAATATCCAAAGGTGGGGGTCATCTCTCCAGGGGATGTGCTCCGACTTTCCCGCCAAGAATCCAGTTTCAACTAATCTATTTGCATTTTACAGTCTGTATCACTTTAAACATTTATTCCTTAACATCGCTAACTAGAGTATGCAATGTATGATCTCTTCGGCGAATGAACCGACAACTGCTGATGAATAGGGGATTAAACTGATACTAAACATGACATAGTTCCTGCAACCTGAACCTCAAATATCACTAAAGTGTACATATAACCATAAAAAAAAAAAATATATATATATATACTATAACCTAAATACCATCTGCTCATAAATCACTGTGGAATGGAACCAATATAAATATGAAATATATAAATAGCTAAATGTGAGAGTGTGTGCGTATTTTACTGTATGATCGTGCCATGCCACGTGTTACGTGGCATACTGATCGCAATCGCAAGGTAAAACAATATTAACCAATATACTTTAGTTTATCCAATCATACGACTTCGACAGTTCCACCCTTTGATAGTACAATAAACTATCACCTTAAAGATTTTATATGTAGGATCTCAGTATCACGTTTCATTGCTCTGTAATGTAAGTTCCCCTTGGTGTATGACCACGCTGTCTGCAGATCCCAGACAGGTTACCATAAGAGAGAGTCTTAATCCTAGAAACAATTTTTTTTCTTTTACTATATTATTATTATTATTATTATTATTATCTTTGACTTATAAGGCACCACAAAGGGTCCGCAGCGCCGTACATTACATATACAGAAAACAGAACCAAGACACAACATGATACAAAAATGTATACAAACACAAGTGACAGGGTAAAGCAAATCAGATTATATCTGGGACAGATAGTGAAAGGGATGGTAGAAATCAGCGAGAAGAAGGCCAAAGCTTAAAAAGACAAGGAAAATAGGGCTAGCGAAGCAGACCAAGAGGTACAGAGTGTGAAGGAACAGTAGAAGGAGCACACACGGAAAGAGAGCCCTGCTCATGAGAGCTTACAACCTAAAGGGAAGGGGGAGACACAAATAGGGTGGTACTAACTGGGGAGAGAGCCAGGACAAGGATTTAGGAGGAGGACTGATAGACTTGAATAAAGAAATGAGTCTTAAGGGCATGCTTGAAGCCTTTGAGAGTAGATGCTAACCTGATGGAACATGGAAGATCGTTCCACAGCAGGGGAGCAGCCCGGGCAGTGAGAGGAGGTGATCAGTGAAGTAGTGATGCGGTGGTCACAGGCAGAGCGGAGGGGGCTGGTAGGAGTGTAGGTAGAGATGAGATTGGAGATGTAGGGAGGGAAAGATTGACTAAGAGCTTTAAAAGTGAGGGTGAGGAGTTTAAATTTAATTCTGTAGGGTATGGGGAGCCAATGTAGTGACTGTTGGAGGGAGACTGCAGATACAGAGCGGTGGGAGAGATAAATAAGGCGGGCAGCAGCATTGAGGATAGACTTAAGAGGATCAAGGCGAGAATCTGGTAGGCCAGAGAGAAGGAGGTTACAGTAGTCAAGGCGAGAGATAACAAGCGAGTGAACAAGGGTTTTCATGGCTTCCGTGGTGAGAAAGGGACGTATCTTGGATATATTCCGATGGTGGAAGTAGCAGGATTTTGAGAGGGACAGAATGTGAGGCTTGAATGAGAGGGAGGAATCAAAGATGACCCCAAGGCATCGGACTTGGGGGACAGAAACGAGGGTAGTGTTATTAACAGAAATAGAGAGGGGGGAGGTGGGAGAGTCCTGGCAGGGGGGAAGACTATAAGCTCGTCTTGGAAATATTGAGTTTAAGGAAGCATTGGGACATCCAAGATGAGATGGCTGAGAGACAGGAGGAGACAAGAGGCGGAAGGGAAGGGGAGAAGTCAGGGGATGAAAGATAAATTTGGGTATCATCAGCATAGAGGTGGTACTGGAGGCCAAAGGAGCGGATGAGAACCCCAAAGAAGGAGGTGTAGAGGGAGAAAAGCAGGGGGCCAAGAACGGAGCCTTGAGGAACGCCAACAGGTAGGGGAAGAGGGGCTGATGTAGAATCATGGGTAGAGACTGAGAAGGAGCGGTTGGTGAGGTAAGAGGAAAACCAGGAGAGGACAGTGTTACATAGGCCTATAGATTTGAGAGTTTGCAAAAGGAGTGCGTGATCAGCGGTATCAAAGGCAGCAGAGAGGTCAAGAAGGATAAGAAGAGAGTAGCGTCTATTGGATTTAGTGAGGAGAAGGTCATTAGTGACCTTAGGGCGGTTTCAGTGGAGGGGGCGAAAACCAGATTGGAGCTGGTCAATGAGTGAGTGTGAAGAAAGAAAGGAGGTGAGACGGTTGTAGACAACCCGTTCAAGGAGTTTGGAGGCAAAAGGAAGAAGCAAAATAGGGCGGTAATTAGAGAGAGGCGGGATCAGCGGACAGTTTCTTGAGTATGGGGGAGACCAGAGCATGTTTAAAAGAGGAGGGGAAGATTCCAGAGGAGAGGGAGAGGTTGAGGAGGTGTGCAAGGTGGGAGCAGGCTTCAAGAGAGAGGGAGCGGAGAAGGTGGGAGGGGATTGGGTCCTGTGTGCAAGTGGAGGGGGGAGAGGAAGAGAGAAGGGTATGGACTTCATCTGCAGATACTGGAGTGAAGGAAGAGAAGGAGGGTGAGCTAGCAGGAGGGGAGAAAAGAGATGGCAGCAGCAGAGGAGGGTGAGAAGGGGGACAGAATGGGCATGGAGGGGGTAGAGGGTGGGGTGAGAAGGGACTGCTGGGAGATGTCATGACGTATAGACTCAATCTTGGAGGTGAAGTGGGTAGCAAAGTCGACAGCAGAGAGCGTGGGGGGGGGAGGGGAGAGGAGGAAGTTGAAGGTGGCAAAAAGCTGACGGGGGTTGGAGGATTGGGAAGAAATGAGAGCTTTAAAGAAAGATTGTTTAGAGAGGAATAGGGCCGAACTGTAAGATGCAAGCATGAGTGCGTGACTTTCTCCAAAGCCGTTATGCACTGCGGGAGCATTTTTGAAGATAGCGGGTAAGTTTAGTGTGCCACGGTTGCGGCGGGGACCGATGAAGCTTGACGGTGACAGCTGGGGCGACAGAGTGAAGTTCAGTGGTAAGAGTGCGATTGCAGAAGGATACAGCCTTATCTGGGGATAAAAGAGTGGTGATTGGGGAGAGGAGCGAGCCCAGGGAGGAGGAGAAACTGGTAGGATCAACTGTGTCAAGATTACGCCTGGTGAGAGTAACCTTGGGGGACGGGGACGATGAGAGGGGTGCAGAGATGCTAAAAGAGCGGAGATGGTGGTCTGAGAGAGGAAATGGTGAGTTAATGAGGTCAGAGACAGTACCGAGGTGTGAAAAAAAACAGATCTAGGGAGTGGCCACTGCGGTGGGAGGTAGAGGAGGTCCATTGAGAGAGACCAAGGGAGGAGGAGAGGGAGAGAAGTTTGGAGGCAGCAGGGTCTAAGGGATTGTCTATAGGGATATTAAAGTCCCCCAAGATGAGGGAGGGAAGGTCAGAGGAGAGAAAGTGAGGGAGCCAGGTGGCAAAGTGATCAAGAAATTGGGAGACAGGACCGGAACACAGAGGTGGACTGGGTGGAATAGGCGGATAGAGTGTACCTCAAAGAAGGAAAATGAGAGGGAGGGTTCAGGGGGAAGAACCCGAAAAGAACAGCAGAAGGAGGGAAGTATGCTGATGCCACCACCTTGCCGTTCCCCAGGTCTGGGTGTATGGGAGAAGGACAAGCCCCCGAAAGAGAGAGCAGCTGGAGAGGTAGTGCCCTCAGGGGATAGCCAGGTTTCAGTGATGGCAAGCAGGTTGAAGGATCTAGAGATAAAGAGATCATGGATAGAGGTCAATTTGTTACAGACTGATCTGGCATTCCAGAGACCACAGGATAGTGGGAGAGAGGGAAGAGGAGAGATGTAGATGAGATTGTTGGGGTTGCTCATCTGCAAGGGTGAGTATGATATGGAGCGAAGGGAATGACAGGAAGAGAGCGTTGGAATTGGACGCAAAGCAGAAATAGGGGTCAGCAGACAGGAGACAAGGGGCAGGGGAGCAAGAGGTAGGGGAGGAGTGGAGATGGAGCAGATAAGGGGGTTTATGAATGGGAGAGGCAGAAGGTAGGAGTGACATGAGGGAGAAGATTAGCTGGGGGAAAAGAGGGAGGTGGTAGGTAGGTTCATTTGTCCAAAGCATGTCTTTTAGCTCAGACAACATTTGGATAGTACATGTTCATCAATAACATCATCCTATGTCTATCAATAATGTCATATACAATCTCCTTCAGCTTGCGTTAGTATATACACTCTAATAATGTCATCAGTTCTTTTCATCAACAATTGTGGGCGGGATATTGTCTGTTCATTCTTCCCAGTCTCCCAATACTCAAGTTTCTTTGTACATGAAACAGTGGTCGGCTTGCCAAATATCGGGAGACTCCAGACTAAGGGACCTAGCAGTCGTACTTGTTAGGGCTGAAACTCCTGTATTGCTATATAGAGGTATACTTAACCTTCAATTGACAAGCCAAAGATTATATGTATAATGCTGTATCAGCAGTATGATGTATATGATCGATCAGAGCTCAAAGAAAAGAGACCACACGAGCTGTCTGGTGTCCAAATTGAACTGCTTTACTTCTTCAAAATAGCTCATTTTTATAAACATCATCGTGTCATAATCACGTCAGTGTAAATCAACCAATTAATTATCAGTGTACTATTTTGATATAAACATATATTGCACGTATACAGATACATCGAAACCAGTAAGAGGAAATTACATTTTCTGCAGCATGGCAGAATAGGCATAAAATATCATTATTGTCAACATGTTGATTTCTGATATTTCTCAATATCCTTTAATTCTTCTTGTTTTTTTGATCAGGAATGTTCTGAGGTTAGCGCATTTCTTCATTTTAGCAAACTTTCGCTGACAAATGTCTTGTGGTTGTCCCTTTTATCCAGACAGAACATTAACACAAAATATCTGAATTTGACTTAAAGAAATAAGCTACCTTTAATTGATCTGACAGAAAAACATTGGCTGTTATAAGCATTCATAGCATTATATTTGTTAATACCTTAAAACTTATTTCTGATTAGCTTAGTTTTATGATTATAGCTTAAGGGCCCTAAATAATAAGATAACTTATCCATAATTCATATGAACACATGAACCTAGACCCCACATACTTTTCCCCTAGTGACCTCACACCCATAATTCGGGTACATCAGGAATATTTAGTGGAAAGAGAACTAGTCCTATTCGAGATAATCACTGAGGCACGTGAGAGCACACCCAGCACTTAGTTTCGTCTAAAACCTTACCCACCCAAGAATGATAATCATTCTTAAGGATGCCTGCTCAAGTTCGAATATTACTGGACTGGCATCGCTGGGTGTACCTTTCTTCAACTATGGGATCACCGTACTTACGGACATAATACTCCTCAGGCAATAGCCCCTCGCGCCTTCTCCAAGCTCCAAGGTTTCCAAATTTTCCTTTTACCCCTGAATTGAATAGAGTAATTGGCTGGACCGATTGTGCTACCAACTTCTCCTTCATCCCCAACTCCTCAATATCACTACCTGAACCAGCCTCTGTCACCTGTTCACAATTGAAAGAATTGACTGTCCTGAAAAGAGAATGAGATGAGAGAAACACAGAACAGGAAAAACTACAACTTCATGCTGGACAACTGTCTTTGCAAAGTCATTGGCTCAGGTGTTGTTAACTGCAATTAGGGCCTCCCAGAACAGATTCACGTGTGTAATTGGAAAACTTCTCTGGGTGTTGACTCCTCTGCAGTGGATGGAATGGGTACCGGGGTCTCTCTGCTACCCTTAAGGACGTGATGCTGGTCGTCAACACTTGGCACCTATCTGTCAAATAACCTGAGCATAGGAAATTACTGTTCCACAACTTACACTAACTGTCAGGATGTTGGACCGGGAGAGTAACTTTTCAGGAGACAGTGTTTTGAACGTTCTCGGTTGCTGTCTCACTATTTACCTTTACTCTCAAGGTCTAGACTAGTCTCTTAGTTACCAACTCATCACAAGAAAAGTCAAAAACATTTAAAAAAAAACAACGGGTTAGGGGGCAGCTCAGGTGTAATCTTGATAGTGGGGAGGACTAGTGGCCAAAGCTACCAGCCACTTCAATCAAGTTTCAACCCTTATTCTATTCAATTTGTTCTAACTAGTACCGTTACTTTATGTTCAAACTGGATTGTGGCCAATCAAAAAGTATGTAATTTGTTATCACTGCTCATACATTATACATTTATTATCAATAACATAAATACCACTATCACCTATTATAATTCTAGGGCTATCACATTGAATAACAAAAGTTTTGAGTATGATACAGCAATATATTAGAAACATTTCAATACACCTTTACCCAGATATATTTCATCGGTACACCAGTGCATACTTGAGGATCCTGCAAGGTGGTAATTGGATGACATGGATTTGTTTCACCTGTAGAAATTCTTCAGGTAACCCAAATAATCATATATTAACTAATATGTGTGTGCATGCGTGTGTGTGTGTGTGCACAGTTTAAAACAATACAACGAAAAACAAAAAACATAGATTTGTTAGCTGTCACATAAAACCCTGCTGTCTATTTGACAGCCACGTTCGCCCTGGTGTGACAGCCATGTACAGTCGTGTGTGTAAGTGTGGACTTTACTAGCAGCTACTTCAGTTGGTAACTGTGGCACTGTATCAAGTCCTCTATATAATGTCCTACTCATGTGCTGGTATTGTTATAAAAAAGTTTTTCAGTCACCTCAACGTTGCCCCCTAGACTAGAAAAATGCTGAAGACCAATGTATATCAATCGATTTTCCCTCAGCCAACTCACATGCCATTTTCAATCCCACACGTTCAGCTACTTGGCTAAGTGAGAAGGGTAAAGGGGTCTATCTCTATAGCACCTTCTTCAAATATAACAGTATCCAGTACATGTCTGTCTAACAGTGAAAAAATATAAAACATGAAAATTTTAAATTTTCTAGGGTTTCACATTATGTCATATCTTGTGGCAAAAATCCTACTCCAATGTTCTACACAGAGATGCATATCTGTATGTCTAACCTCCAGCAATCTCCTGAGACCACCCTTTGTGCATATACATAAAGGCACATTTTGTACAGGAGACAAAAAGGCAGATATGCAATCTATAAAACATGAATCGTATTTCCACGACAAAAACCTTTCTGCTTAAAATTAGCAGCTTCTATACACATAGAAACAAACCCCTAGCTGCTTCTGTGACTTATGTTAATCTAGTGTGTATATCCCTGAGTCCGTCTGATGTCACAAACGTCTTAGCCCCATGAATGAGACCGTGTCTACGTCTTTTTGTCTCTTTATACAAGAGAAGTGTTAAGAACTCCCAAGCCAGTACAGTGAAACTCGGGAACTACTCTGAAGGCCCGGTATTCGCTGGAGCCCCTAGTGGTGGGGACAGATTTGGCTGCGGACCGACCGAGGGTCGAGCAACGTGTACTGACTTAAAGGAGAACCCAGGAGTGAGTGATAGGCAGGCCGAAGTAAGGAAGAGATCCAAGGTCAAAAGGACACTAGCATAGGTACGAAATCCAGGGACAGGCGAAAGGTCAGGTGCACAAGCGAAAGGAGCAAAATCCGGAGTTCAGGCAAATGGTCATGGTCAGAAGCGAGGGTTCAAAGGTCGAGGAACAAGCAGAGGTCAAAACGGGTAGTCAATCAACAGTAATGGTAACCAAACAGGGAGCACAAGCAGGTAGCAGAACTGAGGACAGAACGCTATAACCGGCAGTGAGGCTCAGTCCTCACTGCCCCAAATACCCCTGCTAGCCAATCAGAGTCTAGCTCTGAAACAAGTCACAGCCCCTGCCTGATTAATTTCCTATAGGTTGCGCTAGACTGCGCATGTGACCAGCTGTTTTATTGCGCGCAGAGCGCCTGGGTAAAGCTCCCGGCGTCCAGCCGTTGCCCTGGCAACGGTCGGGCCGGATTTCCGGAAGTGACATCCCGGTTGCCATAGCGACAGCCGGGACGTCAGAGGAAGCAGGAACTGAGTCGCGGCGGTGCCCGCGGCCGCCCCGGCTCGTGACAAGAAGAGAGAGAGATACTAACAGAGATGTAAAGAATGAAAAATAGGAGAGCAACAAATAATAAGAATACAAAGATTTGAATACAAGGATTTCAAAACAAAAAGAAAAGCAGAAAGGGAGATTTTACAGCAAACATGACAGCTGGATTGGACACTATGGGAAAATGGCTGTATTTATTCCACTAATCCCCTTAGCTATTCGCATTCTAACTATGACCCCTCCCCATACTTAACTAGGGGGTCTTACGTCAACCGTGCAATCCAGTGCTGTCCGTCACTAGCTCATATGGAACTCGGTATCACCATAACTATATACCTTTGTGACAGACTTCCTAGCTTATAATAGAGAAGTGAAAAAATAACTCTTAGTGACTCATACTTAGTATCTAACGTGTGTTTCTATCTGAAATACATAAAATGACATTTTAGAGCAAAGTATGTACATACTTCATTTTTGAATAATGACTCTCAGCCAAACAAATTATCATGAGCCACTACAGCCTAAAACAAAGAGTATTACACTAATCCAATGTTAATTAGTCTTTCAAGAGTAATTTTTCCACTTCTCCATCCCACCCTTTAATCACTAAGGGCTAGATTTACTAAACTGCGGGTTTGAAAAAGTGGGGATGTTGCCTATAGCAACCAATCAGATTCTAGCTATCATTTTGTAGAAGGTACTAAATAAATGAAAGCTAGAATCTGATTGGTTGCTATAGGCAATATCCCCCCTTTTTTAAACCCGCAGATTAGTAAATCTAGTCCTAAGTCTATATTTCTTCTGTTTACCCTTATCTGTGGGAAAGAAAAAGACAAGATAGTTATTTTTAAACAACAAAGGAAACAAACATTTTTATTCCTTACCATCGGCCAGCGATCAGGAAAGCAACATACGACAACATAAAACAAACAAGCACTAACAACAAAATATACTTTTAAATCAGTTTCTTTCTAACCCTGCCCACTAATACTTACCACAGATTAACATTTACCCCGCCTGGTTGTAGGACTACAGGTATGACCTGACGTCTAGAGTTGGCTATAGTTCTCCCTCTAAGTATTTATTGCTATACGGTGTGGCGGCAACTGTTGGGGACACCCCTGAGGCTTGTATCCACGCTCTTTGTGGGTATCTACGTGATTTCCAACCCAGGTACCCTTTTTTTCTAAAAAGAGGGTACCACTGCACTAGGTATCGCTATTCCAGTATCATAATAAAATCCCTTTTTTTCTCTCTACAGTTCCTCCTCATGTGTCCCTTTTTAAGGCAGTAAAAACAAGAAGCATAAAGAGGATAGAAAGAAATTGTGTATTGGAAGGCACTCAGCGATCTTCTTGTTAAAGATAAAATATCTAATTCTTTATTAATATACTTTAAAATATTAATATATTTCCTCCTAATTGAATAGCGAAATATTTAAGTGACTAAAGTGAATTAAAATAGCAAAATAAATTGCCATGCCCCGCTACTTGGTATCAATATATATATAAAGATAATCAGTGTATAATAATCACTCCTATATTAAATATATCTAACTACCTGAGATACCACTCCAAATAAGAATGTGTGGTATGTGTACTATAGTAACCTTGATTGAAACCAATGGTCATGTGATTTTAATTGACACAATTTCTAAGGTAGTGAGCTTATATGTAGATTGACTAAGATCTCTGATAATTATTTGATTGTAAAGAGCACTTCATTATCCCATTCATCCTTTATAATGACTACATTTATCGATAATGGGACATCTTGATATAATGAGTATTCCGTATAAATATACCCCATGTGCAGTCACATCAATATACATACATGTTTTTATAAAGCCCACAAAAGGTTAAGCATTAGTATATATTAATAAATAGTATTACTAGGGCTTAAAAGAAACTCTGGCTAGTAATTATTTAGTTATATAGTCTAGCAATCTTTTGTCCCTGTAATCTGCTTAGTTAGTTACTGTGCTGCTATCAATCAGGCACCTGATGTGTCTGTTGACTCTCCTACTAAATATCGGTAGTGCCGTTTTGCAGTCATACACACACACACACACTGTGGTATATGTACCTTGATGATCTTGATTAACACATTTTCTAAGATAATGAGCTTGTATGTAGATTAACTAAGATCTCTGATAATTATTTGGTTATAAAGAGCAATTTATTGTCCCATTTGTCCTTTATAATGACTACATTTATCAATAATGGGACATCTTAATATAATGAGTACTCCATATAAATATGCCCCGTCTACATACACGTTTTTATAGAGAGCCCACAAAAGGTTAAGCATTGGTATATATTAATAGATGGTATTACTAGGGCTTAAAGAAACTCTGGCTAGTATTAATTTAGTTATATAATCTAGCAATTTTTTGTCCCTGTAATCTACTTAGTAGATTGATTATACTGCTATCAATCAGGCACCTGATGTGTCTGTTGACTCTCCTACTAAATATCGGTAGTGCCGTTTGCAGTCATACACACACACACGTTTTAGCTATTAAATAACCCATACACGGTTGGGTGATAGCTTTGTTACTGATTATTAATAAAGGTAGCAAGGAGTGAATGATTACAGTAGCAGGGTAAACACCAACGCGCGTTTCGCTACATGCTTTTTCAAGGCAACCAGAAATGAGGAAGATTGAAAGTATTTATGCAGCTGTTCACGCCCACTGATCTGACGTGTCACATTATGATAGGCAGAGACTCCGTGTCTCATGATTCCTATGATTGATGGTTAAAGTAGCCTATCCTATTAATAGAGTTAATGTTTAGCCATTCCCAGTGGTTGAAGATTGGTGGATCTATATTCCCCGTTATCAGCATGTAAATAAACAGTATGTGAATACTGAATTGAAGTTTCTTGAACTGTATCAATTTATTTAGAATCCTACAACAGTCTAAATGAGGAAATAATTCTCTGTATAATATGGTAAGTATATGATGATAATTGAGCCTTTAACATAAAAATTAAACTTATTATACATTTGTGATTAGGTGACACAGGTTAGATAAAATCTGTTGTTAGTAATTACTAAGCTAGTGACTTAATACAGCGATACTTTATCCCATTAACTCAATTGATATATTACCTGAACATATATTTTATAATGTTTAAAGCCCCTCTTATATTTATATATTCTAAATGTAACTGGATTAAGATTTGTTATCTATATTAAACCCCTTCAGGATCTAAATGGATCAAAATACAGATAATAAAAAACATATATAGTGAGAGTAAAATAAAAGTGATAAATATGAAGCCCATAAGGGTTAAGTTATATGAATTAATAAAATTGGAAAATCAACAATTAGATGAGCCCATGTTAAAACTAAAAGGAGGGCATTTAAAGTGAAACATTTGGACTACATATAGTCCAAAGTAATTTAATTACTCTTACTTTATTGGGTGAACAAATATTAAAAGGTGAATAGATAAATGATATTAAACTATACCTACAAATTGTGAAAATATGGGTGAATCTTATATAGAAAGATTAGGCACATAACGAACAATATAATTCTCCTTCATAAATAGACCATAAAGTTATTGGAATCGTTAAGCCCATTTGGGATCAGACTATTCATCATAAAAATTTGTCTTGCTTCTCGTTTGAGGAGTTCCTGTTGAAAATTACCACCACGGATTCCCAATGAGACCTTTTCCATGGCAAAAGCTAATAATTGTTTTGGATTACTTTTATGATGTAATAAAAAATGTTTTGCCACAGTGGTCAAAGGTTTGAATTTGTCTCTATCCCGAGAGGCATTTTTGTTATTATTTACATGTTCTAAGAGGCGTTTCTTGAACGGCCTACTTGTCATACCAATGTATTTCAACCCACACGGGCAAGTTAAACAGTATATCACACCGATAGAATTGCAATTCAGAAATTCAGTTATTCGCCAGGTTTTAGAATACCGGTCAGTATATTCTTTAGTTTGTATACAATACTCACACGCCTTACACGTGCCACATTTAAAGAATCTTATAGTTGTCTTGGGAGTCTTGTTGTGGGAACTAAAATGGCTGTGCACTAATTGGTCCTTAAGATTTCTAGATCTTCTCCAGGACATGGAGACTTTGTTGGGCAGAATCTGATTTAGATCTCATCTAATAGTAGTACATTCCAATGTCTCTGAAAGATCTCTGAAATATCCTTCCATTCATTGCAGAATGATCCAATCATTCTGACTCCAGAGTCCTGAACTTTATTTTTTGCAGATGGATAAATTAATGATTCTCTATTTGTTTGTTGGACCGAGTGTACTGCTTTCCATATAATTTTATTACTGTACCCCCGCCGTTTTAATCTCGTCTGCAATTCCTGAGATCTAACTTGAAAAGTATTCTCATCTGAGCAGTTACGTTTTGTCCTAAGAAGTTCACCCTTAGGGAGACCTCTAAGGACATGGGGAAAGTGGGAGCTGGTGTAATGTAACAGACTGTTTGTAGCTGTAGACTTTCTATAGACATCAGTACAAAGTCTGCTTTCTCTATTAATTTGTATTTTTAGGTCAAGGAAATTTATAGTGTTTTTATGAATATCTGAAGTCAATTTCAAATTGAGATTATTGTTGTTAAGAATTCCAATGAATTATTGAAACACATTTTCCTGACCATCCCATAATATTAATATGTCATCTATATAACAAAGCCATAATAATATATGGCTCGTATAATGTTCATTGTCATCATTAAATACATGTTGTTGTTCCCACCAGCCGAGAAAGATGTTAGCATACGTCGGTGCACAAGATGTGCCCATAGCAGTTCCTCTGATCTGAAGATAAAATTTATCCTCAAATAAAAAATAGTTCTTTGTCAAGACAAAATCAAGAAGTTCAATCAGAAATGTATTGAATTCACTCTGGATCTTCATGTCTAAAAAATGTTGAACTGCCAAGATGCCATATTGATGTAATATATTAGTATACAGGGATTCCACATCAAGGGATACCAGCATGGTTTCACTATTGACTGATAAGTCATTGATCTTAGATAGTACATCTAAAGTATCTCTTGTATATGAGGGTAAACTCGTTACAAATTCACGTAAATGTTGGTCTACAAACTGACTGGCTTTTTCAGTCAAACTTCCGACCCCTGAGACTATAGGTCTCCCTGGTGGAACTTTGTCATTCTTATGAATTTTCGCTAGAGCATATAAGGTTGGAATAATTGGGTTTACTACCTCAAGGAAATCAAAGTCCATTTTCGATATTATTCCATTGTTGAAAGCTCGTTTTATTAAATTCATATACATTGACAAAAAGTTAGCGGTGGGGTTAAAGATAAGTCTTTTGTAGCATAAGGGATCATCCAATTGGCGATATATCTCAGCCTTATACATTGATATTGGCCATAGGACAATATTCCCCCCTTTATCCGAGGGTTTAATCACTATGTCCTTCCAAGATTCTAAATCCCTTAGAGCATTCCTCTCTTGTACAGTAAGATTACATTTAGATTGTGAATATTTGAATTTACCCATTAATTTGTCAAGATCCCTTGATACCAGATCCCTGTATATTCTAACTTGTGGGCATATTGACAGGTCAGGAGAAAATTTAGATTTCTTCTTCAGTTGTAAATTAGCTGTATTTGTAACCGTTAGTAAACATTGACCAGAATTAGTGTCTAATTCTTGTAAAAACACGTCCTTGTCATGTCTGAACAATCTTTTGCTAGGTGTCCTATTTTATTGCATTGAAAATATTTCCTCAGCTCATGTTGTTTTCTTTCCTCATACTGGGTGTTATTATACTGTAGTCGTGTGTACAGTCCCTCTAGTGCTGGGATACGTACCATCATTACCCTATCACTTAGTGTCTCTTTCTGTTTATTTATTCTTCTATTGTGTCCTATAGCTGACTCCCTGAGAACATTTACAGTGATTCCCTTCCAGTGAGGTAATGAAGTTTGCACCCTGCTTTTCAAATTTTCCCTGAGGCCATCCATTAAGACTGAAACAGCAACCTCCCTGTAGTGTACATTATCTTTTATGTCTATTACCCCAGTGTATTTGGCCATTGCTATCAGAGCCCTGGTAAAATAGTCTACTGCATTTTCACTATCTTGTTGTTTGATATTGAAAATTTTACTCCAGTCCACTACCATAGGAAAGTATAAGGCCAACTGAGAAATTATGCGGTTAATATTTTCATGGTTATCGCCCTCTGTTGAGGATCTATCCTCCTCCAACATACAATCCTTTGGACATGCTTTAGACAAATAAACTTTTGTATATCAGTATCGAAAGAAAGACAGGTCTTCAACAATACTCGCCAATCGTTATTAGTTGCCTCGTACACATTACCATAATATCCCAAAAACTTCTGACACTTGTCCAAAACTTTTCTAGGATCAGGGAAATCAGACATGATTGGAAACATTTCAGACCTAGTCCGTGGATCATGCTTTGCTACACGTTTTAAGGGAACTTCACCATCTTTGTCCGCCTTCCCATTGGGAACTGCTGTTGTGATTCCGCAGCGCTCTACAGAAAACTCAGTCCCTGCCCCATTGGAGCTTACAGTACACACACACGTTTTTTGGAGTGTGGGAGGAAACCAGAGCACCCGGAGGAAACCCACGCAAACACGGGGAGAACATACAAACACCTCACAGATAAGGCCATTGTCGGGAATTGAACTCATGACCCCAGTGCTGTGAGGCAGAAGTGCTAACCACTGAGCCACAGTGCTGCCCAGAAACAAACTATAAGCCAGAGGACGCAGTTATGTCCAATTCACCTTTGAGCGCAAGGGACCCTTACTACAGCCTACGTTTTCAGGGGTGGAACAGGGAAGGGACTGGGCTTATGCATGTAGTGAAAGTACAGTAAGGCAGCAGCATCCGATTCAAGCTTTGGGCATCTCAAAGGTATGTGAGTTTTTGTCGTATCACCTGCTCCAGCTGCAGGTCAGGTGTAAGTGCTGACTACCAGTGATGACGGTCGTGTATGCAGCTAGAACATGTGTTTGCAATCGGGGGCAATTGTAAAAATGCATTTTATGTACAGTAGACATTCATAACATCCTAATAAATGTATTTCATTGAGAAAATTAACATTAAAAAAGCCCTTTTTTATTTTTGAATGTTTTGTCATTAATAATTATGGGCCTGATTCATTAAGGAACTTGGGCAAGAAATTTCTTACTTAAGTCTCCCGGACAAAACCATGTTAAAATGCAAGGGGTGAAAATTAGTTTTCTATTCTGCACATAAATTAAATACTGTCTGTTTTTTCATGTAGCACACAAATACTTGATAGCTTATTTGTACACTGAAATTTAAAGTTGATATTTGTGTGCTACATGAAAAAACAGCCAGTATTTAACTTATGTGCAAATATTGACTCTTTGCATAAACTTAATGTAATTGTCAATAAAAGCCTTTGACACTTATGAAATGCTTGTAATGTTACTTCAGTATACCATAGTAACATCTGACAAAAAGGTCTAAAAACACTGAAGCAGCAAACTTTGTGGAAACGAATACTTGTGTCATTCTCAAAACTTTTTGGCTATGACTGTATATAGTGTACGTTCGGTTAATGCAATTCACAACTGTACACAAGGTAGGATTCGTTGTTCTATAATGAGCCTGGCAATTAAACGAAAAGCTTGTGCTTCTTGCCATGCAAACAATTAACCTTAGGGAAAGGGTTAGAGTTGCATTTGTTGGTCCAAGAACTGGTTGCTGAGGAGACTCCTTTTCACATATGTCTCTGCTACTGGAGATATGGGACAAGAATCCTGGATGGACCTACATTGCAGGAGCTTCTTCAACTTGTCGCCCCACTCATCCAAAAAGAGGACACCCACTGTAGGAGCCTGATATCTGCAGAGCACAGAATGGTTGCTACACTAGGATTTTTGGCCACTGACTTATCTGAAGTGCAGCACATCAATTTTACCACAAACTCTTGGTCTGATCATACCTCAGACCTGTGAGGCCGTCATACAAGTTCTACAGAGACAATATATGTAGGTTGGTGAAAACAAAAACCCTCAGATTGTTAAGAGACAAATTTTTTATTCAAATAATATGAAAATGAATTTATTAACATATTACAAACACAAAAATATATACATATATATATACAAGCTTATAAAACCACAGAATCAGAAAAACTAGGGATACCAAATTCTCAGTTTTTTATGTACCTCCAGCTGAGACATTATGCAAACTCAAACTTAGACCCGAGAAAATCAATGGAGAACCCAGATAGTTTGAAAAGTTTGCTCTCCTTTCTGAAAAGTGTTAAATTAAAAATTAGGTATATATATATGCAGATTTATTATCTACACAAAACATAACCCCCTGGAATCGAACAGTGAAGGCGTGGCAAAAAGATATCACCAGTATAAATGAGCCAACCACCTTGACTCGCCACTTTGAATCTGTTTGGAAATCGCTATCTACTGCTCATCTCCAGGAAGTACACTTAAAGGTGATTCATAGAGCATATATACCACAGTCAAGGTGTCATTTTATGGTTGAAGGAGAGACAGGTCTTTGCCCAAAATGTAAATTCCAAAGAGCGGACTGGTTACACAATTTCTGGGGCTGCAGGAAGGTTAGGAAATTTTGGTACAAGGTTGTTAACTTTATTAACCACTCATTCAAGATAGGGGTTGTATTAGCTGCAGAACCTCTTCTGTTGGCTGATTTCAGTAGTTGGAAAGACTTCCAACCCTCCTCTGAAGTATTAGCTGCCCTGACAGTAATAGTTACGGTGGCAAAGAAACTGATTCTGCGATATTGCACATCACCAGTGCCCCCTAACCTAGGGATACTCAAAAGTGAAATTATTTATTTTCCTGGACATAGAAAAAGGTGGGGTGAGGTTTCAGAAGAAATGGGGCATCTATATTGAATCACTGGATTCTTCGGTCCAACAAAAATTTTATAAGTTATTTGAATATACTAATTGGTATTTACTTAGACAATTAAGCTAACTTTGACCTGATCATAGAGGTAAGCCTAAACCGTCGAAGGGCATTGTTTTGTTCTCTTGAAATCTTAGAACTTGAATTCACTTTGGCAGTGGAGAAAACTATGAGAATAACCTCCAGATTCAACCCCTCCTTACCCTCTTAAAGACACAGGCAAATATTAGATTGGAAAAAAGGATTGATCTGTTCTGATTTTCTGACCCTTGTTAGGTCAAAAAGACAACTACTTCCCCCCCCCCCTCCCTTTCATTCCGTTTTTCTTTTCAGTTTTGTATTTTAGGTTGACAAATACCATTATCATTAGATCACATTCACAGATGTATAAAAATAAAGATATACATAATGTTGTTGTATAATTTTGAAAATCTTGAATGTATTTGAATATATCAAAATAAGTGAGTGGTATTTTATACTTTGTAATTGTACTTGAATTTTGTACTTGTTATTGTTATTGTCATTTTTCTGAATTCTGAGAAAAACGAATAAAAAAGATTTATAAAAACAAAACACAGAATCAAACTTTAAAAAAATAAATCTAAAAATATAACTCACAAGTGTTTATGTTGATGGTGTTCTATATTTTCCAAGCAGTAAGCACTTCGACTGTATGCCAGCATTTAGTGGAAGTGCTGGAAGTGTCCTATAGGCAAGAGGGGTACTCTACCTATATCTGTAGAGCAGAGACTGGATGCTACCCTCTACTGGCTGATCTCAGGTACGACACAGCTATTTCACTGTAAGCTCAGGGTTTGATCATACCAGAGACTGGTGAGACCATCAAACAAGTTCTACATGGACAATATATGCAAAAAATATATTTGTTTTTATTAAAATATAAAATTAACCTTTTAACATATTAAAAACAACACTCAAAAAATATATATCTCTATAACATAATTGAAAAAAAAAACAAACCCAAATACATATAACCTTAATAAACCTAACCTATAATACAATAAACTCAAAAACAAAAATATTTACACACACATATATATATATATATATATATATATATATATATATATATATATATATATATATAACCTGCAAAAAACACCAAAATCGAACAAAAAAAAATCAATCCAAACATAATAATCACATCACAAGTGTTCGTTCTGATATTTTTCGATTTTATCAGAGAATAACAGACTACCACTGTATTGCATTATATTGGCACTGCTGCTTGGTGTGGAAGTCCTATAGGCAGGAGGGGTACTGGACCGTCTTTCCATTAGGTGAGGTTGACTAGTTTCTGACCTGTGTGAATTCTCTGATGTGTAACAAGATGTGATTTTTGTGTAAAACATTTCCCACACTTTGTACATGAAAATGGTTTCTCACCTGTGTAAATTCTCTGATGCATAGCAAGTTGTCATTTAACCTGTTTGAAGTCTATCAGCTCATGAAAATCACTGTTCACTTGTATGACTTCTCAGATGTCTAACAAGACTTGATTTTTGTGTAAAACATTTCCCACACTCGGGACATGTAAATGATTTCGCACCTGTGTGAATTCTCTGATGTGTAACTAGAGATAAATTACGTGTAAAACATTTCCCACACCCTGCACACGAAAATGGTTTCTCACCTGTGTGATTACTCTGATGTGTAACAAGATTTGATTTTAATGTTAAACTTTTCCCACACTCTGCACATGAAAATGTTTTACCCGTGTGAGTATTCTGATGTGTAGTAAGTTGTGATTTATTTGAAAACCATTTGTCACTCTCAGAAGATGAAAAGGTTGTGTCACCTGTTTTGAGTTCTCTGATGTCTAACACAGTTTGTCTGATGTATAAAAAGTGTACCACATTCAGAAGAGGAACATATTCCATCACCTATATGAGCTGCACTGTGTGCAGCAATATTGGAGTTATCTGGAGAGCATTTGTCTTGATTAGACGGATGAGAGGATATATCCGCATTGTAAAGTACTGGATGTATCTTTTGATTAATGCAGTTTTCTTCTGGACAATCTTGTATGATGTGAACTTCTATTTTGAAATCTGTGAACAAAATGAGATGTCCCTCCGAGGTACTCCTGCTTCTGCATCCATCTGCTAGAAAAATATGTATAGAGATGGATATCTTATCTTTACATGAGGAACACATTTTATTTCCCAGAATGTTCATACTATTAGTCAGTTCAAGATGTTCAGTTGTTTTATTTAAATTTGCAAATGAATACTCATTATGATTATAAATGTACTAAAACAACATATATGAGTCTTTTTTTGAACAGCTAAAGCATTTGCTTACAAGATAACACAACCCTATTACTATGCACATTGCATAGACCCAGCCAAAGGGACATGCAGACTTTTTGTTTTGCTTTAGTATTGCTCAGTGTTAGTATGTACACACTGAGAATCAGACATTCAGGTTGTCAGTACCAGCAGTCTTAGACATCACTGACAGCCTCCAACACTCAGCAGACCACTGATTGCTGGGATTCCAAATTAGAATCCTTAACAGAACCCACCTGTGCTCAGCCGCAGGCTAGAAATGAAGTAACACCTTTCTCAGGTGTTACCACTAACCTCCATTACTGAGGACAGATGAGGGGAATCCCCAGCCAGCCACTATGAGACTGCACAGTACACTACTCAAGTGCCTGAATATCAATTGTGCCCAACATTGATACTCCAGCTCTATGATTATACTAGGAAGTAAAGCATTCCTTCGCGTTTCTTCAAATCCTGTGTCTAGTCCCCTCGAGAGCAACACAACAAAACCAGCATCATACCAGCTAAGTACTCTGGTTCATTCATGGAGGGAACTAACTACACTGAGCCGCAACCTGGGTCCTTACTGAGGAAAGTCCATATCCTCTTGCAGTGAACCATGGTGAAATCCGGTGGGGATCTTAGACTCCACACCAGTGTAATCCTTGCCTTCTACTTATTGTCATCTGTATATGTCTACTCCACTACCACTGCACTTACTGTCTATCTCTGTTCTACAGGGTCACAGCGATTTACTCAATTGTATCCATTTATTTATTGCATGCTACAAGCTATTTAAACAGTGGCAACTCCTTTGTGTACCTTATTACACGCTATGCGCTGTCCAGGCAGTGCCTAAAAACTCTTTGTACTTGTTGCACGTTAACAAACCTCCACACTTTGTGTACTCAGTTGTACCCTCAGCATTTTGCCTACAGTGTGAAACACATCAGTGTATTCCAGTGGGACAACCTCTCTTTGTATCTCATCCATACATCTTCTGCTGTGTTCCCCCTTGGATACAAATTGGCAATTTCTCACACAGATATTATTTCACAGGGGGCAATAGAAAATTAGTGAGGAGGAGATTGGTCAGATCCCTTGACTGGCAGCACACAATTATATGATGTGAAGAGGAGAACATGAGGCTAATAGTAGCTGATGGCTTCTGACTCCCCCTCTAAGAAGATCCTCTTTCTTTGTAGTGACTGAACAAGGAGAATGTGTGATTCTTTTCTGCAATAAATGTTTACTACGTACCTGTGCTGATATCTGTAGGGATTTCCTCCTCCTTAAACTTCTGATCACCCCTCACACACTTCTCTCCTTCTTCCTTTATATCTTCCATCTTAATATCAGTCAGGTCATCACCCTAAATAACCCACAAAATAAAAATAACACTTTCCTAATGTCTGATTTAATTGATTGATATAAAACACAAAAATATAATTGAGTCCCCCACAGCTGCTCTACAGCTCATATAGTGAAGTCACTATATGGTATTCTGGCCTATTCCATCTACCTGATACTCCTGCAGGATACTGTGATTTTCATTTGTACAATCCTGTGAATAAAGAGGACACAGACATCTCTCTGGGGTATTTTTGTTATTGGAACCATCTGTAGAAGACACACAGTGACTGAAAACATTGTGTATAGGTGATTATAAGATAATATGTGATCTAAGTGGCCCTCAAAACTGCTCTGTCCTCTACAATAAATGACAGTCACCTCTTACCCAGTGATGTGACCGGCCGGTGATTCTCCATCATCATCATGTCCTTGTTTCCTTTGAAATTCTGACACTTTATAGGAACCTGACACACACACAATGATACAGTCATCATCCAAATACATCCCCTAGTGTTACTGTATAATTTCCCATTCCCAGCAGTCACCTCTCCGGTCACCAGTTGGATGAACTTGTTGGTTAGTTCCAGGATCTTCAAACAGATTGTAAGCTTGCACGCAGGGCCTCTTACCTCTTTGTCTGTCTGTATTACCCAGTATTGTTTCAATACTGTCTTTGTTCCCAATTGCAAAGCACTATGGAATATGCTGGCGCTATATAAATGTTGGTGATGATGATCTTCTGGTCATTGTTGGAGTGCGGTGGAGACAGTGTGATGGGGATCTGGGCCCTGCTCAATCCTCCTGACACAGGGATAGCTCCTGGGTGTCACACGTTCACCGGATGTATTCGTTACTATTGTGTAACCCAATGTAAGGACAGAGATATAAAGAAACTGACCATTTAGATATTTTTTAAATGGGTTAATTGTGCAAAAAATACAATCTTTACTGTGACATTCCCAGAATACCTCACCTCTCCAGAAAGTAGGTAGATGATCTCAAAGGTAAAATTCAATAAACGTAAGTAACTTGATTTTCAAACTTAATGTGTCCATGATAGGATATCTACAGGACTGTCTCTCCAATAGTCACCTTATATTTTACTAAACTACACTCAAACTGATGAATCACTTTGCAAAAGGTGAGAATAAACCAGGGGCAGGCTGGGCTGGGGGGCATTTGCACCCCGGGACGGTCCCATAGTGGACTACCCTGGGCTGGAACACTGGGCCACCTGCATTTTTCGCCATTAAAATAGGCTGCCGAGTCGAGTCTTGCCCCCTGGGCTAAAACTTGCCAGCCCCCCCCCCCCCCCTCCCTGGAATAAACCTAAGAATAAGAACACAGTAATTGTAAATATGTTGATAGTCCCAGTAAATTAAATTGTTATAATTAAAAACTGGCATTTTTCCAAATCTATAATAAAATACAAGAAATGTATCAACTGTGGAATCACAACCAGAAGGCAGCGGAGTCAAGATATATTGTACACCAAAGTCAACCAATAGCAGATGGAGAGAGGGGGTGTAGCTTGTGTGTGGGCATCACAGTGGCTAAGTGGTTAGCACTTCTGCCTTACAGCACTGGGGACATGAGTTCAATTCCCGACCATGGCCTTATCTGTGAGGAGTTTGTATGTTCTCCCCGTGTTTTCGTGGGTTTCCTCCGGGTGCTCCGGTTTCCTCCCACACTCCAAACACATACTGGTAGGTTAATTGGCTTCTAACAAATTGACCCTAGTCTCTGTGTCTGTGTGTATGTGTTAGGGAATTTAGACTGTAAGCTCCAATGGGGCAGGGACTGATGTGAGTTCTCTGTACAGCGCTGTGGAATTAATGGCGCTATATAAATAAATGGTAACGATAATAATAAAAATATGCAGACTATCCACTTTCACCCCTGCTATTATCTGCCGCTGTACTATGTATATAATCCCCACTCTTTCCTTGGAAGGTCATCCCTCATCTGTACTCCCACCATAGTTCCCACAACATACAATTGACACCAAGGGCAAATCCTAACAGAGATAGAGAAGGGGCAAATAGAGACAGTAAGTATCATAAAACCGAAAATGTGTTATGAAGGAGCATGGGATGTTCTTGTGGAGGTATTTAGCTCTCCCCACAAGGGACTAGAGGTCTGAGGCAGCGATCTTTCAAGAAAATGTTGGAGCCAGGTAGTATTGAGAAGTATCCGGGCCAGGGCAGTATAATACTTCCCAATAATAATAATGAGAAATGTTTCAAGCCTTAAAGTTATTGGAACTCAAGATTAACACTTTATATATATTAATTAATCTCTTCTTCTTACAGGCTCAGTTGTTATTAAAGATATTTTATTAAACCTTCAGCTGCATTCTCATTTCATTAAGTATGTACAACCCATAGCCTTGCAATGATTTTTTGTAGTATGTATTGTGTGGTAGTTCATTTCTTTTGCCAACCAATACATAGATCTTAAAGCTCCCACAAAAACATCTCTATGCAAGTTATTTATTATTGGTAACTGCTTGCTTGTTGGATTGGACACACTTATATATTTTTTTATAATTATTTTTTTTATGCTTGGCTACTAAGTCTCTGCCATCCTGGACTGACAGTCAGGACTGGTCTGACTGGTGGTCAGCGTCTAACACAATATGCTGGCTGCAGTGATCACACAGTGCCTATTATAATAGTACAAACAATGGTGGTGAAGCTGTGCTGGACAACTAAGGAGAAGTTCTGAGAACACTGCACACTGCACGCGAACACACAGTGCACACCTGGCTTCCAATACGCAACGTCACACTGACAGAGTGGGAGTTATTTCTGCCGCAGCGCAACCCGGACGTTCACCGTCGGACTCCTAGAGCCTAGAGGTAGTCTGCAGTTGCACACTTAAAAAATATTTTGTTTATACAATTCAATGTGAGTAGCTTCCCTTCTCCTCCCCTCACTCCATTTCCCCTTCGTGTTTGTCTCACCTCCCTCTTGTGTGTGTGGCTCTCTGCTCCCCCTTTGTGTTTGTCTCTCCTCTCACATTTTGAACCTTTTACCCTGTCTCCCCATGTGTGCCTATGTTCTCCCCTTTGTGTGTGGCTCTCCCCCATTATGTCTTTCTCTGTCTCGCCATTTCTCTCTGTCTCCCCGTGTGTTAATCTCTACCTGTGCCCCAAATTGTTTGTTTGTGTCTATCTGTACATTATGCGTACCTGTCCCTTTTCTTCTTCACCTTTGTTTGTATATCTCAGTTTGTCCCCCAATTCCATTTATACTTTATCTCCTATATTCCCAAGCACCCACTGCCCTCTTGCCCAACACCTTCTCCCCCTTCTTTTCCACTCCTTCCCTCTTCACGCATTTCCTTCCTCCCCTTCTGTTTGATGTGGTAGGCAGAACCAGGGCTGGTGTCTGTAGGTCAGAGGTGATGACAACATTTTTTGGGGCATAATAATGACAGCGTTAAAACATTTGTGGTTTGTTCAAAGGAATGTAGAAATAAAAAAAACTACAACCATAACAGCTACATATCCTGTCTAAAAAAGTCTAGTCTGCAGTTGCACTTTGTTAATAGCTTACACAAGGTCTTATGATCTGCATAGATTATACGCTTGCTCAGTAGCAATATTTCTAAAATATGTTAAAATGTGACTACACCCACGTCTGATCTACTGTCATGTATTTGTGAAGCTAGAGGACTGTATGCTGGTTTTGGCTCAACTCTACAGAGACGTGTGGACCCCTGCAAGGGAGTTTGGACTTAGCTGCTGAAGACACACAGGTTGCGATCCCTTAAGATAGTATACAGCGAAGCAGAAGATGGTCAGGCTATCCGGGACAAACCGTGCGAGCAGACAATAACCACAAGGGAGATCCAAAGGGAGGTCACGTAAGCTGGGTCAGAACTGATGACACAAATAGGTACCACGTGAAGATCTGGAAGATTAGTCAAGCAGCCAAAGGTCAGACACTGGAGACGAAAAACAAGCCAGGAGGGATAAACAGGAACAGATCAAGAGGAAGCAGAGGTCATACACAGGAGACAACAGGAAGCAGGTGAATAATCAGGGCCGGTGCTAGGATCCATGGCGCCCTAGGCATTTTTAAAAAATCGCCGCCCTCCTCCCCCGTCTCTCCTTACCTTGTCTCACCACCGCCGCCTCTCTGCTCCGTCTCCTCCCCTCCACTCACTGACACTAGTCAGTGGAGGGGAGGAGACGGAGTAGAGAGGCGGCGGTGGTGACAAAATAGCCTCTTTCCCCCTCCCCGTGCATCTGAATGCTGTGCGGCGGCCGTGACAGGTATGGTCAGCGGTCGCCGCACAGTTTTAAAGTCATTTATTATTCTGTGGCGCCCTCCAGAGCCCGGCGCCCTAGGCAAGTGCCTAACCTTGCCTAATGGGAGCGCCGGGCCCGTGAATAATACAACCAATGCTGGAGCATGGGGAGCCAATACTCTGGCACCCTAAATGCTGCCAGAGCAGTCTTTAAATAGAGAGGGAGGCCGACATAATTTCCGGCAGCGGTGATATGAACTGCCGCCGCTGGGCCCAGGAATAGTGTCCCGTTGCTTAGCCGTCATTACTGCTGTTCGTGATTTGTCAGAAGACTGTCGGGTAGTTTTTTTGTCATTATGAAGGTCAGTCTGCACTTATTAACTGTCAAGCAAGTCACTTTCGTAACTTTTTTGTTGTGGTAGTCACTGTTGGTGTTATCACACCGTTAATGTAACTACCACCGTGTATGAGTGCTGTGGTAGTAAGTGTTGAGATATTTAGAGATAAAAATAAAGAGTAAATAAATCTACGTAGCGAGGCCTAACTGGACTATCTGAATGGCGGACATGCGGGGGCCATCATAGATTGCGGACTGCGTGGACACATTCTAAATGAGAAAATTGGACTAATGCCCTGGGAGAGTAGAGGGGATAGTAAGCCAGTTTTTGTATCCTCACCTATCCCCCAAATCTTTCACTTCCTCAAATTACAACCAGCAGAGGAGGGAGTATGGGCTTTAGCAAAATCACATGTGAAGATTTCTGTTGAGCAGCTGAAATGTATTTTTATTGTTAATAATGAGCTAATGAACATTCTTTATTTGCTGAACTTGGCCAATTCAGAAACTTTATATGTTGAAGCATTCATTTTATTGTCTGGTTGTCCTGAGACTTTTATACGACACTGGTTCTGTATCAATGTTGATAATCTACTTTTTTTTTTATACAGTCCTTGCAGATCCTAGTTTTCTGTAAACATTCCTGTTATCAAACTGGCCACGAGGTTTCCAGAAATAAATTGCAACCTTGCCAGACTAAGGTTAAGGATTTGGGTCATTGCTTGACACAAGGACTGACACATCTTTCCTCAGAAAGAGTGCAAGTTATTCTGCATATACACTAGTCATTAAATAAATCACAAGTGTGCACTGTTCTAGAGATGTGCAGCTGGAGTTTTAATGCAGTTACATGGTGACTATCAAAGACTTACTGTTTATTATAGTGCCAATTGAGACATAGTTGCCCATTCCTTGTTAACTTCTTTAAATATAGCTGCAGCATTATTGGTGGAAAGAGCAGAATATCTATTACATGAATTAACCCTTTATAAACCATATGCTGTCTTGGCCTTGGTGAATTTAGCACAAACACGACATGTCTCTGCTGCCAGATTAACAAAATGGAAATAGCTCTTATGGCTCTCCTTAATCTTACCATTTGTTGGTGTACTATCCTTATGGGGTGGAGTTTTATCAGGAGAGTACTGATAGGTATACAATTTCGGCTGAGTTAATGCCCATACATGACTGTATGAAATGTTTGCACCAAACATTTACTGCTAGATCTGACATTAAGGATACACACTTACTAGAAGATCTCACATTTTATGCAGATGGTAGTTATCAAAGACAAAATGAGACTGGAGAGTTATGTATAGGAGATGCAGTGGTAAAGTAACAGATGATGGTATTGGGGAAGTGAAAGCTCTAGGGCCCCGCATTCTGCCCAGATAGCCTGTGTTAGTAGCACTCACAAGAACGTGAGAGAATTCGTATGTATTTGGTGCATTGTGACAGCTTAGAGTCTTTCTAAGTGCAGTAGGTACTTCGATAGCACTTTCAACATGAAAAGTTGTTAGATGCTATTCAGTTGTCATTGTACGTAGCAGTGATGTGGTGTCAGGCTCACACAAGTAACACTGATCCAATTGTACTAGGTAATAAAAGAGCAGGTGAGTTTGCAATAGGTATAGGAAGAAGACCATTACTAACAGTTCTTCATTGTTGTTTCAGTTAATTACTGATCAGAAATTAACCAAAATGTAAAAGTTTTGCTATCCCCAGGAAGTGGCCCTCTGTACGGCAAAGGGGTGTGTGCAAGATACCAATGGCATGTGGAGATATGGTAAAGATAGACCAGTGGGCCCAAAGACTTACCTACCAGCACTGACAGAAGCAACCCATGGTCTGACTCATTTAGGCAAGGATGGTATGTGTGGACTTGAGGCCTACGAGTGTATGCAGGTAAAAAGGCTGGTTCATGCTTTATTTGCCTGAGGAAGAATCTAGGTAAAGCCATATCTGTAGAACCATCACACATATCCATACTCCTGCATAGGGCCTATTCAAGGTAATACAAATTGACTTCATTCAAATGCCAAAATGTAGTTATCTACAGTATGTACTAGTGTCTGCCAATATGTTTTCCAGCTGGATAAAAGAGGATCCAGCTGCAAGTTGCACTGCAGTATTAACAGCAAAGAAATTGTTATACAAATTTGAGTATAGCACGAATGATTGAGAGTGATAGAGGTATACATTTCACTGGGGCAAGTTTATTCAGACAATGTGTACTGTATCAGGAATAAAAAGAAAGTTACATACACCTTATAGACTACCAGCCAGTGGTAAAATGGAACGATTTAATGATATAATAAAAACAGAACTTGGGTAAAGTGATGAAGGATACAGGAATGGTTTGGTTGGAGGTATTACCTCTAGTGCTGCATAGCATCAGACGCACTGCTACATTGCCATTCAATCTTTCACCTTAGGAGATTTTGTTTGGAAGACAGCCAAATATTATCAACCCACAAGAGACTTTAAAATGCACTCAAGATGTAACTGTTAAGTACTTGATTGAGATGAGTAAGCAGTTACAAATGCAACAAGAGACTTTGAAACGGATTGTACCACAAATGTCTACTGAAAATTGTCAGGATATACAGCCAGAATATGTTATGGTCAGGAATTTTTACGTTCTAGTTGTTTGACAGATCGATGGGAACAACAAATGTATTGAAAGTTGCTGAAAGCGATACTTGGATTCACGCATCTCACTGCAAGAAGGTAGTCGATCCAACAGTGACCTTGAGAAATTCAGAAACTATGAGTTTTGGAACTGGATAGAACAAATATGTTTCAGGACTCTGGACAATGATGTGTTTCGCAAACAATAATCTGACCCAGAAGTCAAATAACAATATCCTTATTACCATCACTAAAGACATGATTTGTTCTTTGATTTTTATACATTATATTATTTTTCATGGACATCTATTTAATGAGGACCTGATGGTAAGTTCTGGTAGTGGTTCTGATGAAATGGGGGCATATAGTCGTAAAAATGGAGAATCAGAACGGTCTTTATCATTCATTCACACAACTAATAATACATACAGTAATGACACATATAATTGTAGAATTAAAAGACAAGTAATTGGAGATGAACTTGAAGATTGTGGTTAGAAACTGCCAACTGAAATGTGCATATGTTGATACTGTAATAACCCTCCTGAAGAGAGATGTGTAAAATGGTGTGAGGAGGACCCAGGACGTTGTGTTAAACCAACATCCTACAGACTTGTAACTTGATGTGATAGAACGAGCAATTAAACAAAGTAATTGTTGGATTTGTACACATACACCACATGGACACCAAAATGTTGGATTGTTGCCAGTACCTGTAACTTTTACAGCATTACTTAATTTACCTGAAGGAGGACCAGTTACTGGGATATATAAGGAAACACTGTTAAAAATGTTGCCTCTGTATTGGTTGAAAGTGTTAAAAAAAACTCACAGCTGAAGTGGTTTGAATTGGTGGTAACCACTTTTAATAGACCTACTGAGGAGAGTAGTGAACATCTAGGCAAAATTTGGAAAAGTCCTGCATTTTTAAATCCCAAAATGTAGATATTTTGGACCAAAAATATCTTTGGGAACAATAGTATCAAAATATTGTAATATAACTTTACAAGATGGTGATTGTAAAGAGCAATTAGAGAAAAATAAGTATGGAAAGTTTATATTCTCTACACAGACTACATGTAGCAATATTCTACCAGATAATATATTACATATGCAGAAGGCATACAAGGGTTACCACTGGATTCAAGGGGAATATGTTATCTAGATAAGGTGATTTTGGCTGATAATATATTTACACATAACGATTTAATGGAAATTGTACAATAAAAGTATTTAATATTTATTATTTATTCAGTAACATGAAATAAAAGTGATGAAGAGTGGAAAACAACTAGTATCAAAACTTATTAGTGAATAAAGTGCTTATACAGGTATTGATTGCATTAGAATTTTCAGATATTACATGTAGCAATATGAATTGGTTTTATATCCAAGGTTTGGCTACAATGATAGATAAAATGACTAATGTGTATTATGAAACTTTCTGTTATGTTGCAAAAGAGCTTCAAGTTTTCAAAACAGAGTTAATATAACATAGATTGGTCTTAAACTATCTTATTGCACAAACAGGAGGTTATTGTGTAACATTACAGATGAAGTATGGAACATAATGCTGTATCTATCTGACAAACCACACAAATAATCCAGAGGAGATAATTGATAACTATATGGATGAAATGGTGGAAATGAAGAAATATTTTGCAAAGATACATAACATGACATTATCTGCAGTAGACACGTTTTTTTGTGGCTAGAAAAAAAAATAGTTTTTCAGGTTTTGGAACATGATTTCAATCATTGTTCCATTCATTAGGAAGATTTATTCTCTTTATATTAGGAATATTATCGATTATCTATTTTTTATTATAATGCATACCAGTATTGCTGAAATTTTGCAAGAAAATATTGAGTAGAGAAATTGAAAAAGTTAGTGATACAGGGGAAGAAATTATAGAACTGTATGAACAAATAAAACCTCTTAAAAATCTAGTATGATAGTTGATGTAAATATCAAATCGGCAAATACTTAAAGGAATTTTTGGATGAAGCCAATATATTAACATTAACTATATATATAATACATTGTTTCATCTATTTTTTTTCCTATTATTTGATATACTTTTTTACTGCAATTATATTTGTTCGTGTGAGCTGAGGAGAAAGTTGTGAGCAGCACTGGAAGATTTAATTCTACGAACAGATGTTCCTAATCAGTATTGGCGAACCAAAAAAATTCTCACTTCTTAAAACTACCCCATCACAGACTTGGGACCTTAAAGGACTATGGAATGCTTATATACTACTTCAAACAACTGTAATATGACATTTAAATTAAAACACAGCCTACTGTTCACCTTTTATAAAAAAACAGTTCTGTTTCTAAAAGGCAGCATTTCAGACTTGATATTTGATGATATTATCACAGCGCTAGCTTTAATTTTGCTAATAAAACCTTTTATACTTTATACTATGGATCCTTTGTGGCAGAAATTCAATTATTGCTTTTTTCACTTTTGACCCACATCAACAAAATCTTGTTTTCATATGCGGCCACAATAAATATTGCATGAGAGAGATCAGCAAGGAACACTCGGATATCCTTACCTTCTCCCATAAGGAGCACCCTAGCAGCCATATCCTGAAACACTACGCCACACTCGTATCGCTATAAATGGATGCTTTGGCACAAAAATAGCAAAATGGCATTACAAAATGCCATTTGTACAATGGGTCTTTTTATGCATCTTTGCAAATGAGCCCAGTGAGATATTAACAGATTACATAATTATATAAACCATGTCACATCTTAAATAAGAGTATGATCAAACATAATGCAGCATTGCCTCAGATTCCACATTATATTTGCAGCCCATTGCCCTGATTACATGTTACACAGAACAATAATATGCTCGTTACTGAGGAGAATGACAGATATATTGGAATAAGTAAACTGCAGAAAGTTCCACACATGAGCGATCTTTTCCAGTCTTATATTGGTTAAACATATTCCACCTATGAATGTATATGACAATTAAATTAGAAAATATTAATATACTGTGTGATTGACACTTTGAATTGCCCTGAAAACTCAATATACTTTTAAGTATACACTCTGTAAATGCATACATGCCTGTTTTTTTATTATTATTTTCATTACTAAAATCAATGACTATTAAGAGTATTTTTGCAAACCTGTTGCACGTTTATTAGCTCACAAGAATCATTTTTTCCTTGTATGAATTCTCAGATGTCTAACAAGATATGATTTTTGCATAAAACATTTCCCACACTCTACACATGAAAATGGTTTCTCACCGGTGTGAGTTGTCTGATGTGTAACAAGTTGTGATTTGCGTGAAAAACATTTCAAACACTCAGAACATTGAAATGGTTTCTCACCAGTGTGAATTCTCTCATGCACAAGAAGACTTGATTTTTGTGTAAAACAATTCCCACAATCTGCACATGAGAAAGGTTTCTCACCTGTGTGAGTTCTCTGATGTGTAATAAGAGAGAATTTATTTGTAAAACATTCCCCACACTCAGAACACGGAAATGGTTTCTCACCTGTGTGAATTCTCTGATGAATAGTAAGATGTGATTTATTTGAAAAACATTTCCCACACTCTGCACATGAAAATGGGTTCTCACCAGTGTGAATTCTCTGATGTGTAATAAGATGTGATTTGCATGTAAAACATTTTTCACACTCTGCACATGAATATGGTTTCTCACCTGTGTGAATTCTCTGATGTGAAACAAGAGCTAATTTACGTATAAAACATTTCCCACACTCAGAACATAAAAATGGTTTCTCACCTGTGTGAATTTTTTGATGTGTAACAAGCGATAATTTACGTATAAAACATTTCCCACACTCAGAACAAGGATATGGCTTATCACCTGTGTGAGTTCTTTGATGTCTAACAAGTTCTATTTTGTATGAAAAACATTTCAAACACTCAGAACATGGAAATGGTTTCTCGAGAGTGTGAATTCTTTGGTGCGCAACAAGATTTGATTTTTGTGTAAAACATTCCCCACACTCTGCACATGAAAATGGTTTCTCACCTGTGTGAGTTCTTTGATGCCTACTAAGCTCAGATTTATATGTAAAACATTTGTTACACTCAGAACATGGAAAGGTTTTCTCATCTATTTGCATTGGCTGATGTTTAATAAAGTTTGACTGATGTCTAAAAAATATAACACATTCAGAAGAGGAACATATTTTATCACCTCCATGAGCTGTACTATGTGCAGAGTTTATATCTGAGGTATCTGGATAACATTCATCAAGATTAGATGGATCAGATGATATATCCGCATTGTAAAGTACTGGATGTATATTTTGATTAATGCAGCTTTCTCCTTGAGAATCTTGTATGATGTGATCTTCTATTTTAAAATTTGGAGGCAAAATGAGATGTCCCTCCGAGGTACTCCTGCTTTTGCATCCATCTGCTGGTAAAATATGTATAGAGATGGATATCTTATCTTTACATGAGGAACACATTATATTCCCCAGAATGTTCATACTATTAGTCAGTTCAAGGTGTTCAGTTGTTTAATTTAAATTTCCAAACACATAAATACTTCATTACATTATAAATGTACTAAAACAACATATGAGTCTTTTTTGAACAGATAAAACATTGGCTTACAAGATAACACAACTCCACTGAATGCCTATTGTATAGACCCAGCCAAAAGAACATGCAGACTTTTTAGTTTGCTTTAGTATTGCAGTGTTAGTATGTACACACTGAGAAGCAAACATTCGCATTGTCAGTACCAGCAGCCTTAGACATCACTAGCCTGCCTCCAGCACTCAGCAGGCCACCGATTGCTGGCTTTCTAAATTAGAATCTTTAACAGAACTCACCTGGGCTCAGCCTCAGGCTAGAGATGGCAGATTGATGTAAATTTTGTTAAGTTTAAATTGTGGTAAATACAAGTTTAGAGCATATTGCATCCTGATGCTAAACAATGAATGCAATATATCAGACATTGTGGAGCAAAGTTTGGGCAGGGGATGGTTTACCCCCTATCAACATGCGAGTCAGAAACAGTGTATGAGCTATGTTTTGTATTTCAACAGTAGTATATCATCTGTACTATTGAATGATTACTAGTACCTCCAACCAGTGTGTAAAGGGCCTTTTAAAGGACCCTCGAGCAATAAACATCACTGTTTGAAGATTCTGTCTGATGCCAATTTCCTGCTGCATCTTGCAATTAACAGATAACAGCTAACAATCTAATCCCGGGCTTTACTGCGTCAAGCACAGCGTCTCTGTGTTAAAGCTCTGCCCGCTACCCAGTAGTCCTGATCCATAGTAAGCGGTCAGGAGGTACCAACCAGCCCAGAGCAAAGAGCCGCTGCAGCAGCTATACCAGGTGCGATTCCAGGTGAGGGGAAAGGAGCCTAGTGGTGGCAGCCGAATCCAGCTAAAACTTTTGCGGAGCTGGAATTCGCAAGTCAGTGAGTGTCTGGTGGCAGGTTACACCAGTAGAAGTGTCCCCCCCCCAAAACCGATGTGGCAGGTCACACAAACTGACTGTGGAAGCAACATTTTGACGTTAATACTTTTGTGTGTGTATTACTTTAAATGTTTTAGTAAACAAGGCAGAGTCAAGGCAATGCCAACATATCTTTCCAGGACGTTGTCTCAGGGCATACAAGGCAGGCGCAGAGAATGTACTCTTCTTATCTCTATTGTACCAACTGAAAGCCTGAATTCATTTATATAACAGTGATTTTGTAATGCTTATATAATCAAGGCCTTTCTAGGGACATCTCCACATACCAGAGACGTTTTCAAATATTCTAGTTAGGGTGGTGTCTCTTTGCTTACTGCAAATGCTCAAGCTTCTTATCAGTATTAAACCAATATAAAAAGTCATAAAATCATGTTTATACCTTATATGCAAATGATTTTACGGTCCTTGTCAATAAAAGCTAGGAAACTGCAACATAACCCTCACCTCAGCTTGAATCACTGTAGGGATGACAAGTACTCTGTTTGTTACCAGTTTGTAAGAGAATTAGTGAGGAGTAGACTGGTCAGATCTCTTGACTGGTAGCACACAATTATATGATGTGAGGAGGAGAACAAAAGTCTAACAGTAGCTGATGGCTTCTTACTCCCTGTGGCGAAACAAGTTTGATAACCCCTTAACCAGCCTGTCCCTCATTTCTCACAAAATGTGGATTATAGCATATAATTTTTATAGTCCTTGCATTTGTTCCCCAGTTCAACAGAGTACAACTGCAGTGTCTAATTACATGTGGATAAGGGGACATTGTAGCTCATTGTAAATAAGTATATTGTTTATTGTATATTGTAGATATTGCAGTCAAGCTGTTATTCATAGTTCTTAAAGTGAAACCAGGTGGGTTACGGGTAAGGATGAAATTCCAGGATACAGGCGAGAGGGCTGTAACTACATTCATTCTCCCCCTCCTTTCTCTACAGGTGGCAAGGAACAGCTGGGGACCCTGTGACATCAGAAAGTAGTGTAAGGGGTTATATTTAGGAGGGGCTGACTGCTACCCTATCTTTGGACGTGGGGGAGGCTAATTAGTATCCATTGTTATCCATAGGACTAGTCCAGACATTTTGTCTGTAACCCAGCAGGGGGCTTCTGTGGAAACACAGCTAATCTCCACACCCCCCTGGAACCCCCTGATCCAGTACCCATGAATGTTTAAAGAGGGAGAGAGCCATGGGTTTTGCCCAGGGAGAGGAAAACACAGTGGAAATTTGGCCCTAGATGTAAGGAGCCACTCCAGGGGGGGTGATGATGTTCATTCTGTAATTTGATTCCTGGATTGTGCAAGATCTGATGTTGAGTTGCCGTTTTCTACCAGTGAAATACATTGGAAGATCCATGAACCGTCAAGTCAGGACAGCCAGTTGACTGTGACTCCTTAAACTAGTGGTGTAAAGGACAGATAATGTGGTGAACCTGCCTGGTATCTATTTACTCTGTGTATATAATATTCTACTGATTGTTTTTAATACAATAAATGTTTTGTTTTACTTTCGAACTGCAATTGCCGGAGTGACTATATGAACTTTTGAAGGTACTGGGGTAGGCTTCCCTGGCATAGTAAGGCACCCCTGGTAGAATTGGGCAAATAAACCAGGTATCATGACACTCCTGCTCCGGGTAGATCCTCTTTTTTTGTAGTGACTGAACAAATAGAAAGCGCAATTGTGACAGGATGGACCACCTATGCATTGCTATCTGTTATGTTGATGGGACCGGTTGGGCTTGCTTTGCCACTTTTCCCTTTTCTTTATCCCAAATGCGCCTCTAACCGCAGTAGGAGGGGCTTAAGCTACTGACACTACTGGACTCCTTTGCAGCATCCAGAACCGCTGCTTTCTGGGTAACTCTCACTGCTAGTACCCAACCCCATGCTGGTACATCTGGGCTGGTATTCCAAAACTCTTGCCTTCAGATGAGGGTTGCTGTGGATGGTTCCCACTGACCTATCACCCTGGCCAGAGCTGCCGGTAACAGGCAAAGCATTGGTACTGGATTGCTGGTTCCAAACCTCAGAACAGCAGGTAAGCAGTCGGCAAAGCAGGATCTTGAAACAATGATCTTTTATTAGCTCAAGTAGCCCTTACAGGGACAGTTAAACACGACCATTTATGGTACTAGCGATCTTTCCAGAAGTGTACAAATGGAATGATACATTACATGGTCAAACTGCTCTCCTTTTATACACATTCTGACACACGGCAGCAGGGGGTAACACTGCCCCGATCCTAGATGGCTCCACCACGTCTGAAATATTCCATCAGATCTCAGTATGTAAAATTTTCTCCACTTGGAGTCAACGCAATTTCACACTTTTAACAAAACTCACATAAATCTTTTATTTCCTAAATTCCTTGTATCCTGAGTCTACATTGTTCAGTAAGACACCCTACACATGAAAAGAAGGTAACAAACTCCCTGTGGTGCATTCAGGCCAAAGCAGGTGTTTGTCACTACACATGAAAATAATTAATTAGCATGAGGCTTCCTTTCGAAAATTCCAATTTTCTCCCCTGGTATACTGTCTCAGCAATAAATACATTTCCTACACAAAAGTGCAACACAATATAATATAATCAGTACATTAGCAATTATATAAATTAGCGCACAGCGCTAATAATTCTAATATATTTATACAATAAGTTATTTTTAAGTGATCCAGTCACACTGATTTTTTTCTGCAATAAGTGTTTATTACTCACCATTGCTGATATCTGTAGGGATTTCCTCCTCCTCACACTGATTATCACCCCTCACACGCTTCTCTTCTTCTTCCTTTATATCTTCCATCTTAACATCAGTCAGGGCTCCACCCTAAATAACCCACAAAATAATAAAATAACATTTTCATTATGTCCGATTTAATTTATTGAGATTAAACAGAATAATAGCAATAAGTATAAGACCCTCACAGCTGCTCTACAGCTCATATAGTGAAAAGTCACTTTGGTATTCTGATGAAACCATCAATTCCATCTACCTGATACTCCTGCAGGATACTGTGATTTTCCTTTTTACAATTCTCTGAATAAAGAGGACACGGACATCTCTCTGGGGTATTTCTGTTACTGGAACCATCTGTAGAAGACACACAGAGATTGAATATATTGTTTATAGGTGATTATCAGATAACGTGTATCAAGGTGGCCCTTAAAACTGCTCTGTCCTATACAATAAACGATTGTCACCTCTTACCCAGTGATGTGAGTGGCCGGGGATTCTCCATCATCATCATATCCTTGTTTCCTTCTAAATTCTCCTGCATGAAGAAATAGACAGTAATATCCTGACACCTTATAGGAACCTGACAAACACACAATGATATAATGATCATCCAAATACATCCCCTAGTGTTACTGTATAATGTCCCATTCCCATCAGTCACCTCTCCGGTCACCAGCTGGATGATCTTGTTGGTTATTTCCAGGATCTTCCAATAGATTGTAACCTTGCAAGTAGGACTCTCTCACCTCTCTGTCTGTCAGTATTACCCAGTATTGTTTTGTTAATGTGTTTGTTGCCAAATGTAAGACGCTATGGAATATGCTGGCGTTATATAAATAAATGTTATTGATTACGATGACAATCTTCTGGTAATTGTTCCTCTCACGTATCAGTGAGTGCGGTGGAGGCACTGTGATGGGGATCTGGGCCCTGCTCAATCCTCCCGACACACGGGGATAGCTCCTGGGTGTCACACGCTCACTGGGCGTATTCGTTACTACTGTGTAACCTGGTGTAAGGACAGAGAGATCAATAAAAAGGTAAACAAATCATTTAGATTTCTTTTTAATTGGGTTAATTGTGCAAAAAACACAATCGTTACTGTGACATTCCCAGAATATTTTAAAGAGGGTAGGTAGATGATCTCAAAGGTGAAATTCAATAAACGTAAGTAATTTGATTTCTAACCTTGTCCATCCTTAATGTGTCCATGATAGGCTACCTACAGGACTGTCTCTGTCTCTTAACTACACTACACTTAAACAGCTGAATCACTTTACAAACAGGTGAGAATAAACTCAAATATAAACCTAAGAATAAGAACACAGTAATTGTAAATACGTTGTGTTAATCACAATAAATTAAATTGTTATAATTAAAAACTGGCATTTTTTAAAATCTATACTAATATAGTAGAAATGTATCAACTGTGGTATTGTAACCAGAAGACAGCGGAGTCTAAATTTATTGTACACCACAGTCAACCAATAACAGATGGAGAGAGGGGTTGTAGTTTGTATTTATATGCAGACAATCCACGTTCACCCCTGCTCTTATCTGCCTCTATAATATGCATATAATCCCCACTCTTCCCTTGTAAGGTCATCCCTCACCCATACTCCCCACCATAGTTCCCACAACATACAGTTTACACTAAGAGCAAATCCTAGCACAGATAAAGGAGAAGGAGCAATTAGAGATGGTTGGTATTACAATACAGATGTGTAGGAGGCTGTTATAAAGGAGCATGGGGTGTTTTTGTGGAGGCATTTAGCTCTCCCCACAAGGGACTAGAGGTCTGAGGCAGCGATCTCCCCAGATAATGTTGCCAACCAGGTGGCATTAAGAAGCATCTGGGCCAGGGCAGTGTAATACTTCCCAATAATAATAATGATAAATATGTAAAGCCTTATAGTGAACTCAAGATTAACATTTTATATATTAATTCTTCTCTTCTTATTACAGGCCAAGTAGTTATTAAAGTTATATTTATTAACCCCTTAACTGTGTTGTCATGTTGTTCATTTTGTTAAGCATGTACAAACCATAGCCTGGCAATGCTCAAGCAACATTTCCTAGAATGCATTGTGTGGTAGTTCATTTCTTGTCAAGCAATACATACAGTCATGGCCAAATGTTTGGAGAATGACATACGTATTGGTTTTCACAAAGTTTGCTGCTTCAGTGTTTTTAGACCTTTTTGTCAGATCTTGCTATGGTATACTGAAGTAACATTGCAAGCAGTTCATAAGTGTCAAAGGCTTTTATTGACAATTACATTAAGTTTATGCAGAGAGTCAATATTTGCTGTGTTGACCCTTCTTTTTGAAGACCTCTGCAATTCGCCCTGTAATTCTGTCAATCAACTTCTGGGCCACATACTGACTGATGGCCGCCCATTCTTGCCTAATCAATGCTTGGACTTTGTCAGAATTTGTGCGTTGTTGTCCACCCGCCTCTTGAGAATTGACCACAAGTTCTCAATGGGATTAAGGTCTGGGAAGTTTCCAGGCCATGGACCCAAAATTTTGATCGTTTGATCCGCTAGCCACTTAGTTATCACTTTTGCCTCATGGCAAGATGCTCCATAATGCTGGAAAAGGCATTGTTGGTCATCAAACTATTCTTGGATGGTAGGGAGAAGTTGCTCTTGGAGGATGCTTTGGTATCATTCTTTATTCATGGCTGTGTTCTTAGGCAAAATTGTGAGTGAGCCCACTCCCTTGGCTGAGAAGCAGCCCCACACATGAATGGTCTCAGGATGCTTTACTGTTGGCATGACACAGGACTGATGGTAGCGCTCACCTTTCCTTCCGCGGACAAGCGTTTTTCCAGATGCCCCAAATAATCTGAAAGAGGATTCATCACAGAAAATGACTTTACCCCAGTCATTGCAATCCCTGCACCTATTGCAGAATATCAGTCAGTCCCTGATGTTTTCCTGGAGAGAAGTGGCTTTTTTGCTGACCTTCTTAACACCAGGCCATCCTCCAAAAGTCTTCGCCTCACTATGTGTGCAGATGCACTCACACCTGCCTGCTGCCATTCCTGAGCAAGCTCTGCACTGGTGGTGCCTCGATCCCGCAGCTGAATCAACCTTAGGAGACTGTCCTGGCGCTTGCTGGACGTTGTTGGGCGCCATGAAGCCTTCTTCACAACTATTGAACCTCTCTCCTTGAAGTTCTTAATGATCCGATAAATAGTTGATTTAGGTGCAATCTTTCTAGCAGCAATATCCTTGACTGTGAAGCACTTTTTGTGCAAAGCAATGATGACTGCACATGTTTCCTTGCAGCTAACTATGGTTAACAGAAGAATAGTGATTTCAAGCACAACCTTCCTTTTAAAGTTTCCATTCTGTTATTCTAACTCAGTCAGCACGACAGAGTGATCTTCAGTCTTGTCCTCGTCAACACTCTCACCTGTGTTAACGAAAGAATCACTGACCTGATGTCAGCTGGTACTTTTGTCGCAGGGCTAAAATGCTGTGGAAATGTTGTTTTTGGGATAAAGTTTATTGTCATGGCAAAGAGGGACTTTGAAATTTGAAAAGAATGGGAGGGATCTCTGGTGCCTGTCACAGTAAAGCTGGCACAGTGCGACTCAGATGCTAACAGTGGGACTACTAGAGAAATTAAAAATGAAAAAAAAAAATTGAATATTTTACAGATGATACATATTTATGACAGGCCTGCTATCCCAAAAGGGGCAAATCAAATACTGTAGTGATTTAGAGAAAAGAAGGGAAAAGTTTGGAATCTTAAATTTAATACATCAAAATGTAAAATAATAAATGTCTGGCACAAAAATCCAAAAATAGAATACAGAATGAATACAATGTAATAATAACAACAACAACAACAACAGAAAGGGATCTTGAAGTCCTAGATTCAGATGATAAGAAACAGTGTAGTCAGCAGTGGAAAGAGTCAGCAGCAATATTACTTAAATGCTTGGTTGTATTAGAAGAGATATTAGTTACAGGAATACAGATGTTATATTGGCACTTTATAAGTCACTGGAAAGACCTCGCTTTGAGTATTCTGTACAGTTCTGGAGGCTCTATCTCCAAATAATCATTAATAAAATAGAAAATATTAAAAAAAAAGATACTGCAGGGACACAGCAAAAATTATGAAAGACTACAAGGGCTGACCATGTATGGTTTACAGGAGAGAAGGGACAGAGGTGATATGATAGAGAAGCATTAATATAGATCAGGACGTAGCATATTTATAAATAAGGGTATTTCTAGAACAAGGAGTAAAGTAGACAAAGTAAAAGAAAGAAGAACTTTGTAATAGAAAGGATGGTAGATTCATGGAACAGTCTCCCAGCAGCTGTGGTAAAAAGTAAAAGAACTCAAGAAGGCATGTGATAGACATATTGCTATTGTTAGACGTAACGACCAAATATAAAAAGACACACGGGTCATTTCACGTCAAATCAACATAGGGTTTCAAACCGACTGTTTCAGATTGTAATGAAATTTGGAATAATAAATGCTGTCATGGGTGTAAAGAAAATCCCCAAATCTGAGGCTGATATGTGCACTGGGATTGGAATTACAGGCCTTTAAATTTGCACTTTTTTTAACAAAACATTTGCTTTTAACATTTTTTTTAAATTGCATTTGTAGCTCACCTCATTGAGCTAGAGAATTGGTAAAGGTCTCTGATATATAACACAGCAGTATGTTTCAATAAAAATTAAAATAGTAGAATTTTTAAAATCAAATTTTTGATTTCCTCAAAAAGCCATATTTTTTAATTTTTCAAAAAACATCTAAAAAATTGTTCATATTGTTATATTGCAAATCCCTAAAAGTTTTATTTTGGGATCATCTGCTATAGGAGCTTTCACTTTGGACTGTTTGTAAACATAATGAATGCCATAACAAATAAAATGTTATTCTACGTTTTGTCGGCATTGATGACCGGCAGAAAATGGTCTGGTAAAAAAGTGAAAATCATTAAGGGGTTAAGTCTTTTAAAGCCCTAAGAGAAACACTGACAGTGATCACTTTATCAACCAAAAACGTAACGTTCCTATAAAGATAACATACAGCAATGTTCTGTAATATCGCTGCATGTTTGCAGAGTATGTCTGACAGCAGGGATCAGTAGTGCACTCACTGTGGGGGGTCCTGCATTCTGTATTTGTAACTCTCCTAAATAATCATAATTTATTTATATAGCGTCAGCAAATTCCATAGCACTTTACAATTGGGGACAAACAGTAATAAAACAATACTGGGTAATACATACAGACATAGAGGTAAGAGGGCCCTGCTCGCAAGTTTACAATCTATGGCATAATAATATAATTAACAACACTTCTTCTTCATCATCATCATTTATTTATATAGCGCCACTAATTCCGTAGCGCTGAACAGAGATCTCATTCATATCAGTCCCTGCCCCATTGGAGCTTACAGTCTAAATTCCCTAATATAGACACACACTCACACACAGACACAGACAGACAGAGAGGGAGACACTAGGGTCAATTTTAATAGCAGCCAATTAACCTACCAGTATGTTTTTGGAGTGTGGGAGGAAACCGGAGCACCCGGAGGAAACCCACGCAAACACAGGGAGAACATATAAACTCCACACAGGTAAGGCCATGGTCGGGAATTGAACTCATGACCCCAGTGCTGTGAGGCTGAAGTGCTAACCACTTAGCCACCCTGCTGCCCACTTCATGTAAATAGATGGGACATTTTGACCAACAGAATCTGGCAGCATATTACACCAATACAGAAGTGGACGTTGGTCAATCAATTTATAGGCTCATAGCAGGTGCTTGAAAGGGTGGGGTTATCCTGAAAGGAACAAACACACAGAAAATTCCCCCAGCACACTGCTATAGCCAGCAAAAAAACTGCCATTTCTACTGTAGATAAAAATACAAAAGTCTTAGTTGCGCACATTTCCAAATGTATGCTAAAGCCACCCGCCTCTCCACGGTGATTTTGCTAATAGGGTGGCTCTAAACAATGAGAGTCCCATATATTTGGGCCATACATATTTGTGTTTTTAAATTGAGAGCTAACTTACCAAAGAGGTACCCTAGAAGCCTCCAAACAGCAATTCAGCGCCAGTACCCCCTCTCAGCTACTGACACCAACATGCCTCTCAGACAAATAAAGAAGTGGAAGTTGCTCAAGCAATTTATAGGCATTTTACACTTGCAGAAATAAAGCAGGGATTTACATCAAAGTAATTGGCAACACGTGGAAAGGAACAGAAACTGTTAATTATTGAATCATTCAAAACCTGTCACGATAACTTCCGTCCCTACTGGGTACTTTCAGTTAGTTTGATGTCAATCACCGCCTCCGTACCTTAAGTGTGGAAGCTGTCTTATTCTTCATTAAAACAATAATGTCCCATATATACAGTGTGTGCTGGGAGCTGTCTTATTCCTCCTCATATATCACTGTACAGACCCTCTCCTCTATATAATAATAATAATATAATATAATATGGATATAACACACAGTGTGTGCTGGGAGCTGTCTTATTCCTCCTCATATATCACTGTACAGACCCCTCTCCTCTATATAATAATAACATAATATAATATGGATATAATACACAGTGGTGTTGGGAGCTGTCTTATTCTTCCTCATATATCACTGTACAGACCCCTCTGCTCAATATAATAACATAATATAATATGTATATAATACACAGTGTGTGCTGGGAGCTGTCTTATTCCTCCTCATATATCACTGTACAGACCCCTCTCCTCTATATAATAATAACATAATATAGTATGGATATAATACACAGTGTGTGCTGGGATCTGTCTTATTCCTCCTCATATATCACTGTACAGACCCCTCTCCTCTATATAATAATAACATAATATAATATGGATATAATACACAGTGGTGTTGGGAGCTGTCTTATTCTTCCTCATATATCACTGTACAGACCCCTCTCCTCTATATAATAATAACATAATATAATATGGATATAACACACAGTGTGTGCTGGGATCTGTCTTATTCCTCCTCATATATCACTGTACAGACCCCTCTCCTCTATATAATAATAACATAATATAATATGGATATAATACACAGTGTGTGCTGGGAGCTGTCTTATTCCTCCTCATATATCACTGTACAGACCCCTCCTCTATATAATAATAACATAATATAATATGGATATAATACACAGTGTGTGCTGGGAGCTGTCTTATTGCTCCTCATATATCACTGTACAGACCCCTCCTCTATATAATAATAACATAATATAATATAGATATAATACAGTGTGTGCTGGGATTTGTCTTATTCCTCCTCATATATCACTGTACAGACCCCTCCTCTATATAATAATAACATAATATAATATGGATATAATACACAGTGTGTGCTGGGAGCTGTCTTATTGCTCCTCATATATCACTGTACAGACCCCTCCTCTATATAATAATAACATAATATAATATAGATATAATACAGTGTGTGCTGGGATTTGTCTTATTCCTCCTCATATATCACTGTACAGACCCCTCCTCTATATAATAATAACATAATATAATATGGATATAATACACAGTGTGTGCTGGGAGCTGTCTTATTGCTCCTCATATATCACTGTACAGACCCCTCCTCTATATAATAATAACATAATATAATATAGATATAATACAGTGTGTGCTAGGATTTGTCTTATTCCTCCTCATATATCACTGTACAGACCCCTCCTCTATATAATAATAACATAATATAATATGGATATAATACACAGTGTGTGCTGGGAGCTGTCTTATTGCTCCTCATATATCACTGTACAGACCCCTCCTCTATATAATAATAACATAATATAATATAGATATAATACAGTATGTGCTGGGAGCTGTCTTATTCCTCCTCATATATCACTGTACAGACCCCTCCCCTCTATATAATAATAATATGGATATAATACACAGTGTGTGCTGGGAGCTGTCTTATTCCTCCTCATATATCACTGTACATACCCCTCTCCTCTATATAATAATAACATAATATAATATGGATATAATACACAGTGTGTGCTGGGATCTGTCTTATTCCTCCTCATATATCACTGTACAGACCCCTCTCCTCTATATAATACTAACATAATATAATATGGATATAATACACAGTGTGTGCTGGGAGCTGTCTTATTTCTCCTCATATATCACTGTACAGACCCCTCTCCTCTATATAATACTAACATAATATAATATGGATATAATACACAGTGTGTGCTGGGAGCTGTCTTATTCCTCTCCTATATTATAATAATAATAATAATAATAATAATAATAATAATAATATAATATGGATATAATACACAGTGTGTGCTGGGAGCTGTCTTATTCCTCTCCTATATAATAATAATAATATAATATGGATATAATACATTACCTGCAAATGTTTAACGTTTTGGAGTCTGGAGACTTTGGCCACGCCCCCTCCGTAGCGTCACCTGATGTAACCAGGGGAAATGATGTAAACCATCGTGGTGTCAGGAAGACTATAACAAAATGGCCGCCGCTCTTCAAATGTTAGGACACTAAGAGCAGTATACATAATTTTACTCTAGTTTACGTTTTCCCAGTATAGTTTCTGCTGTTTACAAGACACTGTATGTATTTGCCTACAGAGGTAAAGTACAGCATTTCCCACTAGCAGATAGTCACTAATCTGTACTACAAGAAAATGGCCGCCGCTCTCCTATACTGAGGACACATAATGTCATTAAATATCTATATGCAGTTTCCACTGCTGCTTCAATTAGTAATAGAGCATTGAGCCTATAGCTCTGTCTTGTACACAGTTTATTCTTCTTCCTATGTAATGTATGTGATATGAATAGTGTTCCTATTATATATTATAATATATACATGGTATTTCCTTCCTATGCACCTGTGTAAATATATCTTTACTGCATTTTATTTTACACACCATTATATATTATGTAATGAGGCTGAAGTTAGCTTTCTCCAGGTTCTTATTAGTAAAATGTTATATTTAAAAGATTAAATCACGATCTATCACTGATTTCACATTATATTAATATTGTAGGGGGTCCGTACATAAACTGTAATAGTATTTACCCTGGACCAACAGTTTTGGGCATGAAATCAGTAGGGGTGTGCACCGGCCACTTTTAGTGTTTTGGGTTTTGGGTTCTGATTAGCTTGAGGTTTTGGGTTCTGATTTGTTTTGCCAAAACACCTGACGAAAGGTTTTGGTTCTGATTTCGGGTTTTGGGTTCTGATTTGTTTTTTAAAAAGCACTAAGATCCTGTTTTTTGGTTGTTTTCCACTCCTACGCTATTATTAACCTCAATAACATTCAATAACAATCATTTCCACTAATTTCCAGTCTATTCTGAACACCTCACACCTCACAATATTCTTTTTAGTCCAAAACGTTGCACCGAGTTAGCTTTCTGGACTGCGTAGTGGAGTGGGCCCGGTACCCAATTTGGTAACGGGGCCACAATATCTTCGCCTTCAAATGTTCTCAATTCCACTGCACAGCTGCCTGCTCCTACATCCTCTGCAGCATATACAGGGTGTAGTTCGAGCGCGTCAATGCCTCTTGTTTTTGACGATGACAGGTCATTTTCATTAATTTTGGATTTGGACCCAACACTGAATGTAGTTGATACGCATCTATCTGGACTGCGTAGTGGAGTGGCCCCGGTACCCAATTTGGTACCGGGGCCACAATATCTCCGCCTTCAAATGTTCTCAATTCCACTGCACAGCTGCCTGCTCCTACATCCTCTGCAGCATATACAGGGTGCAGTTCCCCTTTTTTGGAACTACAGAAAAAAAGAACGTAGTAAAAAAAATGGCAGTTCCTCTTTTATGGAACTATAAAAACAAAGAACATAGTAATAGAAATGGCAGTTCCCCTTTTTTGGAACTACAGAAACAAAGAACGTAGTAATAGAAATGGCAGTTCCTCTTTTTTGGAACTATAAAAACAAAGAACATAGTAATAGAAATGGCAGTTCCCCTTTTTTGGAACTACAGAAACAAAGAACGTAGTAATAGAAATGGCAGTTCCTCTTTTTTGGAACTATAAAAACAAAGAACATATTAATAGAAATGGCAGTTCCTCTTTTTTGGAACTACAGAAACAAAGAACGTAGTAATAGAAATGGCAGTTCCTCTTTTTTGGAACTATAAAAACAAAGAACATAGTAATAGAAATGGCAGTTCCTCTTTTTTGGAACTATAAAAACAAAGAACATGGTAATAGAAATGGCAGTTCCTCTTTTTTGGTACTACAGAAACAAAGACAACCTCCTTCAACTAGTCTAAATTCCACTGCACAGATTGCGGGGGTGATGGCAGGGCAGGTTCAGCCTTTTTTGATGTTGCTCGAGTCTGCGGTAGGCACTGGCAGAATGCCGAAAATGTGCAGCAATTTTGCAGGCCACCGCAAGCATCTCCTGCACACCCCTGTCACTTTTCAGGTAATGCTGCACCACCAAATTAACGGTGTGGGCAAAACATGGGACGTGCTGGAAAATGCCCATATGTAATGCCCGCACAATGTTACTGGTGTTGTCTGACACCACAAATCCCCAGGAGAGTCTAAGTGGGGTAAGCCACTCCGAGATTATTTCCCTCAGTTTTTCTAAGAGGTTGTCAGCGTTGTGCCTCTTACTAAAACCTGTGATACACAACGTTGCCTGCCTTGGCACGAGCAGCCGTTGTGGAGATGCTGCTACTGATGCAGCTGCTGCTGTTGCTGCGGAAGGCAATGCATCTAACCAGTGGGCTGTCACAGTCATATAGTCCTTAGTTTGTCCTGAACCACTTGTCCACATGTCCGTGGTTAAGTGGACAGTGGGTACAACCACATTTTTCAGAGCACTGAGGACACTTGTTCGTACTTCTCTGTACATCTTTGGTATCGCCTGCCTAGTGAAGTGGAATCTCGACGAGATTTGGTACCGGGAACACAATACCTCCATCAATCGTCTAAATCCCACTCCACTGATGGCAGACACCGGACGCACATCTAACACCAACATAGCAGTTACCGCCGCAGTTATCCGCTTTGCTATAGGGTGACTACTGTCGTACTTTGTGCTCAGGGCAAACGACTGTTGGAAGGTCAACTGTTTGGTGAAAGATGTAGCGGTCTTACAACTTCCCCTCTGGGAAGATGACCGACTACCAGCAGCAGCAGTGGCAGTAGTAGGCGTACCGCTGCAGGATTCCTCGGATGAATCCCGTATTGAAGAGGACTCAGTCTGGCTGGTGACATGGCCTGCAGGACTAAATCTGATGGAGATCGTGGAGGAAGTTGACGAGGAGGGTGTTGGTGGTATGTATCCAACAGGACCAAGGGATTTAGGTGTCCCTGGACTGCTGACGGTCCTAGCCACAGGTCCTGAACTAAACACTGAATTATGAAGGTTCTTCAGGTGACGTATAAGTGAGGATGTCCCTAGGTGGCCAAGATCCTTACCCCTGCTTATTTGAGCTTTACATAAGCTACATATGGCCATACATTTGTTGTCCGGATTCGGATAAAAATAACTCCAGACAGAAGTGGTGGATTTTTTGGTCTTCTGACCAGGCATGACGATGGGCTTTTTCATCCCATGGACAACAACTGTTTCCCCCCCTGGTGGCTCATTTATGATAACCACATCAGCATCCTCCTCGTCAAGTTCCTCCTCAGTGCCAGCTACATCAATATCCTCCTTCCGGTGTACAACATTCACACCTTCATTAGCCAAATCTGTAACTGGACTGTGGGTGATCCTTCCAGCATATGCAGAGGGCGTGCTGGAAATGGTTGAAGAAGCCACCTCTTCCCGTACAGTGATGGGAAGGTCAGGCTTCGCAACCACAAAAACCCTTGGACTCGCTGGACTTAGACTAGTTGTTGATGACAGCTTAAGTCTCTAAAATTTGTTAGAGGGGGGGAGAAGTGCTTAGATCCATGAGTGAAGCTGAACCACTAGTCATGAACACGGGCCAGGGCCTAAGCCGTTCCTTGCCACTCCGTTTCGTAAATGGCATATTGGCAAGTTTACGTTTCTCCTCAGATGATTTTAATTTTCTTTTTTTGCTAATTTTTGGGAACTTTGGGTTTTTGGATTTTACATACCCTATACTATGAGATTGGGCATCGCCCTTGGCAGCCGACGTTGATGGCATTTCAGCGTCTATGTCAATATCTTGACTAGTGGCAGCAGCTTCAGCATTAGGAGGAAGTGGGTCTTGATCTTTCCCTACTTTATCCTCCAAATTTTTGTACTCCATTATATGCAGCACAAGAGAGCGTACCCCTAAACCACACACACTTTGGGACTACACAAACAATGACCGTAGTAATAGAACTGGCAGTTCCTATTTTTTGGAACTACAGAAATAATGAACGTAGTAATAGAAATGGCAGGTCCTCTATTTTGGGACTGCAAGAATATATTGCTCTATAATATTTTTTATACTTTTTCAATTATTTTTTTATATATTTTTTTATTTTATTTTTTTATTTTTTTGGGAGATTTTTTTTAAAATTTTTTAATTTTTTTTTGGCTAATTAACAAATTGATATGGACTTATCAGAAACAAATACAGGACAAAAGCACCACTGGACTCAGCAACACAGACACTGGCCAAAGCACCACTGGAATCAGCAGGACAGGGCACTGGAAAAAGTACTACTGCACTCAGCAGGACAAAGCACCACTAGACTAAATAAATCAGCAGGACAGAGCACTGGACAAACTACTAATTCACTCAGCAGGACAAAGCACCAATTTAGTAAAGTTATCAGCAGGACAGAGCACATCAACCTCCCTCTACACTAACCACAGGGAGAATAAAGATGGCGGCCGCGAGCGGGGCATTTATGAGATCCGAGTCTCGCGAGATCCGACGCGAGACTTGGATGTCATAGCCTCGGTTTGGGTGGGCTCGGATTAGCGAAATCCGAGCCCACTCATCTCTAGAGATCAGGGGGCAAAGTGGGCACAGTCTCCATATTTTCTCATTTTTAATAATTAGCTGTAGTTTTGCAAGGGTTAAATGTTGTTGGGCCACCAATTTTATAGTGAGAATCAACACAGGGTGGTCAGTTACATAGAACACACCTGTCTTTATCCTGGCCACAGTAGCGGAACTACCCCGGTTCCCTCCTCCCTGCCCTGGGGCCCACAGCTCGCTAGTTTTGACTCTGCCTGACCCAACAACATTTTGGCCATGAAATCAGGTGACAACGTGGGTACAGGTGCAAATTACCGCCATTGTCTTTCTCAATGTTTTTAACTTGGTAAAACGGACATGTAACGTGTTTAAGACAAAGTATGAAATCTGTCTCATCTTGGAATCTGCCTCTAAATTGCAGTTCTGATTGACTTTTAAAATGCTTAGGTCCAGGTGTATCATATGGTGAAATTTCATATTTCTGCATATCTACGAGTGCGCATCAACATTGTCCTGTCAATAGTCATTGGATAATGTGCAATTGCAACTTTGCTGACAAATGGAACTATGCAGTTTGATAAATCCTGCTCTTATTTTGAAGACTAGAGTCACTAGACCATAGTGGGAAATAGCGGCCCAAGGGCCTACTGCATAGGCTTTACTGACGGCACTTAGGCCTCGGATTCTGGCTCCACCCTCCTCCCATGGGTCTCTTTACCTCACATCTTCCACCCACCTCTCTTTCATCACCCATGGGTCACTTTATGTCACACCTCACTCCTCGTGTTTCACTAAATATTAACCCTTTAGCTGTCATAGTAGCAAAAAGTATAGCTGGATCCCACTGACAGCTAAAGGATTAATGTGATAACGGCATTAATTTATTAAGAAAAGTAAAGCACCTCGACAAAACCATGTTGCATTGAAGGGGGAGGTAAATATAAAATGTGGGGGCAGATTTATAATTGGGGTAGGGTATGTCCTAGATCAACTTTAAATGTCAGCGTAAAAATAAAGCTATCAAGTATCTGTGTGCTACATGAAAAAACAGCCAGTATTTAACTTATGTGCAAAATAATAAACTAATTTGCACCCCTTCATCATCACCATTTATATATATATATATATATATATATATATATATATATATATATATATATAGCGCCACTAATTCCGCAGCGCTGTACAGAGAACTCACTCACATCAGTCCCTACCCTATTGGAGCTTACAGTCTAAATTCCCTAACACATACACACACACACACACACAGAGACTAGGGTCAATTTTGATAGCAACCAATTAACCTACCAGTATGTTTTTGGAGTGTGTGAGGAAACTGAAGCACCCGGAGGAAACCCACGCAAACACAGGGAGAACATACAAACTCCACACAGATAAGGCCATGTTCGGGAGTTGAACTCATGACCCCAGTGTTGTGAGGCAGAAGTGCTAACCACTACGCCACCATGCTGCCCACTTGCATTTTGTCAAAGTTACTCATTTGTTTTGCTTTAGTTTCCTTAATGAATCAGGCCCAACATGTGGCCTTTAAGCGCCTGAAATCTTCCGTCTATTCGCCATTTAAGCAAGGATTGTGATGTTGTCATGTGCTCGCATTGCCAAGATCTTGGACACATGGCTAAAGGTTGTAAAGTGATTACATGTTATCTATGTGGTGAAGTGGGACATTCTTTTGCTAACCGTCCCCGCACACACCACAACAGGGAATCCGATGCTGAGATGGCGGAAAAGGCTGAGGAGGTGGAGAGAGAACAGAGGAGGCCTCCTAAGTCAAAACCTTAGCAGTACAAGGTTGTTATCTAGTATACATGACACTATGGAATGCCTGGTTAGAATTACATGAAATTACCCTATATGGAAACTCATTTAGGGACCACTAAAGGAAATAGTAAAATGATAGAGCTTATACTTTTTTTTGAGATATAAGAGATAAGTGAACAATACATGAAGGAATAACCTATCTGGATAATAACTGAGCCACCAGTACTTTATGTGAATAATAACTATAAGAAACAATTGAATGGAGTAATCAATGTGATATTATTACCTTCCTAGAGATGCTATTTAGGAGAAATAATAACAGACTATATGTTATTGTTAAAAACTCACAACCACAGAACTAATATTAGTCACTTATTTCAATAACTTTATAATCACTAACACTATTTTACTATATTTTATTTTTCGCTGTTCTGAAACTTTGTTCTGGTTATAAATTGGTATTTTTAATCATTTATTAACAAAAATAATAATTTGGTTGATATATTATAGATAGTGCTTTCCGATTAAATGACTTCCTTTTCATTTTCCCTTTTTTAGTACAAATACATACAGATAAGAACAATGGATAATCAGAATAAATGCACGGATGCAATAGAACAAATCCCATAGTGTAAAAAAACAGTTCAGCATAAGATAAGACAGAGAGGAGGACGGAGAGTGAGCAGACATGAGACAAATGATAGAGGGCCCTACCCATGAGAGCTTACATTCTAAAGGGAGGGAGTAATGAGATACCAAAGAAGAATATTACACAGTAAGTATAGGGGGTTCATTATGGTGCAGTGGTCTGCAAGATATTGAGGCTGTAATGTAAAGAGGTCTAGATTGGGCCATGATGGCACAGGGTCCTATTTGGGCAATGTCCAGGAGAGTGCAGTGGTCATGATAGTCTCTAGGCCTAGATGGTGTAGAAGCCCGGGTGGTGCTGAGGTATGACTGTGGTAATGAAATCAATGTGCTAAAACAATATTAAGGCAAGATATTTCTAAAGTATCAGTTTGGGAAGCTCAGACATGTATTATACGAGGTAACTGCAACCAGTTGGGGTCTTTCCTGAAGAAACAGAGGGAGGTACAGAAGGATGGTCTTCTTCAAGCTATAAAATAGGCAACCACTGTGTGGCCTTTCTATAAAATGCAGCCAATTAGTTCATGAAATGCGTTGGTGATGTGTCTCTGGTTTCCAGTAAATTGCTAGGTTCTTATTGCTTATTGCTATTCTTATGGATGGTTCAAGTCACTAAATGGTTGCTCCCTGTGTGTTAAGCTGTAATTATTAGAAAAACCATCCTACAGTTAAAGCTGGGTACACACTGCAGAACATTCCTACATTTCTCCCGATGCGACATCTTGAACGATTTTACCAACGACTGAAAGTGCTGATCAGCACGCCGATTCATGTGTACACACTTACACGATTTTCTGTCATAACCATGGGCTCAAACTATCCTGACTCCGTACACACTGTACAGATATCTGCCCTTCCTGCAGCAAGATGCTAAAGTAATTTACATAAAGACCTGTACCTCAGCGCAATATAATGATCCCTTCAAATTAACGCAAAGCTTGTTCTTTTGTCCGTCTCGCCATGGCAGTGATGCTGCAAACACTGAACCATAAGGAAAGAAGAAGAAAGAATCAGACTTGTTGAACCAAGGAGTGGTTGCTGAGGAGAGACTGCTTTTCACATATGCCACTGCTACAGGAGATATGGGACAACGATCCTGATGACTTCAGGAATTTCCTGCGGTTGAATGATCCCACATTTTAGGATCTGCTTCAGCTTGTCACCCCACTCATCCAAAAGGAGAACACCCATCTAAGGAGACCCATATCTGCAGAGGAGAGACTGGTAGCTACGCTACAATTTTGTGTCATAGGAAGGACACTGGCTGATCTCAAGTACAGCACAGCTAGTTCACCGCAAGCTCTTGGATTTATCATACCTGAGACATGTGAGGCTATCATACAAGTTCTCCAAGGACTATATATGAAGGTTGGTGAAAGCAATAGTCTGATCTTAAATAAACTTTTTTTTATTAAAATAGAAACTGAACATATTAACATATTAAAAACAGCACAAACAAAAAATGTATATTACAAAACTGTAAAAAAATAAAGTCAAGCACAAAAATATATACATATATATAAAACCTGAGTATTTATTTTACAAGCAGCATACAGTGGAAGTGCTGCTTGGGACCTAAAGGCATTAATAGGACCCATATCTGCAGAGCAGACACTGGTTGCTATCCTTTTAGCTACTGGCTGATCTCAAGTACAGATCAGTTATTTCACCCTAAGCTTCCACTTTATGCCAGCACACAGTCAAAGAGCTGCTTGTTGTCCTATAGGCAGGAGGGGTGTAGAACCCATATCCCACCTGAGACCTGTGAAGCTATCATACAAGTTCTCCAGGGACAATATATGAAGGTTGTAAAAAGAAATGATCTTTATTCAAATTTAAAATAACTTATTAACATATAAAGAAAACCATAAAAACTACAAACTCAAACTTCAGTAATAAAAATATAAACATGAAAGTCACAGGAGTTCATAGTTTCCGCAGTGTTCCAATGAGGACGGACTTCCATTATATTGCAGCATACTTGCGCTGCTGGTTGGTGTGGATGTTCTATAGGCCGGAGGGGTACTGGCTTTACTTACTTACCATCATGTGGGGGGGAGGGGTAGTTTGTCAATCTAGTGTATTGTGTGATTGCCCTATACATCACCTTATTAACTAAACTAGACGGTCTACCTCCAATCTGCTCTCAACTGGCAGCCATTTCATTTTTATTCAGTTACTGACGCTCTCAACAGTTCATAATTGTCAGCAATAAAACAAAAAGTGGAATCTCCGCCCTTCCCCAATGGGTATGTCTAATGCAGCCGCAGAGGGAATAATGATGTGGAGGCGGGTCCTCTTCTCCAAAGTAGAAATAATAAACATACAATCCCCAGGCGCAAAAAGTAAATATATACAAGAGGATATATATGATATAATAGTCAATAAATATACAATTATTAAAAATAGCTCAAAAGGCTATAACGTCCAGTTCCGGACCTGTTAATATAATTAAATACAGAGGAGTATAATATAAAACAAGACCTACAGTCTATAAAAATAAATGAATCAAACACAATCTGCAAAAAAAGAAAATGTCCAAAGACATTATATCATATATATCCTCTTGTATATACAAATGCCCCCGGGCCGGTCGTCCTTGGTACATTTTGGGCCGCCTAGTCAGTAGGGGGGCGCCATACCCGCGCGCCCGTAACTACTATACTAACTATTGAAAGAGAGGCGGCTCATCGGCTCTCTCTCACTGCATCGTCCTGACATGAAAAAAATAAGTCAGGACGCTGCAGTGAGAGAGATCCGATGCGCCGCCTCTCTATCAATAGTTAGTATAGTAGTTACGGGCGGCCCAGAACACAGGAGCTGCTTTGACGTGAGGAGCCAGCACAGACGACGCTGAAAGGAGGAAAAAGCTCTAGAGAGGTACTGTCAGATTCTGTCCCTCCTAATTCAGAAGCTGCTGATCTGTCTCAATCCACCTTCTCTGCTGATGAACCTGTGCAAACAGCACCTCTTAAAAGTGCTTCTACAAATTTGCTGTTTTCTAAGAACTATGGGGTAACAAAATCCCAGTTCACAGGTGGTCCACGCCCCCATCTGACCGAAGAGGAACGGCGTTGCAAAATAACAAACAAATTGTGTCTCTACTGTGCCAGCAATGCACATTTCTTGCAGGACTGTCCCATCTGTAGACCACGTCAGCTTACTGAACCATCCCCTGTTGTTTCCTCTCGGCATTCCAAATTTGTTTATGCTCCACCATTTCTGTTCTCTGGGAAGAGATCCAATCTGCCAGCTCCAGCCGCCTGCCCTGAGGCGCCCGCTCCAGCCGCCTGCCCTGAGGCGCCCGCTCCAGCCACCTGTCTTGAGGCGCCCGCTCCAGCCGCCTGTCCTGAGGCGCCAGCTCCATCTGTCTCCTGTGCCGTGGTGCCAGCCTCTGTCTCCTGTGCCGAGGTGCCAGCCTCTGTCTCCTGTGCCGAGGTGCCAGCCTCTGTCTCCTATGCCGAGGAGCCAGCCTCTGTCTCCTGTGCCGAGGAGCCAGCCTCTGCCTCCTGTTGCAAGGTGCCAGCCTCTGCCTCTTGTTTCGAGGTGCCATCATCTGCTTCTTGCTCAGAGTCTCCTGCCACTGTGTCCGGTCCCGAGTCTCCTGCCACTGTGTCCGGTCCCGAGTCTCCTGCCACTGTGTCCGGTCCCGAGTCTCCTGCCACTGTGTCCGATCCCGAGTCTTCAGCCTCTGTCTCCAGTTCCTGAGCTACAGCCTTCTCCAGAGGGGGCGCTGCCCTTACAGTCCGCTCAAGAGGGGGCACTGCCCTTACAGTCCGCTCCAGAGTTGCCGGTCCATGCGGTTCAGCCCGAGTTGCCGGTCCATGCGGTTCAGCCTGAGTTGCCGGTCCATGCGGTTCAGCCTGAGTTGCCTGTCCATGCGGTTCAGCCCGAGTTGCCTGTCCATGCGGTTCAGCCCGAGTTACCACTTGGTGCTATCTGCTCTGAGTCTTCTCACAGCGCTGTCTGCCCTGAGGCTTCTCACAGCACTGTCCCCTCCAAGTCTGCCGCCCAGTCCGGGCCTGCTGCCAAGTCTGCCGCCCAGTTCGGGCCTGCTGCCAAGTCTGCCGCCCAGTCCGGGCCTGCTGCCAAGTCTGCCGCCCAGTCCGGGTCTGCTGCCAAACCTGCCGTCCATCCCGGGCCTGCTGCCAAGCCTGCCGCCCAGTCCGGGCCTGCTGCCAAGCCTGCCGCCCAGTCCGGGCCTGCTGCCAAGACTGCCGGCCAGTCCGGGTCCCCTGTCAAGTCTGTTGCCAAGTCCGAGTCAACTTGTGCTGAGGGTGCCAAGTCTGAGCCGTTGCCTTTCTTTGAGGGGCATATTTCCCAACTTTGTACCCTTCTGAAATTTGCTGCCTCCTATATTCCCTCCGTACCAGAGCTTGTTAACAACCCTAAGGGACGGGTACTGTTCCTTATTTCGTATTTTAAAGGAGAAGCTTTGGAATGGGCTAATCCATTTATTGAAACAGATCATTCCATACTATGGGACTTACAATTGTTTGTTGAGGCAGCAATCGAAAAGTTTTCTCCAACCCCTGCAGTGCCATCTTGTGGGTCACCTGTGCTTTTGTCAACACTACCCAGCACAACAGTCCGAGAACTATCTTTGTGTTCCACCCACTTGGTTCAGGTCCCAACTCCAAGGAAGTCCCGTAAAAGGGGAGGACGTAAAAAGAAAGGAGGTTCTACGGTGCTTCAACTTCCATCTGGCATGGTCTCCTTTGCCTCTCCACCCATGGACGAGGACTTTTCTGCCGGGCCCCCAATTCTGGACTATGATTCCGATGAACTCAGACATTTCTGGTAATTGGGCGTCTGGAATCCGCCCTTAAGGGAGGGGGTACTGTCACGATTTGCCTGGCAGCTCCTAACCTGGACTATCAGACTTTACTATTTTGTGTTCATTTTGTGTCTTAGCAGCAGTACCTCTGCTCACCAGAGGTGCTGCTATTGTGCCTGTTGTGCTCCTAGTACCTTAGGAGTTAACACTGTTCACTAATTATTCCATGCACCTGGGTGTGCTCTCATTTCCCTTTATATACCTGTCACTCCCAACACACATAGCTGGTTATTGATGTCATATCCTGTGGTTACACCCTGTGATTCTTCCTCCTGCATTGTTCCTGTGATTCTACTGCATTAGGATCTCATCATTCATTCTGCTGATCTGTTTCATATGTGAACCTGGGACTTACCTGTGCATTTCCCTGTATATGCTGCCTGGAATCTTCCCTCACCTTCCATTTACCTGCAACTGCTGAATATCTGTGGGTAAATGTATCAAGCTGAGAGTTTTCCAGCGGGTTTGAAAAGTGGAGGTGTTGCCTATAGCAACCAATCAGATTCTAGCTATCATTTTGTAGAATGTACTAAATAAATGACAGCTAGAATCTGATTTGTTTTTCAAACCCGCCGGAAAACTCTCAGCTTGATACATTTACCCCCTGGTATTTCTGCAAACTTATGATTTCATCACCTGTTTATATTTGCCAGCAATAAACATTGTTTGTTTCTTCACCTATTCATGGCTCTTTAGCTGTATTTCTACGTTGTATTGTGACAGACAGAGAAAAAGTTATGATAAAAGTGCTGTTGTTCGATCTTTCAAGCCTGGGGACAAGGTCCTAGTCCTGGTTCCCACCCAGGAAAGCAAACTTTTCGCCCATTGGCAGGGTCCATATGGCTGTCGGTCCTGTCAATTACAGAGTCCGCCAGTTAGGTAGAAGAAGGGAGGAGCAAATATACCATGTTAACCTCCTTTAAACCTTGGCATGATGAGCAAACCTCTCCTCAGGTAGTGAGTACTGCCATTGAAAAGTCTGAAGTGCCCATAGAGCCAGCTTTGTCCATTCAGCAGAGACAACAGACTGAAGAAATGATTCGCCGGAACAGGGATGTCTTCTCTTCCATTCCTGGGCGCACTACCTTAATCGGACACGACATTGTCACTGCGCCAGAAGTCATTGTAAAGCAGAAGCCGTATCGTATTCCCGAAGCCAGACGGGTGGACGTGAAAAAGGAGATCGAGAAGATGCTCCAGTTAGATGTGATTGAAGAGTCCACTAGTGAGTAGAATAGTCCCATTGTGCTTGTCCCGAAACCCAATGGGACAATTAGGTTCTGCAATGACTTTAGGCGCCTAAACAGTATGTCGCAGTTTGATGCCTATCCGATGCCACGTGTGGATGAACTAGTAGAAAATCTTGCTGGTAGCAATTATTTGACAACTCTTGATCTAACAAAGGGTTATTGGAAAGTTCCCTTGACCTCCACGGCCAAGCCAAAGACTGCATTTTCCACCCCTGAAGGTCTCTATCAATATAAAGTCCTACCCTTAGGGTTGCATGGGGCACCTGCCACCTTCCAAAGGGCCATGAATAAATTGCTACGACCTCACACAGCTTATGCAGCCGTTTACCTGGACGATATAGTGATTTATACCCCAGACTGGGGATCACATTTAGCCAAAGTTGAGGCGGTCTTAGCTTCATTAAGGTCAGCAGGGTTAACAGCTAACCCAGAGAAATGTGTCATAGCCATGAGAGAAGCCAAATATTTGGGGTAAGTTGTTGGTCGAGGGCGTGTAAAACCTCAGTTAGATAAAGTGGAGGCAGTCAAAAAATTGGGCAAGACCAGGAAAAAAGTCGCAGTTAAGAACCTTTTTAGGCTTAGTAGGTTACTACAGGCGGTTTGTAAGCCACTTCGCCACTAGAGCTGCTCCACTAACGGACATGTTAAAAAAAAAGTTGTCCAGATAGATTAACCTGGTCTGATTCTGCAGAAACCGCCTGGTCTGATCTTCGGTTAGCTCTTTATTCCTCCCCAGTTCTACAAGCACTGGATTTTACCCGGAGGTTCTTCCTCAAAACTGATGCTTCTGGTGTTGGCTTAGGTGCAGTCTTGTCACAGGAGAAGAATGGAGTAGAAAATCCTGTCCTGTACTTAAGTCAGAAGTTGCTTCCAAGGGAACAAAAATAGCGCCACTGTGGAGAAAGAATGTCTCGCCATAAAATGGGCTACAGAAGCTCTGCGCTATTATCTCCTAGGCAGAGAGTTCACCTTAATTACAGACCATGCACCATTGAGATGGATGCAGAACAACCAGGAGGTAAATGCCAAGGTAACCCGCTGGTTCTTGGCATTACAACCTTTCAAATTCTCAGTAGAACATAGACCTGGGATTCTACACAAAAATACAGATGCGTTGTCACAGAAATATGCGCTCCTCGCGAAGTACGCGTCGCCCTATTTGGAGACGCTAGGGGGAGGGATATGTAACAAAAGGAGTCATTTAGCTGGCAATATGCAGAGAAAGCAGGGAAGTAGCGTAAAACATTGGCACGGTTATGTACCTAGGTGGAGATTAAACCAGGCAAAAACATATGTGTAGTAAAAGATTTAAAAAGCTGCTTCCTCTCAGCAAACAGACAGGGTGTATCTGAAAGTCTAAACAGAGCCAGGGATGGGCGTCTCCTTTTTAAAGACAAGGTGGGTGTGTCACCTGTCCATCAAGCTAGGCCTGTGGGAGGAGTGTCAGGTATAAAACCCTGCTTGTTTTATTGTTCAGTGAGATCAACGCTGGGATAGCTGGCTGATCTTGACAGAGAGCTGGACTATGTATAGTAAGTGTTTAGGGTCTTCATAATTGCTGTGCAAGTATACGGTGTCAAACAATTATTACCATCCTGACAATTGCATTGCTGGTTTCCAGACCGCTTCAACTCTCCTGTGTTTCATCGTGTCTTCAGTTCCAGCTGATTCCTGACTACTGCATTGCCGGTTTCCAGACCGCTTCAACTCTCCTGTGTTTCATTGTGTCTTCAGTCCCAGCTGATTCCTGACTATTGCATTGCCGGTTTCCAGACCGCTTCAACTCTCCTGTTTCATCGTGTCTTCAGTTCCTGCTGATTCCTGCATGAATCATCATTGCTCCCCTCGTGTCAAGTTCTCTGCCTGTGTGCTACACAGACACGGATTACCGCTACCACTCTCCTGTGGCCTCTACTCGTGTCGGCGTTCATCCGCTCAGCTATCCCTGTGTTTCTCTCGTGACAGCCTGCTTAACTGAATCGCGGTATGCTTACCTTCTATTGACTTTACTAGTTTATTGCATATCCGTTTGGACTGTGTCCTGCTCATCTACGGAGTTCTCTATTTTAAGAAGATATAGATGCTATTGACTTTGTCTCATTTGACCTGGATCTCAGTAGTGACTTTGTATCTCTCAAGCAGCGCTTGTCATTTGCTATTGTATTGGATATACAATTTGGGATCAAGTTCCTTGTGCTCTCCGTGTTACCTTCTATGTTCCACTCATCTACACTAGTGCCTATCCTCACCTATAGCAGCGGTACAACTTGCTGTACGCAGACCACTGACTCCCAGTTTCCTATTGGCACCAGTTACAAGTTTCCTCACTATAAGCAGTGGTACAACTTGCTGTACGCAGACCACTGACTTCCCCGTTACCTACTTGCACCTGGAACCAGTCCCATCACTACAAGCAGTGGTACAACTTGCTGTACGCAGACCACTGACTTTCCTCACGTCTTCACGTCCATCAAGATCCTCGTGTTCATATTGACTAATCCATAACCAGTTGCTGCTAGTCATAGACTTTCCTTTAGCATCCTCTCACCATCTGCTGATTCTCCTGTTCCGCTAGTCACCCTACTATCAGAGGACCACTGTGTGTATACACTACTCTGGTAAGACTACATCTGGTGATATCCTGGGCAAAGACTCCTAGTGCCCGTGACAATTCACAAGAAAATCAACTTACACAAGTTAGGCTTTAGTGATAAACATGAGTTTAACTTTTTTTTCAACATTTTTACATGATTTCAAATACTTTTCAGAGGTTTTTTATTTTTAACACACCCCAAGGAGGTGCAAGATAAAACAATATATTTGCCTGTTTTACCCGCTGCATTAAAAAACAGTTGAATAGCTTTTAACGCGGCTGCTTCTCGCACACCCTATGCTTTTAATAGACCTTCTACTGGAGGGCGAGAGGACCGCTTCATGAAAAAAAAACATAGCGTTAAAAATGGAATTAAAATGCGGGTAAAGTTAACCAGCTCGAAAATGATAAAAACAGCATTAAAATGACTTAACACGCTTAAAAAAAAAATAAAAAAATCTCGCTAACAATTGAATACCCCCCAAAGTGTGTAATTAGTAATATGGTGATTGTAGATTGCCACCTTCGTGCACACAGGTATGATTCTTGGGCTGATACTATTAGTACTTGATCAGATGACAAGACCATGCCATATATGTTGTTACTGGTGTTACTGTTACTGTGCAGATTAATGGATTACTGGCATGTTCAAAATTGTCCAAAGTAAAGCCGCACATTCACACACACTGTGCCCACAGCTAGAGTCAAGACTCTTTTAAAAGGTACACTTGTTCCCCATCATCAGCAGCACTACGCCGCATACTGACCCCCTCACACTTCCGGGTCTAGCGTCACATGATCTAGGGTATCATGTGACGTACGTTAACCTGCTGTATGCATCGTCTCAAGGCTTAGTCATGGGAATTACCCGTCTTGTGTCCTGGGTATCTGCTATATAGTTAGAGAGGCAAATCACATTGTTACATTATGATTGACAGATATTCCTGCCAATTACTCATCTCTCATGTTTGTTATTTTTGGGAACTTGATTACCAACGTTACCAGTATGGATTACAGCCTTTCATATAAATCTTATGGTATTTATTTTTATACAACTTAGCTATTTACAGCCCCATTAATAAATCTCTTAATATTTTTATTATTGTTACCTGCTCTTATTTATGGTTGGTATTCTTTATCAGAATATAACATATGACTCAAATGGGTTCATGTAATCGTTACCTATTGTGAACAAAATTAAAAGGTGCATGTTATAAGATAAATATCTTTGCTTAGTGTCCTCACTTGAATAGTGTATCTGATGTAAAGATATAATCAATAGATCGTGAATGTAATATAGTGAGAGTGTTAAAGAAAAATTACTATTATAGTTATACAGGTAATATAGAGGTAATACTATTATAGTTATACAGGTAATATAGAGGTAATACTATTATAGTTATACAGGTAATATAGAGGTAATACTATTATAGTAATATATATTAGTATATTGGATAAGAATTTTTCTAATTGTAAGATTTCAGCCTTTACTTCCTGATAGACAGTAGCCCGCTCATCAGATAAATCAACGTAAGCACGCTGAGGTTCACTGTTCAAATATGGCGCCAGCTTCTCCGCCCAGGTTCCTGGCAGCCATTTTAGTCCTGTGGCGACTTTCTCAAAGGCTAAGAGATATGACTCCACTTCATCTGAGGTGGTCATTTTCTGCAAGACAGGAACCTCAGACACATCATGCACCTCCCTCACTTGACGTAAGAGCTTGGTATTCTCTGTCTGGGCCTGATGTGCTTGTTGTGTAGCAGCTACAGCTAGTAATGCTCTCTGCTGTTCTTGCTGCCTAGTGGTAACATTCACCAAAGCCCTCAAGAGTTCCTCTATTTTGCTACTTTGGTGTGAAGGAAAGCTCTCCTAAGCATAAATTAAACAGACTTGTTTGTGGAAAGGCTGTATGTCACTTGTAGTTGTCGAAGTAATAATTAACAAAAACCCTATATTATCAATTAGTTCAATAGAATGAACCAATAAACTTGAATTTGTTTCTGTGCTTTTAAGAGAACGGAGAAAAACACATATTGCATAACAAGAGACACGTCTTTAGTAATTTTCCATTACTGCACAATTCATGGGAAAAACAGATTAGATCATGGTCATATGATTGTATTTAGCAAAATCACCAGATATGTCCAAAATAAATATTGGCACCGTTAAAGGTCATGCTGACCATCCAATAGAACATGTTATTTTAATGATAGAGTGCCAGCAGTGATGTAAGCTGGGAAGGTGTGTTTTGAAGTAAGAAGGAGTTTCATATTCTATAAAAGAATAAGTTAATCAAATATAGTGTGTCAATTGGCATTTGAGACCTTGGGCATATGTCTGCTTCATCCAGTATGGCTGTATCTATGTATAATACCTTTTTAATAAATTATAGAAATATTATATTTTGGAAACCTGCTCATCTCATTTATTATTTAAAGAGACGGAAAGAAAATAACTTATACATAGTTCACAAAAAACAATCAATTTCATACACCTTGTTTGTGGTTAAGGTTTGAAACACCTATAAACTCCACACATTTGAAGCAAAGATTTTGTAATAAACAGTTGTACACATTTATTTTGTGAGTAAGGTTTGTGTTACCTATAAATTTCTCACATTTGCAGCAAAGATTTTGTTGTAAACAGTTTTACCCAAACATTTGAAATAAGCAAGTTTTTGCAGTACTTGCAAGCAACAAAAAAAACTTTATGTATTTGCCTTTGTGTTCAGAGATTGCAACACTTTAAGCATGAAGCAAACAGACAATTTAGTCGGGAGGTTTTGCATAACTCACCACCCTGGATTTGTTGGCTTAGGGAACAGCAATGATCTAGCCGTTTTTTGCAGATCCCACCACTTGTGAAAAGCGTGCAAACAGATGGCTCCTCACACAGTTTTCTGCTGAACCACTTTATTTACTTGCCAGGACAGATAAACAGTCTTGGCAGTGTCTTCAGCAATCAAATGAAACATTCACAGACGTAAACAGTCTCATAGCCCTAAACTCTTTGTCTAGCACAGATAGGTCCCTAACTGGTCACTGGCCACTTGTTGGCTTCGGTCTCCCACCCACAATACAAGTTAGCTATTTATGCCTCCTCCCCAGCACTGCTCTAGTGGATTCCTTGATTGATTAAACCAGGTACTCCACCTGGTCTCCTGTGCTCTGTGTGTGTTTGCAGATTTCACCCTCGCTGCACAACAGGGAAAGCATCACTCTTTCCTCCCCTAGAAGGTGGCAAGTATCCCTCCCAATTGTCACAGTACATATATGTAGATGTAAATACATTTAATCAAGAATACACTTCTGTGCACTTGACTTGACATATGCTGTGGTACAAACGCAAGGTGTACACAGGTGACCCGAACTTACCTATACATTTGATAAAGGTCGTTATAGGGTATAAAATTTAGAGCAAGAGTGGAAATGTAATCTATAAATATCTATAATATAAATGTCTAGTGGCGTGTTAGTCTGTGTGTGGAAAAAATGAAACCAAGCTGCAGCGCCAACTGGGCGGAGTTATACACTGACCTACTAAAGTCTTAGTGTGTGTGGAAAAAAAAATTCAGAAAGGGCTGAAATTTGGTATACTAAGATATTTTTAATTTGTTAATTTAATTTGTTAATTGTTAAAAGTGTTTATAAAGATTTTTTTAAAAAATATATATATATTTCTTGAAGGAGAAGTGACAGTTGGGAGTGGTTGGTGGTTGCCGGGGGTAACAGTGGGGAGTGGTTGGTGGTTGAGGCCTGGGCTATGGCCCAAATGCATGACAAGAACCTTTTTAACACCTTAAGTAGCTTGATTTGACTAGAATGCATGAGTATCATGTGTGTATATGTGCGTGTATATAAATATATATATATATATATATATATATATATATATATATATATATATATATATATACACACACACACATATACACACACCCACAGATATATTTTAGTTATAACAGGAAAATTACAGGTAGATAATACAGAATTGAAGAAATGGACACGTCACATCAGTAAATAAATGAGACTTTACTGAGAATATGTATTTTCACGTGTTAACCATTCGTGTTGTATACACTTTCATACAGGAACAAATAGGTGTCATATACAGCATAAAAAAACGGTTTGTTATTGATTCGCTATGAAAAGATTACTATTTCCATGTGCTTCACATTTAGACAACACAGCATGTGGGAGACGTAAGAGACATCATAAATTTAAATATACACGCCCAGAAAGGCGTCGCTGTTGAAGAAACTATCGGTAGAATTGTCGGACAGACTGTCATTAGTATGTGCACACTGTAGAATTGGCACATCACTCCGCCCTTCAATAAGGAGCAGTCATGCAGCCATATCCTGAAACACTAAGCAACACTCATATCTCTATAAATGGATGTTTTAGTACAAAAATAGCAAAATGGCATTACAATATTGCAATTGCACTATGGGTCTTTTTTGCATCTTTGTAAATTACGCCCTTTGAGATAGTGACAGAGATTTCAGAATTAATTATATAAACCCTGTCACATCTTAAATTAGAGTGTGATCAAACATAATACAACAGTGCCCCAGATCCCACATTATATCTCCAGCCTATTGCCAGGATAACATATTACTTAGGAGAATGTGATCTTACTGTGTAGAGTGAGATATATATAATGACATAAGTGAACTGCAGTAAGTTCCACACATGAGCGATCTTTTCCAGTCTTTTGTTGGTTACACTGTTAGTGTATTCATGCCTGTTTTTTAATTTAATTTATATTACTAAAGTCAATTACTTTTAAAATATTTAAGAGTAACTGTGGTCAGACGGGAACATTCATGCATATATGGTGGGACTGTCCCGGGATCCGCCCATACTGGGCAACAGTTCTTGCTCTAGCCTCAACAATCCTAAATGCTCACATACCACCTGACCCTAAGCACATCTTACTGCCACTACCCATTCCAGACCTCACTAAATCTCCTCACAAACTCTTTAGGCACATCATCAGTGCTGCCACATGTCAAATAGCGGCCTCTTGGAAAAGCTCCACACCACCAACACTCCAGATGGTCTGCAGTCGGATCTGGCACACTTACCAGATGGAACACAATACTAGTGTTCTGAGGGGCTCCTCCGTCTCCTTCTACAAAATTTGGACCCCATGGGCCATATATCACAATCAATCTCCACTCCAGTTCTAGTGGAATCTAGACATGGAAAGATGCTCCTAAGCAAGCATACTTGTTCTCTCATTGGTTGCGTGAATCATTTACCCCCCCTTTGGTCCCTGTATACCCCCCTTTATACCCTTCAAACTTGAAAAGTTAAAATAACATCTTTGCAGTATTAGATAAATATACATTTATCTCCCAAGTGCGAGAGAACCTGTTGTATGTAAACAAGTGTTATTTATTTCTGTTTAACCTCTCGAGATTCTGTAATGCATTTTCTATGGGAAAAGATGTTTCTAATAAAAAAAATTATAAAAATAAAAAAAATTATTTAAGAGTATTTTTCCAAACCTGTTTAATGTCTATCAGCTCATGAAAATAACTGCTCACTTGTATGACTTCTCAGATGTCTAACAAGACTTGATTTTTCTGTAAAACATTTCCCACACTCAGAACATGGAAATGGTTTCTCACCAGTGTGAGTTCTCTGATGTTTTACGAGATGTGATTTAAGTTTAAAACATTTCCCACACTTTGTACATGAAAATGGTTTCTCACCCGTGTGAGTTCTCTGATGTTTTACGAGATGTGATTTAAGTTTAAAACATTTCCCACACTTTGCACATGAAAATGGTTTCTCACAAGTATGAATTCTCTCATGCGCAACAAGATTTGATTTCTGTGTAAAACATTTCCCACACTCTGCACATGAAAATGGTTTCTCATCAGTGTGAGTGCTCTGATGTTTAACGAGATGTGATTTAAGTTTAAAACATTTCCCACACTTTGTACATGAAAATGGTTTCTCACCAGTGTGAGTTCTCTGATGTTTGACGAGATGTGATTTAAGTTTAAAACATTTCCCACACTTTGCACATGAAAATGGTTTCTCACAAGTATGAATTCTCTCATGCGCAACAAGATTTGATTTCTGTGTAAAACATTTCCCACAGTCTGCACATGAAAATGGTTTCTCATCAGTGTGAGTGCTCTGATGTCTAACGAGATGTGATTTGCGCCTAAAACATGTTCCACACTTTGCACATGAAAATGGTTTCTCACCTGTGTGATATCTCTGATGTGTAACAAGAGATAATTTATGTGTAAAACATTTCCCACACTCAAAACATGAAAATGGTTTCTCACCTGTGTGAATTCTATGATGAGTAGTAAGTTGTGTTTTATGTGTAAAACATTTCCCACACTCGAAACATGGAAATGGTTTCTCACCTGTGTGAATTCTATGATGAATAGTAAGTTGTGATTTATCTGTAAAACATTTCCCACACTCAGAACAAGAAAATAGTTCCTCACCTGTGTGATTTCTCTGATGAACAGTAAGTTGTGATTTGCGTGTAAAACATTCCCCACACTCTGCACATGAAAATGGTTTCTCACCTGTGTGAATTCTATGATGAATAGTAAGTTGTGATTTATTTGAAAAACATTTGTCACACTCAGAACATGGGAATAGTTTCTCACCTGTATGATTTTTCTGATGAACAGTAAGTTGTGCTTTGCGTGTAAAACATTTCCCACACTCTGCACATGAAAATGGTTTCTCACCTGTGTGAATTCTATGATGAATATCACGTTGTGATTTCTTTGAAAAACATTTGTCACACTCAGAACATGGAAAGGTTTTCTTACATGTTTGATTTGTCGGAGGTCTAACACAGTTTGACTGATGTATAAAAATTGTATCACATTCAGAAGAGGAACATATTTTATCACCTCCATGAGCTGTACTATGTGCAGCATAATCAGAGTTATCTGGAGAGCATTCAACATGATTAGATGGATCAGATGATATATCCGCATTGTGAAGTACTGGATATATATTTTGATTAATGCAGTTTTCTCCTGGAGAGTCTCGTATGATGTGATCTTCTATTTTAAAATCTGGAGACAAAATGAGATCTCCCTCCGAGGTACTCCTGCTTTCGCATCCATCTGCTGGAAAAAATATGTATAGAGATGGATATCTTGTCGTTATATGAGGAACACATTATATTCCCCAGAATGTTTATATTATTAGTCAGTTCAAGATGTTCCGTTGTTTAATTTAAATTTGCAAAAAAATTATACTTCATAATGATTATAAATGTACTAAAACAACATGAGTCTTTTTTGAACAGATAAAACATTGGCTTACAAGATAACACAACCCCATTACTATGCACATTGCATAGACCCAGCCAAAGGGACATGCAAACTTCTTATTTTGCTTTAGTATTGCAGTGTTAGTATGTGCACACTGAGAATCAGACATTCAGGTTGTCAGTACCAGCAGTCTTAGACATCACTGACAGCCTCCAACACTCAGCAGACCACTGATTGCTGGGATTCCAAATTAGAATCCTGAATAGAACCCAACTGGGCTCAGCCTCGGGTTAGAGATGACATAACTCCTCTCTCAGGTGTTACCACTAACCTCCATTACTGTATATTGTCAAGGTCAAACAGACTCGTGCTTTTTATGTAGCTATATACCAGCAATATATAGTAGTGTTTCTACTTGAATGATGTAACCATTGCTGGTATGCTGAGCTAAGCAAATAATACATTTGTATTATTACCTTCTATGGTAACAGTCAAGGGGGCCATCTGTAATATAACTTCTATATAAGCATGAGTTAAACAAAGAAAGACCAGCCTCACACTGGAATCACAAGAAAATTAACTGATGTCCAGAAATCTTCTCTAAAGAAACGAGGTGTCCGAAATGAAATGAAACAACAGAGCTCCCTGACTGATCACTGTTTGTACCTAAGTATAATCTATTTAATCACTTAATGGTTGATTGGTTTTTATTGCTAGTAACTTTATTTTAACATGTGTACCACTAGGAACCTTGATTTGAGTGTGTCTACTCCACTACCATTACACTTGCCGTCTATCTCTGTTACTCCAGGTCACGGCTATATACTCAGTTGTATCCATTTGTTTATTACACGCTATGAGCTGCTCAACCAGGGCCAACACCTCTGTGTACCTCACTACAAGCTACACACTGCTCAACATGTGCCAACACCTCCGTGTACCTTATTGTACACTACACACTAGTGAACAAGTGCCAACATATCCGTGTAACTTATTGCACGCTGCCTGCCTTTGAAACAGTATCAATACAGCCGTGTACCCCAGAACACACTAAGGGGCATATTCAATTGTTGAATATGCCCGCGGCGTTAAAACTATTACGGTAATAGTAAGCCAGATTTCAGCTCGCAGCTCCCTGAGCCGCAAGCTGAAATCCAGCGAGAAAAGTACCGTAATACCGGTATTTACGCGCACTATTACCGTAATGACGGTAATAGTGCGCGCGCCATAAGATTTTTGGCTATAACGCCAACAATTGAATATGCCCCTAAGTGTTGCTCAGGCACTGCCTAAAAACACTTTGTACTCCATTGCACGTTATCAAACCCTCACACTTTGTGTATACATCTGTGCTCTCAGCATTTTGCCTACAGTGTGAAAACACCTCAGTGTATCCCGATGGGACAACCTCTCTTTGTATCTCAGCCATACATTTTCTCGTGTGTTCCCCCTTGGGTAAAAAATCCCAAGTTCTCACACAGGTAATATTTTGCAGGTGAGGTCATATATAATGTCACATGTGGCAGTGCATAGTGAGGATTATGGGTAAGGTCAAACGATGTCTCATCCCATTGATCCATAATTGAATCACTAAGGTGACGTCCCTTGTACTGATATAAGATAATAATGAGGAGGAGACTGGTGAGATCTCTTGGCTGGTAGCACACAATGATATGATGTGAGGAGGAGAACATAAGGCTAATAGTAGCTGATGGCTTCTGACTCCACCCTCTGGGCAGATCCTCTTTCTTTGTAGTGACTGAACAAGGAGATTGTGCGATTCCTTTCTATAATAAGTGTTTATTACTCACCAGTTCTGATATCTGTAGGGATTTCCTCCTCCTTACACTGCTGATCACCCCTCACACACTTCTCTTCTTCTTCCTTTATATCTTCCATCTTAATATCAGTCAGGTCATCACCCTAAATAACCAACAAAATAATAAGATAACACTTTCATAATGTCCGATTTAATTTACTTAGATTAAACAGAGTAACAGCAATAAGTATAACACTGCCACAGCTGCTCTACAGCTCATATAGTGACAAGTCACTAATATCCTGGTGAGACCCTCAGTTCCATCTACCTGATTCTCCTGCAGGATACTGTGATTTTCCTTTGTACAATCCTGTGAATAAAGAGGACACGGACATCTCTCTGGGTTATTTCTGCTACGGGAACCATCTGTAGAAGACACACAGTGACTGAATACATTGTAAATAGATGATTATCAGATAATGTGTGTATCTAGGTGACCCTCAAAACTGCTTTGTCCTTTACAATAAATGATTGTCGCCTCTTACCCAGTGATGTGAGCGGCCGGTGATTCTCCATCATCATGGCCTTGTTTCCTTCAAAATTTTCCTGCATGGAGAAATAGACAGTAAATATCCGAACACCTTATAGGAACCTGACAAACACACAATGATATAATCATCATCCAAATACATCCCCTAGTGTTACTGTATAATGTCCCATTCCCAGCAGGTACCTTTCCAGTAACCAGTTGGATGATCTTGTTGGTTAGTTCCAGGATCTTCCAACAGATTGTAAGCAGTACCCTCTCTCACCTCTCTGTCAGTCAGTATTACCCAGTATTGTATTATTACTGTGTTTGTTCACAATTGTAAAGCGCTACGGAATATGCTGGCGCTATATAAATGATGATGATGATGATCTTCTGGTCATTGTTGTGAGTGCGGTGGAGGCACTGTGATGGGGATCTGGGCCCTGCTCAATCCTCCTGACCCTCGGGGATAGCTCCTGGGTGTCACACGTTCACCGGATTATTTGATACTACTGTGTAGCCAGGTGTAAGGACAGAGATATAAATAAAAAAGTAAAATGATTTTGATGTATTTTTAATGGGTTAATTGTGCACAAATACACAATATGAAATTCAATGAACATTAATAATTTGATTTCTAACCTTGTCCATCCTGAATGTGTCCATGATAGGATATCTACAGGACTGTCTCCCCAATAGTCACCTTTTCTTCAACTACACTACACTCCAACAGCTGATTTCACTTTGTAAATAGGTGAGAATAAACTCAAATGTAAACCTAAAAATAAGAACACAGTAATTATAAATATGTTGTGTTAGTCCCAGTAAATTAATATTTTATAATTAAAAACTAGCATTTTTTCAAATCTATATTAATACAGTAGAAATTTATCAACTGTGGAATCACAACCAAAAGACAGCTGAAACTGGATATATTGCACACAACAGTAAACCAAAAGCGGAGAGAGGGGGTGTAGCTTGTATTTATATGCAGACTGTCCACTTTCACCCCTGCTCTCATTTTCTCTATACTATGTATATAATCCCCACTCTACCCTTGTAAGGTCATCTCTCATCCGTACTCCCATCATATCCTAGCATAGATAGAGAAGGGACAATTAGAGATAGTAGAAATCATAAAACTGATAATGTGTAGGAGGCTGTTATGAAGGACCATGGGGTGTTCCTGTGGGGGTATTTAGCTCTCCATACAAGGGACTAGTGGTCTGAGACTGCGATCTCCCTAGAAAATGTTGCTACCTGAATGGCATTAAGAAGTATCCAGACCAGGGTAGTGTAATACTTCCCAATAATAATAATAATAATAATAATAATAAAAATCTATACTAATTATTCTCTTCTTCTTAGTGGCCCAGTTGTCTGCAACTATTTCATAAATCAAAGTCTGTTGGATCTGGTCCCTGTAGTGTAATCAGCATCAGATAATGTAGTTCGCTCTGGTTCATGCGATTCCTTAAACTGGTTTTAATTCGTCCAAACAAATTTTCCACAATATGGCGGTCAACCCAATGTCCACCTATTGATACAATGCTTATATACACTCAATAACACTCCCTTATACATTTAAGGTAGCTGCCAACATTCGAAGAACCAGGTGGTAAGTTCGGCAAGTGTAGTAATCTGAAAAGTGGGGCCCGATGTTTAGTTTTATTTGTATAATCGGCACGATTAGCAGGTGATTAGTTGTATGCGTACCCGGTGTATGAGTAAAATAGGCACATCGGTATGGTTATCCCAAGTCACAATGGTATCGGTAGTTACTGGATCTTATAACTCCAAACAAGGGTACCCAAAGAATGGAAACACTGATAACCACAGTGGCGCACGCAGGGGGGGTTTCTGGGTCTCCAGAAACACCCCCCCCTCCGCTAACTAAGTGCCCACCATAGCGGCACTGTACTATACAGCAGCCGCGGCGCTGTCAAAGAAGCGTCCGCGGCGGTGCTGTGTACAGCACCGCCGCGGACGCTTCTTTGACAGCGCCGCGGCTGCTGTATAGTACAGTGCTGCCGAAACGGAGCTGCTGCGCATGTGCACCAGTTCTCTTGCATGTTTTTTTATTTGTTTGGTTTTTTTTTGGGATGGGGGGAAATCCCTAACAATCCTGCGTGCGCCCCTGAACCACAGTATACTAGTCTTATAACTTAATAATAAAACACCCTAATAAAGTGCATATGCTAACAGAAAGATAAAAAAAGTGAGGCTTATCTGCACAAATCCTTTTTGCCCTGTCTCTCCAAGACCACTCCATGTCACACAGAATGTATTAATGTATATATTTTTTTATTTGTTAACCAAGTGGTCAATCTGCACCGTGCAGTCCTTTCTCTATTTGTCACAAAAATCAAATACAGAATGAATACAATGTAATCTCACAACAACAGTAAAGGGACCTTGTAGTCCTAGTTTCAGATGATATGAAACAGTGTAGTCAGCAGTGGGAAGAGCCAGCAGCAATATTACTTAAATACTTGGTTGTATTGAAAGATATATTAGTAACAGGAATAGGGAGGTTATATTGCCACTTTATAAGCCACTGGAAAGACCTCACTTTGAGTATTCTGTACAGTTCTGGAGGCTCTATCTCCAAACAATCATTAATAACCGTCACAAACAAGCTCCCAGCTGCTGTGACTTTGGGGGTGTTCGCTATATGAGGTCACACACGATTCCAGCCCGCAGTCTCTCTATACCTATTACACAGGTTATAGACATGCTGAATCGCCCCCACAACAGCGCGCTCACACCCCCAGACACTTCAGGTTTGCCACCACCTACTGAATATGGGCAATAGGACCCCCAATATACTGTTTCACACCGGCACACAAGGCTTCTAGCTATTCACAGACTAGCAAAACCCACACCAGCAAGCACAGGGTTAACTCTTCACACCTCCAGAGTGTTACGCAAATGTAAATACAAGCACACACAGCTTGTTAATCAAATGTATCAACAAATCACACACTGGCATTCCAAGGGTTAACTTGGTCGAGCTCTCTTCTAATAGGCTAATGGATTTGTTAGAGTATCAAGGACGCAACAAATTAAATTATAGATTTAATATACAAAAGTACAGGGCATTCAGATATAAAGAAAAATTATTAATAAACAACTGATATAAAACATACACAAGCAAACAGTTTAAAATAACAGGGGTTACATTCAGATTAGCATTTACATGAATTGCATTCTGGCCAAGGGAAATTGGCTTGGAAGATGTGCAGCTTATCAATGTGAATTGATTTCCCAAAACGTCTGACATTTGCTGTACCTGGCCTCAGTCTTTTAAAGACACTACCACACCCCTTTCTACCCACAGGGGGTTGTGGCCTGTGACACTTTTTTCAATCACCATTTGCATGTTGCCTGATTTACTAACCAATTCTACTATGTGATCTAACTTGTCTCTGGAGCGTCACACAGAGCCAATTTTATCATTATTAAATCCCCTATGACTTTATCTTTTGATACTAAACATGATAAAATTTTGACACTGTGACATACCTTTTCCAAAGATATGTGATTTTAGCTGTTTCCGGATATCACCCGTACCGGTCATTCACAACCCTGGTGTGATTTCTGCTCCTCAGTATGGAGAGGCACCCTGATTCCCCAAAACATGAACTATGAAGATATTTTCCTTTGAAGCTCATATTTCTAAATACCTGTATAGGCCTTCAAAATTCTGCCTTGGGCTGCAAGGATGTCCAGCTGTGACCGGCCCCACAAAGTCTATTCAGGAGTCCAAAAACTTGTGTTAGAATATATCGCACAGCAAGAGCTCTTTTAAGCTGCCACAGGTGACACTCCTATCTTCTCACACTGGGATCTACAAACCCATCAAATATATTTACATCAGACTTTCTGCCTTCACATTTTACACTTTCGTAGCTGAACTTATCAATGGATTCATTTGATATAACATATTTACACTGCAGTTATGATTCATCCTGTATATATAACTAAGTTCCCTATGTTCACCACAATAACATAGAAAATATTCAAAGAAGAGATACAGCAGGGGAGCATAGCAACACTAAGGAAAGACTACAAGGGCTGACCATGTATGGTTTACAGGAGAGAAGGGACAGAGGTGATATGCTAGAGAAGAATTAATAGAGATCAGGAACGTAGCATATTTATAAATAAGGGTATTTCTAGAACAAGGAGTAAGGTAGACTGAAAAGTAAAAGAAGGATTTTTTAATAGAAAGGATGAAAGACATCTATCGCGCCGCTGGCACAATATGAGTACATGTATGTTATTTATACTTAAAAACGTATCATTACTGTTTAATGATGTGAATGAGTTCTCTGTACAGCGCTGCAGAATCAGTGGCGTTATATAAATATAACTGGGAGATGTCTTATTCCTCCTCATATATCACTGTACAGACCTCTCTCCTCTATATAATAATAATAACATAATATAATATGGATATAATACAGTGTGTGCCGGGATCTGTCTTATTCCTCCTCATATATCACTGTACTGACCCCTCTCCTTTATATAATAATAATATAATATAATATGGATATAATACAGTGTGTGCTGGGAGCTGTCTTATTCCTCCTCATATATCACTGTACAGACCCCTCTCCTCTATATAATAATAATATAACATGGATATAATACACAGTGTGTGGTGGGAGCTGTCTTATTCCTCCTCATATATCACTGTACTGACCCCTCTCCTTTATATAATAATAATATAATATAATATAATATGGATATAATACACAGTGTGTGCTGGGAGCTGTATTATTCCTCCTCATATATCACTGTACAGACCTCTCTCCTCTATATAATAACAACATAATATGGATATAATACATAGTGTGTGCTGGGAGCTGTCTTATTCCTCCTCATATATCACTGTACAGACCTCTCTCCTCTATATAATAACAACATAATATGGATATAATACATAGAGTGTGCTGGGAGCTGTATTATTCCTCCTCATATATCACTGTACAGACCTCTCTCCTCTATATAATAACAACATAATATTGATATAATACATAGTGTGTGCTGGGAGCTTTCTTATTCCTCCTCATATATCACTGTACAGACCTCTCTCCTCTATATAATAATAACATAATATAATATGGATATAATACACAGTGTGTGCTGGGAGCTGTCTTATTCCTCCTCACATATCACTGTACAGACCTCTCTCCTCTATATAATAATAATATAATATAATATGGATATAATACACAGTGTGTGCTGGGAGCTGTCTTATTCCTCCTCATATATCACTGTACAGACCCCTCCCCTCTATATAATAATAACATAATATAATATGAATATAATACACAGTGTGTGCTGGGAGCTTTCTTATTCCTCCTCATATATCACTGTACAGACCTCTCTCCTCTATATAATAATAACATAATATAATATGGATATAATACACAGTGTGTGCTGGAAGATGTCTTATTCCTCCTCATATATCACTGTACAGACCCCTCTCCTCTATATAATAATAACATAATATAATATGGATATAATACACAGTGTGTGCTGGGAGCTGTCTTATTCCTCCTCATATATCCCTGTACAGACCCCTCTCCTCTATATAATAATAATATAATATAATATGGATATAATACACAGTGTGTGCTGGAAGATGTCTTATTCCTCCTCATATATCACTGTACAGACCCCTCTCCTCTATATAATAATAACATAATATAATATGGATATAATACACAGTGTGTGCTGGGATCTGTCTTATTCCTCCTCATATATCACTGTACAGACCCCTCCCCTCTATATAATAATAATAACATAATATAATATGGATATAATACACAGTGTGTGCTGGGAGCTTTCTTATTCCTCCTCATATATCACTGTACAGACCTCTCTCCTCTATATAATAATAACATAATATAATATGGATATAATACACAGTGTGTGCTGGAAGATGTCTTATTCCTCCTCATATATCACTGTACAGACCCCTCTCCTCTATATAATAACAACATAATATAATATGTATATAATACACAGTGTGTGCTGGGAGCTGTCTTATTCCTCTCCTATAAAATAATAATATAATATAATATGTATATAATACATTACCTGTGAATAAATAACGGTAGCGGCTAAATCCCCTTCGGTCTAGGTACCCTGGCACGTCAATATGACGTCGCAGGGTCATGTGATCGCAGCGGTCACATGGTGCAAAGTGTTAGGCGGGCTGCTGAAAGTGAATGGTAGTCGGTGCAGGAGCGCCATCATTTCTTTCCGATCTTGGCTGCATTCCTGTAAAAAAAGGTAAGTAGAAGGGGTGCTAGTGTGTGAGGGGCATGTGTGGTGGATGCAGGACTGGCACAGGGGGCATGTGAGGTGGACGCAGGACTGGCACAGGGGGCATGTGTGGTGATTTCAGCCTTTACTTCCTGATAGACAGTAGCCCGCTCATCAGATAAATCAACGTAAGCACGCTGAGGTTCACTGTTCAAATATGGCGCCAGCTTCTCCGCCCAGGTTCCTGGCAGCCATTTTAGTCCTGTGGCGACTTTCTCAAAGGCTAAGAGATATGACTCCACTTCATCTGAGGTGGTCATTTTCTGCAAGACAGGAACCTCAGACACATCATGCACCTCCCTCACTTGACGCAAGAGCTTGGTATTCTCTGTCTGGGCCTGATGTGCTTGTTGTGTAGCAGCTACAGCTAGTAATGCTCTCTGCTGTTCTTGCTGCCTAGTGGTCACATTCACCAAAGCCCTCAAGAGTTCCTCTATTTTGCTACTTTGGTGTGAAGGAAAGCTCTCCTAAGCATAAATTAAACAGACTTGTTTGTGGAAAGGCTGTATGTCACTTGTAGTTGTCGAAGTAATAATTAACAAAAACCCTATATTATCAATTAGTTCAATAGAATGAACCAATAAACTTGAATTTGTTTCTGTGCTTTTAAGAGAACGGAGAAAAACACATATTGCATAACAAGAGACACGTCTTTAGTAATTTTCCATTACTGCACAATTCATGGGAAAAACAGATTAGATCATGGTCATATGATTGTATTTAGCAAAATCACCAGATATGTCCAAAATAAATATTGGCACCGTTAAAGGTCATGCTGACCATCCAATAGAACATGTTATTTTAATGATAGAGTGCCAGCAGTGATGTAAGCTGGGAAGGTGTGTTTTGAAGTAAGAAGGAGTTTCATATTCTATAAAAGAATAAGTTAATCAAATATAGTGTGTCAATTGGCATTTGAGACCTTGGGCATATGTCTGCTTCATCCAGTATGGCTGTATCTATGTATAATACCTTTTTAATAAATTATAGAAATATTATATTTTGGAAACCTGCTCATCTCATTTATTATTTAAAGAGACGGAAAGAAAATAACTTATACATAGTTCACAAAAAACAATCAATTTCATACACCTTGTTTGTGGTTAAGGTTTGAAACACCTATAAACTCCACACATTTGAAGCAAAGATTTTGTAATAAACAGTTGTACACATTTATTTTGTGAGTAAGGTTTGTGTTACCTATAAATTTCTCACATTTGCAGCAAAGATTTTGTTGTAAACAGTTTTACCCAAACATTTGAAATAAGCAAGTTTTTGCAGTACTTGCAAGCAACAAAAAAAACTTTATGTATTTGCCTTTGTGTTCAGAGATTGCAACACTTTAAGCATGAAGCAAACAGACAATTTAGTCGGGAGGTTTTGCATAACTCACCACCCTGGATTTGTTGGCTTAGGGAACAGCAATGATCTAGCCGTTTTTTGCAGATCCCACCACTTGTGAAAAGCGTGCAAACAGATGGCTCCTCACACAGTTTTCTGCTGAACCACTTTATTTACTTGCCAGGACAGATAAACAGTCTTGGCAGTGTCTTCAGCAATCAAATGAAACATTCACAGACGTAAACAGTCTCATAGCCCTAAACTCTTTGTCTAGCACAGATAGGTCCCTAACTGGTCACTGGCCACTTGTTGGCTTCGGTCTCCCACCCACAATACAAGTTAGCTATTTATGCCTCCTCCCCAGCACTGCTCTAGTGGATTCCTTGATTGATTAAACCAGGTACTCCACCTGGTCTCCTGTGCTCTGTGTGTGTTTGCAGATTTCACCCTCGCTGCACAACAGGGAAAGCATCACTCTTTCCTCCCCTAGAAGGTGGCAAGTATCCCTCCCAATTGTCACAGTACATATATGTAGATGTAAATACATTTAATCAAGAATACACTTCTGTGCACTTGACTTGACATATGCTGTGGTACAAACGCAAGGTGTACACAGGTGACCCGAACTTACCTATACATTTGATAAAGGTCGTTATAGGGTATAAAATTTAGAGCAAGAGTGGAAATGTAATCTATAAATATCTATAATATAAATGTCTAGTGGCGTGTTAGTCTGTGTGTGGAAAAAATGAAACCAAGCTGCAGCGCCAACTGGGCGGAGTTATACACTGACCTACTAAAGTCTTAGTGTGTGTGGAAAAAAAAATTCAGAAAGGGCTGAAATTTGGTATACTAAGATATTTTTAATTTGTTAATTTAATTTGTTAATTGTTAAAAGTGTTTATAAAGATTTTTTTAAAAAATATATATATATTTCTTGAAGGAGAAGTGACAGTTGGGAGTGGTTGGTGGTTGCCGGGGGTAACAGTGGGGAGTGGTTGGTGGTTGAGGCCTGGGCTATGGCCCAAATGCATGACAAGAACCTTTTTAACACCTTAAGTAGCTTGATTTGACTAGAATGCATGAGTATCATGTGTGTATATGTGCGTGTATATAAATATATATATATATATATATATATATATATATATACACACACACACATATACACACACCCACAGATATATTTTAGTTATAACAGGAAAATTACAGGTAGATAATACAGAATTGAAGAAATGGACACGTCACATCAGTAAATAAATGAGACTTTACTGAGAATATGTATTTTCACGTGTTAACCATTCGTGTTGTATACACTTTCATACAGGAACAAATAGGTGTCATATACAGCATAAAAAAACGGTTTGTTATTGATTCGCTATGAAAAGATTACTATTTCCATGTGCTTCACATTTAGACAACACAGCATGTGGGAGACGTAAGAGACATCATAAATTTAAATATACACGCCCAGAAAGGCGTCGCTGTTGAAGAAACTATCGGTAGAATTGTCGGACAGACTGTCATTAGTATGTGCACACTGTAGAATTGGCACATCACTCCGCCCTTCAATAAGGAGCAGTCATGCAGCCATATCCTGAAACACTAAGCAACACTCATATCTCTATAAATGGATGTTTTAGTACAAAAATAGCAAAATGGCATTACAATATTGCAATTGCACTATGGGTCTTTTTTGCATCTTTGTAAATTACGCCCTTTGAGATAGTGACAGAGATTTCAGAATTAATTATATAAACCCTGTCACATCTTAAATTAGAGTGTGATCAAACATAATACAACAGTGCCCCAGATCCCACATTATATCTCCAGCCTATTGCCAGGATAACATATTACTTAGGAGAATGTGATCTTACTGTGTAGAGTGAGATATATATAATGACATAAGTGAACTGCAGTAAGTTCCACACATGAGCGATCTTTTCCAGTCTTTTGTTGGTTACACTGTTAGTGTATTCATGCCTGTTTTTTAATTTAATTTATATTACTAAAGTCAATTACTTTTAAAATATTTAAGAGTAACTGTGGTCAGACGGGAACATTCATGCATATATGGTGGGACTGTCCCGGGATCCGCCCATACTGGGCAACAGTTCTTGCTCTAGCCTCAACAATCCTAAATGCTCACATACCACCTGACCCTAAGCACATCTTACTGCCACTACCCATTCCAGACCTCACTAAATCTCCTCACAAACTCTTTAGGCACATCATCAGTGCTGCCACATGTCAAATAGCGGCCTCTTGGAAAAGCTCCACACCACCAACACTCCAGATGGTCTGCAGTCGGATCTGGCACACTTACCAGATGGAACACAATACTAGTGTTCTGAGGGGCTCCTCCGTCTCCTTCTACAAAATTTGGACCCCATGGGCCATATATCACAATCAATCTCCACTCCAGTTCTAGTGGAATCTAGACATGGAAAGATGCTCCTAAGCAAGCATACTTGTTCTCTCATTGGTTGCGTGAATCATTTACCCCCCCTTTGGTCCCTGTATACCCCCCTTTATACCCTTCAAACTTGAAAAGTTAAAATAACATCTTTGCAGTATTAGATAAATATACATTTATCTCCCAAGTGCGAGAGAACCTGTTGTATGTAAACAAGTGTTATTTATTTCTGTTTAACCTCTCGAGATTCTGTAATGCATTTTCTATGGGAAAAGATGTTTCTAATAAAAAAAATTATAAAAATAAAAAAAATTATTTAAGAGTATTTTTCCAAACCTGTTTAATGTCTATCAGCTCATGAAAATAACTGCTCACTTGTATGACTTCTCAGATGTCTAACAAGACTTGATTTTTCTGTAAAACATTTCCCACACTCAGAACATGGAAATGGTTTCTCACCAGTGTGAGTTCTCTGATGTTTTACGAGATGTGATTTAAGTTTAAAACATTTCCCACACTTTGTACATGAAAATGGTTTCTCACCCGTGTGAGTTCTCTGATGTTTTACGAGATGTGATTTAAGTTTAAAACATTTCCCACACTTTGCACATGAAAATGGTTTCTCACAAGTATGAATTCTCTCATGCGCAACAAGATTTGATTTCTGTGTAAAACATTTCCCACACTCTGCACATGAAAATGGTTTCTCATCAGTGTGAGTGCTCTGATGTTTAACGAGATGTGATTTAAGTTTAAAACATTTCCCACACTTTGTACATGAAAATGGTTTCTCACCAGTGTGAGTTCTCTGATGTTTGACGAGATGTGATTTAAGTTTAAAACATTTCCCACACTTTGCACATGAAAATGGTTTCTCACAAGTATGAATTCTCTCATGCGCAACAAGATTTGATTTCTGTGTAAAACATTTCCCACAGTCTGCACATGAAAATGGTTTCTCATCAGTGTGAGTGCTCTGATGTCTAACGAGATGTGATTTGCGCCTAAAACATGTTCCACACTTTGCACATGAAAATGGTTTCTCACCTGTGTGATATCTCTGATGTGTAACAAGAGATAATTTATGTGTAAAACATTTCCCACACTCAAAACATGAAAATGGTTTCTCACCTGTGTGAATTCTATGATGAGTAGTAAGTTGTGTTTTATGTGTAAAACATTTCCCACACTCGAAACATGGAAATGGTTTCTCACCTGTGTGAATTCTATGATGAATAGTAAGTTGTGATTTATCTGTAAAACATTTCCCACACTCAGAACAAGAAAATAGTTCCTCACCTGTGTGATTTCTCTGATGAACAGTAAGTTGTGATTTGCGTGTAAAACATTCCCCACACTCTGCACATGAAAATGGTTTCTCACCTGTGTGAATTCTATGATGAATAGTAAGTTGTGATTTATTTGAAAAACATTTGTCACACTCAGAACATGGGAATAGTTTCTCACCTGTATGATTTTTCTGATGAATAGTAAGTTGTGCTTTGCGTGTAAAACATTTTCTACACTCTGCACATGAAAATGGTTTCTCACCTGTGTGAATTCTAAGATGAATAGCAAGTTGTGATTTCTTTGAAAAACATTTGTCACACTCAGAACATGGAAAGGTTTTCTTACATGTTTGAGTTGTCTGAGGTCTAACACAGTTTGACTGATGTATAAAAATTGTATCACATTCAGAAGAATTACATATTTTAACACCTCCATGAGCTGCACTACGTGCAGCAATATCAGAGTTATCTGGAGAGCATTCAACATGATTAGATGGATCAGATGATATATCCGCATTGTGAAGTACTGGATGTATATTTTGATTAATGAAGTTCTCTCCTGGAGAGTCTCGTATGACGTGATCTTCTATTTTAAAATCTGGAGACAAAATGAGATCTCCCTCCGAGGTACTCCTGCTTTTGCATCCATCTGCTGGAAAAATATGTATAGAGATGGATATCTTGTCGTTATATGAGGAACACATTATATTCCCCAGAATGTTTATATTATTAGTCAGTTCAAGATGTTCCGTTGTTTAATTTAAATTTGCAAAAAAATTATACTTCAAAATGATTATAAATGTACTAAAACAACATGAGTCTTTTTTGAACAGATAAAACATTGGCTTACAAGATAACACAACCCCATTACTATGCACATTGCATAGACCCAGCCAAAGGGACATGCAGACTTTTTATTTTGCTTTAGTATTGCAGTGTTAGTATGTAGACACTGAGGATCAGACATTCAGGTTGTCAGTACCAGCAGTCTTAGACAACACTGGCAGCCTCCAATACTCAGCAGACCACTGATTGCTGGGATTCCAAATTAGAATCCTGAATAGAACCCGGCTGGGTCCAGTCTCAGGCTAGAGATGACATAACTCCCCTCTCAGGTCTTGCCACTAACCTCCATTACTGTATATTGTCAAGGTCAAACAGACATGTGCTTTTTATGTAGCTATATACCATCAATATATAGTATTGTTTCTACTTGAATGATGTAACCATTGCTGGTATGCTGAGCTAAGCAAATAATACATTTGTATTATTACCTTATATGGTAACAGTCAAGGGGGCCATCTGTAATATAGCTTCTATATAAGCATGAGTTAAACAAAGAAAGAGCAGCCTCACACTGGAATCACAAGAAAATTAACTGATGTCCAGAAATCTTCTCTAAAGAAACGAGGTGTCCGAAATGAAATGAGACAACAGAGCTCCCTGACTGATCACTGTTTGTACCTAAGTATAATCTATTTAATCACTTAATGGTTGATTGGTTTTTATTGCTAGTAACTTTATTTTAACATGTGTACCACTAGGAACCTTGATCTGAGTGTGTCTACTCCACTACCATTACACTTGCCGTCTATCTCTGTTATTCCAGGTCACGGCTATATACTCAGTTGTATCCATTTGTTTATTACACGCTATGAGCTGCTCAACCAGGGCCAACACCTCTGTGTACCTCACTACAAGCTACACACTGCTCAACATGTGCCAACACCTCCGTGTACCTTATTGTACACTACACACTAGTGAACAAGTGCCAACATATCCATGTAACTTATTACACGCTGTCTGCCTTTGAAACAGTATCAATACAGCCGTGTAACCCAGAACACACTAAGGGGCATATTCAATTGTTGAATATGCCCGCGGCGTTAAAACTATTACCGTTCTTACGGTAATAGTAAGCCGGATTTCAGCTCGCAGCTCCCTGAGCCGCAAGCTGAACTCCAGCGAGAAAAGTACCGCAATACCGGTATTTACGCGCACTATTACCGTAATGACGGTAATAGTGCGCGCGCCACAAGATTTTTGGCTATCACGCCAACAATTGAATATGCCCCTAAGTGTTGCTCAGGCACTGCCTAAAAACACTTTGTACTCCATTGCATGTTACCAAACCCTCACACTTTGTGTATACATCTGTGCTCTCAGCATTTTGCCTACAGTGTGAAAACACCTCAGTGTATCCCGGTGGGACAACCTCTCTTTGTATCTCAGCCATACATCTTCTGGTGTGTTCCCCCTTGGGTAAAAAATCCCAAGTTCTCACACAGGTAATATTTTGCAGGTGAGGTCATATATAATGTCACATGTGGCAGTGCATAGTGAGGATTATGGGTAAGGTCAAACGATGTCTCATCCCATTGATCCATAATTGAATCACTAAGGTGACGTCCCTTGTACTGATATAAGATAATAATGAGGAGGAGACTGGTGAGATCTCTTGGCTGGTAGCACACAATGATATGATGTGAGGAGGAGAACATGAGTCTAACAGTAGCTGATGGCTTCTGACTCCACCCTCTGGGCAGATCCTCTTTCTTTGTAGTGACTGAACAAGGAGATTGTGCGATTCCTTTCTATAATAAGTGTTTATTACTCACCAGTTCTGATATCTGTAGGGATTTCCTCCTCCTTAAACTGCTGATCACCCCTCACACACTTCTCTTCTTCTTCCTTTATATCTTCCATCTTAATATCAGGCAGGTCATCACCCTAAATAACCAACAAAATAATAAGATAACACTTTCATAATGTCCGATTTAATTTACTTAGATTAAACAGAGTAACAGCAATAAGTATAACACTGCCACAGCTGCTCTACAGCTCATATAGTGACAAGTCACTAATATCCTGGTGAGACCCTCAGTTCCATCTACCTGATTCTCCTGCAGGATACTGTGATTTTCCTTTGTACAATCCTGTGAATAAAGAGGATGGGGACATCTCTCTGGGGTATTTCTGTTACTGGAACCATCTGCAGAAGACACACAGTGACTGAATACATTGTTTATAGGTGATTATCAGATAATGTGTGTATCTAGTTGACCCTCAAACCTGCTTTGTCCTTTACAATAAATGATTGTCACCTCTTACCCAGTGATGTGAGCGGCCGGTGATTCTCCATCATCATGGCCTTGTTTCCTTCTAAATTCTCCTGCATGGAGAAATAGACAGTAATATCCTGACACCTTATAGGAACCTGACAAACACACAGTGATACAGTTATCATCCAAATACATCCCCCAGTCACCAGTTGGATGATCTTGTTGGTTAGTTCCAGGATCTTCCAATAGATTGTAACCTTGTGAGCAGGACCCTCTCTCACCTCTCTGTCCGTCAGTATTACCCAGTATTGTATTATTACTGTGTTTGTTCACAATTGTAAAGCGCTACGGAATATGCTGGCGCTATATAAATGATGATGATGATGATGATCTTCTGGTCATAGTTGTGAGTGTGGTGGAGGGCCTGTGATGGGGATCTGGGTCCTGCTCAATCCTCCTGACCCTCAGGGATAGCTCCTGGGTGTCACACGTTCACCGGATTATTTGATACTACTGTGTAGCCAGGTGTAAGGACAGAGATATAAATAAAAAAGTAAAATGATTGTGATGTATTTTTAATGGGTTAATTGTGCACAAATACACAATATGAAATTCAATGAACATTAATAATTTGATTTCTAACCTTGTCCATCCTGAATGTGTCCATGACAGGATATCTACAGGACTGTCTCCCCAATAGTCACCTTTTCTTCAACTACACTACACTCCAACAGCTGATTTCACTTTGTAAATAGGTGAGAATAAACTCAAATGTAAAAATAAGAACACAGTAATTATAAATATGTTGTCCCAGTAAATTAATATTTTATAATTAAAAACTGGCATTTTTTCAAATCTATATTAATACAGTAGAAATTTATCAACTGTGGAGTCACAACCAAAAGACAGATGAAACTGGATATATTGCACACAACAGTAAACCAAAAGCGGAGAGAGGGGGTGTAGCTTTATTTATATGCAGACTATCCACTTTCACCCCTGCTCTCATTTTCTCTATACTATGTATATAATCCCCACTCTACCCTTGTAAGGTCATCTCTCATCCGTACTCCCATCATATCCTAGCACAGATAGAGAAGGGACAATTAGAGATAGTAGAAATCATAAAACTGATAATGTGTAGGAGGCTGTTATGAAGGACCATGGGGTGTTCCTGTGGGGGTATTTAGCTCTCCATACAAGGGACTAGTGGTCTGAGGCTGCTATCTCCCCAAAAAATGTTGCTACCTGAATGGCATTAAGAAGTATCCAGACCAGGGTAGTGTAATACTTCCCAATAATAATAATAATCTTTAAAAACTTGCGATTCCTTAAACTGGTTTTAATTCGTCGAAACAAATTTGCCACAATATGGCGGTCAACCCAATGTCCACCTATTGATACAATGCTTATATACACTCAATAACACTCCCTTATACATTTAAGGTGGCTGCCAACATTCGAAGAACCAGGTGGTAAGTTCAGCAAGTGTAGTAATCTGGAAAGTGGGGGAGAAGGAACGTGGTGCCCGATGTGTAGTTTTATTTGTATAATCGGCACAATTAAACAAGGTGATTAGTTGTATGCGTACCCGGTGTATGAGTAAAATAGGCACATCGGTATGGTTATCCCAAGTCACAATGGTATCAGTAGTTACTGGATCTTATAACTCCAAACAAGGGTACCCAAAAAATGGAGTGGCGCACGCAGGGGGGGTTTCTGGGTCTCCGCCGCTAACTAAGCGCCCACCATAGCGGCACTTTACTATACAGCACCGCCGCGGCTGCTGTATAGTACAGTGCTGCCGAAACGGAGCTGCTGCACATGCGCACCAGTTCTCTCGCGTGTTGTTGTTTTTTTGGGATGGGGGAAATCCCCCCTAACAATCCTGCATGCGCCCCATAACCACAGTATACTAGTCGTATACCTCAATAATAAAACACCCAAATAAAGTGCATATGCTAACAGAAAGATAAAAAAAAAAGTGAGGCTTATATGCACAAATCCTTTTTGCCCTGTCTCTCCAAGACCACTCCATGTCACACAGAATGTATTAATGTATATATTTTTTTATTTATTAACCAAGTGGTCAATCTGCACTGTGCAGTCCTTTCTCTATTTGTCACAAAAATCAAATACAGAATGAATACAATGTAATCTCACAACAACAGTAAAGGGACCTTGTAGTCCTAGTTTCAGATGATATGAAACAGTGTAGTCAGCAGTGGGAAGAGCCAGCAGCAATATTACTTAAATACTTGGTTGTATTGAAAGATATATTAGTAACAGGAATAGGGATGTTATATTGTCACTTTATAAGTCACTGGAAAGACCTCACTTTGAGTATTCTGTACAGTTCTGGAGGCTCTATCTCCAAACAATCATTAATAACAATCACGAACAAGCTCCCAGCTGCTGTGACTTTGGGGGTGTTCGCTATATGAGGTCACACACGATTCCAGCCCGCAGTCTCTCTATACCTATTACACAGGTTATAGACATGCTGAATCGCCCCCACAACAGCGCGCTCACACCCCAAGACACTTCAGGTTTGCCACCACCTACTGAATATGGGCAATAGGATCCCCAATATACTGTCCCACACCGGCACACAAGGCTTCTAGCTATTCACAGACTAGCAAAACCCACACCAGCAAGCACAAGGTTAACTCTTCACACCTCCAGAGTGTTACACAAATGTAAATACAAGCACACACAGCTTGTTAATCAAATGTATCAACAAATCACACACTGGCATTCCAAGGGTTAACTTGGTCGAGCTCTCCTCTAATAGGCTAATGGATTTGTTAGAGTATCAAGGACGCAACATATTAAATTATAGATTTAATATACAAAAGTACAGGGCATTCAGATATAAAGAAAAAATATTAATAAACAACTGATATAAAACATACACAAGCAAACAGTTTAAAATAACAGGGGTTACATTCAGATTAGCACTTACATGAATTGCATTCTGGCCAAGGGAAATTGGCTTGGAAGATGGGCAGCTTATCAATGTGAATTGATTTCCCAAAACGTCCGACAATTTGCTGTACCTGGTCTCAGCCTTTTAAAGACACTTCCACACACCTTTCTGCCCACAGGGGGTTGTGGCATGTGACACTTTTTTCAATCACCATTTGCATGTTGCCTCATTTACTAACCAATTCTACTATGTGATCTAACTTGTCTCTGGAGCGTCACACAGAGCCAATTTTATCATTATTAAATCCTCTATGACTTTATCTTTTGATACTAAACATGATAAAATTTTGACACTGTGACATACCTTTTCCAAAGACATGTGATTTTAGCTGTTTCCGGATATCACCCGTACCTGTCATTCACAACCCTGGTGTGATTTCTGCTCCTCAGTATGGAGAGGCACCCTGATTCCCCAAAATATGAACTATGAAGACATTTTCCTTTGAAGCTATTTCTAAATACCTGTATAGTCCTTCAAAATGCTGCCTTGGGCTGCAAGGATGTCCAGCTGTGACCGGTCCCACAAAGTCTATTCAGGAGTCCAAAAACTTGTGTTAGAATATATCACACAGCAAGAGCTCTTTGAAGCTGCCACAGGTGACACTCCTATCTTCTCACACTGGGATCTGCAAACCCATCAAATATATTTACATCAGACTTTCTGCCTTCACATTTTACACTTTCGTAGCTGAACTTATCAATGGATTCATTTGATATAACATATTTACACTGCAGTTATGATTCATCCTGTATATATAACTAAGTTCCCTATGTTCACCACAATAACATAGAAAATATTCAAAGAAGAGATACAGCAGGGGAGCATAGCAACGCTAAGGAAAGACTACAAGGGCTGACCATGTATGGTTTACAGGAGAGAAGGGACAGAGGTGATATGCTAGAGAAGAATTAATAGAGATCAGGAACGTATCACATTTATAAATAAGGGTATTTCTAGAACAAGGAGTAAGGTAGACTGAAAAGTAAAAGAAGGATTTTTTAATAGAAAGAATGAAAGACATCTATCGCGCCGCTGGCACAATATGAGTACATGTATGTTATTTATACTTAAAAACTTATCATTACTGTTTAATGATGTGAATGAGTTCTCTGTACAGCGCTGCAGAATCAGTGGCGTTATATAAATATAACTGGGAGATGTCTTATTCCTCCTCATATATCACTGTACAGACCTCTCTCCTCTATATAATAACATAATATAATATGGATATAATACAGTGTGTGCTGGGATCTGTCTTATTCCTCCTCATATATCACTGTACAGACCTCTCTTCTCTATATAATAATAACATAATATAATATGGATATAATACACAGTGTGTGCTGGGATCTGTCTTATTCCTCCTCATATATCACTGTACAGACCACTCCTCTATATAATAATAACATAATATAATATGGATATAATACATAGTGTGTGCTGGGAGCTGTCTTATTCCTCCTCATATATCACTGTACAGACCCCTCTCCTCTATATAATAATAACATAATATAATATGTATATAATACACAGTGTGTGCGGGGATCTGTCTTATTCCTCCTCATATATCACTGTACAGACCCCTCTCCTCTATATAATAATAACATAATATAATATGTATATAATACACAGTGTGTGCTGGGATCTGTCTTATTCCTCCTCATATAACACTGTACAGATCCCTCTCCTCTATATAATAATAACATAATATAATATGGATATAATATACAGTGTGTGCTGGGAGCTGTCTTATTCCTCCTCATATATCACTGTACAGACCCCTCTCCTCTATATAATAATAACATAATATAATATGTATATAATATACAGTATGTGCTGGGAGCTGTCTTATTCCTCCTCATATATCACTGTACAGACCCCTTTCCTCTATATAATAATATAATATAATATGTATATAATACACAGTGTGTGCTGGGAGCTGTCTTATTCCTCCTCATATATCACTGTACAGACCCCTCTCTTCTATATAATAATAACATAATATAATATGGATATAATACACAGTGTGTGCTGGGAGCTGTCTTATTCCTCTCCTATAAAATAATAATATAATATAATATGTATATAATACATTACCTGTGAATAAATAACGTCTTCCACCACATAAAATGGCGTCAGGAGACTTGGGCCACGCCCCCTTCGCAGCGTCACCTGATGCGACCAGAGGATATGATGTAAAACCATCGTGGTGTCTGGGAGACTCTAACAAAATGGCCGCCGCTGATCAAATTTAAGGACACTAATATTAGTATTATTTTACTCTAGTAACTACGTTTTTCCCAATAAGATTTCGTTTCTGCTGTTTACAAGACACTGTATGTATTTGCCTACAGAAGTAAAGTGCAGCATTTCCCACTAAGCAGATATTCACTAATCTGTACTACAAGGAAATGGCCGCCGCTTTTCTATACTGAGGACACATAATGCCATATAATGTATATAAACTTACTCTTTCTATTAGTTATCGGGCATTGAGCTCTTAGCTGTCTTGTGCAAAGTTTATTATTCTTCCTCTGTAATGTATGCTATAGAGATAGTGTTCCTATTATAATATATACATGGTATTTCCTATCCATACATATGTGTGTACATATCTGTATTGCATTTTATTTTACATACCATTATATACCATATAATATACCATCATATATTATATACTATTTATTACACCATTGCATAACATATAATGTACCATTATAAGTTATATACCATATATTGCAACAGTATATATTATGTACCATATACATACCTCTCAACTTTACTGCACTAAAACATCACAGTGCACATGACCAGGTCACGCTGCTCCTTACCCCCCTCCCCTCCATTGTAACTATGTTGTGGCCGCTGTACTTGTTTATTAATGGTGAATTATACATTACAGTATGATCATAGATTTGAGCAGGGGGCCGTTGTAACTGCTGGTGGGGTCTGGGCAACTGGAAAGGGAATCCTAATGCTAACAATACAGTATTAAATTGGACACAGAGGTTAATGTTAACAGGTGTCACAAAAAAGTCACAGTTCCCAATAATAATGGATACCAGACCATCTCCCATTAGAAACTCCACTTTATTTCCACCACCAGCGTACTGGATTCAAGTTGTATTAAAAACTCATGAGTAAAAATAACAGAGTTCAAGCACAAGAGCTGACACTCCAGTGTTTCCCATTTATCCCTCTTCAATGAATTCCCACAGAGTCCACCCTGACTTCTCCAAATCTCTGACAAATGTCCACACTGCTCTCAGTGGTCCTGGCAGTCCTCCGAATGCATCTGATTGTCTACCTTCCCCTACAGCTCCCTCTCTCTGGGTTGACTGCTCAGTCCAAGTTGCAGTGGTTTATCTGTCCCGTTAGTATCACTTCATACCCGTACAGACTGCCTATAACCAAGGGCCAGTTCCCAGGCATTTAAAGGATATAAAGGGGTCTATGACCCATCGCATGTTGCTCATGGTAATTATAATGGCTTATTGCAATGATAAGAAATTAATTAACTTGGTAATTTATTAAAATTGATTAGCCCACACAGCGGTTCTGATAGGAGCTTGCCCCGGCCAATGATCTACAGTACAGGTTCTTATGCACAATTTGCGTTGGGGAGGTGCACAAATATCCCTTTCCTCATGGGATAGAACAGCTAAGACCATCGTCAGATCTACGTGTTTGACAAAGTTCTACCATTATGGTCATTACTAATTATGACTAGTTAATTATGGCCACGCCTTGTGAAAGTGACCTGGTTTTATGTAAGGTACTTGAAAAGTCACATACAATTACATCCACATTTATATAAATAAATGATGATGATGATGATAATCCACAATGTGAGGAGTGTTTAGCTTGAACATAAGTGTGCCTTAGAGCTGTGTTGTTATTCATTTCATAGCTACAATAACTATTTTGTTTGTGTGTATCACAGGAGAACACTGCAGAGAGGCCCAGTCCCACCAAGAGGAGGAAGAGTACAGAACAACTTAGCAGAGGCCTGTTGCGGAGGCTGAGGATGGATCTCTTGAGGAGGGGCCACAGGAGGATGTGTGTGGGGCCATGTACATATTGTGTGTGTGTGTGGGGCCATGTATATATTGTGTGTATGTGTGTGTGGAGGGGGGGGGGCATGTATATATATATATATATATATATATTGTGTGTGTGTGTGGCCATGTATATATCGCGTGTGTGTGTGTGTGTGTGTGTGTGTGTGGGGCCATGTATATATTGTGTGTGTGTGGGGGGGGGGGCATGTATATATATATTGTGTGTGTGTCTGTGGGGCCATGTATATATTGTGTGTGTGTGTGGGGGGGGCATGTATATATATATATTGTGTGTGTGTGTGTGTGTGTGTGTGTGTGTGGCCATGTATATATTGCATGTGGGGGGGCATGTATATATATATTGTGTGTGTGTGTGTGTGTGGCCATGTATATATTGCGTGTGGGGAGCATGTATATATTGTGTGGGGGGGGGGGGGCATGTATATATATATTGTGTGTGTGTGTGTGTGTGTGTGTGTGGCCATGTATATATTGTGTGGGGGGGCATGTATATATTGTGTGTGGGGGGGCATGTATATATTGTGTGTGTGTGTGTGGGGGGGCATGTATATATTGTGTGTGTGTGTGTGTGTGGCCATGTATATATTGTGTGGGGGGGGCATGTATATATTGTGTGTGGGGGACGGACATGTATATATTGTGTGTGTGTGTGGGGGGGGGGGCATGTATATATATATATATATATATATATATATATATATATTGTGTGTGTGTGTGTGTGTGTGTGTGTGTGGCCATGTATATATTGTGTGGGGGGGCATGTATATATTGTGTGTGTGTGGGGGGGGGGCATGTATATATATATATATATATATATATATATATATATTGTGTGTGTGTGTGTGTGTGTGTGTGTGGCCATGTATATATTGTGTGGGGGGGCATGTATATATTGTGTGTATGTGGGGCCATGTATATATTGTGTGTGCATGTGCATGCAGTATTTTAATATAATACGTGAGGGAGGGGAGTATAGTGTGGATGGTAGGCTCTTTAATGGTGGAGTGTAGGTGGGGGCTAATTATTTAAGGTGAGGTGAAGGAACCTTTAATTTCATGATGGGGTGGTTTAGGGCTATCAATTGAATATGGTGCTGATTTTGGGGAGGAGGGCTATTTATTAAATGTGAATATGAATTATTTATTGCTGGGGATGGCTGTGGTAAATGGCTATATTTATTAAACTTTAAAGCTATTTAATTTATTGCTGGAACTGTTTGCAGGGAGGGAAATATGTTTTGAGTAAATGGGTATATTGTCAATTTAACGTTGGGGCTGATTGTAGGGAAATAGTTCTAATTATTAAATGTGAATATTATTATTGTGGGGACTGGAGGGAGGCCTAATTATAACACGTGAGTGCTATTGTTTTATCACCGGGTCTGGTTGGAGTTTTCTAAATCTCATGTACCGATTTGTTTTCAAAATAGGGCATCCAATATTACAGAATCAAGACAAGAAAGAACTGAGCTAAAGAAACAAGCTGCTACAAGTGGTGAAAGTGACCAAGACAGGTAGGAGAGAGAAGGACAGTCTGCTTGCTGTCCTGAATCTGGTGTTGCAATCCTGAATTTGGGTGACTGTTTGACTTAGTCAGGATTTGGTTTGACTGCAAGGACAGATGGGAGGTATGTACCGCTTCACAACGTACTGCTTGTGAAGGCAGAGCTGTGTGCTTCTAACAGTAGTGCACACAGTATTGCCTGTGTATTTGTCTAAAATGTTACATAATAGGGGCCCTGCTGCCTTAAATACCCTGGGTCCCCTGAGCCTTAATCCAGTTCTGGTTAGGGGAAGGGAACTGATAGCTGCTCCAAGTCTCTGGATAGGACACAGTCTGCAGAGAAAGCCGAGGAGCTCTAAGTATCACAAGATTTGGTAATCTCGTGAGACTAAGAGCTCCCCTGCTCGCTCTACAGGAAGTTCCCATCCTGATGGATGTCAGCAGCACAAGAAGCATAGATAAGTACAGTGGGCTGGGGGTGTCATAATGTGCCTGGGGGGGGTGGCATGATGTGGCTGGGAGGGTGTGATAAATGTAATGTTTTATTATAATGTATGTATCAATGCCCCATTTTGGCCACACCCACAACACAATGTGGCCACGCCCCTTTTCGGTGCCGCCACTGTGCGGTGGCTGTTTCTTTCATGCTGGGACTTAGGTGGGCCTTCGTACTTTAAATGTCAGGGCTGATTTTTAGTTCCAGTCCAGCCCTGTTTGTCGGCTTTCTCTTTCTGTATTTTTTGTAGGTGGAACAGATCATTCCATAATCTTTTACCACCAACCAATAAAATGTTTGAAACCAGTCACTGTTTACACCTGATAAGCGGGGTTAAGAGGCACAATTTTCATTTGAAACAGACAATTCTTACTCATTATTAGTAACTACTTGCTGGCTGGACTGGACACACACATATATTTTTTATAATTATTTTTTATGCCTGGTTACTGAGCCTCTGCCTGTCTGGATTGGCTGCCAGGACTGTGTTAAGTGGTCTAAAACAATCTGCTGGCAGCAGTGATCAAACAGTTCCTATAATAATAGGACAAACAACGGTGCTGGATGGCTGGAGCTGTGCTGGACAACTACGAAGGAGAAGTTCTGGCTGACCAGAACCCAAAGCCCCCCTAAAGTACGACAATAATACAGTATCAGTGTTCCCTGACTTTGCTATTTAGGTCCAGAAGAGCAGGGCCCAATTTACTTAAGTAAAGCAGAGACTCAGAGACTTGCAACTCCCCAATGCAATGATGTTTCCTGCTTGGCTTCGAGTAATAGCGGTTGTCCGTACACATTATTTTTTCTCTACACCTAAGGAGGCCGTGAACCGGCTGGACACCGGACCCCCCCGGGCTGGGGCACAGGCGAGATAGAGAGCCTCTTGTTATTGTGTTATCATACTGTTTATTTTCATGTCCTATTTTATAGGATGCACTGACCTGTATGCTAATTATTCCCAATTATGCATTGTGTAGATGTTTCATTTCTGGAGAGTTCCTTGCTACAAAATAGTGGTAAGTAGCTCTCTGTTGGGATTGTTAGGGTTATAGTTATACTAGTGTTTTGTTTCACTATGGTGCATTCCAGGGTATATTTGTTAAGTTTTATTTTCTTTTTGTTTATTTCTGTGTACTGTGATGCAACTGAAGAGGTCAGTAAAAAGGGAATAGTGGCTAATAATAGCTTTTTGTAATTTCTGGTTTTCTACCTGTACTAAGCTGTGCATTTAATTGCTTATTAGTGGACTCTGCTAGGGTTTGTATTGGTCCCTGATCACTTTATATCTTTTGATTTCTGCTTTATGTGATTACCTGTGTAGGTTGGTTGGTCGAGGGGACTTATTGTATCCATGAGGTCCATTTTTATGTCTTGTCGGATGGGCTCCAATAAATAGGAGAGGGGCCCAGTCTGCTTTCCTGTAGCGTGAGGAGCTTCAATAATAAAATGAAAAGGTTATTGGTTCTGGTCCAGGTTAAAAAATGTAACCCTGACACAGCATGCATGGTTGAAATTCATCTTGCAGGTAGTTACTGGCCCTGATAAAGCCCTGTGTGGAATGGGCTTACCATGCAGTGCATTCCCCTTTCCAGGAGTCTCAAAAAAACCTTTGTTTTGTGCTGGAGCAGACCCAGATTAAACCCTATGACCGTTACTGATTTATCCAGTTCCTAGTGGACCCTTTTCTTACTATCCTATTGGCCATTTACGTCCCTCCACCATTTAACTCGAAAGTGCTCAAGAAGGCTGCTGCCTTTATCACCCTTTCCCAGTAGCATGTATGGGTGATTTTAATAATGTACTTACTTTATGCTGGTCTGGACAGGTGGTGAGCGATAATCTCGGGTGTTAAAGTTGGCCCCTCCTCCTTTGCGAAATTACTGGCAGACATAAATTCGACATGGTTGGTGGATACCTAGAGGCTTCGATTTCCGAGTCTTCAGCATTTTTCTTGCCATTCTATGACACACCACACTTTCTCCAGTATTGACCTTGCTCCTTTCATATAGTATAGCTCTTTTGGTGGGGTAGGTGACTTACCCGGCTAGAGGCATTTCTGCCCATTCACCACTTCTGCTCTCAGTTCTCTGATGTTACACCCTGGGGCTCGGTTTTGGAAACAACCCATTCTGACTCACTCTCATGGGCATGTGGCGCGATTTAGTGAAGGGTATTTCACTCTAAATGTGGACACAATCCTACCTCCTGTTCTCTGGGATGTCTTGAAGGCCTTCCTGAGGAACACCTTGATTGATAGTGGTGAGGCATAGAAGTTTTCTAGGGAAGAGGAGTCTAGACTTAAGCTGGAGTGTTAAGATCTTGAACATATTTATCTTTCCATTGACTCCTCATCTGACCAAGTGACTACATGCTCAAAAGCATGGGCGGATCATTTGCTGGTTAAATCAAATCATAGGTCCTTTCTTCTAGAACGCTATGTATGCCTACAGCAATAAGAGCAGTAGCCTTATGGCCTACCTGGCTAGGACAGAATTACATAATAATAACATTTCTGCCATTTCAGACACCAGGGTTCAACCCACTTCTGCAGTAAGCAAATTGCAGACATTACAATAATCTATATGGCTCTAGGGCACGCTATTCCCCTCTTCAGCTAAATGGTTACTTTGATCGGGTACGCTTCCCTCGTCTTAGCTTAGACTCCCTACAATATCTTGAAGATTGATGATACAGTGGGAAGGGCTGCGCTCAACCCCAAATCAGTCAAGAGCAGCAATACTCGGGAATCCCTTCCTGTGAATCACAAAATATACATACACGCAATGTATTGCGCTCAATTACCAAAAATGCATATGAACACTGACCAAATGTTAGTAGATGATAATTGTAAGTGCATATAATCTAGTCCTGATAATAAATAATTATGAGAAACCAATGAGGCTAATGATATTTCAATATATGGTCAAATGTAAGACTGATAAAGTATGGATATTAAACTGAACGTCCACTAGAATGTGTGAATAACCAGATAGTAAATAAGGTATATTGGGACCAGTCTAAATAGTAATGACCAGGGGTTTAATAGGCAGATGGTCATACAAAAATAATAAAAACAATAAGACAATAAAAGAGCAAATTGCCACAAATGAAAGCAGTGAACATTTAAATTAAAATAGTCAATAAAAAAGTTAATATTGAGTCCAAGGGGATTCCAATATGAACCCTTATGTAGAATCCCGATTGAATAGGTGATTAAGCTTGCTATCCAAATATTGCAAAAAGATAAAGTCCAGTGATTGAAAAAGCCTCTGGTGAGGACTAAGCATGAGAACTGTACTCACGAAATCCCGGGTCGCAGGATGTATATACCAGGGTACCTGACTGGAGATACAGGGATCCGGGGACCGCGGTCCAGATGTTAAACAGGCGGTGAATTATCAATGAGGCTCACAGGGTATGTGAATAATGAAACGGACAGCAAGCAGATCGGAGTGCGTTCCAGGGTGGAACGCAAGAACCGGATGTCCTGTTGTGTCAGCAGATGTGGGTGTGACCAACGCGTTTCATCTGCACCGCAGATTTGTTCAGGGAATGTGAATAATAGGTGGGGCTTGGTGAAGTCATTTATATAGTCCGCCCAATGATTGGATGAATGAATTCAATAGGGTTTGTCATACATTAATAAGCCTCAATACTACTCATGCCGAAAAATACCTGTATGTTATAACTAGCAGATACAATATTGCGTGGTAAACATATACACGATACATACAGGGTACACACAAGGGTACCAGCGCTAATTAACATAGTAATAGTGCACAATCTTCCAGGTAAAAGGACAGTAGGGCCTATAAGTATATTTTAAAATTCTATAGAATGTGTAAGATTAATGGATGGAGGGTGTATCTGACCCAACAAATATTGAATCTATGCAGAGAGAATAGTATATGATTGACATACTTATATTTAAAATATATATACATGTATGAATAACAGCAACTGATTGCAGCAATAAATTCCTTGATAGTTCAACAGATTAGTCTAAAAGAGGATGTGTGTATATTGTCCATTTGCTAATTGGTTATGGAAACAGTAATTAAACATTCATAGGTGTACGTTGTGTGTTGGTACATAAGAGGTGACGTGCCTTGAAACTCAATATCACCGTATTGGGATGGATCTACTACATGTATTCTACTGTACCAGATGTTCCCGGGAGGTCACCCATCCCGGTACTAGACCAGCTCCACTCTGCTTGGCTTCCAAGTTCGGTCGGGGTTGGGCATTTCCAGGGTGGTATGACCGTAGTCTACATGGAGATACTATACCCAAAGGGACAAAGGCGGCATGGGCACCAGAAGTCATTGACTTATAACCAGTAAAACACAATATCCTGAGTATATAGAAATGACACCATATTATAATGAAACATCATATTCCACATTAAGTCCTCGTGGTATTAATGAGTTGAAATATAGGATTAGTCTAGTTTCCCTGTTGATATTTTTAATTGGGTCTCCCCCTCGCCAATTGTTGTGTACACATTTGATGCCTAAAAGTGTCAACCCCTTCGGGTCACAATTGTGAGCAGTTTTAAAGTGGCTAGAGAGATGATGCTTATCGAAACCATTGCGTATGTTCCCGATGTGCTCGCTAATTCTGACCTTCAGAGGCCTAATGGTGCGGCCAATATATTGTTTTCCACATTAGGGATTTCATCACGTGTAGCACTAAGAATGTTATTTACCTCATTCAATGCCCATGTGGAAAACAATATATTGGGCGCACCATTAGGCCTCTGAAGGTCAGAATTAGCGAGCATGTTTAATTACTGTTTCCATAACCAATTAGCAAATGGACGATATACACACATACTCTTTTAGACTAATCTGTTGAACTATCAAGGAATTTATTGCTGCAATCAGTTGCTGTTATTCATACATGTATATATATTTTAAATATAAGTATATGTCAATCATATACTATTCTCTCTGCATAGATTCAATATTTGTTGGGTCAGATACACCCTCCATCCATTAATCTTACACATTCTATAGAATTTTAAAATATACTTTTAGGCCCTACTGTCCTTTTACCTGGAAGATTGTGCACTATTACTATATTAATTAGCGCTGGTACCCTTGTGTGTACCCTGTATGTATTGTGTATATGTTTACCACGCAATATTGTATCTGCTAGTTATAACATACAGGTATTTTTCGGCATGAGTAGTATTGAGACTTATTAATGGATGACAAACCCTATTGAATTCATTCATCCAATCATTGGGCGGACTATATAAATGACTTCACCAAGCCCCACCTATTATTCACATTCCCTGAACAAATCTGCGGTGCAGATGAAACGCGTTGGTCACACCCATATCTGCTGACACAACAGGACATCCGGTTCTTGCGTTCCACCCTGGAACGCACTCCGATCTGCTTGCTGTCCGTTTCATTATTCACATACCCTGTGAGCCTCATCGATAATTCACCGCCTATTTAACATCTGGACCGCGGTCCCCGGATCCCTGTATCTCCGGTCAGGTACCCTGGTATATACATCCTGCGACCCGGGATTTCGTGAGTACAGTTCTCATGCTTAGTCCTCACCAGAGGCTTTTTCAATCACTGGACTTTATCTTTTTGCAATATTTGGATAGCAAGCTTAATCACCTATTCAATCGGGATTCTACATAAGGGTTCATATTGGAATCCCCTTGGACTCAATATTAACTTTTTTATTGACTATTTTAATTTAAATGTTCACTGCTTTCATTTGTGGCAATTTGCTGTTTTATTGTCTTATTGTTTTTATTATTTTTGTATGACCATCTGCCTATTAAACCCCTGGTCATTACTATTTAGCCTGGTCCCAATATACCTTATTTACTATCTGGTTATTCACACATTCTAGTGGACGTTCAGTTTAATATCCATACTTTATCAGTCACACATTTGACCATATTTAGAAATATCATTAGCCTCATTGGTTTCTCATAATTATTTATTATCAGGACTAGATTATATGCACTTACAATTATCATCTACTAACATTTGGTTAGTGTTCATATGCATTTTTGGTAATTGAGCGCAATACATTGCGTGTATGAATATCTTGAACATTCCCTTAGAGCAGCAATTTCTTCCTTTCCCTACAAAAAGACCCCGGGGTAGATGGACTGCCAATGGGACTATACAAAAAATTGTATGCATTTTTTTTATCCCCACGCTCCTAAGCACTTTTAACAACCTGATGGAGATGGCTTCTTTGCCACCATACATGCCAACAACAGCTTTGAGATAACAGAAACACTTATCTCCTAGATAATCCACCCAGACCAGACTAGTTTCATGTCAGGAAAGTCCACGTAAATTAATCTGAGACGTTTGTTTGCTCACCTTCAGGTGCTGATGACCCCTGGATATGAGGTAGTGATCGTGTCATCGGAGGCCTTTGACTTGGTGGAGTGGGGCATTCTCTGGGAGATTATGAGGAGATTCCAGTTTGGCCCTAAGTTTATAGGCTGGGTATGGTATAGTGTGAACAAAATTGCATTATACAGATGCCATGCTTCTGATTATAAATAAACAAATAGCTACCTCGATACTATGTTAAATCTCGTGGATTATTTTGGGGAGTTCTCTCGCTTTAGGATTAATTGGTCTAAGTAAAGTATATTTCCAATACAGGGGATGGTGCCTCCTATTAGTGGAGCGCATCACACCTTACAGTGGATGCTAGCATTTAAGTATCTGGGAATATGAATTGCGAACCAAGTTCATCACTATATTCCCCTTAACATTGACCCAGAAGTTGCCTTTGTCCATGTTGGGTAGAGTTAACTTGATTAAGATTATGTTACAAACCAAATTTGTGTACCCACTACATCATGCTTCTCTTTTTTTGCCTGGGGTGGGCTGTTTTTAGCAAAATAAACAAGCATCTATCCTCTATGCTCTGGTGGGGGAAGGGGGAGTTGAAGGCGCGCATTAAATTGACCACGTTATATAGGTTCCGCACCTTTGGAGGCCTGGCCCTTCCAAAAGTGAGAGCTTACTAATTTTCTATGCAGTTGGCACACTTGCGGGAGTGGATTGGGGATTCTCCATCAGATGTATTGAGTGGATTCCTGGGGTGGCATACAGGGTTCTCACACTCTTTTTATTTTTTTCTATTTTCTTTTTATTCTCTTTTCTATTGTTTTATTAATGTTTGTTCCCAATTGTAAAGCACTACTGAATTTGCTGGCGCTATATAAATGTTGATGATATTGATATGAAATATGATGCAGGTGGCCATGCATACCAAGGGTGTGGACCCCCATGTACCCATCTGCTATAATTCTGCTTTGATAGAGCTGCGCAACTTGGGGTGTTTTTGTGACTAGCAAGATATGGGTGTTACCACCCTTGACCAATTATATGTCAACACTGAAATCTGTTGCACACTTACACAAAGACTTTCCACTCCCTAATTGGAGGTTCTATAGTTATTGGCGGCTGAGGCATGCTCTACAGAGTGTTTAGGAGCCTCAACATTAGGTTTAACCCGGCCCTTCTTAAGGCTTTGCTTCTTCAGGTGAGCTCTGCTCAAACTATATCCATTCTATACGCCAATGTCCTCTCCTGCTTTAATCTTGATGACCTAACTGACCTTAGAATTAAAGGGAGGTAGACCTTGGATCCCTGGATGATGAAGACTGGAGCTTTGCACTGGGCAGCGCCAGAGAGCCTACCTCCTGCACAAGGTATTGTCAAATTCAATTATATATTCTGCATCCTATATACTGCTCTTGTCACCGGCTCTTCTAAATGGGTGCCAGGACTAATTCCAACTGCCCTAATTGAGCTCTGTTCTCTGCTTCTTTCTGGCATCTACTTCGGGACTGCCTAGCGGTTCAGATGTTTTGGTCGGCAGTGGTGTCTACTATCCAGAACATGGCTATTGACATCCCCTTACTCATCTGTAAAACCTGTATGTTTGGTGTTACTCTGGATTTGCTCCTTAATAAATGTTTAGTCCAATATGTCACTAAGTAATTTGTGCTGGCCAAAGTTATAATAGCTAGATTCTGGATGGCTCGAGAAGACCCTAGCTTCCATAGATTGGATTGGTTAATGAGGCTGTAGAACAATACAGATACAGATAGCAGTCTCTGAATGCCATTCACAAATATTTTAAGGTATGGTCCAGGTGGGATAAGTCCAGGTATTCGGTGCAGTCGCTAGCACACGATTTCACAGAGGAGCTTACCTGAAACACCCCGTCATTCCCTGCTCGTCTTCTCCCATTCACATGTGAATCACTTGTGAACAATATGAGTGAGGCACTAATTGCCATGATTTTGTTTTTCTCTACTGGGCTATTGAGGTTCTGCTGCCATCCTTCTGTGCTGCTTTGCTGAGTTTTCAGTCTTACTTCATTACAGGTTTTCTGATCCCCTACACTTTTCCATTGGTAAAGTGCTAAGTGCGTGAGAAAATTTCTCAAGCCCCTCTCTTCTCTAAAAGACAAAAGTTTCTGGCTATGGATATGGTGCATCACAGGGTGTTTTCCTTATATCTTTTATGTGTAGGTTGTCTGCTAGTATTTAGTTTTAGTTTGTCTGGTGTTATGTTTTGTTTTTCTCTGTTGTTTTGTACTGTAAATCTTTCACACAAAAAAAGGAAACGTTCTGAGAATAATATAAGTTGCACGCTAACACACAGTGCAGCAGGTATAGTGCAACTCAGATGTTTGCCATCAGACTTCTACGGCCAGGAGGCACGGTGGCTTAGTGGTTAGCTATATAAATCATCATAGTCAGCTATTTATATAGCGCTACTAATTCCGCAGCGCTGCACAGAGAACTCACATTAGTCCCTGCCCCATTGGAGCTTACAGTCTAAATTCCCTAACACACACAAACAGACAGACAGACAGAGACTAGGGTCAATTTGATAGCAGCCAATTAACCAGTATGTTTTTGGAGTGTGGGAGGAAACCGGAGCACCCGGAGGAAACCCACGCAGACACAGGGAGAACATACAAACTCCACACAGATAAGGCCATGGTCGGGAATCAAACTCATGACCACAGTGTTGTGAGGCAGAAGTGCTAACCACTAAGCCAACGTGCTGCTGATGATGAGGCAAGTATAAAAAAGCCAGGCAGCGCACCCAGGAAATAGGTCCTGGGGAGAACTCTGCTGTAGTAAAGTATGTGACTACTGTACAGATGAAAAGGATATGTAACAGGCCTGCTATCCCAGAAGGGGAAAATCAAATGTTGTAGTGATTTAGAGAATAGAGGGGATTGGCTTGGAACCTTAAATTTAATACATCAAAATGTAAATAAACAAAACAGAATACAGAATGAATGCAATGTAATGTCAACAACAGGAAGGAACCTTGGAGTCCTGGTTTCAGATGGTATAAACAGTGTAGTCAGCAGTGGGAAGAGCCAGCAGTAATATTACTTACATACTTGGCTGTATTAGAAGAGATATTAGTAACAGGAATACAGATGTTATATTGCCACCCAATAAGTCACTGGAAAGACCTCACTTTAAGTATTCTGTACAGTTCTGGAGGCTCTATCTCCATATAATCATTAACATAGAAAATAGTCAGAAAAGAGATCCTGCAGTGCTGTATGGGGAGGGCATAGCAAAACATATGAAAGACCACAAGGGCTGACCATGTATGGTTTACAGGAAAGAAGGGACAGAGGTGATACGTTAGAGAACCGTTAATATAGATCAGGAACGTGGCACATTTATAAATAAGGGTATTTTTAGAACAAGGTAACTGTGGATTCTGTAATTAATACATGCTGTGCTATTACTGTTGCTTCTCAAATAATGCAGTAATTATGACAAAAAAACCGTAAATATAATTCACCTGAATGCCGTAACAAATAAAACTGTTATTCTACGTATTGCCAGCATAGAGAACCTACAAAAACTGGTCTGGTAAAAAAAGAGAAAATAATTAAGTGGTTAAGTCTTTTAAAGCCCTTAAGCTGGATACACACTACTGAAAATTTCTCCTGATGGGATATCAGTAACGATTTTACCAACGACTGAAAGTCCCCATGAACAAGCTGAGTCATGCGTACACACCTAGACGATTTACCGTCCGATCTGTGGTTTTCATCTGTCCAAACCATCGGCTCAGATGATCGTGACTCCGTACACACTCTACAGATATCTTTCGTCCCTACAGCAATATCCCAACCTAATTTCATTAAAATAATGGGCTGACGCTCAGTGCACACAAAGACACACCCAAACATCCATAACGAGACTGGTAAATAAAAGAAAAGCTTGTGCTTGTTGCCATGATGACAACGCTGCAAACAATTAACCGTAGGGAAAGGAAAAGAATTGCATTTGTTGTTCGAAGTAATGGTTGCCGAGGACTCTTTTAGACATAAGCCACTACTACAGGAGATACAGGACCAGAATTCTGATGACTTCAGGAATTTCTTGCAGATGGATGATCCTACATCAGTAGCCTCTTCAAGTTGTCACCCCACTTATCCAAAAGGTGGACACCTACTTAAGGAGACTCCTTTCTGCAGAGCAGAGACTGGTTGCTACCCACATATTTTGGCTACTGGGAGGACACTGGCTGATCTGAAGTACAGCAGAGCAATTTCACCACAACCTCTTGGTCTGATCATATCTGAGACCTGTGAGTGAGGTCATCATACAAGTTCTACAGAGACAATATATGAGGGTTGGTGAAAGAAATACTCAGACTGTTAAAAGACTTTTCTTTCATTCATATATAATAACATATTAAAAATAACACACACACACACACACATATATATATATATATACATATACACACACACAAGCATATAAAAATATAAGCCACATAATGATGGTGATCTATATTATCCAAGCAGTAAGCACTTCGACTGTATGTCAGACGGTAGGCAGGAGGGGTACTGGACCCATATATGTAGACCAGAGGACTAGTTACAACCCTCTGATTTTTGGCTATTGGCTGATTTCACAGCTATTTCGCTGTAAGCTCTGGGTCTGAATATACCAGAGACCTGTGAGGCCATCATACAAGTTCTACAGGAACAATCTATGCAAAAAAGAAAAAAAAAAAGTTTTTATTAAAATATAAAATGAACATATTAAAAACACTCAAAAAATATATACTTTATAACCTAAATAAAAATAACAAAAAACACATATATGAATTATAAAATAATAACTCAAAAACAAAAAATATTTACAACTATATATAGAACAGATAGAAAAACACCAAAATCAAACTGTAAAAAAAACAAAACAATCCAAAAATTAAAATTTCATCACAAGTGTTCGTACTAAAAATTTTCGATATTATCTAAGGATAGCGCACTTTCACTGTATTGCAGCATACTGGCACTGTTGCTTCGTGTGGAAGTTCTGTAGGAGCGGTACTGGACCGTGTTTCCATCAGGTGATGTTGACTGGTTTCTCACCAGTGTGAGATCTCTGATATGTAACAAGAGATGTTTTACACATAAATTATTTCCCAGTCAGGACATGAAAATGGTTTCTCACCTGTGTGAATTCTCTCATGCGCAACAAGATTTGATTTATTTGAAAAATATTTTCCACACTCTGCACATGAAAATGGTTTCTCACCAGTGTGAATTCTCTCATGTGCAATAAGATGTGAATTTTGTGTATAACATTTCCCACACTCTGCACATGAAAATGGTTTCTCACCAGTGTGAGTGTTCTGATGTGTAACAAGATGTGATTTGAATGTATAACATTTACCACACTCGGAACATGAAAATGGTTTCTCACCTGTGTGAATTCTCTCATGAGCAGCAAGATTTGATTTTTGTGTAAAACATTTCCCACATTCTGCACATGAAAATGGTTTTTCACCTGTGTGAATTCTCTCATGTGTAACAAGAGAGAATTTATTTGCAAAACATAACCCACACTCAGAACATGTAAATGGTTTCACACCTGTGTGAATTCTCTCATGCGCAACAAGATGTGATTTGCGTGCAAAACATTTTTCACATTCTGCACATGAAAATGGTTTCTCACCTGGGTGAATTATCTGATGTGTAACAAGAGATAATTTATGTCTAAAACATTTACCACACTCTGCACATGAAAATGGTTTCTCACCTGTGTGAATTCTCTCATGCGCAACAAGATGTGATTTGCGTACAAAACATTTTTCACATTCTGCACATGAAAATGGTTTCTCACCTGGGTGAATTATCTGATGTGTAACAAGAGATATCTTACGTGTAAAGCACTCCCCACACTCAGAACATGGAAATGGTTTCACACCTGTGTGAATTCTCTCATGCGCAACAAGATGTGATTTGCGTGCAAAACATTTTTCACATTCTGCACATGAAAATGGTTTCTCACCTGGGTGAATTATCTGATGTGTAACAAGAGATAATTTATGTCTAAAACATTTACCACACTCTGCACATGAAAATGGTTTCTCACCTGTGTGAATTCTCTCATGCGCAACAAGATGTGATTTGCGTACAAAACATTTTTCACATTCTGCACATGAAAATGGTTTCTCACCTGGGTGAATTATCTGATGTGTAACAAGAGATAATTTATGTCTAAAACATTTACCACACTCTGCACATGAAAATGGTTTCTCACCTGTGTGAATTCTCTCATGCGCAACAAGATGTGATTTGCGTACAAAACATTTCTTACATTCTGCACATGAAAATGATTTGTCATCTGTGTGAATTCTCTCATGCGCAACAAGAGTTGATTTATGTGCAAAATATTTCCCACACTCAGAACACGGAAATGGTTTTTCACCAGTGTGAATTCTTTCATGAGCAACAAGATTTGATTTTTGTGTAAAATATTTCCCACACTCTGCACATGAAAATGGTTTCTCACCTTTGTGAATTCTATGAGTAATAAGTTGTGATTTATTTGAAAAACATTTGTCACACTCAGAACATGGAAAGGTTTTCTCACCTGTTTGAGTTGTCTGATGTGTAACACAGTTTGACTGATGTATAAAAAATGTATCACATTCAGAAGAAGAACATATGCCATCACCTATATAAGCTGTACTATGTGCAGTAATATCAGAGTTATCTGGAGAGCATGCATCATAAGTAGAGGGATCGGATGATATATCCACATTGTAAAGTACTGGATGTATATTTTGATTAACACAGTTTTCTCCTGGAGAATCTTGTATGATGTGATCTTCTGTTTTAAAATCTGGAGACAAAGTGAGATGTCCCTCCGAGGTACTCCTGGTTTTGCATCCATCTGCTGGAAAAATATGTATAGAGATGGATATCTTGTTTATTACATGAGGAACACATTATATTCCCCAGAATGTTCATACTATTAGTCAGTTCAAGGTGTTCAGTTGTTTAATTTAAATTTCCAAACACATAAATACTTGATTACATTATAAATGTACTAAAACAACATATGAGTCTTTTTTGAACAGATAAAACATTTTCTTACAAGATAACACAACCCCATTACTATGCACATTGCATAGACCCAGACAAAGGGACATACAGACTTGTTATTTTGCTTTAGTATTGCTCAGTGTTAGTATCTACACACTGAGAATCAGACATTCAGGTTGTCAGTACCAGCAGTCTTAGACATCACTGGCAGCCTCCAACACTCAGCAGACCTCTGATTGCTGGGATTCCAAATTAGAATCCTTAACAGAACCCAGCTGGGCTCAGCCTCAGGTTAGAGATGACATAACTCCTCTCTCAGGTGTTACCACTAACCTCCATTACAGATTATGCTTGCAGGGAATCAATCACCAATCAACCAGTCACTATAAGAATCTGCTCAGTGCACTACTCAAGCACCTGAGTATTAATTGTGTCCAACATTGATACTCCCGCTCAATCAGTGGTAGTCATCTTTCCAATGACTACCATTCCGACGGGAGGGAGGTAGACAGGAGAATTCCGATGCCTATGACAGCAAAACCTAATATATATAGACTTACCCAAAAACTGACTGAATCCCGGCACTATCATTATGCACACAGCTAAATTCCAAACAGTCAGTTTGCTGCTCATAAGGGGGCAAAGCCAGGTACCGGCAGCAGGATAAAATAGAAATGTTATTTCAAAACGTACAATAAAAAGCTATGGGGTCTGCTTTATAAACCCTATTAACTTTAGCACTGCCAAACTTAATAGTGTTTAAAAAAAACAGACCCCTAATCTTTTTATTTTACCTTTTGTAGTAACAGTTCTACTTTATCCTGCTGCCGGTACCTGGCATTGCACCTTTATGTGCAGCAAACTGACTGTCGGTAACTTAGCTGTGTGCAGAATGACAGTTCCGGGATTCAGTGCTCTCGCAAATGGTTTGTGTTAGCTTTTTGGGTAAATCTACATTTATTAGATGTCGCTATCATAAGCATCGGAATTCTTCGGTCCACTTCCCTCCTGTCGGAATTCTCGTCCTCGAGCATTGGTACCCCACCCCTGCCAAGACTATACCAGGAAGTACAGCATCCCATCGCATTTCTTCAAGTCCTGTGTCTAGCACACCAAAACCCACACCTGCAGTGTTTTTGGCAGAGCCCTCATACAATCTAAGTACTCTGGTGCTTTTATGGAAGAAACCAACAACACTGAGCCGCGACTTGGGATCTCAGTGAGAAAAGTCCAGATCCTCTTGCGGGGAACGATGGTGAAGTCCAGTGGGGGTCTTAGACTCCACGCCAGAGTATTTGGATGCGCCAATCCCGCCTGCTAGTTCTTGTCAATTGTGTGTGTTTACTCCACTACCACTACACTTGCTGTCTATCTTTGATCCACAGCGGGCGATATACTCCCTTGTATACTTCTGTTTATTGTAAGCTACAAACTGTTCAAAAACTGCCAACACTTCCGTGAACCTCATTACATGCTACGCACTGCTCAACATGTGAGAACACCTCTGTGTACCTTATTGCACCCTACGTGATGTTCAAACAGTACCAACACCTCCGTGTATCTCATTACACACTAAGCGCTGCCCAGGCATTGCCTCAAAACTCTTTGTACTCCATTGCACATTACCAAACCCCCATACTTTGTGTACTCAGATGTACCCTCACCAATTTGACTACTGTGTGAAACACCACAGTGTACTCCGGTGGGATAACCTCTCTTTATAACGTCATACATCTTCTTATGTGTTCCTTCTTGGATACAAAATGCCAAGTTCTCACTCAAGAATTATTTCACAGGGGGATCATAGATAATGTCACATGTACCTGTGAATAGGGACGATTATGGGTAATATCAAACGGTGTTTCATCCCACTGATCTATAATTAAATCACTAAGGTGACGTCCTTTGCACCGATATAAGAAAATAAGTGAGAAGACTGGTCAGATCTCTTGGCTGTCAGCACACAATGATATGATGTGAGGAGGAGACTGGTCAGATCTCTGGGCTGTCAGCACACAATGATATGAGGAGGAGAACATGAGGCTAATAGTAGCTGATGGCTTCTGACTCCCCGTCTGTGTTAGTGATGGAACAAGGAGAATTTTTTTCTGCAATAAGTGTTTATTACTCACCAGTACTGATATCTGTAGGGATTTTCTCCTCCTTACACTGCTGATCACCCATCACACACTTCTCTTCTTCCTCTATATCTTCTATCTTAAGATCAGTAAGGTCATCACCCTTTAATAATCCACAAAATAATAAAATAACACTTTCAGATTAAAAAAATTAGTATTATTACGTATAACACCCCCACAGCTGCTCTACAGTTCATATAGTGAAAAGTCACTTAGATAATCTGGTGAGACCCACAATTCCATCTACCTGATACTCCTGCAGAATACTGTGATTTTCCCTTGTACAATCCTGTGAATAAAGAGGACACAGACATCTCTCTGGGGTATTTCTGTTACTGGATCCATCTGTAGAAGACACAGTGACTGAATACATTGTTTATTGGTGATTATCAGATTATGTGTGTATCTAGGTGGCCCTCAAAACTGCTTTGTCCTTTACAATAAATGATTGTCACCTCTTACCCAGTGATGTGAGCGGCCAGTGATTCTCCATCATCATCATATCCTTGTTTCCTTCTAAATTCTAAATTTACCTGCTCCTGCATGGAGAAATAGACATTAATATCCTGACACCTTATAAGAACCTGACAAACAATGATATAGTCATCATCCAAATGCATCTCCTAGTGTTACTGTATAATGTTCTACTCCCAGCAGTCACCTCTCCAGTTACCAATTTGATGATCTTTTTGGTGAGTTCCAGGATCTTCCAATAGATTGCAAGCTTCCGAGCAGGACCCTCTCATCTCTCTACCAGTTTTACCCAGTATTCTTTTATTACTGTGTTTGTTTCCAATTGTAAAGAGCTATGGAATATGCTGGTGCAATATAAATAAATGTTGATGATGATGATCTTCTAGTCATTGTTGGAGTGCGGTGGAGACACTGTGAGATAGTTCCTGTGTGTCACACGCTCACCGGATGTATTTGTTACTACTGTGTAATTCGGTGTAAGGACAGAGATATATAAAAAAGTAAAATGATTTGGATTTTTTTGTTTAATGGGTTAAATATGCAAAAAACACAATATTTACAGTGATATTCCCAGAATACCTCACCTCTCCGGTCAGTAGGCAGATGATCTCAAAGGTGAAATTCAATAAACGTAACTAATTTGATTTCTAACCTTGTCCATTCTTAATGTGTCCATGATAGGCTACCTGCAGGACTGTCTCCCCATTAGGAAATATCGACCTATCTGCCCTCTAGGGCCAGTCCGGGGGGTGGCTGCACCCTGTAGACTACACTGTGCTGACATTAAGTTTCGCGGGCTCTGGCTGGGGGGCGGCCGCCATTTTTACTTTGGATATCCTGCTATCACAGGCTGTGCTTGGAGTAAGGGGCATAATTCTGAATTATTTAACAGGAGAGAAAAGCTCAACCCTGAGAATATCCTCTGAGAATCATCTGACCTCCTGCAAGTTGGTAAACAGTGAGTAAAGGCACTTTAACTGGGTTCCCTGTCCCCTGATAACTACTGCCGGCGGCTCCCTGTTTGTACTTGCCTGTTGAGCTTACAATCACAGACCTGTTTGCGTGCACCTCAAGGTTAAGCGGCAGAGGGTAGTCAAAATAAAGAGTATTATAAGTGATATTTCTTCATTACAATTGCGCATTTCTGACGCAGAAACCTGTTTTAACAATCTATCTGCACTATTACGGAGCTGGGACAATTTGGAACTTTGAGGGCGTTGAGTGGATTTTTATTTTTGAAATACTACTGATAGGTAAAGCCTGAAACGCAACAGCTTGGCTAAACTAGGTGACACCACTACAAGCTCCGCTCCATAACTTTCCACAAAAAAAGATACAAAAAATATATATATAAAAAATTAAATAAATAAAAATGGGTAAACATGGACAGACAGCCGCGACTAGACTCAAGCGCTTTGCCCGCCAGTCTTCCTCCACTTTGACTGGGGAGGTCCAGGCTCCACCACCTAACTCTCAATCCTCTTCTGATGCTAACCAACAAGAGCAAGTAGATTCAACGTCTATTCAACAGGTGTTATCCGCTATTACGGCCTCAGAAAAAAGGGTCACTGATAAAATTGGTGAAGTTCAGGCTGATATTTCCCTTTTGAGGCATGAAATGCAAAAAATGCGAAAAAGGGGGAAATGCAGAGCCTTGCTACGCAAGTTTCTCAATGTAAAACCAAATTGATGGATCTAGAGGGCCGCCTGAGGCTCATTAATCTCCGATTTGTCGGTCTGCCGGAACATGCAGAAGGATCTGCTCCAGAACAGTTTCTGGAGACCTGGTTAATTGAACAATTCAGAAAAGAGGCTTTTTCACCCCAATTGGCAGTAGAATGGGCGCATCGCCTTCCACCTCAAGCACCTCCACCTGGGGCGCCATCAAGGACTATTATAGCAAAACTTCTGCATTTCAAGGATAGAGATGCAGTCCTTAGATTGATTCGCCAAAAAGGCCCTTTGAAGTTTGATAACACCGCTGTCTCAGTATTTCCGGACTTCGCGTTGGATGTCCAGAAGTCCAGAGCCCAATTCACTTCAGTTAAACAAAAGCTATGTGAGCTAAATCTGCCATATTCTATGCTGTTTCTGGCTAGGCTTCCGGTGGAGACGCAGGGTTGACACCACTTCTTTTCTACACCGCAGCAGGCCATGGTATGGTTGGAAAGACCTCCTCTGGAGAGAGCAAGAAATGTGCCTTAATGTTCTTATAGTGATTGGAACTATGAGAGTTAATGCCACTATGTTTTACTAAATGTAGCTGTAGAGTGTGTCCTACTCTTTTTTGTTTTACAGGACTGGCGGTGGAGAATCAGCTACCAATTCATCTTAGGAGGATCTATACTAGGTATAGCTAGGACTGTACAGCTCCTCTATTCCATAGTTGTTTAGAAGGGATTTTTCATAATTTCTGTTTTAGAGTTATAGTGTTTAAAAGGTTTGTTTAGGGATGACGTATACCTTAGTTAGTTTATTGGGGGTATACGGGGTGGGGTTATCAGAAGATACATTATTTTCATATTCCAGCCTTCTGTATAGAACAGTTTTGCTCTTAGAATGTACTTAACTCAGTTTACTTTGTATGTTTGTTGTCTTTTTTGTTTTCACCACAATGCTTCCATATCTACTTAACTACTTTTCAGTATGCACGGAGCGGGACTCCAGACTCCTCTCTGCAGCAGTTTCCTCATACCATATATCTGATGCTCCCCATAATTGTATGACTTTGCATGACTGTAAGAACCTGCCTTGGGTGCGGGTGCTTCGCCTGTTTGCCTGGTACACCAGAGGGTTGAACGAAAAGATTAAACGCTCACTTGTGTTATCTCAGCTTCAAAAATACAATGTAGATATAGCCTGTTTAGTTGAGACACATCTCTACGGTAGCAAAGTCTTAGCTTTCAAGCGTCAATGGGTGGGCTGGGTGTATCATTCTACACATTCTACTAACTCCAGAGGAGTTTCTATATTAGTCAATAAATCTCTAACTGTTACTATAGAACATGTGCAAATTGATCCTTATCTGAGATAAGTGTTTCTCAGGGTGGTTGTTAACTTCTCCCCGCTTGTGATCCAGGCAATTTATTTTCCGCCCCCCTATAACAGTCAGATTTTGTGTAAGACTTCCACTTTCATGGCACTCTCACCGGCCACCCCGATGGTGTGTTACGGAGATTTGAACAACGTTCTTCACACTGGACTAGGTAGATGGCAAGAGTCAAATGCACATCTCACTGGCGGTCCCACCCCTTTTTCTCGCCTTGCGGAAGAAATGGGCCTGGTTGATGTGTGGAGATGTAGAAACCTTGAAAAACAACAGTTCTATCAGTTACTACACCTTATCGCGGATAGATTTAATTTTACCCTCCCTATCTCTATCACCATGTCTCACCTCCATTGAATGCCTTTCCAGGGGCATTTCAGATCACTCTCCAGTCCTTGTATGTATTGATCTGACTAATGACTAATGATTTGTTGAGTTTTCTTGGTGAGCAGACGGAGTCCTATGCTTCTGGTAATGAGCTTTTATTGCCCATGGGGAAATGTCTGAGTCCGGTGGCCCCAATTGTTAAACAGGCCGTGGAGATTTGGTGTATTTCCCCCAATATATTGACAGGTCAAGGTTATGACAGCTCTACCCCTTTGTGGCATAATCCCTCCTTCCCGCAACTTAATAAACCGAGAGAATACAATATATGGCGGAGATACAATATTGTGAATATTGGGCAGTTGTATCAGTCTGGTTCCTTGAAAACCTTTGCGCAACTGTCGCAGGAAAAGGGAATTCCTAACTCTGCATTTTATTGTAACCTTCAACTAAGACACTCTCTTAACACACAGTTTGCTGCCTCCCCTCCATTAATTCAACCATCTCCTCTCAAGAGTCTTCTTCAAAGAGTGGGTACGAGAAACACTATATCCCAAATCTACTCAAACCTTATTCACTTGCTCCGAATGACTTAGACTCTCTGAAAGCCAAATGGCAAGTGGATCTAGGCCCTCTTTTGGACGAGGAGTGGTCTCATATACTGAAGTGTCTCTGCAGTGCCACATCCTGCCTTCCCTACCAACAAATACATTTCTATGTGCTGCACAGGGTATACCTTATCCCAGTTAGTTGGCATCGTATGGGTCGAAGAAGTGACTCGTCTTGTCCAAAATGTTGTTCACCGTCTATTGCTTTCTGGCATATGCTATGGGGCTGCCCGGTTATAAATACTTTTTGGTCAGAAGTTTGGGAATGTGTTCTTAATACTGTTCCCCTTGCCCCCTTCCCCATGAATCCCAAATGTTGTCTATATGGTATTTCGCTAGAAGACTTAACAAATAAGTATATAGCTGCATATGTTTTCAATTTAATGACCCTTGCCAAGGTGGTGATTTCTAGGACGTGGCTGGCGCCTGACTCCTGATTTTCATAAGTGGAGGGTGCTAGTTAATGCCACTGTACAACATGAAAAATACATGTACACATGTAGAAATGCTAAATCAAAATATCCTAAAATATGGTCCAGGTGGTACATGTCCAGATATCGAGCTTGCTCCAATAACTTGGTGTCTTCTGATTAATTCACTTACTGGAGGTTGGGGAGAGAGGATCACTTTGGAAGACCCGTTCGGTGTAGAAGTTTGCAATTCTGCTGGTACTCTCTAATTACTTATGCACCTTTTGCTGCATCTTAGTAATACTAAAAAGCTATTTGTGGCGAGTCATATAAATCGCATTCTTCTTCAATGCTGCCACATATATTATGGAAAACAGACTAATCGGTGTTACTGTGAATACTGCTTCATAAATTGTTGGTTTGTGATATACCAATTGTAAATGAGTAGCATTATGCATCAAAGATATCATGTTTGTGTATTTGTTTTTTTGTATAATTTATTTTTGTTTTTCATGTGTTTAAAAAAAACAAATAAAAAAATAAAGGAGAAGCTGCTAAAAAGTTTAAAAGAACATTATTGTTTCATATTATTGTTTGAAATTTAGTTCATATGTGAATTATGTTAACAGGAGTTAAAGGGAATTATAGTACTTATTACAGTATAAGATGCACCTGACAGAATTACAATGCAGTAAAAGTACATTAATAAGATCAACTACTAGATCTTCACAAGCACATAGATGGAAAGCACATAATACTCTCAGCCTATTCACAACCAAACACGCACCGATCACACCACATCTTCAGCCTATTCACAAGCACACATACACCTATGACAGAACACAGTCCACCTACAAACTCAGATCTTTACGACCCTCTGCCATTTAGGACATGTCCTTCCCCTGCCACCAGTTTCTGAAACCTGCAGCTCCTCTTACATTCAACCTCCTCCTACACCCAAAACCAGGATTACTGTCACTGCAGTACCACATCATCTTCTGTCCCCCGACAGTCTCTTCCTGAGCTCTGGCAGCTTGTCCTCCTACCTCCAGTCTGCCCACCTCTATCATCTCATGTGTGCCTCAGGCAGATTCATTTACAGCTTTCTGTAACGTCCTGATCCTTCCCACCAATGACTGCCAAAGAATCCTCATCTTACCAAGTCTTTCTTCACCCCAGCCATACTTCTCCAGCCTGCATACCGTTTATTCTGCTCTGTCCAATGTCCACACACTGCTGTCTGCCCAAACCATCACCGACACCTCTCTACCCAGTAATTACCATCCCTCCATTCTAACCTTTCCATCACCAGAGCTACATGTTAATGCTATTTCCAATAACAACTCCTCCTCATTACTCCCAGCAATAACTCACCCCAATTCACCAACCCTAGTATTTCTTCTGCACTCACCCAGTTATGTTGCTCCAACACTTTACTTAATCATTTACATGTCCATCTCTCCTCCTGAACTCTGCTCTTTCCTTTTCTGCCAGATGGTTCTATCCTGTCTCCTTCACCTACGACACATTCATTATCAGGCTTCCATCCATGGCCGAATTTTACAAGGGTCTGCTTTAAAAAATAAAATAAAATGCCCTTGTAACAACTAATATTGCAATGTGCAAGTTCCAGTGTTTAAAGAGATATGGTTACACTGGTGCTGTCTGTGTAGATGACCAGTCCTCACTACTCCAACTGTGCACTTCCCGCTGCACATAAGTAAGTGCATGAGCAGCACCAGTGATTGTCATCTCTACATTTCAGCCTGGAGCATTTCTGTTTCACTATTTTCCTTCTCCGTTCCCCTTTCCTCCTTCTCATGCTTCCACTAGGACTGGACAGGAGGAGGAGGAGAGAACTGTACAGACCAGCTGCAGCTATACTGCTCCTCACACAGCAGCTCATCAGTCTGTCAGTGTCTGCACACAGTTATCCAATAGAAAGCCACATCTCTCATGACAAGAAAAACTATATAAAATTCCCCTGAATACCATAACAAATAAAAATGTTATTCTACGTTTTGTCAGCATAGAGAACAAGCAGAAAATGGTCTGGTAAAAAAAGTGAAAATAATTAAGGGGTTAAGACTTTTAAAGCACTAAGAGAAATACTGACAGTGATCACTTTATCAACCAAAAACGTAACATTCCTATAAAGATTACATACAGCAATGTTACCCTCTATATAATAAAATATTATAATATGGATATAATACACAGTGTGTGCTGGGAGCTGTCTTATTCCTCCTCACATATCACTGTACAGACCCCTCCCCTCTATATAATAATAACATAATATAATATGGATATAATACACAGTGTGTGCTGGGAGCTGTCTTATTCCTCCTCATATATCACTGTACAGACCACTCTCCTCTATATAATAATAATAACATAATATAATATGGATATAATACACAGTGTGTGCTGGGAGATGTCTTATTCCTCCTCATATATCATTGTACAGACCACTCTCCTCTATATAATAATAACATAATATAATATGTGTTTCCAAATTAGTGCAAAAAACAAAAAAAAAATTGACTGTGTTGAAGCGAAAAAGAAGTGTTACTGAGCAAAAGTTAAGTGCCGATAAAAAAAAAATTGCAAACATGCCGTTCTACACACGCAGTGGCAAAAAGAGAATGAGGCCTTCACCTTTGGCTATTAGTGGCAGATCCCAAAAAGTTACCCAGCCTACAATTGGTGCACAACTACTGTTACGCGTCAAAGTCGAGCTGCAAGATAACAGTAAGGCATTAGAGGAGAATGTTTGCTCTGATTCACAAATGACAACAATCCCTGTGGAGAGACCATCCAACAGTGGGATTTCTAATCGTGATCATTCTGCTGATGTGTGCCTTAATAGCCCGAGTGTAGCCGATGATACCCAAATTGAAGATGCCACTTTGGAATTAGAAGATGATGAGGGGGAGATTTGTGTAGGTGACGAGGGCGCTAATGAGGATGTTGATGAGGATGAGGTTGTTTGTGTAAGTCCTGCACCAGTGGCAGCAGTTCTGGCACGTGACAAGAAAAAGGCCATTGTCATGCCTGGGCATAAAACAAAAAAATCCACTTCTTATGTGTGGAATTATTTCTACCCAAATCCAGACAATTGTATAGCCATTTGTAGTGTATGTCAAGCCACAATCAGTCGAGGGAGGGACCTTAACCATCTTGGAACCTCGTCTATGTTACGCCATTTAACGAGAGTTCATGGCAAAGTGTTGGGAAAAGCTGAAAGTTCTTTCCAAAAAAAATACAAGCACTCCATCATCAGCTAAAACCCTGCGCTTACCGACATCCCGACGACTACAAAATACACCCACCACACCATCCTCATCAATATCCTCAGTAGCGCTCGGAGTTAGCCCGGCATCCCACTTAAGGCTGGATGACTCCTGCACTATTATTGATTCCTCTGAAGAAAGCGTTAGTCCCACTGCTGCTGCTGCTGCTGCTGGGGGTGAATCGTCAACCCAGAGGCAGGTCAAGAAAATGAGCAGTCCTACATTTCAGCAATTAACTGTGAAACAATCATTTGCGAGGGGAAGCAAATATGACAGTCACCAAGCGAATCACAGACGCCATGGCTGCAATGTTAGTGTTAGATCTGCGTCCAATCTCCACAATAAACGCAGCTGGTTTTTCCCAGTTAATTGAGGTTTTGTGTCCGCGTTACAGAATTCCATCGCGACACCATTTCTCCCGTAAAGCAATTCCACAACTATACCAAAAAGTGTGTAAAAATGTAGAGATTGCGCTGAAAAATGCCATTCTGCCCACTTAACCACAGATATGTGGACAAGTGGAAGTGGCCAAACCAAAGACTATATGACTGTGACAGCCCACTGGGTTGGTCATTCACCTTCACCAGCAGGAACAGCAGCAGCATGTACACCACTACGTAACATTTGTCACAGGCAGGCCACTCTTTGTATCACCGGCTTCACTAACAGGCATACAGCTGACAATTTGTTACGCAAACTGAGAGATGTGATTGATGCATGGCTTATACCACTTGGACTCTCCCTAGGGTATGTCATTTCTGATAACGCCAACAATATAGTGCGAGCATTACAGCTGGGTGATTTCCAACATATTCCCTGTTTTGCTCACACCATCAACTTGGTGGTGCAGAGCTTCCTACGAAATAACCGTGAGGTGCAGGAGATGCTTTCGGTGGTACGTAAAATTTCAGGCCATTTCAGGCATTCAGCCACAGCATGTAGGAGATTACAGCAGCTCCAAGAGCAGTTTATCTTGCCCTGCCACCCACTTAAGCAAGAGGTGGTAACTAGGTGGAATTCCACCCTGTACATGCTTCAGAGGATGGAGGAACAGCACAAAGCCATCCAAGCATATTGCACAAGCCATGACATTGGGAAAGGAGGGGGGATGTAATTCACTCTTGCACAGTGGGGAATCCTTTCAGTCCTGTGCAAGGTGCTGAAACCATTTGAAGTTGTGACATGTTAGGTCAGTGCAGACTCTGCTAGTTTGAGCCAAGTCATTCCTTTAATTAGACTATTGGAAAAGCAGCTTGAGAAAATGAAGGAGGAGCTGAAAGCAAGCAATTCAGCAAAGTATGTTGGCCTTGTCGATCAAGTACTTAATTCACTTCACAATGATCCTCGAGTTATTAAGATCTTGAACTCGGATCAGTACGTTTTGGCCACTGTGCTTGATCCAAGGTTTAAAACCTACATTGAGTCTTTACTTGTAAATGAGCGAGATGTGAACTTTTGCAAGGAGCTATTGCTCAGCAAGTTGGCCGCTGAACTGGGCCTCGGCTTGACAACGTGTCCTCCTTCAATTTCTCAAGCTGCTGCTGCTCGTAAAATATTAAATTTCCCAAAAAGAAGCAGGGAAGACGCAGGGGGCAGACCAGAACAATTTAACATCTGGGCTGGTTTGAAGGATTTTTCAAAAAAATGTGTCACTTTGCCCATAACTCCATCCAATACGAGTATAAACATGCAAAGGATGGTGGAGGATTACTTTCAAGAGGTAGTTGATATGGAAATGTCAGACAGTCCCTTTCCTTACTGGGAAGAAAAGCAGGCCATTTGGAAACCCATGTACAAACTTGCTTTGCAATACCTAAGCTGCCCACCCTCCAGTGTGTACTCTGAACGAGTATTCAGTACAGCAGGGAACTTAGTCAGTGATCGCCGTAGAAGGTTACTTCCCAAAAATGTGGAGAAAATGATGTTTATAAAAATGAACTACATCTTCCACGAGGAAGGCCTTCACCATCCAAGCACTGACTGTTCTCTAATGGCGGATTCAAGCGGCGATGAATTGATAGTCTGTGATGATGACGTACACACTGATGAGGGTGAGGATGAAGCTGAAGATGACGACGATAACATCTTTTTAAAACTTTCTATGTAAGTGTAGGGTGCAATTTGCCCCCAAAGAGGAAAGGGACTTGTGGCATTTCCATATCACGTACCGTCTTGAAAGGCTGCTGTTTGGGCAATTTCTCCTTAAGGGTAGGGTGTCATAGACAGAGTGACCCCAAATTGGCTTTGTCCATTTCACTTAATATTGTACAGTCCATAACGGCTGAATTTTTTGTTATTTTCGACAAGTGGATGGGGGCCTAGAGAGCCAGAAACCAAACTGGCTTTGTCCATTTAAATTTATATTGTACAGTCTATAACGGCTGAGTTTTTGTGTATTTTCTACAAGTTGAACTATAAGTGTAGGCTGTAATATACATCCAAAGAGGATGGCTGCATTGCCAATATGCATAGATGGAGAGGAAGACAATCTGTTTTGTGTGTAGAATAAATGAAGGCCTACCTAACAGGAATTAAACTGTTTTTTGGATGATTTATTACCTCTACAATTAGATTACTTATCTATGAAACAGTTGGAGCACTAAATTGGGTTATTTTAGGCCCAAAAACATTGATTTCCATAAAAATAGCAAAACAAAACCAAACAAAACCAAAACCAAAACACGCTATGGCGGTTTTGCAAAACCAAAACTAAAACACGACGGTAATGCAGATCCAAAACCGAATCCAAAACCAAAACACAGGGGTCAGTGACCATCTCTAGATATAATACAGTGTGTGCTGGGAGCTGTCTTATTCCTCCTCATATATCACTGTACAGACCCTCTCCTCTATATAATAATAACATAATATAATATGGATATAATACAGTGTGTGCTGGGAGCTGTCTTATTCCTCCTCATATATCACTGTACAGACCCTCTCCTCTATATAATAATAACATAATATAATTTGGATATAATACACAGTGTGTGCTGGGATCTGTCTTATTCCTCCTCATATATCACTGTACAGACCCCTCTCCTCTATATAATAATAACATAATATAATATGGATATAATACACAGTGTGTGCTGGGATCTGTCTTATTCCTCCTCATATACTACTGAACAGACCCCATTACTCTATATAATATAATATAATATGGATATAATACACAGTGTGTGCTGGGAGCTGTCTTATTCCTCCTCATATATCACTGTACAGACACCTCCCCTCTATATAATAATAACATAATATAATATGGTTATAATACACAGTGTGTGCTGGGAGCTGTCTTATTCCTCCTCATATATCACTGTACAGACCCCTCTCCTCTATAGAATAATAACATAATATAATATGGATATAATACACAGTGTGTGCTGGGAGCTGTCTTATTCCTCTTCATATATCACTGTACACACCCCTCTCCTCTATATAATAATAATAATATAATATGGATATAATACACAGTGTGTGCTGGGAGCTGTCTCATTCCTCCTTATATATTACTGTACAGACCCCTCTCCTCTATATAATAATAATAACATAATGTAATATGGATATAATACACAGTGTGTGCTGGGAGCTGTCTTATTCCTCCTCATATATCACTGTACAGACCCCTCTCCTCTATAGAATAATAACATAATATAATATGGATATAATACACAGTGTGTGCTGGGAGCTGTCTTATTCCTCTTCATATATCACTGTACAGACCCCTCCCCTTTATATAATAATAATAATAATAATAATAATATAATATGGATATAATACACAGTGTGTGCTGGGAGCTGTCTCATTCCTCCTCATATATCACTGTACAGACCCCTCTCCTCTATATAATAATAATAACGTAATGTAATATGGATATAATACACAGTGTGTGCTGGGAGCTGTCTTATTCCTCCTCATATATCACTGTACAAATCCCTCTCCTCTATATAATAATAACATAATATAATATGGATATAATACACAGTGTGTGCTGGGATCTGTCTTATTCCTCCTCATATATCACTGTACAGACCCCTCTCCTCTATAGAATAATAACATAATATAATAGGTATATAATACACAGTGTGTGCTGGGAGCTGTCTTATTCCTCCTCATATATCACTCTACAGACCCTTCCCCTCTATATAATAATAACATAATATAATATGGATATAATACACAGTGTGTGCTAGGAGCTTTCTTATTCCTCCTCATATATCACTGTACAGACCCTCTCCTCTATATAATAACATAATATAATATGGATATAATACACAGTGTGTGCTGGGAGCTGTCTTATTCCTCCTCATATATCACTGTACAGACCCTTCTCCTCTATATAATAATAATAATAATAATAATAATAATAATAATAATAATAATAATAATAATAATATAATATAGATATATAATACATTACCTGTGAATAAATAACATTTTCCACCACATAAAATGGCGTCTGGAGACTTTGGCCACGCCTCCTCCACAGCGTCACCTGATGTAACCAGAGGATGTGATGCAAAACCTTCGTGGAGTCCGGAAGACTATAACAGAATGGCCGCCGCTCATCAAATGTAAGGACACTAATAACAAATATATATTTTACTCTAGTGATGTTTTTTACAGTATAGTTTCTGCTGTTTACGAGACGCTGTTTGTATTTGCCTACAGAGGTAAAGTACAGCAGATATTCACTAATCTGTACTATATTGAGGACACATAATATTATACATTATCTATAATTATTTTCCTCTACTGTTTCCATTACTAATCCAGCATTGAGCTCATAGCTCTGTCTTGTACACAGTCTATTCTTCTTCCTATGTAATGTATGTGATATGAATAGTGTTCCTACTATAATATATACATGGTATTTCCTATCTATACATATGTGTGTATATATCTGTAGTGCACTTTATTTTACACCCTATTATATATTATGTACCATATCATTATCTATCATACTTGCCAACTCTCCCGGAATGTCCGGGAGACTCCCGAAATTCGGTTCAGTCTCCCGGGCTCTTCTCCCGCATCCTGGATTCCTGATTGACGCCATTTTGGAGGGCGGGAGGGGGCGGGACGAGGCCAATCGCGTCATTTTGGCCCCGCCCCCCGCGACATAAATTACGTTTTCGGGGGGACTCGCGGAACCAAAATGACACGTTTGGCCTCGTCCCACCCCCTCCCGCCCTCCAGTCACGCCCCCTCTCCCGGAAACTTGTTTCCGAGAGTTGGCAAGTATGTTATATATTATATACCATATACATACCTCCAGACTTTGCAGCCCCTTGAAACATCACAGTGGACATGACCAGGTCACGCTGCTCCTTACCCTGCTCCCCTCCATTGTAACTGTTGTGGCCACGGTGCTTGTTTATTAATGGTGAATTATACATTACAGTATAATCAGAGGGTTGAGCAGGGGGCCGGTGTAACTGCTGGTGGGGTCTGGGCAACTGGAAATGGGAATCCTGCTCATTAAATTGGACACAGAGGTTAATGTTAATATGTGTCACAGGAAAGTCACAGTTCACAATAATAATCGATACAAGACCATCTCCCATTAGAAACTCCACTTTATTTACTCCACCACCGTACTGGATTCAAGTTGCATTAATAAAAAACTCATATGTAAAAATAACACAGTTCATGCACAAGAGCTGACACTCCAGTGTTTCCAAATTTTCCCCTTTCTATGAATTCCCACAGAGTCCACCCTGACTTCTCCAAATCTCTGACAAATGTCCACACTGCTCTCAGTGGTCCTGGCAGTCCTCCGAGTGCATCTGATTGTCTACCTTCCCCTACAGCTTCCTCTCTCTGGGTTGAAGGCTCAGTCCCAGTCGCAGTGGCTTGTCCATACTTGCCAACTCTCCCGGAATGTCCGGGAGACTCCCGAATTTCGGGTGGATTTCACAGACTCCCGGGAGTTTGGCAATCTCACATCTGAATTAGGGCCAAAATGCAGCGATTCTCTGGGAATCGCAGCATTTGGCCCTGCTCCCTGCTGTAAAATGCAGCGTTTTGCGTCATTACATCACAGGGACGGGTCCAAAATGACGCGATTTTGGAGCCCCACCCCCGGCACGCCAATCTACCCCAGGGACTTGGTAATTTATTCAAACTGATTAACCCCAACAGCGGTTCTGATAGGAGCCTGTCCCGACCAATAATTTATAGTCCAGGTTCTTATGCACATTTTGCGTTGAATCACAGCTGAATCAATATTTTAAGGAATTAAGGGCAAACATGAATGATGTCAAGAAGAAATTGCTCAAACTCGAGAAAAATTATCCTGATTTGTTTCACATGTATAAAAAAAATATTGATGGAAGACTCTAGCTCAAAAGTTAAAAGATTTAGTTTTATTAATGTAATTACATACAGCATTAAACTGTGGGCTAAATAATGATGTTGATATGATGTAAAAACAAATGTTTACAATTACCATTTATTAAGGCCAACACATAGGACCGCAGCAGAGCGCCCAGGCTGTACCCTTTGTACAGGATGTCTACTTCAAATGGTCCCACATGTAGGTCTTAACAAATGGCAATTTTAAACATTTGCTTTTACATAACACAAACAGATCATATAAACATATAGACATAAATTAATGTTCAGATAGGTATACATGTCTTTAATGTTGTAGCAACTTAATAGTTTATATAGATGATAGTTCTGAATATACAGATCTGTAGTGTGAGAAATTAATATTTCACAGCCGGTTAATATAAATAATATGTTTAAAAAGGAAGGAATTTTAGAAACAACATTCTGGTTTCTTTGGTGACATTGTGTGATAAGTCTGAACTAAAGGGCAAAGTAGTTAACAGGTGCTGTGGTACAGACACAGAACTTACGGACTTGTCCATATGTTTGATAATGGTCATAATAGGCGCAAGAATAAAAATAAAAATTAAATACACAGGGTATATAAATCAACATAAAATAAATGTGCACATAACACACCAGTAAATTAGACTTTTTAGATATTATGGGCCTGAGTCATTAAGGAGAGCAAAGCATAAAAAAGGAGTAACATTTGCACCTGGGCAAAACCATGTTGCATTGTACATTTAAAATGTGGGGACAGATTTATAGTTGGGGGTAGGACATGTCCAAGATCAATTTTAAATTTCAGTGTAATTATAAAGCTAGCAAGTATTTGTGTGCTAGATGAAAAAACAGCCAGTATTTAACTTATGTGCAAAATAATAAACTAATTTGCACCCCTTGAATTGTAACATGGTTTGTCCCAGAGAGCATTTACTCCTTTTCTGCCTTAATGACTCAGGCCCTATGTGTGTGTATATATGTGTATATATATATATATATATATATATATATATATATATATATATATATATATACACACATGTATGTACATGTGCTTACATTTCATGATAAATACACTTTTGTCCACTTGACACGTGCTGTGGTACAAACTCTAAGGTGTACACAGGTGTACTGAACCTATGGGCTTGTCCATGTTTGATAATGGCCATATGGCTGGGTCCCTGCAGTTACCAGCCGCCGCATCAATGTGGTGGCCATCTTTAAATGGACTCCGATGCCACGAGGGTTATTGCCGGGGGCCAGAGGGGTTAAATCACTGGCGCTAGGCGCCGCGTGATTAAAGAGTATGTGGAAATGTTTTAAGTTATGAAGTGTGGTTACATGTGCGCTGCGACCCCCGGGCAGGTGAACCTGCACCACAGAATGGTATGGGTTAAAGAGTGAAGAAAGTGTTTTAAATGTATAATAAGTGTTTTAATAAATAAATGTAAATGGTTAGATTGTGAAGGCGTTGCAGCACCGTCAGTTAACCGGTGTGCATTGCTGAACAGGATAACTCTCCTAGCGCTGACAGAGTTAAAAAGTGTAACTGAATGAAATGTGTAAAAAAGTGAATGTAAATGTATAATAAAGAAAAGACACTTACCTTGGTCCAGAGGGGGATCTTTCACCCCCTGAAGCTGGCTGCCAGGGCAACCTCTTGTAATCAAATAGATCCAGGAGGTGCAGCGCCTCCTGGGGCTCCACTGGTACTGTTTTTCAGCCAGGGGGGAGTGCCAGTCCTCGGCACAGGTTCCCTGGAAGTAGTTTTAGGCGGGAGATTTAAAAGATAAATCTCCAGCCTCAGTCTGGCACCAGGGGAGGTGAGTGGACTGAGCCCCCCTCTCCCTGGCAGCTCGTGGACAGGGGGGGGGGGGGAATACACTCCTCTGTGCCATTAGCTTCAGTGATAAAAGGTGTTAACCTCTCTGGGCTGATTCACGTGCCGGCTGCATTAATTATTCCAGATTGGTTAAAGAGGCAGGAGGCCGGATTACCTCCTACCAAGCTAGTCTCCAAAACTGTATAAAGAGACCGGTTTTGTACCGAAATGTATTATTGTTCCATGTGACCTTATGATCACTAGTACCATACACTAGTGTGAGCTGTCCTAATTAGGACGCTTGAGCTAATAAACATAATTAGCTTCAAGAGCCGGCTTGACAACGACTTCCTTTCTGCAATTCCTATGAATTGCAGATTAGACCCAAATCTAATCTGTTATCCGGCTGCTCTGTGGTTTGGACCCAGCGTCTAGTACCACCGCTCTGCTTGCTACCTAACAGCTCTGGCCAGAGTGATAGGCCAGGTGGGGAACCATCCATAGCAACCCTGATCTACTGGAAGAGATCAGGGGTACCAGCCCAGGTTCCCAGTGGGAGGGGGGGGGGGTACACTAGCAGTGACAGTTACCCAGAAGTATCAGTTCTGGATGCCGCTAAGGAGTCCAGTGGTGGCAGCATCATAAGCCCCTCCTACTGCATGGAGGGGCGCATTTGGGAGAAAGAATAGGGACGGTGGCAAGGCAAGTCCAGTCGGTCTCCAGCAACACAACAGACAGGGAGGCATAGGAGGTCCATACTGTCACAGGTCATAATAGGTAACAAAATTTAGCTTCAAAGTGTAAATGTATAGTGTGCATAGAAAAACATATATAAGACAGTAAGATTATTATTATAATTACAAGTAGATAATACAGAATTGAAGAAATGGACACGTCACACCAGTAAATAAATGAGTCTTTATTGAGAATATGCATTTTCACATGTGTTAACAATTCATGTTGTATACACTTGCATACAGGACCACATAGGTGTCATATACAGCATGTAAAAACGATTTATTATAAATTAAGTATGAAAAGATCACTATTTCCATGTGCTTCATGTTTAGAAAACATAGCATTTGGAAGACGTAAGAAGCAACATCATAAATTTAAATATACACACCCAGAAAAGCGTCGCTGTTCAAGAAACTATCAGCAGAATTGTCGGACAGACCGTCATGATTATGTGCACGCTGTAGAATTGGCACAAGATTCTTCCATCGTTTATAGTGATTTTTAGTCAGTTTATAAAAACAAATCAAACAATACAATGTGCTTTGGTACGATAAAACATGATCGTGGAAGTGTACACACTAATGCAATATTCTACTCAAAAGTCATTTCCCGTGTGACTGGAACGATAATTGGTTGAAAAACCTGTAGTATGTACCCAGCTTTAGTACTAAACCGCCATAGTACATGCTTAAAACACTACAAAATACTGTGGGATATGTATGTCTGTGTGACATAAATGAATTATATAAGCTAAACTAATTTGTTCTTGGTCGTGCATATATTTGTTTTTGCGTATCTAGTCATATACTTATTTTAATCTGCATTCTACTAAAGAACCCCCACCCAGGTTAGATCGCTGGAACGTACACATAGATCCAACCCTACCTCAGACTTGCCAACTCTCCCGAAATATCCGGGAGACTCCCGCATTTTGCGAGAGTCTCCCGGGCTCCCGGGCGAGTGTGGCAATCCCCCGCATCTGGATAATTCTGCCCACTTCCTAGTGAAGTGGGCAGAATTAAGTCCCAAACGCCGCGATTCCCGGTGAATCGCGGCGTTTGGCCCCGCCCCCCGCTGTCAAATGACGCATTTTGCGTCATCACGTCATGGGGGCAGGTCCAAAATGACGTCACTTGGAGCCCCGCCCCCCGTCACGCCCACCTCCTCTGCAGGCTCCCGGATTTCACCAACAGAAAGTTGGTAAGTATGCCCTACCTTAAACAACAGTCTGTCATGTATAGCAAATAGCTCCATCAAATCATCCCTTTTACATGAAAATTGGGATTTTGAAGCATTTAAACGTTTTTTTTTAAAAAAAAGTCAGGGAGCCATCAGTTTCCTGGAAGCCACGTCCGCAACAGAATCTTGTTTTCACATGCGGGCACAATATATGGTGCATGAGAGAAACTTTGTAAAGGACGCCCAGATATCCTTAGCTTCTTCCATAAGGAGCAGCCATGAAGACACATCCTTAAACACTACACTACACTCGTATCTTTATAAGTGGATGCTTGGAAAAAAAATAGCAAAATGGCATTACAAAATTGAAATTGCACTATGGGTCTTTTTTGCATCTTTGTAAATTACGCCCTTTGAGATAGTGACAGAGATTACAGAATTATATAAACCATGTCACATCTTAAATTACAGTATGATCAAACATAATGCAACAGTGCCCCAGATCCCATATTATATCTCCAGCCCATTGCCAGGAGGACAATGCTCTTACTGTGTAGAGTGATGGGTATATAATGACATAAGTAAACTGCAGTAAGTTCCACACATGAGCGATCTTTTCCTGTCTTATGTTGGTTACACACATTCCACCTATGTATCTGAATGACAATGTGTGACTGACATTTTGAAATGCCCTCCATAACTCAATATACTTTAAACTATACACTCTGTAAAATGTTTTCATGCCTGTTTTTCTTAAAATTACATTATTAAATTCAATGAGTTTTAAGATATTAAAGAGTATTTATCCAAACTTGCTCAATGTCTATCAGCTCATGAAAATCACTTTTCACTTGTATGACTTTTCAGGTGTGTTACAAGATGTGATTTATGTGCAAAACATTTCCCACAGTCTGTACATGAAAATGGTTTCTCACCTCTGTGATTTCTCTGATGTATAACAAGAGATAGTTTATATGTAAAACATTTCCCACACTCTGTACATAAAAATGGTTTCTCACCTGTGTGAATTCTCTGATGAGTATTAAGTTGTGATTTATTTGAAAAACATTTCTCACATCCAGAACATGGAAATGGTTTCTCACCTGTGTGAATTCTCTGATGAGTAGAACATTGTGATTTGTTTGAAAAACATTTTCCACACACTGCACATGAAAATGGTTTCTCACCAGTGTGAATGTACTGATGTTTAACAAGATTTGATTTGAATTTAAAACATTTCCCACACTCTGCACATGAAAATGGTTTCTCACCTGTGTGATTTCTCTGATGTGTAACAAGAGATAGTTTATGTGTAAAACATTTTCCACACTCTGTACATGAAAATGGTTTCTCACCTGTGTGAATTCTGTGATGACTAGTAAGGTGTGATTTGCATGAAAAACATTTCCCACACTCTGCACATGAAAATATTTTCTCACCTGTGTGAATTTTGTGGTGATTAATAAGGTGTGATTTGCATGAAAAACATTTCCCACACTCTGCACATGAAAATGGTTTCTCACCTGTGTGAATTGTGTGATGAATAGTAAGGTGTGATTTCCGTGTAAAACATTTCTCACACTCTGTACATGAAAATGGTTTCTCACCTGTGTGAATTCTCTGATGAATATCACGTTGTGATTTATTTGAAAAATATTTCTCACATCCAGAACATGGAAATGGTTTCACACGTGTGTGATTTCTCTGATGAGTAGCACATTGTGATTTCTTTGAAAAACATTTTCCACACTCTGTACATGAAAATGGTTTCTCACCAGTGTGAATTCTATGATGACTAGTAAGTTGTGATTTCTGTGTAAAACATTTCTCACACTCAGAACATGGAAAGGTTTTCTCACTTGTTTGAGTTGTCTGAGGTCTAACACAGTTTGACTGATGTATACAAAATGTATCACATTCAGAAGAGGTACATATTTTATCACCTATATGAGCTGTACTATGTGCAGCAATATCAGAGTTATCTGGAGAGCATATGTCATTAGTAGGTGGATCACATAATATATCCGCATTGTAAAGTACTGGATGTATATTTTGATTAACGCAGTTTTCTCCTCGAGAATCTTGTGTGATGTGATCTTCTATTTTAAAATCTGGAGACAAAATGAGATGTCCCTCCGAGGTACTCCTGCTTTGGCATCCATCTACTGGAAAAATATGTATAGAGATGGATATCTTGTCATTACACGAGGAACACATTATATTCCCCAGAATGTTCATACTATTAGTCAGTTCAAGATGTTCAGTCGTTTCATTTAAATTTGCAAATAAAGAATATTTCATTATGATTATAAAAGTACTAAAACATATATGTCTTCTTCGAACAGATATAACATTGGCTTACAAGATAACACAACCACATAAGTACCTTATTGCACGCTACGTGCTGTTTAAACAGTGACAATACCTCCTTGAACCCTATTACACGATACACGCTATTCAACAAGTGCCAACATATCCGTGTAACTTACTGCACGCTACCCGCTGTTGAAACCATGCCAACACATCCGTGTACCCCAAAACACACTGCACACTGCCAAGGCAGTGACTAAAAACACTTTGCACTCCATTGCACTGTGGAAGTGAAATAATTGGATATAGTCGTTTCAAATTAATATCCACCAATCTGATTGTTTTTGTCTGAAAATATGCAAATAGCACGCTACGGCGTATTTAACCACAACATGTACAAATACTTTTGCACACATTTGCACTTACATTTTCACTTGTAAATAGTTCACCTTAAAATAGTTCCAACACACAGTCGTTTATAATTAAATGTAATAGAGTTTATACTTAAATATATTAATGTTAAAAGCACTTTATTGAGATCTAAGGTTCAGGATACAGGAAACATATGATGTTTAGTATCATTCTAATCCCTATTTATCCTCCAAGATCCATTACCATCAGCTAAGAGATCGAAACTTGCATATGCAAGTTATGGATTTATAGGGAATTAATGATCAGAATGGTATTGTGTGTGTAATGCAAATAGACCAGTTTGAACCAGCTTTCGGCGGGAAGATTAGTATACAGCTGTTGGAGAGCTGACCCCCACCCTTGCAGGGACTATCCTGCAGACTGAAACAATGGAAACATGCCAAATCATCTCTATTGTTTTCAATGTAGCACCAACTGTATATATACTGAGCTCTGGGACCATCAGTCACCTTGACCACAGGATTGAATGACTGTATGCTGGATCCAGAGCGTATGCGTATGTAAATGGCTGTATTTATTTTATTGAATTGTTACTCTGTTACTTTTTCCTATTAAACCGCATTGTGAGTTGGAACCACACTATTCGAAGTGGACAATTTTCACTGAATAGCGACTAGACGAACATAACAATTTGGCTCTCTTAAGAGGAGATCACGCTACCGGAAGATTTGGAAAGCCTACGGATTTCGGTTCCTCAACAAAGGGTGGAGACGCGTCATATACGGATAAGAACGCAATGTGTTCGAAGGCTGTTTATCATTCTGTGTTGTGAAACCGAATGTCTGTTTTTGTGCAATTCAAGGAGCGCGGATTTGAATCTAGAGACAAGAAAGAACCGTTTCTTTTTATTGTCACTGTGCGTTTTATTGTGATTTATTTTGCATAGCGTATGTGTATTTCCGGTATTGTTGCCACGTGTTTAATCTGTCATTTTTGATAGATAGTCCTGTTGTATTTATAGTATAATCAATTGTTAAAGCCTCTTAAAAGTTATTACGATCACTTGGGAAAGAATTTTCTGTGCAGAAAACAAAGGTGTATATGTATGTGAATTGGGTGATTATGAAGACAAAGTTAATTTACTGTTGAAAGAGACAGGGAATATCGGTTGCTGTTTGACCAGACAGGTAGGACAGCCGAGGACCGGTATACATGGCAGGTATACTGGAAACGAAAACAAGGGGTTTTCGTCGCACTCCCAATAGTAATCGCAAAGTTTATTGATAGTTAGCATCTCAAAGTGGTGCGATCGGACCGCAAGGTTGATTGTGCAACCGTGATTGTAACTTGGGAGTTGGGGGGAAATACACTGACAAGGCTGGTATTAGTAAATACTTAGTGCAGCCAATTGTAAAACACTCAGCAGGTGTGCTGGAAATGCAGGGTATTGCGAAGCTGGTACTTTTGTTCTCCCAGTTTCTGTGTTAGGGGTCCTCGCTAGGTATGCTGACAATCACGGGTGTTGTTCAGTTGTAAACAGTTTAGAAAAAGTGAGTGGATGCAGCTTGTGTAATTCGTCCATGGAGAATAAAAATCTCTAATGGTATTTGTGTGCTGCGAAGCATTGGAAAAGTCCGTTTCCACATGGGTGCTAAGCAAACGCTAGAGATGGTCGATGAGGTGCTGCTAAAGGAAGGGCCGATTGGTTCGGCGAGGTATATTATGTGTAGGAAATAAGGTGCGTATGCAACAGCATACCACGACAAATGGGTCAAGATGACCAGGGAATGTGTGAGACCTTATCCCAAGGTTGGTAGTTTTGATTCAGAGGTACTAAATACTGTTAGAGATAAAATATGTTTGATTAAATCAATGAAAAAGAGAATTAAACACAATGACTGCTTAAAGCTGTGGGTAGCGTGTGCGTACCGGAAGGAAGCATTAGAAAGCGAGGAGAAGCGAGTGAAAGCGCGTCCCCACTGCCATATGGGATTGGGGGGAAAATGCAGCCGATACCAAACATCTTATAAATTAAATAAGCAACTTATATCCTGTGTTAAGCCATTTTAACAGTAATGTTTCTGAAGATGATTAACCCACCGTCATTTCAGCCATTGCCCATGCTATTAACGCGCAAGTGGCACCACACAGACAAGGAAAGGAAGCAGTCCCACCAGCAGGGGCAGCGGTTGAAATTGGTGAGAGTAGTGGGGAAAGTAATAGGCGGGGGAACATTCATTGTACCGAAACAGTGATTCCAGCAATTAATCCTGAATGTAACGATTTGGTAGGTTTGCATCCTGTCCGCACACAATAGCAGTTCCCAATGGGAAAGCGGACAAAGATGGTGTTGTACCTATAAAACATGTAGCAATGCATTGTGCATGGACTAGATCTGAGCTACATTCAATTATGTCTGATTTCCCAGATCCTAGAAAAAAGTTGGCCAGATGTCAGAAATTCTCTAAAGATTTAGGTAATAAGCAGGAGCCACCTAATAAAGATTGGCGAGTGGTGTTGAGGGCCTGTCTTCCTCCAAATATTGATGTACAAAAGTTTATTAAGGATTGTATATTGGAGGAAGATAGATCATTAACAGATGATGATAATCAAGAAAATATTAAACAAATAATCTCACAGTTGGCCATATATTTTCCAGTGGTTGTGAACTGGAGCAAAATTTTTACTATCAAACAAAGAGATAGTGAGACGGCAGCAGATTATTTTGCCAGAGCTCTGTCAGCAATGACCCAGTACACAGGGATATCAGACATAAAAGATGATGTGCACCACAGGGAAGTAGCTGTTACGGTACTAATGGATGGGCTCAAGGAAAATCTGAATACCAGGGTACAAACCTCTTTACCTAACTAAAGAGGAATCACAGTAGATGCACTTAGAGAGTCTGCCGTGGAGCATGATAAAAAATATATGTAAGAGGAAAGAGGCGCAGAAAGATAGGCTAATGATGGTAAGTATCCAGGCATTAGAGGGACTACACACACAACCACAAACTTACAACACGTACAGAAAACAATATATACGACAGTGAGGTGTTATAATTGCCATAATTAGGGACACATAAGGAAGTACTGTAGAGAGGGAAGTTATGGGCCACATAAGAGGGAATCACATAGAAACCCACAGAGAAGACATGCGCAAGTTTCAGAAAATTCCCAAGTTACCCGCACACATCATAGCAGCAAATGCTTTGCGGGAGAGTGATAGCCAGCACTGGGGTCAGGTCATACCTGTATTCTACAACCAGTTAGGTTAACTGAGAATCTTAGGGAAGAACCTACAATGACAGTTGATATATCTGGTACAAAACAAACCTTTCTTGTAGATACAGTGGCGGCCAGGTCAGTGATAACTTCTCCTTTAAATCTACAGGTCACTAACAAATCCATTGCAGCTATGGGAGTAACTACATAGCTATGTAGAGTGCTACATTACCCTTTGACTAGACCCGCAGAGGTTACTATCGGGCCTCTGCACACCAAGCATTAATTTCTCTTGGCTGCAGCGACTCCTACTAACTAACTGGGCAGGGATTTGTTGTGCAAAATGGGATGTGTCATTTACTGTACCCCTGATGGTGTATTCCTAGACAGAAAAGAGAAGGTTGCACATGAGATTCAGGACATACTGAACACCCCACAAAGGTTAATGCTACACTCTGCCGTTCTAGAATAAAGTTCATCTCAGGTAAAGGAAATGTTATTGCAAATACCAGGTTCCCTATGGACCAAAGATGGACAGAACACTGGATTGATGGCGAACGTAGCTCCCGTAATGCTTAATCTGAAAAATGTCAGGCAAGCTCCAAAAATCCCACAGTATCCATTAAAACCAGAGGTGGAATTAAGGGTGTATCCTGTAATTGAGAGGCTGCTGCAACAAGGGATCTTAATTCGTACATCTAGCACAGTCAATAAGAAGATTTTTATACTTACGTTAAATCTCTTTCTCCGATTCCATCTGGGGACACTGCTACCATGGGGTTGTATGAGGGTGCATGGAGTTGGCACTTAAATGGTTAACAACTAAGTTTGCTGCTGACTCCCCTTTGCAACCCCACAGACCTCGGTAATACTAAAGTCCCAAGAAAAGGGCTCAACAACACAACTAAACGTAGAACAGCAAAACAGAGGAAACTCAGTGTCCCCCAGCTGGAATTGGAGAAAGAGATTTAACGCAAGTACAAAAATCTTCTTTTCTCCTTCATCCACACTGGGGGACACGGCTACCATGGGGACCTTCTAAAGTAGCTCCTAAGGGAGGGAATTCTCTGGTCTACTACTCAATATAGAGGTTCAAATCAGACGGGGCCAACGGAGGAACGTTGGGAGGCTGAACATGAATAACCCCCTGAAGGAAAGTACAAACATCAGGGAGGAAAGTCAACTGGCGCTGAAAGAAAATAGAAAGCGCAGAGACTTGAACCTTCAAAGAACTCAGTCTTAATCCCATCTCTTACCCATCCTGGAGAAATGCCAGAAAATGGCTAATCTAAAAAAGGTAGGGTTATGACACTTCTTCTCTACAGTACAGAAATCCTCCACACCTTGTGATAGATCTTAGCTGATACCGGTTTCCGAGCCTTTATGAGGGTCTCCACTACCCTGGAGAACCTCCTCGACCGTCAGAGGTTGGCTTCAACAGCCACGCCATTAAAGCCAACCGAGGTAAGTCCGGATGGTGTAAATGGTTCTTGACTGAAAAGATCGGGCCTGAGAGGAAAAATCCAGCCTGGCCCTTTCACTAGATGCAAGATGTTGATAAATCAGAGCCAAATGAGCCAATTTGGTGCCACCAGAATGATCGGAAAACCTTCCAACAGTACTCGCCTTAGAACCCGCGGAATCATCGGAATTTGTGGAAAGTGATATCCTAAACAAGAGTCCCACCTCATGAACATTACCTCCACAGCCAGAGAAACTCTGGTTCTTGCGCAGAATCTTGGAACCTAGTGATTGCGTCTGGATGCCATCAGAACCAGATCTGGCAGGCCCGATTTCTGGACTAACTCCTGAAACACCTGTGGATGCTGTTCCCGTTCTCCTGGAAGAATTGCATGTCTGCTGAGATAATCCGCTTCTAGTTGTTCACTCTGGGAATAAACACTGCAGAAATCGCTGGAACAAATTTCTCCATCTACAAGACCTGTTCCGTAATCTGCATAGCTTCTGCGCTTCTTGTTCCTCCTTGGCGATTTACATATGCCACTTCAGGGACATTGAAGGATTGGAGGTGGACTGGTTTTCCTTGAATGAGTTCCCTGGAGGGCTAACAGCATGGCTCTTAGCTCGAGAACACCTGTGGGCAGAAGCGCCTTCCAGTCAGTCCAAAGACCCTGGAAACAAAGCTGGAGAACAACAGCTCCCCAATCCTTCAGACTTGCATCTGTGGTCACCAGAATCCAAGACCACAGGACAAATGAAAGGCTCATCATCAGAGGTTCTTGAACTAGATACCATTTCAGAGGTTGACGAGTCTCCCTGGAGAGTCTGATTCTTTGGGTCTCCAGATGAAAAAGGGAAACACGACCATTCTCTTAGCAGATTCCACTGGAATGTACGAGGGTGGAAACCACCGTATGGGAGGGTTTCGAACATCGATACCATCAACCTTAGAATCCCCAAGCGCATGGAAGGACCAGGGTGACTGAGGATTAACCATACAGAGAGTTGTAGGGATCTGTATAGAAAGTTCTGGAAAAAGATCTTCTGAAAAGTGTCCATTATTAATCCTAGAAACCTCATCCTCTGTGAGGGCATCAACTGGGATTTGGAATAATTGATTATCCAACTGTGTTGCTCCAGAATTCGAATAGGCAGCGTCAGATGCTAAAAGAGAAAAGGACCTGATAAGTCTTTGAGGAGAAAATAGTCCAAGTGCGGAATAATGTTCTCTCCCAAGGTACATAAACGTTCTTCCATTACCGCCATAATCTTTGTGAAAACTCTCTGGCCTGTGAAAAGCCAAAGGGGAAAGCACTGAATTGATAATGGGAGCTTCCTACTGTAAAAAGAAAGGACTGATCCAATCCGAAACTTGTCTACTCATAGATGTTGGTTTAGCCCCCTTGAGGTTTAGAACTGATCAAAACGAACCGTCCTGTTTGGGCACCAAGAACAGGTTTGAGTATAGCCCCTGGTGTATCTGCCACTCTGGACATGACCCTCAAGATCCAAATATCTTAGGTGGACTGCGCCCAGATATTTGAATAATTGTAGGTGACCCCCTACCTCCACAGTCGCGAGGAGAGGATGGTCCCGTCATGCGGATTACAATTATTTTTTTTTTTTTAGGATCTTGGGATTTGGACGCCTTCTGGAGTAAGCATCGCTACCCGTTTGCGACTGTCCTCAAATTGCAAGGAGTCTACCTCTATTGGCGGGCTGAACTTAATAACTCATGTTCACAAGAAAGAATTTCCATAAAGACCCAAAACACGGAGTTCGTGATTTAGGGACATTCACAGGCAGGAAGGTACTTTTACCTCCGGTTGCTTGGCTAATCATACTGTCCAGTTCCAGACCAAACAGATAAAAAGTTTCAGCTAAGTGCGTGTATAAAGCATTATGTGTTTATATAAATACACATACATATCTTCTAACTCTACAGGGATAAACCCAGAGTTGTACCCAATACAATCATGTGTTAATATATATAACAGAATAATCCTCACAATAGAAAATTCTCAACAATAAGTTGATAACTATGTGAAATAATTAGTAAATATTCTATTTCTGCAGATATGTGTAAGGCAAAACTGATGTAAGGTACTCATCCCTCCAGAACCATGTCTAGGGCAGAGTATTCGCAGATAGAAAGCAACCTGTTAGACAGACCCAGTCCTCTGCTGATAGAGAGCAGCCCGTCAGTAACACACAGAATGCTGCTGATCAGTAGCAGTGATACCTGTAGTACCCACATATAGAGAGCAGCCTGACAGTCACACACACAGTATACACCGCTGATAGAGAGCAGCCTGTCAGTCACACACAGTATATACTGCTGATAGAGAGCAGCCTGTCAGTCACACACAGTATATACTGCTGATAGAGAGCAGCCTGTCAGTCACACACAGTATATACCGCTGATAGAGAACAGCCTGTCAGTCACACACAGTATATACTGCTGATAGAGAGCAGCCTGTCAGTCACACACAGTATATACCGCTGATAGAGAGAAGCCTGTCAGTCACACACAGTATATACCGCTGATAGAGAGCAGCCTGTCAGTCACACACAGTATATACTGCTTATCAGTGTCTGAGGTAAAACTGCTCAGGAGTTTCTTCAACTGTCTACTGTCCAGTTCCATGAACTGGCTTCAAGGAACAGACCAATTTCTGAAGGGGGAGCAGTCCTATAGGAAAATGACATGCTCCTGCTCAGTTTGTATATGTTATTTTAAAAGAAACAAACAGGCCATAAACAATCACACCACAGAGATAATAGATAGTATAATCACTTTTGTTTTGACCCTGGCTATTGCCTCAAAACAGTATGGAAATTAATCTCTGAATAATAGATTTAATCTCTCATAATCATTGACTGAACACTCATATAAACTACTGTCTCCATTAACTTTAGAGTCTTCTATAATAAAACTCTAAACTGTAGATAGATAGATAGATAGATATAAACAGTCTTCTCTCTATTACCACAAGAAACCTCATTCATACCCCATTCATACTGCACCAAAATCCCGGGTTTTTGCTGGGGCGAGCTCAAACGACCCGGGTCTTGGTGCAGTATGAATGGTACAAGTCAAAAATCCCGGGTCTAAAAACCCGGGTCTTCAACCCGGGATTTATCGAGGGGTAATTCCCGGGTCGGACCCGGATTGCCTGCACTATGAATGGTGCAACCCGGGTTTTTCAACCCGGGTTGCACAGAAAACAAGCCGATTGGCTGTCTGCCTGTCTCTGAAGGATGATGTCATCGGTGGGAGCCCGTGGAAGATTCGAACAATCACCACCCACTTTTGCATCATCTTTATGCGTCAAAAAACCAGTCACCTTTCAATGACATCACCATTTTTCAGCCAATGAAAACTGCTCTGGTGATGACTCCCACAAATTGCCAGGGCACAGACTTGTGCAGTATGAATGGGGTCAACCCGGGAAATTCCCAGGTCCAAGGTGCAGTATGAATGGTGTTTCTGAGCTGGGACGCTCCGAGCCCCGGCAAAAACCCGGCTTGAAAAACCCGGGATATTGCCGGGGCGGCAGTATGAAAGCGGTATTACTAGTTATTCCCCAGTGGGATACTTAGCTGCTGAAGACAGTTTTACATTGTGCACAAACGGCCCCAGGGTCTGTTTGCCCCACAGATAATCTGACAGAACATTGTGAACAGCTATGAAACTCTGTACAAGAATTCTTGTTCTTATCAGACATTATATTTCTTTTATTTTTTTTAATAAAAAAAATACAGATTAGGCAACTTTCACAGAGAAAAATACAGTAAAATAATTACTAGTTCTGACTGGCTAATAGCCTCAAAACAGTAATATAAATATCCGTGGTAATAATACTGTAAAAGTGGAAGATATTGTGAAAATTCAACTAAGTACAGATAGAGTCTAGTTCATAACCCCATATGCCTTTTGTAAACACATATATATACATAAATAAATGTGTATCTCTATATATCTCTATCATATATCTCTATCATATATATATATATATATATATATTTTATCTATATCTGCTGACTTATATTAAACAACTTCCCCCACTGAGGTACTTAGTGCAATTGTCAGTGAAGTGAGGCCAGCAGCAGATGGATTCTGCATTATATCAGTCAGGAGTCCTCTGAGGTAACTCTAGCTGAATTTTCCTGCCTTTGGAGTGCACCAATCAGCAGGGGGGGGGGGGGGCTTTACACTCCCAGCACTGGTGTTTTTCTTTTTTTTCTTTTAATATATATCCACTATGGGGTACTTAGCCGACACAAGGAGGAATTGTAAGGAGAAGCCAGCAGCAGTAGAACTCTCTGAGGTGCCTCTGAAGTCCGACTGCGATGACAGGAAAAAGCACAAATATTTCCCGCTCTCGCGCATACCACTGACAGACGGAGAATCTCTCACTCACTCCCCGCTGTCTGATGGTTCAAACGCCCAGAGGAAGCGTCTATCAGCCCAGGCTGCCACACTGCGCTGTGCTCCTGTATCAATGCCCATTCGGAATCCTTCCTAGGGTTCTATGAGATTCAAGTCCCCCGTCCGCCTCAGCGGGGGACATGGTATCTCCCAACATTGCGGATCGTCAACCGAGAGCAGCGCTCTCTGCCCGTGGCAACGCCGGACCCGTTGGGACAGTGCAGTGACAGACACATAGCGCTGTCACTGCCCGCAGCCTAAAGATTCTTCTGCTGGTCTTCTTTTTCTTTTCTTAAAAAAATAAATACGGAACATAGTTCCATTAGAAACCGAAGAGGAAAAAATTGTAAATCAACACTTATCCTCACCTAATATTACTAGAACAGAACAATAGTGTAGGTTTTATTATTTTTAAACTGCAAGTACTGCAGAGCAGTACTAAACACAGCCCAACTCCTTGGGCACTTAAACAAAACTGAGGTCTGTGGGGTTGCAAAGGGGAGGAGTCAGCAGCAAACTTAGTTGTTAACTATTTAAGTGCCAACTCCATGCGCCCTCATACAACCCCATGGAAGCAGTGTCCCCCAGAGTGGATGAAGGAGAAAGTCCAATCTTCCCAGTAAAGAAGAGTGGGGGGAGGGGCTATAGATTAGTCCAGGACTTAAGGGGAATTAACAAAGTTGTTGAGAGCCAATTCCCCATAGTGCCCAATCCAGCTGTCATCCTTATGCAGATTCCACCGTCTGCCAGTCATTTCACTGTCACTCATCTTTGTTTTGCCTTTTTTTCGGTTCCCCCTCACCATGACTGTCAATATCTCTTTGCATTCTCCTACAAGGGGGTGCTATATACATGGACGAGATATCCCCAGGGGTTCATTGACAGTCCTAGTATTGTCTCCCAAGCCTTACATGTCTGTTTGCAATCTTTCCAACCAAGCAATGGGTCTGTTCTAATTCAATATGTGGATGATGTGTTGTTGTGCTCTGATTTGTTGGTCATGTTTACATGATACTAAATTGTTGTTGTTTCATCTTTCACAAACAGGACACAAGGTTGCAAAGGATAAATTACAGCCATGTCAGATTAAGGTTAAATACTTGGGACACGGTCTCACCCAGGGGCTAAGACACTTGACAACGGACAGAATCCAGGCAATACAGAACATGACTCTGCCACAGAACAAACAGCAAATCCGTACCTTCAAGGGAATGTGCGGATATTGTAGAGCATGGATCCCATGTTTTTCTATTCTGGCATTACCATTGCAGGAGTTAGTCTCATCCTCAAACCTGAGCGTGTTACACACACAGAGGAGTCAGAGCAGGCATTCTTTAACCTTAAAGCTAGTCTGACTAGAGCACCTGCCTTGAGAATACCTGATTACAAAAAGCCCTTTGAGTTATATTGTCCTCCATAGCATCAGAACCACTCCCAGACCTCCTCTTAATATGTAACCCTTTGAGATACTTTTTGGCAGACAACCTCATTTTATCATAGGTCCACAGGACAATTTGAAGTGCAATAATGAAGTGACTGTACAATATCTCATAAAAATGAGCAAACAACTAAAACAACAGCAACAGAAACTGAAACTGCTGTCACTTGGTATGCCAGAAACAAACTGTCATGATGTTGAACCTGGGGAATATGTTCTGATCCGCAATTTCTTACGCTCAGGTTGTTTAACAGACAATTGGGAAGGCCTGTACCAAGTGTTGATGACCAGTATCACATCTCTGAAGGTAGCAGAGAGAGACACTTGGGCCCATTCTACTCACTGCAGGAAAGTCAACAAACCGGAGAAGGTACAAGACAAAGCTGAGACTGATGACACAGATCTGCCGACAAAGCTGAGACCGATGACACAGATCTGCCGACAAAGCTGAGACTGATGACACAGATCTGCCTCTTGTGAACCTGTTCCGGGAGACCTAAAGACTGCAGCTAAGACACCAGAGCCAAGGACGTTGCACAGACTATTATCCCTGCAAAGAAGTGGCGGTTTTTATATTTTTCTTCCAGGATATTTCTCATTTTTATTCTTTTTAGGACATTCTATTTTTGTGATGGAGGACGGATGACAGAGAAAAGGTCCCATAGTGGTATTGATGAAGTGGAGGTGGAGGAAAAGTTGATAGAACAAACCGTACAGTCTACTGTCAAACTCAGTTCAGGGGTCATGAAAAGATCTGCTAGCTCTGGAACTCGGTGACAGTATGAGGAGCTATTGTCTGAGGAAGATTGTATCTGTAAGTACTGTGACTGCCTAGTTGAAGAGAAATGCATCCAGCGATGCCAGTCCAATAGTAATCTGGATTTGGGTGGGCATCCTCTTGAAGATTATCACTCCCTAGTGTGTAAGGTCTTAAACCAAACTGAGTGCTGGGTGTGCTCTCATGTGCCTCAGGGACAACATAATAGCACAGTGGCCTAGTGGTTAGCACTTCTGCCTCACAGCACTAGGGTCATGAGTTCAATTCCCGATCATGGCCTTATCTGTGTGGAGTTAGTATGTTCTCCCTGTGTTTGCGTGGGTTTCCTCCGGGTGCTCCGGTTTCCTCCCACACTCCAAAAACATACTGGTAGGTTAATTGACTTCTATCAAAATTGACCCTAGTCTCTCCCTCTCTGTCTGTATGTGAGTGTGTGTCTATATTAGTGAATTTAGACTGTAAGCTCCAATGGGGCAGAGACTGATGTGAATGAGTTCTCTGTACAGCGCTGCGGAATTAGTGGAGCTATATAAATAAATGATGATGATGATAATATAGGACTGGTACCGTTCCCAGTAAACATCTCTGCGGTCCTTGAATTACGGGGAGAGAGGTCCATAGACGGGAGGTATAGAATCACTAGGTCCCCTAGTCTAAAGCTTCGCCAATACTCCCTAGATCGGTCTTTGTTGTGTCTAAATATCTCACATGTAAAAAGACTGGAGAATTGTAAGCTGACCTACCTGATCAGACAATGGCTCGCCACACCAGTATTAATGGGAGACTCAAAAGATCACCAATAATCAGGAATAGTGATGGACATCATAGATGAGGGAATATGAACAGACATAGGAGAGTATCCATTGGGAAAGTTCCTCTAGGTTATTGTCAAAATGTTATCTATGCCGACACTTGTCTTGAACAGATGGAGACACTAGGCATGGGTAGTTTCGTAAAAACTTTGTGCAATATTAGCAATGATCGTACTGTACCTTATGTCCTTCCAGATGATGTGTATTATGTTTGTGGAAGGAAGGCTTACTCCTGGTTAAATCCGAGTCCCAAGAGTTTATGTTTTCTAGGTAAATTGGTTCCCGAAGTTATGACCATTACGCATGATGAAATGATTGATATCCATAGAACTACATCACCTCTAATGTTATGACTCGCCGGGCTCTCTGTCAGAGTAACTAGATAGATAGATACATAGATAGCTAGATAGATCGTTAGTTAGGGATAGATAGGTAGGTATTTAGTTAAGTTTAGATAGCCACTGGGTGTTTAGATAGGTAGTTAGTTTAGCGATTAGATAGATTAGTTTAGGTAGATTAGATAGGCAGATAGATTAGCTAGGTACTAGATAGAGTCAGTTAGGTCTGTTCTCTGTCAGAATCTGCCCTCAATTCATGCTGTCATTATGCCTCACCTGGCCAGCCTGTTTCTCCTAGCTCAATCACCTGGTTTCCTCATCATCACCTGCAGCCGATTGGTTCTGCTCTCCTTAAATAGCCAGATAATCCTCTGCAGGATTGCCGGTAATACGTTTACCTTAGTGTTCTGCTCACTTGTGTTTTCCCTGTTCCTGTTGTTTCTTGCCGGCTTGTGGTATCCCCGTGTACCAGACCGTTCTTGTTCTTGTCAACTCTTCATTGGATTCCCTGTGTACTGACTCGGCTCAGCTTTGACTCTTCTCATGTGTGGATTACCGGTGTGCCAGACCTGTTTCAGAACCTGACTTTTCTCTATTGGATTCCCTGTGTACGGACCCTGCTTTCCCATTGACTATTCTACTATCTTCCTCTGGCTCCGGACTCAACTTTTCCACAGGTACTTTTAACTGTTTACATATATCACCGTGTGCCTATAATTGTAGTTATACCTGGCAACCGCCTAAGGACTGTTTCTCTCAAATCTCCGGACTCTCACCGGTACTGTTGATTGTAATTACCCTTGGCTACTGCCTACGTTCAGTTTCATCCTTACCTATCACTGCAAGTTCCGTTCCTTTCCGGACAAGCACCGGTACAGCAGTCGCTGTGTATCAGGGGACTTCTCTATCTACTTTTCCATATTTTTTCCAGTATATCAGTCTTGACACTATCCATCTCGGTGTCTCACTGGACTCCCTGCTACACTTCCTACTCTACGGTCTCGGTAACTCTATTCCTGGGTTCTCCCCAGCCAGTGCACATCTCACGACCGTCTGTTAGTCTGCAGCTAGGCTGTCCCCACCGCTAGAAGAAACAGTGACCACCAGATGGTCGGAGCAGACTCCGGATTTTGCTGTACTGGCTGAGGGGTTCCTAACATCTAATATATATACATACACACACACACACACACACACACACACACAGTATGAACATCGTTGCAAAAGAAATATGATTCCTGGCGAAGAACATGTAGCTTCCAAATTGATTAGTGAAACTACTGGTTTCCAAGTTATGGTTACATTCGATCCCACCAGGATCGCTCGGGGAACTTTACATTTTAGGTATATTCAAGACCTGGCTAAATTGATAGACAATATCACCGAGATGTATGATGACACTTTCAGGTATACAGGTAAGGAACTACATTATAAAAAGGAGTTAGTGCAACATAGACTGGTGTTAAATTACCTCACATCTATTACTGGTGGATATTTGGTGTCAAATGTTGCACATACATTACCAATAATACTGACGACCCCAAAGAATTTATTGACCGGAAAATGGACGAAATTTTACAATTAAAATGGGAATTTTGGAAGAACCATAATTCTTCACTGTACGAGATTAGAGAAAAGGTAGCAGGATCGTTCTTGAGGTTGAATCCTGCAAAATGGTTCTCAGGTCTAGGAGAGTGGGTGCATGAAATTGTGGCTAGTATAGGTATTCTTATATTTGGTGTCATCTTAGTATTGGCTTATGTGTCAGATGTGTTCCGACTGTGTTAAAGTGTGGAAAACGTTCTACTGAGGTAAACACTGAAAATGATACTGTAATGGTGATGAGAAGTACAGGAATTATGGTTAACGAAGAACTGCCATTATAATCCTGAAATAGAAAGCATAATTAGGTGATAGTTTTGTGCACTATCAAAGGGTGGAGCTGTCAAAGTCAAATAACTGGATATAGTCGTTTCAAATTAATATCCATCAATCTGATTGTCTTTGTCTGAAAATATGCAAATAGGACGCTACAGCATGGAAGGGTATATTTACCCACAACACGTACAAATACTTTTGCACACATTTGCACTTAGATTTTCACTTGTAAATAGTTCACCTTAAAATAGTTCCAACGCACAGTCATTTATAACCAAATGTAATAAGAGTTTATACATGAATATAATAATGGTAAAATCACTTTATTATGATCTAAGGTTCAGGATACAGGAAACATATCATGTTTAGTATCATTCTAATCTCCTATTCAGCTAAGAGATTGCACCTTGCGTATGCAAGTTAAAGATTATAGGGAATTAATGATCAGAATAGTATTGTGTGTGTAATGCAAATAGACCAGTTTCAACCAGCTTCCTGCTGGAAGATTAGTATGCAGCTGTTGGGAGAGCTGACCCCCACCCTTGGAGGGCATTGTTTGAACTGACCTATGGACTGCATTATACTGGACTGTCCCAAAGACTGAACCATTGGAAACATACCAAATCATCTCTATTGTTTTCAATGTAACACCAACTGTATATATATATATATATATATATATATATATATATATATATATATATATATACTGAGCTCTGGGACCATCAGACAGTCATCTTGACCACAGACTTCAGGATTGAATGACTGTATGCTGGATCCAGAGCGCCTGCATATGTAATCGGCTGTATTTATTTTATTGAATTGTTACTCTGATACTTTTTGCAATTAAATCGCACTGCGAGTTGAAACAACACTATTCGAAGTGGACAATTTTCATTTAATAGCAACTAGACGAAAATAACAGCACATAACCAAATCCTACACTTTGTGTACTCAGCTCAGATTTTCTACCTTCCAATTTTGCCTACAGTGTGAAACACCGCAGTGTACCCCAGTGGGGCAACCTCTCTTTGTATCTCATCCATACATCATCTGGTGGGTTCCCCCTTGGATAAAATATCCCAAGTTCTCACATAGGTAATATTTCACAGGGGCAGTGCATAGGGAGGATTATGAGTAATGTAAAACGATGTCTCATTCCCATTGATCCATAATTGAGTCACTAAAGGGACGTCCATTGTACTGATGTAAGAAATTTAGTGAGAGGGAGACTGGTCAGATCCTTTGGCTGGTAGCACACAATGATGTGATGTGAGGAGGAGAACATGAGGCTAATAGTAGCTGATGGCTTCTGACTCCCCCTCTGGGCAGATCCACTTTCTTTGTAGTGACTGAAGGAGAATGTGTGATTCCTTTCTGTAATAAGTGTTAACTACTCACCAGTGCTGATATCTGTAGGGATTTCCTCCTCCTTACACTGCTGATCACCCCTCACAAACTCCTCTTCTTCTTCCTTTATATCTTCCATCTTAATATCAGTCAGGTTATCACCCTAAATAATCCACAAAATAATAAAAATACCACTTTCATAATGTCTGATTTAATTGATTGAGATTAAACAGAATAATAGCAATAAGTATAAGACCCCAACAACTGCTCTACAGCTCATATAGTGAAAAGTCACTTTGATATCCTGGTGAGACCCTGAATTTCATCTACCTGATTCTCCTGCAGGATACTGTGATTTTCCTTTGTACAATCCTGTGAATAAAGAGGACACGGACATCTCTCTGGGGTATCTCTGTTACAAGAACTATCGGTAGAAGACACGCAGTGACTGAATACACTGTTTATAAGAAATTATTAGATAATGTGTGTATCTAGGTGGCCCTCAAAACTGCTCTGTCGTTTACAATAAACGATTGTCACCTCTTACCCAGTGATGTGAGCGGCCGGTGATTCTCCATCATCATGTCCTTGTTTCCTTTTAAATTCACCTGCTCCTGCATGGAAAAATAGACATTAATATTCTGACACCTTATAGGAACCTGACAAATTCACAATGATATAGCGATCATCCAAATATATCCCCTGGTGTTACTGTATAATGTCCCATTCCCAGCAGTCACCTCTCCGGTCACCAGCTGGATGATCTTGTTGGTTAGTTCCAGGATCTTCCAACAGATTTTAACATTGCGAGCAGGGCCCTCTCACCTCTCTGTCCATCAGTATTACCCAGTATTGTTTTATTACTGTGTTTGCTACCAATTGTAAAGCGCTACAGAATATGCTGGCACTATATAAATGATGATGATCTTCTGGTCATAGTTGTGAGTGTGGTGGAGGCACTGTGATGGGGATCTGGGCCCTGCTCAATCCTCCTGACACACGGTGATAGTTCCTGGGTGTCACATGCTCACCCGATGTATTTGTTACTACTGTGTAACCCAGTGTAAGGACAGAGATATAAATAAAAAAGGTTAATTGACCATTTAGATTATTTTTAATGGGTTAATTGTGGAAAAAAGTGCAATATATTTTTGTGACATTCCCAGAATACTTCACCTCTCCAGTCAGTAGGTAGATGATCTCAAAGGTGAAATTCAATAAACATTAATAACTTGATTTCTAACCTTGTCCATTCTTAACGTGTCCATGATAGGATATCTACAGGACTGCCTCTTTAATAGTCACCTTTTCTTTAACCACACTACACTCGATGAGATACACTCGAACAGATGAATCACTTTGCAAATGGGTGGGAACAAACTCAAATGTAAAACTAAGAATAAAAAAACAGAGTGAAAAGCACGCCAAACAAACTGCTCGTTACACAGGTTTGGCTGAACCACTTTGCTGTTTATTTTCTTGCCAGGATGGATAATGCAGCCTCTGCAGTGTCTTCAGCAATCACACCAAACATATTCAAATATTTACAAAGTCCCATAGTCCCAACGCTGGCTATTACAGTTAGTTCCCTAACTGGACACTTGTTGGCACCAACACACAGCTCAAACCCAGATATTTCAGCTTCCTGTCAGGCATTGCTCTAGCCGATTCCTTAATTGATTAGACCAGGTGTGTGTGTGTGTGTGTGTGTGTGTGTGTGTGTGTGTGTGTGTGTGTGTGTGTGTGTGTGTGTGTGTGTGTGTGTGTGTGTGTGTGTGTGTGTGTGTGTGTGTGTGTGTGTGTGTGTGTGTGTAGATTTTACCCACTTTGCACCTTTAGGCTTTGGTTTCACAACTCTTTCCACTATTAAGCGGTGGCAGGGTGTCCCAATTTCCACAACAGTAATTGCAAATATGTTGCGTTAGTCCAGCAAATTAAATTATTATAATTTTTTTTTAAATCTATATTAATACAGTAGAAATTTATCAACTGTGGAATCGCAACCAGAAGACAGCTGAGTCTAGATATATTGTACACCAGTCAACAAATAACAGATGGAGAGAGGGGGTGTAGCTTGTATTTATATGCAGACTATTCACTTTCACCCCTGCTCATATCTGCCTTTATACTATGTATATAATCCCCACTCTTCCTGTAATGGAAAAAATACGCGTTATCATTCCCTCGTCAAATCATCCCTTATCCATACTCCCACCATATACAATTTAAACCAAAGGCAAATTCTAACATAGATAGAGAAGGGACAATTAGAGATAGTAGGAATCATACAACCAATAATGTGTAGGAGGCTGTTATGAAGGACCATGGGGTGTTCCTGTGGAGGTGTTTAGCTCTTCACACAAGGGACTAGAGGTCTGAGGCTGCGATCTCCCCAGAAAATGTTGCCAGCTGGGTGCAATTAAGAAGTATCCGGGCCAGGGCAATGTAATACTTCCCAATAATAATAATAAAAATCTTTAAAACCTTATAGCGGCTTGAACTGAAGAATAACATTTTATATATTAATTCTTCTCCTCTTCTGAGTGGCCCAGATGTCTACAACATTTTCATAATTAAAGTCTGTTGACTCTGGTCCCTGTAGTGTAATCAGCATCAGATTATGTAGTGTGTTTTGCTTCATGCGATTCCTTAAACAGGTTTTAAGTCGTCAACACAAATTAGCAACAATATGGCGCTCAACCCAATGTCCACCTATTGATACAATGCTTATATACACTCAATAACACTCCCTTATACATTTAAGGTGGCTGCCAGCATTTGAACAACGAGGTGGTAAGTCTGATAAGAGTAGTAATCTGAAAAGTGTGGGAGAAGAAACGAGATGTCTACTATGTGTAGTATTATTGGCACAATCAGCCCATTAAAACAAAGTGATTATTTGTATGCGTACCGGGTGTATGAGTAAAATAGGCATATCAGTATGGTTATCCCAAGTCACATTTGCATCAGCAGTTACTGGATCTTAGAACTCCAAACAAGGGTACCATAAAAATAGAAACACTGTGTCAGGCACGGAACCCGCTGACCACCTGGTTGGAGTCTGACACTCCAACCTGCCTCTGGTCGCTGCTCTCCTCTCTCATCAGGTCCCATCTTGCCTGTCAGAACTGCGCATGTGCAAAACTGGCCTTTTCAAAACTCCTTCCAGTCACCTGATTGCCTACCAGCCCTGTCTATTTAAAGCACCCGTCTCATTACCTGAGTGCCAGATCTCCTCTCCTGTCTAGAACCTATATCATTCAAACTCAAACTTCCTGTCTCTTTGCGTATTTCCAACACATTCCATGTTTCTCTCCTTAAACCCTTGGTCATCAACCGCTTTTCCACCAACAAGACCACGCCATCATCTCTCCCTCTTCAAATGGGGGAATTAGCCAAATCCTGGACTGTAAGCTCTCACGTGGCAGAATCAAATATTTGGAAGATTGTAAGAGTTTCGGCCCGGAAGAGTGTTCCTGGTTCAATTCTTCTGATGTCAACATTCCATTCCTAGTGCAGAGGTTCCACTCCAGATTTCCTAACAAACTCAGAATCAGGTGTTCGGTGCCCACCTACAAAAGGGGGGGGTACTATCAGGCACTGGACCCGTTGACCACCTGGTTGGAGTCCGGCGCTCCCACCTGCCTCTGGTCGCCGCTCTCCTCACATTGGGTCTCTGTGGTGTGCACCATCTGGCCTGTCTAAACTGTGCATGTGCAAAACTGGTCTTTTCAAAACTCCTTCCATTCACCTGATTGACTGACTGCCTATCAGCCCTGTTTATTTAAAGCACCTGTCTCCTTTCCTGAGTGCCAGATCTTCAGGTCTCCTCTCCTGTCTAGATGTATTCCAGTCTCGCTCCTGTTTTCCCAATGCTGCTGAATACTATTACCATTACCTGCTTCCAGCTCTTCGGTGTTACAGTGTTATTCCGCTGCAAAGTATTACTACCTTTACCTGCTGCCAGCTCTCTGGTGTTACAGCGTCATTCTTCAGCAGATGTTACCACCTACACCTGCTCCCAGCTCTCCAGTGATTCAGCACTATCCTGCTGCAGAGTGTTCCACCAGTCTCCACCTCCTTCACATCGGTGCTTCTGTTCACCACCTACTTGCAGACCATCGCACCTCCTTGCGATCCGGACTCTAGATGCTCTCCAGCTCCCGAGGACCTCTATGCCTTAACTACCTGCAGGCCATCGCCCTTCCTCATGATCCTGACCCTATGGGGACTCCTAGCTCCACGGTACCTCTGTAGCGCATTTACCTACAGATCATTACTTCTCATTATTACTCCGATCAGCAACCATCTTACTCCTGTGACATGGTTCTCCTCTCGGTCTCGCTTGTGACCCTCTTTGAGGACTGCGGTTAGGAAGCCACAAAGTCCAAACTCCCTTGCGGGGGTCCCTGGGTAATACCTCCCTCTCCGTTAGACTCTGTGCCTCTTGGAGGGTAGCGTGAACTCAAGCAGACCATATGTGTTTTTCCAGATCCTAGAGCGTGACACACTGATAACTATAGTACAGTAGTTTTGCAACTCAATAATAAAACACCCAAATAAAGTGCATATGCTAACAGAAAGATAAAAAAAAATGGAGGCTTATCTCCACAAATCCTTTATGCTGTGCCTCTCCAGGACCACTTCATGTAACTCCAAGCAAGAAGATAAAGGACTATATAGTGTAGTATTTAATGCATAATTTAATATAAATTTCATAAAAATATACGCTCAAAATTCTTGTAAGACAATTATATTTGTGATTGAATTCAAATGCATACAAATACTATTGTACTGAATATATCTGAACTTCTTCAATAAAATGTCTACAAAATAAAAAAAACATACACTCACAAAAGAGAAGATTGCTTATCTATAATTTCAGCCGTCCTAAACTGATGTCTGAATCAAAGTAAATGACAATTGTTACAGTTACTGAATCATTCAAAACCTGTCACAGTAACTTCCGTCCCATAACTCTCAATTACGTTGATGTAAATCACAACCTCCGTCCCTCAAGTAATATAGTGTCAGAGCTTCCCACCAATGTGTCACTAATTAACGGTGTGTGTTAGCAGCGGTTTAATTCTTCTTTACAACAAAATGTACAGACCCCTCCCCTCTATATAATATTAACATAATATAATATGGATATAATAAACAGTGTGTGCTGGGAGCTGTCTTATTCCTCCTCATATATCACTGTACAGACCCCTCTCCTCTATATAATAATAATAACATAATATAATATGGATATAATACACAGTGTGTGCTGGGAGCTGTCTTATTCCTCCTCATATATCACTGTACAGACCCCTCTCCTCTATATAATAATAATAATAATAATATAATATGGATATAATACACAGTGTGTGCTGGGAGCTGTCTTATTCCTCCTCATATATCACTGTACAGACCCCTCTCCTCTATATAATAATAACATAATATAATATGGATATAATAAACAGTGTGTGCTGGGAGCTGTCTTATTCCTCCTCATATATCACTGTACAGACCCCTCCCCTCTATATAATAATAACATAATATAATATGGATATAATACACAGTGTGTGCTGGGAGCTGTCTTATTCTTCCTCATATATCACTGTACAGACCCCTCTCCTCTATATAATAATATAATATATATACAGGGCCGGACTGGGACTAAAAATCATCCCTGGCATTTGAAGCAGACAGGCCCACCTCTGTTGATGAGCAGGAAAAAACTGTGTTACAGCGGCGCCAAGGGCGTGACCACATTATGTTGGGGGTGTGGTCAACATGGGGCATTGATACATACAGTATAATAAAACATTACATTTTTCAGGTCCTCCCCATCCACATCATGCCACCTCCCACCCCAGAAACACATTACAACACCCCAGTCCACTGTACTTATCTATGCTTCTGCTGCTGCTGACATCCATCAGGGTGGGAACTTCCTGTTGAGTGAGCAGGGAAGCTCTTAGCCTCACAAAATTAAGGAATCTCATGCGGCTTAGAGCTCCTCGGCTTGCTCTGCAGGCTGTGTCCTGTACGGGAACTGGGAGCAGCTATCAGATTCCTCCTGCTAACCAGAGCTGGATTAAGGCTCGGTGGGTCTTAGGCACTTAAGACAGGGTGGCTCCTATGATGTTATATGGTTATTAGACACATTTTCAATAAATACACAGGCAATACTGTGAGCACTACTGTTAGCTGCACACAGTTCTGCCTTAACAAGCAGTACAATGTGAAGTAGGACATACCTCCCAACTGTCCTTGCAGTCAGACCAAATCCTGACTAAGCGGGAGAGTCACCCACCAAATTCAGTACAGTTGGCAGACTGTCCTGGTCTCTCCTACCTGTCTTGTCATTGTCACCACTTGTGGCTGCTGGTGTCTTTAGATCAGTTGCTGCTTGTCTGGATCCTAAAATGTTGGATGCCCTATTTGGAAAAAAAAAAATAGGTACATGAAATTTAGAAAACTCCAACTAGCACCGCTTTTAAATCAATAGAGCACCCACTATTTAAAATTAGGCCTCACTCCAGCCCCAACATTAAAATAATAGTATTCCCATGTAATAAATAAACCTATTTCCCTCCCTACATACAGCCCCAGCATTAAATTAATAGTATTTACATTTCATAAATATACCTATTTCCTGCAACCATCACTGCCATTATATTCATAGTCACATTTAATAAAGAGACCTCATTCTCCCCAAACTCAGCCTCACATTCAATAGCCCCCAAACCACCCCATCTTAAATTAATAGTCCCTACTATTACATTACCTCAACATTATCCCGCAAACAAAATAGCACCCATTAATTATCCACCATCTACCTCACACACACATTGCCAAAAGCTCCCTGTGCGATCACACACACATTACTGTGCCCCTTCATCATCACCACGCTATGCCCCCTTATGATCGCACTGCACCCTCCATGCTGCTCCCCCCCCTTCATCACACTCTGCCATGCTGCTTTTACCCCTCTTCATCACCCTGTGTCATGCTGCTCCCCCCCTTCTTCATTCCCCTGTGCCTTTTATCTCCCCCCCCCTTTCTTCATCCCCCTGTGCCTTTTATATCTCCCCCCACTTCTTCACCCCCCTGTGCCTTTTATCTCTCACCCCCTTTCTTCATCCCCCTGTGCCTTTTATCTCTCCCCTCCTTTCTTCATCCCCCTGTACCTTTTATCTCTTACCCCATTTCATCATCACCGTGACTTTTATCTCTCCCCTCCTTTCTTCATCCCCCTGTGCCTTTTATCTCTCCCCCCCTTTCTTCATCCCCCTGTGCCTTTTATCTCTCCCCCCCTTTCTTCATCCCCCTGTGCCTTTTATCTCTCCCCCCCTTTCTTCATCCCCCTGTGCCTTTTAACTCTCCCCCCCTTTCTTCATCCCCCTGTGCCTTTTATCTCTCCCCCCCTTTCTTCACCCCCCTGTGCCTTTTATCTCTCCCCCCCTTTCTTCATCCCCCTGTGCCTTTTATCTCTCCCCCCCTTTCTTCATCCCCCTGTGCCTTTTATCTCACCCCCCTTTCTTCATCCCCCTGTGCCTTTTATCTCACCCCATTTCTTCATCCCCCTGTGCTTTTTATCTCTCCCCCCCCTTTCTTCATCCACCTGTGCTTTTTTTTTTTTTTAAAAAGTTTTATTTTTGAGAAGGTCAATAATGAGCATCAGTCCAAGACAAAATCTGTTACAATCAGGTTATACACATTCAGGGACTAATACAAACATTGTGTATCATATTGAGAATATTGAGATTGACCAAATTTTAGCTATAGGGATAGAAGAAGAAAGAAACAGAAAGTAGGCCAGTCAGAGAAAAGTGGGCAAAATAGATTAGGAGGCGGTGTGGCAGACCGCCAATAGAAGAGAAGAGAAAGAAGGCAGAGCAAGAAATAGAGAAGTAGGGGGAGGGGGGGGGGGGAAGGTAGCGGGTTGAGGAGGGATATCAAGTGGAGTGTTTTAGAGGAGTCATAGGGCAAAAGGAATTTGGATTTGAAAAAATGACATCCAAGGTTTCCAGACTTTATTAAATGATTTAGAGGTGTTGCGCAATATGCATGTCATAAACTCCATTTTGTTTGAGTGCCAAACTCTATTAATAATTGTCTGCATAGTAGGCACGATGGGTTGTTTCCAATTAGTGGCAATTTCACATAGTGCTGCAGAAACTATGTGGTGGAACATTTTTGTTTGGTGTTTAGTTGTGGATGGAATTCCAAGTGGGAGAAGGAAAAATCTGGGAGAGACCGGGATGTCAATCTGCAGAATCTGAGATGCGAAGTTCCGTAGTTCCGACCAGTATGGGGCAATCTTGGGGCACTGCCACCAAATATGGAGGAAGGACCCTTCTGACCAGCATCCTCTCCAACATGAGCTGGATGAGTCCGTAAAGGTTTTTTTTGTAATCTGGTCGGGACCAAATACCATCGATAAAGAAGCTTATAGGCATTTTCTTTCAGCTTCACACAGATTGAACTAGAGGCCGTGTTGGCTTTTATTTCATCCCAATCTTCCCCATCCAAGGGACCCCCCAGATCCTCCTCCCAGGCTCGCTCATGGGAATCTTGGGTGTCTGAGTCAGGGACTCTCAGCTCTCCATATAGCCGAGATATAAGGCCATTGGTAGAAGATCGCCGGAGGAAAAGTGACTCGAATGAGGTCAACGGCCTGATTCTTAAAGATGATTTAGTGGTGGAATGAAAGTTTTTTAGTTGTAGGTATTGAAAAAAAAAGTGTTGGGAATATTGAATTTGGTTTTTATGTCTTCGAATGAGGGAAAATAAGCGTCTGTAGTGATATTACTAAGATAGTAAACATCGTTCCTTTTCCAAAATTCAAAGGACGAGACTATTCGACCTGGCAGAAAATCTGGGTTATCAAAAAGAGGAACAATTGGACTAGGAGCCGGGGCAAGATTAAACTTAGTGTTTGCTCGGTCCTAGAGAGAGAGCGAATGCGATACAATTGGGTGATTAAGAGCGGACTGAGGACGTTTAGTGCGAGGGAGCCACAGGAGAGAGGAGGCGGAGGAAATACCCAGGCTCTCAGCTTCAATCGAGACCCAAACTCTGGAGGAGCCCGGGGAGTTCCATAAAATACACTGGGCAAGTTGCGCTGCCAAGAAATAGTTTTTAAAATTGGGGACTCCCAGACTGCCCACCCGCGTCGACCTTTGTAGGACAAGGAGCCGAACTCTTGGACGTTTTCTACCCCAATTGAATTGTGAAGTGTAGTGTTGCAAAAATTTGAATACATAAGGGGGGATGCGTATGGGAAGGGCTTGGAAGAGAGATATAGCAACCTGGGCAAAATGTTCATTTTAACTGAATTGATTCGTCTTATCCAGGAAATGAGGTTTTTACTCCAGGTTTCTAAATCAGATTTAATTTGGGATAGTAGTTTAGGATAGTTAGCTTGGAAAAGCTGACTATATTGTTTAGTTATGTAGATACCTAAATATTTTATCTTTTTATGGTGCCATTTGAAGGGGAATTGTTGAGTGAGAGAAGATTTCATACTTTCTGTAAGATAGAAATCAAGATGTAACTGTAGGTTTTGATGTCTGCAAGAAGGGGAGGAAGAGAAACAGCGGGATCAGAGAGAGTCAAAAGAACATCGTCAGCATATAATGATATTTTATGTTCGGATTTCCCTGTTTTAACTCCGCGTATCGCCCCGTTAGATCGGATTTGTTCCGCTAATGGCTCTATTAACAGGGCAAAGATTAAAGGGGATAGTGGGCATCCCTGCCGCGTCCCATTGGAAATTGAGAAGGGGGAAGAGCCGACTCCGTTGGCCACCACCGTTGCTCTTGGAGATTGATATAAAGCTAACAGGCCATCTAGAAACTTACCAGAGAAACCCATTGACCCCAAAACTCTAGACATAAAGGTCCAAGAGATGCGATCAAACGCTTTTTCGGCATCAAGTGCCATGATCAATGACGGTAATTTACCAGAGTGAATAGAATGTATGAGGTCAATAGCCCGTCTGGTGTTGTCTATAGCTTGGCGGCCTGGTATAAATCCAACCTGATCTGGGTGGATCAGAGAGGGGAGAAGAGTGTTCAAGCGGTTAGCTAAAATTTTGGCATAGATTTTGAGATCCACGTTTAGTAAGGATATAGGCCTATAACTGGGACAGGAGGTACGATCTTTATCTGGTTTTGGTATAACAATGATAGTGGCCAAGGTAGTCGCCTCGTTAAAAGGTGAACCCATTAAGATATTGTTAAATAAATCTGTCATATGTGGGGCACGGTCCCTGGCAAATTTCTTATAATATTGTGCCGTGAATCCATCTGGGCCTGGAGCCGATGATGATTTCATCATTGTTATAGCCGAGATTGTTTCTGTCTGGGTGATATCCACGTTCAAGAAAGCGATATCAGTGTCTGAGAGATGTGGTAGTGAGAGAGATGACAGAAAAGATGTAATTTCTGTATCAAGAGATTCGACAGAGGATGAGGTCTCAGGGAGATTGTATAAAGCTTTGTAATAATCGTGGAATTCTTGAGCGATTTGCACCGGGTCATACATAGGCTGCGAGTTAGAAGATTTTTTGAGTTTTGTAATCTGTCCTCGAGATTTTTTCTGTCGCAGTTTGTTAGAGAGCATAGAGTCGGCTTTGTCAGCCTTTTCGTAATATTGCTGATTTAATTTTTTGAGAGTATTCGCTGCTCTGCGAGAAAGAATTGCATTTAGCTGGCCTCTTACTGCAGAAATTTGTGTGAGTAATGTCGTGGATGGGTGGAGTTTATGTTGATCAAGAAGGGAGGTTAGTTCGGTTTCAAGGGAATTAATTTCTTGAGATGCTAGTTTTTTAGCTGCCGAACTTTTACTTATCAATCTACCTCGAATGGTAGCCTTATGGCCTTCCCATAAAATGCCTGGGGCAATTTCCTCTGAAGTATTTAATTCAAAATATTCTTTGATTGCGTCCTTAATTTCTTGACGAGTCGATTGGGCCAACAAAAGGGAGTCGTCAAGACGCCAACGACGAGAACGTGGAGCTAATTTTATTAAATCAAGGGTGATGTGCACTCCGGCATGGTCTGTCCAGGTAAGCGGGAAGATTCCTGCATCTAATATTGTTTGAGTGAGGGGATGAGAGACAAATATCATATCTATGCGGGAGTAACTACCGTGTGGGGCAGAGTAATGTGTAAAGTCTTTTGCATCAGCGTTTTTCAGACGCCAGGTGTCATGTAGCGATAAATTGCGTATGCATTTTAATAAGGACTGGGAGCCTTTTACGGAACAAGTAGATTTTTGGCTGGAAGAACCAGAGGACCTATCTAATGTAGGGTGTAAGATTGTGTTAAAATCTCCAGCGAGAATTATATGACCCTGTGCAAGGCGCCCAATACGATTAAACACATCTGAGAAAAAGGCGCTTTGACCCTGGTTTGGTGCATATAGAGAGATAAGAGTGACCTGTTCAGAGCGGAGTGTGCCTATCAAAATCAGGTAACGTCCCTCTGGGTCAGAATGTGATTTAGTTAGGAGGAAGGGAACTCTGTTGTGTATTAAAATAGCTACTCCACGCTTCTTGCAATCCGCAGAGGCAAAAAACGTTTGAGTATAAAGCTTACTTTGGAGACGAGTATGCTGTCCTGTGAGGTGTGTCTCCTGGAGGAAAACTATATCGGCTCCCTCTCTCCTGCAGGCTCCCAAGACCACCGCACGTTTAGTAGGGGAGTTCAGGCCGTTGACATTAATCGAGAGCACTTTGAGCGCCATGGGTGTTGGAGATAGAGTACTTCCTATATAATATCAGCAAGAATTTTTTTAGAACATAAACAAATTGTGAACAAAAATAAGCATCAGTCCACTTGGTGATTTGAGAGAGGGAAGGGGAGCAAGGAAGGAAGCCACAGGTAAGAGAAAGAAGAGAGGAGAGATGAGAAGGAGGCCTAAATAGGCCATAACCCTCAGAGAGGAGAGCCCCTGATAGGGCTATCATAGAAATAACACAATGAAAAAAATACATTGCAATACTAGTAAGGGTGCCTGTGGGGGGTGGTGAATTTAGTGAGGTATTGGTTGGCCATACGAGGGGCCGTGAAAGATTGTCCAGCTCAGTTGGCTGGTGTAACTAGAACAATATTGTAGTGAGTAATTGACCAGAGGGGGTGAGGGGCGGTAAAAAAAAAAAAAATAGAGAACGAAAATTTAGGAAAATAAAGGAGGGATGAAAAAGAGGAGAAACAAACAAAAACAACACAACAATACAATCTATGATGTAGCATCAAATCTGTAACAATGACAACAACATTACTAACTGGTGATGCCAAACCAGGGCACCAACAATACTGTTAGGCCCTTGAATTCTAAATCCCCACCTGTGCTTTTTATCTCTCCCCCCCTTTCTTCATCCCCCTGTGCCTTTTATCTCTCCCCCCCTTTCTTCATCCCACTGTGGCTTTTATCTCTCCCCCCCTTTCTTCATCCCCCTGTGCCTTTTATCTCTCCCCCCCTTTCTTCATCCCCCTGTGCCTTTTATCTCTCCCCCCCCCCTTTCTTCATCCCCCTGTGCCTTTTATCTCTCCCCCCCTTTCTTCATCCCCCTGTGCCTTTTATCTCTCCCCCCCCCCTTTCTTCATCCCCCTGTGCTTTTTATCTCTACCCCCCTTTCTTCATCCCCCTGTGCCTTTTATCTCTCCCCCCCTTTCTTCATCCCACTGTGGCTTTTATCTCTCCCCCCCCTTTCTTCATCCCCCTGTGCTTTTTATCTCTCCCCCCCTTTCTTCATCCCCCTGTGCCTTTTATCTCTCCCCCCTTTCTTCATCCCTCTGTGCCTTTTATCTCCCCCCCCCCTTTCATCATCCCACTGTGCCTTTTATCTCTCCCTCCCTTTCTTCATCCCCTTGTGCTTTTTATCTCTCCCCCCTTTCTTCATCCCCCTGTGCCTTTTATCTCTCCCCCCCTTTCTTCATCCCCCTGTGCCTTTTATCTCTCCCCCCCCCTTTCTTCATCCCCCTATGCCTTTTATCCTCCCCTTGTGCATTTTATCCCCCCATTCTTCATCCATGTGTGCCTTTTATCCACCCCCGCTCCACTTCTTCATCAGTCTGTGCCTCTCTTTGTTTTTCCACTATTTTACTTACCTCTGAATTGCTTTCTTACATCTTTCTTTTCTTCTCTTTTCTCTCTTCTTTCTTCTCTCTTCCATGTCGCCGCTCCTCACTGAATGGAAATTCAGTGCAAGTGGAGGGGGGAGATGGACGCAGGCACTGCGATCATGTGACTCACATGACATCGCTCGCGCTCCCCTCTGCTGCCGAAAAATAGTTAAAAAAAAATTGAGGGTGAAGGCGTGGAGCTGAGGCGCCGCGATCATGTGAGTATACAAACACTCACATGATCGCTGCGCGGGGTACCAGCCCATACAGCCTTCGGCCCTTCTGGCAAATGCCAGACGTGCTAGATGGCCAGTCCGGCCCTGTATGTATATAATACACAGTGTGTGCTGGGATCTGTCTTATTCCTCCTCATATATCACTGTACAGACCCCTCTCCTCTATATAATAATAACATAATATAATATGTATATAATACACAGTGTGTGCTGGGAGCTGTCTTATTCCTCCTCATATATCACTGTACAGACCCCTCTCCTCTATATAATAATAACATAATATAATATGTATATAATACACAGTGTGTGCTGGGAGCTGTCTTATTCCTTATCATATATCACTGTACAGACCCCTCTCCTCTATATAATAATAATAATATAATATAATATGGATATAATACACAGTGTGTGCTGGGAGCTGTCTTATTCCTCCTCATATATCACTGTACAGACCCCTCTCCTCTATATAATAACAACATAATATAATATGGATATAACACACAGTGTGTGCTGGGAGCTGTCTTATTCCTCCTCATATATCACTGTACAGACCCCTCCCCTCTATATAATAATATAATATAATATAATATGGATATAATACACAGTGTGTGCTGGGAGCTGTCTTATTCCTCCTCATATATCACTGTACAGACCCCTCTCCTCTATATAATAACATAATATAATATGTATATAATACACAGTGTGTGCTGGGAGCTGTCTTATTCCTCCTCATATATCACTGTACAGACCCCTCTCCTCTATATAATAATAATATAATATAATATGTATATAATGTACAGACCCCTCTCCTCTATATAATAATAACATAATATAATATGTATATAATGTACAGACCCCTCTCCTCTATATAATAATATGTATAATAGATTACCTCCACGTATTACACAGGACACACAGAGGAAGCCGGAGTCTGGGTCACAGCGCATCAGAAGATGTGATGTTGAACCATCGCGTTGTCTGGGGACTACAGCAAAATGGCCGTCGCTCAGTTAAAGTGAGGAAACTGATAGCTAATGAGTATGTAACTCTAGTGATAAAGATGTTCCCAGTCAGACACAGACTCTGCTATGTACAATATATCCTGTGTATTTCACCTCCGATATACAGTACAGTATTTTCCATTAGCGGATATTCTATCTGTAGTACAAGTAAATGGGCAGCTGTGGTAATAGGGACAGGGGTTTTATATACATAACCTCACCAGCAGGAGATGATCTACATACAGCGGACAAAGCTACGAACTCACTGCTAGATAGCTAGAGGAAACAGTAGAGGATAGTATATATAAAATTATATATGACGATATTTGTCCTCGGTGTCGGAGGACGGCGGACATTTTCCTGTAGTACTCACAGGGTAGATCTACAAAAGGGAAAATACTGTACTTTGTTTCTGTAACCAAATACAAATAATGTCTGATAAATATTGGAAAGAACCGGATAGCTTGAGCAAATCTTTATATTATTAGTGTCCTCACCTATTGTGAGCGGCGGCCATTTTGTTGTAGTCTCCTAGACAGCACAATGGTTTTCATCACACCCTTCACATATAACAGTGGGCGCTGCTGAGGGGGCGTGGTCACAGTCTGCAGGTGTCATTGTAAGAGGTTGTGTATTGTATATTATATTATTATTATATAGAGGGGAGGGGTCTGTACAGTGATATATGAGGAGGAATAAGACAGCTCCCAGCACACACTGTGTATTATATCCATATTATGTTATTATTATATAGAGGAGAGGGGTCTGTACAGTGATATATGCGGAGGAATAAGACAGCTCCCAGCACACACTGTGTATTATATCCATATTATATTATGTTATTATTATATAGAGGAGAGGGGTCTGTACAGTGATATATGAGGAGGAATAAGACAGCTCCCAGCACACACTGTGTATTATATACATATTATATTATGTTATTATTATATAGAGGAGAGGGGTCTGTACAGTGATATATGAGGAGGAATAAGACAGCTCCCAGCACACACTGTGTATTATATCCATATTATATTATGTTATTAATAATTATTATATGGAGGAGAGCATAGGAAAACCGAGTGGGGGTTTCCTAGTGCCTGGAAACCCCCCTCCAAGCCTGGGGTACTGTATAATTGAGGTGGCTGGACCCTGCCACCGCTTCACACGGCTCTGCTTGAAAAGGAAGAGCTGTGTGCACCTAACAGTAGTGCACGCAGCATTGTCCATGTATATTATGGGGATTGGAAGAGTTGGAGAGCAGCCAAGCACTGTCTAAAATTATAGCCACACCCACATGCATGCTGGTCACGCCCACTGGTGGCGTGGTGTGGAAACCCCCCTCTACAAATCCTGCGTTTGCCCCTGGAGAGGGGTCTGTACAGTGATATATGAGGAGGAATAAGACAGCTCCCAGCACACACTGTGTATTATATACATATTATATTATGTTATTATTATATAGAGGGGAGGGGTCTGTACAGTGATATATGAGGAGGAATAAGACAGCTCCCAGCACACACTGTATTATATCCATATTAAATTATGTTGTTATTATATAGAGGAGAGGGGTCTGTACAGTGATATATGAGGAGGAATAAGACAGCTCCCAGCATACACTGTGTATTATATCCATATTATATTATTATTATATTGAGGAGAGGGGTCTGTACAGTGATATATGAGGAGGAATAAGACAGATCCCAGCACAGACTGTGTATTATATACATATTATATTATATTATTATTATATAGAAGGAGGGGTTTGCACAGTGATATATGAGGAGGAATAAGACAGCTCCCAGCACACATTGTGTATTATATCCATATTTTATTATGTTATTATTATATAGAGGAGAGGGGTCTGTACAGTGATATATGAGGAGGAATAAGACAGCTCCCAGCACAGACTGTGTATTATATACATATTATATTATATTATTATTATTATTATTATTATATAGAAGGAGGGGTTTGCACAGTGATATATGAGGAGGAATACGACAGTTCCCAGCACACACTGATATGTGAGTGCAGTGTGGATCCCGGCTGTCGGACATGCTCTGGAGACTTTTATCCATATTGCAGAACGTTGCTGCATGTCATCTCTGAAAGAAAGTTAAATTTTTTGTCTATAAAGTGTTCAGTGTCAAGACTTAACCCCTTGATGACTGAAGTATTTTTTAGCCTTATAACCAAACCATTATCCACGAAATTTCTATTTTCTGGCAATTATAGAATAACATTTTTATTTGTTATGGGATCCAGGTGAATTTCATATATATATATTTTTCTTGAGATGCATGGTTTTCTATTATCCTTTTTTATTTTCATAACATAGAAATTGGAGAACCTCTTGGATGTGTTCCTAATGTTGAAAGAGGAAGCAAGGGCCTGGAATTTTCAGGATGAACCAGAATGGGATGAGTTCACAGATTAAGTCATTTATACTATGCAGGATCTGGCCAAGGGAAAATCTAGTTACAACCATAATCAATGACCAAAATAGTCTGCTGGAACCTAGGCAGATGAGCCCCCCACAAATTTAATCCTTGAATCATCACCATTAGATGATTCCACAGACCCACTGGAAACGATGAGCATGGAGGAATTGATTGTAGAATGTCAGATTAGAGGTGTATCGTACCTGTACTGCATGCACAAGGATATCCTCCAACATCTTTTAAAGGATCAGGAGAATCCCATCAATGCGTTTAGTGTATATGGGAAATGGATACTCACTTAAGGTCCCCACATACCTCTCTAGAAACAAATGCAATGTCTGCAAGAAAGTATTGAAGAGGCAGAGGATGAGGTATGGCGACAAGGACTTATTGACACTGATCAGGATCAGTGTTATCGAATAAATACTGAGAAATGCCAATTACAATCTCTTTTGTCACATACTAAAAAAGGGGCTGCTCAGTCTGGTAATCAGGGGGAGGCCAACCAAAGAACAGAAACATTGAGAGGCATTAGTCGAAAGCCCCACGGGGATTTATGCTACCTGTTTCCTTTTGCTGATTTGGAGGACAGTGATTTTATGCTGCGTGATCAAGTGTACTCCCAGCACCCTTGGGACAAGTACTTATCAGGAAATGTTTTTGCCCCCCTGTTTAATGAAGAGTATCATAACCTACAACTGCTCTTCTGCCCCCACTGACCACCCTAACCAACCGGGGGAGGGCAATCCCACTGGATTACACACAGCTGCCCAAGCTACTATCTTGGGGGAGGCAGGAGAAGAACTGTTTGGTGAGGATGTTGTACCTCTGAGTACTCAGAAAGGATTAGGAGAGATCCTCCCATTTGGTGACGTGGATGAAAAAGAACTACCATTCCCTCTTCGACCCTCTCCAATCTGGTTACCGCCCCCTCCACTCTACCGAAACCGCCCTGGCCAAAGTTTTCCAACGACCTCCTCTCAGCCAAATCCAGAGGTCACTTCTCCATACTCATCCTCCTCGACCACTCTGCGGCCTTTGACACCGTAGATCAACCCCTCCTTCTGCAAACTCTTCTCTCTCTCGGCCTCTCTGGTTCTGTCCACGCCTGGTTCTGCTCTTACCTCTCCATCCACACCTTCTCTGTCTCCACATCCGGCTCTTCCTCCACCCCCTCCCCTCTCCCGATAGGAGTCCCCAAGGGCTCTGTTGTCGGCCCCCTACTATTCTCGCTCTAGAATTCCTCCCTCGGTGCTCTCATCTCCTCCTACGGTCTTCAGTATCACCTCTATGCTGACAACATTCAGCTCTACATATCTTCTCCTGATCTCTCTCCCACCCTCCTCTCTCGTGTATCCGACTGCCTCTCTGCCATCTCCTCCTGGATGTCCACACACTTTCTTAAAATTAATATCTCAAAAACTGAACTTATTGTCTTCCCTCCCCCAAGCTCCCCTCCCACCACAACCTCTCTATCGTTGTTAATAACACAACCATCTCCTCTGTCACCCAGATACGTTTCCTGGGTTTCACCCTTGACTCCTCTCTCTCCTTCACCCCCCACGTCTAATCTCTTACCCAAACCTGCCGCTTCCAGCTGCGTAACATCGCCCGCATCCGGCCCTTCCTATCACAAGATGCCACCAAAACCATCATCCATGCACTCATCATCTCCCGCTTCGACTACTGCAACCTTCTCACTGGCCTCCCCCTCTCCCACCTCGCCCCCCTTCGTTCTGTTCTCAATGCGGCTGCCCGACTCATCTGTCGGTTCAACAGGAGTTATCAAGCCAAAGAAGCGAATCCTAGGGTTCGTACAGTTTTGCACTACTCTAGCAGGGCGCAGAGTCTAACGAGGAGGCGGTGTTCACCAGGAACCGCCGCAAAGCAGTATGGTCTTAGCTGCGTCTGCTCTGCAGGTCGCGGCCCCCACTACAAGTACTGAACGGAAGCCCTTGGGAAGGCTGGAGGAGAAAGAACCGTAGGAGGGGTAGTTAGTGGTCTCGACAGCATGGTAGACACCCAGGAACTGGAGATTGAGCATGAGCTTTGACGTTACAGGATTCAGGTGCAGTGGATGGAGCATCAGCTCTGCAGCCAATGATGTAATTTATGCAGTAGGTGGAGCATCAGCTCTGCAGACAATAATGTAATAGATACAGCAGGTGGTGCGTCAGCTCTGCAGACAATGATGTAATAGTTGCAGCAGATAAAGCATCAGCTCTGCAGACAAGGATAATAAATGCAACAGGAGGAGTATGAGCTCTGCAGATAATTATAGAATAGATGTAGCAGATGGAGCGTCAACTCTGCAGACAATAATATAATAGATGCAGCAGATGGAGCGTCAGCTCTGCAGACAAGAATAATAAATGCAGCAGATGGAGCGTCAGCTCTGCATACAGGTGTAGGGTAGATGCAGGAGATGAGCGTCGGCTCTGCAGACAAGTGTAGGGTAGATGCAGGAGATGAGCGTCAGCTGTGTAGATAGGAGAAGTTTGGACACGCAGGGAAGCCACTTCTATCACCAGGATGTGACTCAAAGAACAGGCACTGTAGATAGTGAGGAGGTGCCTTTTAAAGTAACCGCCAATGACAAGAACCAATGAGAAGTAGAGAGGGGAATTTAACACAGCTGCCGGGTCTGCGCATGCGCAAACCCGGATCCAAGATGGCAGCACCCAGCGGGAAGCGGTGCGCCGGAGACAGGTAAGTCTGCCGGGTGTCGGGTGCGCAGCCCGATCACCCGGCGCATGATAGATGTACAGCTGTAAGCGATTGTGACAGAAGAGAAAGATAAACTTGCTCAACATATGATCTCAGCAGAAATCATGATTACAAATTGTATGACAGAATTAATGGGGGAGGATAAAGGAATTGTTATGTCATGGGTCAAAAAGGAGAACACAAATAGTGACAATCAGTTAGTCCCTACAGCAACGAGAAGGAATAATAAGTGATAATTGGAAGTGACCCTGTTAAGGATTCTGCCGAGTCACATTCCTCTCCTTTAGAAGACCTCACAGTTCTGAAAATTACCCTGAGTGGAATAGAATGGGGTATCCTTACAGGTACTGTGCAAAAGGTGTCTGAATATGATCAGGGAACTGGACTCCTGGATTATCACCCAGGAGATTGTCCTTCTCCAGGAAAACACATTAACAGAACTGTAAGTACTTCTTCAAAGATAATTAACACTGCTGACATACAAGGGAATGCTGAAGAGGTAAATGGAGAAAACAGTAATATGGTTTGCTTAGTACTTCTGAAACATCAATTGAGCACTATTAATCTCCAACCTACAGACTCTCCAGAGATCAGAATGTCACAGGCTAAAAATAACAGTGGCAAAAAGCCACCCAGGAAAAGTTCTGTTAAACCCTGCTTACCATGTCCTTTGTCCAGTAAACAGAAAGGAAGCAGGAAGAAGAAGTGGGAATCCCAGCTGTTACAAGACAATTTATTTGGACACTCCCGGTTATTACCCCTGTGCAACCCTATCATGGAAAATGACTCCAGTGACCCAATACAGGAGTTTACTGGAAGTACCTGGGATAACAAGGATGCAGTTACAGACCCAACATCTTCATTGGATATCTTGGATCCTCAAACTGAACCTACACTTTTGCAGCTTTCACTTATGGAAGTGGGGGAGGAGGAAGAGACTCACTACCCTGATGCACCAGAAGCGAACGTGTTAGTGCCCACTGTGAAGACTGATGTGGGGGAGGGGGTAACTTTGCAAAAAGATGGATACAGGCAGCTGGATAGGAGTAAAGTGGTAAACCCCAAGTGGTATTATCAAACTTATTTGGATGCTTTAATATCCTGCCTATTCTATGTGGTTCTATGTGGTTGGGAGATTGCATCACCCAGGGAGGAAGACTGAACTCATATTATGGGACAGTGCAAGAACTTTTGAGAGATTCTGGATTGTTAAATAAACGCCCACCAAATCCAGGGATGTGTCCACCCTGGGATATTGGTCAAAAAGGACAATGAACCGAGACACTCCAAAACCCACCTGGCCGAGGCATCCCTCCTGGTCCCGCTAAAGAGACCAATCCCTCTGCCCCGATTTAAGAAGGGGGAGGTATGCGAGACTATGGGTCTGACAGCCATCATTTTCCCCATCTGTCATTTTAAACACTTAGAATGAAAGTTGCTTGTGCTTAGTTGAACATTGTATAAAAATCTATAAGAGGGACTTAAGTTAACCATATTATTCCTAAATAAAGCCAGGTGGGTTACATGTATTCATCTGAACATCATATCAGAATACAACATGGTAGATGTACTCTTTCCTGATCAGGGCATCACCCCCCTGTTACAGACAGGATGCTGAAAAGCAGCTGGAGTCCCCCTGGCATCACAAATGACTGGAAGGGGGTAAAACAGGGAGGCTGTCTTACTTAACCAGGATTAAGTCAGTCAGCAACTGGTTGGAGCAGCCATTGTTCTCCCTGGAACTGTGTCAGACTCCTAGGGGTAGATGTATCAAGCTGAGACTTTTCCGGCGGGTTTGAAAAACCAATCAGATTCTAGCTATCATTTATTTAGTACATCCTACAAAATGATAGCTAGAATCTGATTGGTTGCTATAGGCAACATCTCCACTTCAAACCCGCCGGAAAACTCTCAACTTGATACATTTACCCCCTAGTCTCCAAAACAACAGGAGGGAAACCATGAGGGAATGACAGCTCTCCACTCCCATCTCCATTCCACTAATACCTCCCAGCCAATCACAGCATCTGTGACCTGTGGATAACCCTGCATGGAGGGATTCTCCGCATGTAAAATTTTGTCCCTTTAAGAAGGCCTGGAAGAGAGACTTTTGGATGTGTGATTTTGTTTCTAAAGGCTACTGGTGTTGGAGTTTCGGCTGCTGCCTGTGGGCTAAGGATTTTGCCTAGGAGTATTGTGGCTATTGGATTACAAGCTTTTCCTGGATTTGTAGACTTGCTTGCTCTGCCTGGCTTATTCTATTAATCACGGACATCATCATTCCCCTATAATTTGGACTGGTAAAGAAAACCTATTTTCGTTATAAACAATTTGAGGTTATTAAACACTGGGGTGTTACTGGGTGATGGTTGAAGTTTGGTGAACACTGGGTGTTGTTTAAATTATTGTTTGAAATATATAAGCTATTGTTTGCAGTTAGCTGTAATAAAGATACCATTGTATTCACAACTTTTCGTTGCCTGTGTGATCCTGAAACCCTAGATACTGTTATGAGCCGCGGCGGTGCCCAGCCGCCGCGACTCTCTTACCTGCGTCCCGGCCGTCGATATGGCGACCGGGACGTCACTTCCGCCCATGTCCCGGCCGTTACCGGGGCAACGCATAGCCGCTTCAGCGCTGCGTCCCGGCGGTGAGAAGCCGGGCGCATGCGCTTAACTATAGGACAAACACCTATTGCCTAAGTAATCTAGGGGCAAGGCTGAGGATATTCACAGCCAGGCTCTGATTGGCTGGGCTTACTACTTAAGGCAATGAGGTCTGCTACCTCATTGCCGGTTATAGCTTCTGTTCCAGTCTGCTGACCAGCTCTGTGCCTTGTTCCTGTCTCTTGGAAAACTCTATTGACCACCCGTGTATGACCCCTTGCCTGGATTTGGACCCTGCCTGTGTTTCTCGTGACCTTGATCTCTGGCTTGTATACCGACCATCCTGTCTGCTCGTGACCCCTGACCCCGGCTTGTTTATCGGATCTGCTATCTGCTGCCGGCCCTTGACCTCTGCTCGGACTCCACTCCGCTTACCTGGGTTCCCCCTAGTCGGTACGCACTTCACGACCCTCTGCTAGTCTGCAGCCAAGTCTGTCCCCACCACTAGTTCCGGAGACGAATTGGTATGGAAGAAAGCGGAACCAAATCGTCTCCTCTTCAAGCCCTGGCGGATCATGTTGAGACCCTCTACCAGATGATCCGGGAACTGTCCCAGCGTTTGTCCTCCTCAGTCGAGGTCCCCCGGATTACACTGCCCATTTCTGGTTCAGTTGATGAACCAAAGTTAAATTTGCCGGACCGGTTCTCCGGAAATAGAGCCCTGTTCCGGAATTTTAAAGAAAGCTGCAAACTCTACTTTCGGCTAAAGCCTCGGTCTTCAGGTTCAGAACAGCAGAGAGTTGGAATTGTCATCTCCCTCCTGCAGGGTGACCTCCAGTCCTGGGCTTTCACCCTACCACAGTCGAGTCCTATTGTGCAATCGTTAGAAGCTTTCTTTAATGCACTGGGCCTCCTTTACGATGATCCAGATCGAGTTGCCTCGGCTGAGGCTCATCTACGGGCCTTAAAGCAAGGCCGGCGTTTGGAAGAAGAATACTGCGCTGAATTCCGCAGATGGTCGCCTGACAGCGAATGGAATGATCCAGCGTTACGCAGCCAGTTTCGCTTAGGACTGTCAGAGGAGATTAAGGATTCACTTGTGCAGTATCCTTCACCCACTTCGCTGGAGAGCCTTATGCAACTCACCATTAAAATTGACAGGAGGATCAAGGAGAGGAGGACAGAGAAAGAGGCGTCTTCTTGTTTGTCTGCATTTATTCCAGATTCTTCTGTTGAGAACCCTACCCAGTCAGGGGCGCTTCGCCTCTCTCCTGATAAAAGAGACAGAAGATGGTCACAAGGCCTATGCCTTTATTGTGGTAAGAAAGGCCATTTCTCCTGCTCTTGCCCTTATAAACCTGAGAAAGAAGCATGTTGGGGAAAGATCCACTTAGGCCTGCAAGTTGTTTCCCAAAAGAATGCTGTTCTGATCCCCGCACAAGTCACTGTTGGTACCAGTTCCGTGGCCCTGTCGGCCTTCATTGATAGTGCAGCTGCAGGCAATTTCCTTGATATCGGGTTTGCCCGCTCCGCTGGGATTCCGCCTGTAAGGCTCAAATCTGCTATTACAGTCTGTGGCTTAGATGGGAATCCATTGCCTGGAGGCAAGATTGAATGGGAGACTCCGCTATTACACTTGAACATCGGAGCGCTTCATTCAGAGTCTATAACGTTCCTCCTTATTGACTGCCCATCGGATCCATTGGTTCTGGGCCATCCTTGGCTTTCTCGTCACAACCCTGTTGTGGATTGGGAGAAAGGAGAAATTGTCCAGTGGAGCTCGTATTGTTCACAGTCTTGCTTGACGCTGCCTCTGCGTATGGTACAGGCTATTCCGGAGCAACTTCCCTCACAATACCACGACTTCTGGGATGTGTTTTCCAAGAAAGCTGCGGATACGTTACCACCTCACCGTGACTTCGACTGTGCCATCGAGCTCATACCCGGTTCCAAGTTACCCAAGGGACGCCTGTATTCTCTCTCGGGACCCGAGACCAAGTCCATGCAAGATTATATTGAGGAGAATTTGGAAAAGGGCTTCATCAGGCCATCCAAATCTCCAGTAGGGGCTGGATGTTTTTTTGTGTCTAAAAAAGACGGAGGACTAAGACCCTGTATTGACTACAGAGGATTGAACCTCATCACAGTCAAAAACACCTATCCACTTCCTCTCATCTCCGTATTGTTCGACCAATTAAGAGGTGCCACTGTTTTCACCAAAGTCGATCTTCGAGGTGCATATAACCTCATCTGGATCAAAGAAGAAGATGAGTGGAAGACGGCATTCAATACGCACTCTGGCCATTACGAGTATTTGGTCATGCCATTTGGTCTTAGCAATGCACCTGCAGTATTTCAGGACCTAATCAATGAGGTTCTTCGGGACTTCCTTGGTTGTTTCGTGGTCTATTTAGATGATATCCTCATCTATTCCAGATCTTTGTCCATACATCAGAATCACGTCAAACAAGTTCTACGAAGATTGCGAGAGAACCACCTTTATGCCAAGCTGGAAAAGTGTGAGTTTAAGGTGCAGAAAGTATCCTTTAAAGGTTACATAATCTCTTCTGAGGGATTCTCCATGGATCCAACTAAGGTTCAGGCTATTTTAGATTGGGTGCAACCAAACAACCTTAAGGCGGTGCAGAGGTTTCTGGGCTTCTCCAACTATTATAGAAGGTTCATTCATGGCTTTGCGGACATCGTGGCTCCCATTGTCGCCCTAACCCGTAAAGGAATGGATCCAACTAATTGGTCCCCCCAAGCAGTAGCCTCATTCGAAAACCTAAAAAAAGCCTTTGTCTCCGCTCAGGTCCTTAGACATCCGGATCCAGCTAAAACATTTGTTCTTGAGGTCGACGCCTCTGACGTCGGTGCTGGTGCCATATTATCACAGAAGGATCCTCATACTAATCGTCTACACCCATGTGCCTATTTCTCCCGTCAGTTCTCCTCAGCAGAAGCCAACTATGATGTCGGGAATAGAGAATTATTGGCAATCAAATGGGCCTTCGAAGAGTGGCGACATTGGCTGGAAGGTGCTTCACATCAGATCTCTGTCATTACCGATCACAAGAACTTGCAATATATACAATCGGCCAAACGTCTAAATCCCAGACAGGCCCGTTGGTCGTTATTCTTTACCCAATTCAATTTCCTGATCACCTATCGACCGGGTTCCAAAAATGTCCGGGCAGATGCTCTGTCCAGAAGTTTCTTGGCTCACTACGTCCCAGTTTCAAAACCTTCCGTAATCCATGCTGGATTAACCCAGGATTTAAGTATCACACTTCAGATGTTCCAGAAGTTAGCCCCTGATACTACTCCGGAGCAACGTCTCTTCATTCCAGTCCATCTAAGGAGGGCGGTTCTTGCAGAGGCGCATAATAGTAGGTCGGCTGGACACCCTGGAATTTATAAGACGCTGGAAATTCTTTCCCGTACGGTCTGGTGGCCATCCTTGTCCGCTGACGTCAAAAGTCATGTCCTCTTATGTGAGGTTTGCGCCAGAAACAAAGTCCCCAGGACTCGCCCGGTAGGTCAATTGCTTCCATTGACCATTCCTGCAAAACCGTGGACACATTTGTCCATGGACTTTATTGTTGATTTGCCACCTTCTACAGGACACAATAGTATTTGGGTTGTGGTAGACCGTTTCAGTAAGATGGCACATTTCATTCCATTAACCAGGCTTCCTACAGCTCGAGATCTGGCCCTTCTCTTCATACAGCATATTTTCCGGCTCCATGGACTTCCTTCCGATATTGTCTCTGATCGTGGGTCACAATTCATAGCGCAGTTCTGGAGATCCTTCTGTACCCTTCTCGGAATCAGGATCAGTCTATCATCTGCATACCACCCTCAGTCTAACGGGCAAACTGAAAGGGTTAATCAGTCACTTGAGCAGTTCCTCCGATGTTATACCTCCGAATTCCATGATAATTGGTCCTCGTTGCTGCCCTGGGCAGAGTTTGCCTACAATAATTCATCTCACTCATCCACTCAAACTCCCCCGTTCTACTGTAACTTCGGTTTCCATCCCAGATCTAATTCTCTCTATTCTCTCAAATCTGCTGGTATTCCGGGGATTCGCTCCACAAATGCGGATCTGAAAAGAATTTGGAAGGAGGTTCACTCCTCTTTGAAAAAGTCCTCATTGTCGGCCAAAAATTTTTCGGATCGCCACCGTGCCACCTGCTCATTTAAAGTGGGCCAAAAAGTGTGGCTGTCAACTCGAAACCTCAGGCTCAGACAGCCTTGTAAAAAATTGGGGCCTAAATTTATTGGTCCGTTCATGATCACCAAACAGATCAATCCGGTTGCTTTTAGATTGAAGATTCCTGGCTCACTAAAGATCCCCAACACATTTCATTGTTCATTACTCAAACCAGTATTATACCCAAATCCATCACAGTCTACAGGACTTTCTGTAGGAAATAGGAACACGTCACAAAAATTTTTGGTTCAGAAAGTTCTTAACTCCAAAAAAGTGCAGGGGCAGGTACATTTCCTGGTACAATGGAAAAATCGTGGATTAGAGGAACGATCCTGGGTCCCGCGAAGACGACTATGTGCGCCTAAACAGTTGAAGGTTTTCCAAAGAAGCCTGGATGTCGGGGTCCCTCGACCCCTCCTCAAGGGGGGGGGGTACTGTTACGAGCCGCAGCGGTGCCCAGCCGCCGCGACTCTCTTACCTGCGTCACGGCCGTCGCTATGGCGACCGGGACGTCACTTCCGCCCATGTCCCGGCCGTTGCCGGGGCAACGCATAGACGCTTCAGCGCTGCGTCCCGGCGGTGAGAAGCCGGGCGCATGCGCTCAACTATAGAACAAACACCTATTGCCTAAGTAATCTAGGGGCAACGCTGAGGATAATCACAGCCAGGCTCTGATTGGCTGGGCTTACTACTTAAGGCAATGAGGTCTGCTACCTCATTGCCGGTTATAGCTTCTGTTCCAGTCTGCTGACCAGCTCTGTGCCTTGTTCCTGTCTCTTGGAAAACTCTATTGACCACCCGTGTATGACCCGTTGCCTGGATTTGGACCCTGCCTGTGTTTCTCGTGACCTTGATCTCTGGCTTGTATACCGACCATCCTGTCTGTTCGTGACCCCTGACCTCGGCTTGTTTATCGGATCTGCTATCTGCTGCCGGCCTTGACCTCTGCTCGGACTCCACTCCGCTTACCTGGGTTCCCCCTAGTCGGTACGCACTTCACGACCCTCTGCTAGTCTGCAGCCAAGTCTGTCCCCACCACTAGGGGCTCCAGTGAACACCTGACTGGCAGAGCAGACTCCGGGTTGTGTTGTACCGGCTAGAGGGGTTCCTAACAGATACCAAGACTTTCCTCTGGGTTCCTACCCTAACATCCTGGTATCATCACAATTGGTGGCAAGCAGTGGGATCACACAGTCCTGATGTTCAGTTAGAGTGCAGGGGGTTGTATCGTGATACACCCAAAGCTCTGCAAAGTAAAGGTGCAATAGCTTACCAACACCACCTTCAATTTATAACTCAGTATTAAACCAGTTGCTATAATGTCCAGCTTGCCAAAGATAGTTGCAAGTGCCAAAAGCAAGAGGCGAGGTAAGATGCCACCTAAGTGCCAATTTGATAAGGGGAGGCACACCCCACCAGTGGAGAACGGAAGATGGAACCATGTCTCAAGTAGGGGAGATCACAGTGAGTGGATCTCTGGAAGTAAAATGGGTGTGAGCTCTGGGAAGAAGAGAGCAGATCACAGCCCAGTGTTGAAAAAGTTCCCAAAGGAAGGGATAAAACAGTCCAGTGCAACCAGAGTAAGGGATTCCTGGGATGAATCACTGTGGCAGTGTCTGCAGGATGGTGATAGAGATCTTCTGCACCACCCTATCACAATGTAGCACATTTTGGATTATTGGGACGAGGAGTGCCCAAAGATTATAATGTAGAAAGGAGCCAGTCTACCTGAGAAATTGGAGAACCTGTTGGATGTGTTCCTAATGTTGAGAGAGGAAGCAGGGGCCTGGGATTTTCGGGATGAACCAGAATGGGATGAGTTCACAGATAAAGTCATTTGTACCTACTGGATTCTCTTCAGTCAGGATTTTGCTATCAACACTCCACAGAGACTGCACTGACCAAGGTTGTCAATGATTTGATCACAGCAAAATACAAAGGCCGTTACTCTCTTCTTATTCTCCTGAATCTCTCTGCTGCATTCAACACTTGACCACTCTCTCCTCATAGAAACGCTACAATTCCTAGGTCTTGAAGGCACTGTCCTATCCTGGTTCTCATCCTACCTATCTAATCGCTCTTTCAGTGTTAATTTCTCTGGATCCACCTCTGCTCCGCTTCCTTTATCAGTTGGAGTACCACAAGAATCAGTCCTAGGTCCTCTGCTATTCTCTATCTACACCACTTCTCTTGGAAAACTAATAAGCTCCTTTGGATTTCAGTATCATCTCTATGCGGATGATACACAAATCTATCTATCTTCTCCTGATCTTTCACCATCTGTGTTGTCTCGCGTTACTGACTGTCTTTCTACCATTTCATCTTGGATGTCTTCTCGCCAACTCAAACTCAATCTTTCAAAAACTGAATTAATAATATTCCCACCCAAAAACAGAAGCTTCCTGCCTGACAGTTCTATTTCTGTTGATAACATGAGCATAATCCTTGACTCACAACTATCATTTAATTTCCACATTAACTCTATATCTAAATCATGTTAAATACACCTAAAGAACATTTCCAGAATACGCGCAAATCTTACACAAGACACTGCAAAAATCTTAATTCATGCACTCATCATCTCCCGCATCGACTATTGCAATTCCCTTCTTACTGGTCTTCCCAAAGTCAGACTTGAACCCCTACAATCTATTTTGCACGCAGCGGCTAGATTGATTTTCCTTACAAACCGTTCTCTCTGCTGAGCCACTCTGTCAGTCTCTACGTTTGTTGCCTGTATTTCAACGAATCCAATATAAAATTCTTCTACTAACATACAAGGCCGTCAACAAAATTGCAGAAATACATCTCCTCACTTGTCTCTAAGGGGCATATTCAATTACGATTCCGGTTTGCGGGATCGCGCCGCGTACTTAATCCACGGTGCCGCAATAACGTGGATTTTCGTTCGCAACCCTATGGGCTGCGTACAAAAATCTGCGTTATTTCGGTACCGTAATACCGGCAATAGTGCGCACTTTCCGCGGTAACGAGCGTTGCCGTGGACGGAACCCTAATTGAATATGCCCATAAATATCTCTCGACTCGACACCTCCGTTCTGCACAAGATCTGCGTCTTTCTTCCACTCTCATCACATCCTCCGATTCTCAGTTACAGGACTTTTTCCGGGCTGCACCCACTTTGTGGAATTCTCTCCCTCGCACAGTAAGACTTTTCTCTAATCTTCAAACCTTCAAGCGTTCTTTGAAAACCCACCTCTTCAGACAAGCTTATGATATTCCTCAACCACCATCTTAATCTCCCTAGGTTACCCCATTATCACCATCTACACAGCTAACAAAAGACATCAACCCTCTGACCAACATTGCTCTGTGACTGATCACACAGCCCACTCAATACTTTTTACCTTTGCATTCTAGCTGGTCCAATCTGCAATATGATGTAGCACATGCCCTTGTGTTTCAAACTCCCATTGCCCCATAGATTGTAAGCTTGTGAGCAGGGTTCTCTTACCTCTCTGTCTGTATTACCCAGTATTGTTTTATTACTGTTTGTTCCCAATTGTAAAGCGCTATGGAATTTGCTGGCGCTATATAAATAACTGATGATGATGATACTATGTAGGATCTGGCCAAGGGAAAATCTAGTTACAAGCATAATCAGCAGTACCTGTATATGTGCTTGGCAACCAAGACAAATGGAAGCAATGACCAAACTAGGCTGCTGGAACCTAGGCAGATGCCTGATGAGCCCCTCCACATCACCATTAGATGATTCCACAGACCCACTGGAAATGATGAGCATGGGGGAATTGATTGTAGAATGTCAGATTAGAGGTGTACCGTACCTGTACTGCACGCACAAGGATATCTTCTGTCTTTTAAAGGATCAGGAGAATCCCATCAATGCCTTTAGTGTATATAGGAAATGGATGTTCACTTTAGGTCCCCACATACAGCTCTGGGAACAAATGCAATTACTGCAAGAAAGATTTGAAGAGGCAGAGGATGAGATATGGCGACAAGGACTTATTAACACTGAAATGTAGGATCAGTGTTATCGCATAAATACTGAGAAATGCCAACTACAATCTCTTCACGTTAATAAACAAACCAAACACTCCCAACTCATGTGAGACATGATCAATGGCCTCCTCTTCATCAAGGCTGACCAGGGCCACATACATGTGATTCTTGATGTAATGGTCAAGGAGATCATCATTACCTGGCAACTTACTCGGCCTAAAAAATCTAGCGACTGAGTGTAGCTCCTCCAGTCCCAGGGGAGCGCCTGTGGCTGCTTTATCTGCAGTTGGTTTGGATTCAGCGTCTAGTACCGCCGCTCTGCCCGCTATTCAGCAGCTCTGGCCAGTGTGATAGGCCAAGGGGGATCCATCCATAGAAACCCTGATCTACAGGAAGAGGTCAGGGGAACCAGCCCAGGTGTCCAGTGCGGGGTACACTAGCAGTGACAGTTACCCAGAAGTATCAGTTCTGGATGCCGCTAAGGAGTCCAGTGGTGGCAGCATAGTAAGCCCCTCCTACTGCATTGAGGGGCGCATTTGGTAGAAAGAACAGAGACGGTGGCAAGGCAAGTCCAGTCGGTCTCCAGCAACACAACAGACAGGGAGGCATAGGAGGTCCATACTGTCACAGGTCATAATAGGTAACAAAATTTAGCTTCAAAGTGGAAATGTATAGTGTGCATATAAAAACATATAAGACAGTAAGATAAGAGAAAAAATTACAAGTAGATAATACAGAATTCAAGAAATGGACGCGTCACATCTGTAAATAAATGAGACTTTATTGAGAATATGTATTTTCACATGTGTTAACAATTCATGTTATATACACTTGCATACAGGAACACAGAGGTGACATATACAGCATGTAAAAACGATTTGTTATGGAATCGCTATGAAAAGATCACTATTTCCATGTGCTTCATGATTAGAAAACACGGCATGTGGGAGACGTAAGGAGCAACATCATAAATTTAAATATACACACCCAGAAAAGCGTCGCTGTTCAAGAAACGATCAGCAGAATTGTCGGACAGACTGTCACGAGTATGTGCACACTGCAGAATTGGCACGACGCTGTTCCATCGTTTATAGTGATTTATAGTCAGTTTATATAAATAAATCAAACAATAAAATGTGCTTTGGTACGATAAAAGATAATCTTGGGAGTGTACATACTACTGCGATATCAGACCCAGCGGTCGTTTCCCGTGTGACTGGAACAACAATTGGTTGAAAATATTGTAGTGTGTACCCAGCTTTAGTACTAAACAGCTGTAGTACATGGTTAAACCACTACAAAATACTGTGAGATATGTATGTCTGTGTGACATAAATTAATTATATAAGCTAAATCAATTTGTGCATTTTAATGTTTTTAATAAAGTTATAATTGTCTTCTTGATCATGCATGTATTTGCTTTTGTGTATCTAGTCATGTACTTATCTTAATCTGCACTCTACTAAAGAACCCCCACGTACACATAGATCCAACCCTACCTTAAACAACAGGCCGTCATGTATAGAAAATAGCTCCATGAAAACACCTGTTACATGAAAATTGGGATTTTGAAGCATTTAAATGTTCTTAAAAAAAGTCAGGGAGCCATCAGTTTCCTGTGACCCACGTAATCAACAGAATCTTGTTTTCACATGCTGGCACAATATATGGTGCATGAGAGAAACTTAGCAAAGGACGTCCAGATATCCTTAGCTCCTTCCATAAGGAGCAGCCATGAAGACACATCCTTAAACACTACACTACACTCGTATCTCTATAAATGGATGCTTGGAAGAAAAATATCAAAATGGCATTACAAAATTGAAATTGCACTATGGGTCTTTTCTGCATCTTTGTAAATGACAAAGATATTGAGATAGTGACAGAGATTACAGAATTATATAAACCATGTCACATCTTAAATTAGAGTATGATCAAACATAATGCAACAGTGTCCCAGATCCCATATTATATCTCCAGCCCATTGCCAGGAGGACAATGCTCTTACTGTGTAGAGTGATGGGTATATAATGACATAAGTAAACTGCAGTAAGTTCCACACATGAGCGATCTTTTCCTGTCTTATGTTGGTTACACACATTCCACCTATGTATCTGAATGACAATGTGTGACTGACACTTTGAATTGCCCTCCATAACTCAATATACTTTAAACTATGCACTCTGTAAATGTTTTCATGCCTGTTTTTTTAAATTACATTACTAAATTCAATGAGTTTTAAGATATTAAAGAGTATTTTTCCAAACGTGCTCCTTGTATTAGCTTATGAAAATTTACTTTTCACTTGTATGACTTTTCAGATGTGTTACAAGATGTGATTTTCGTACAAAACATTTCCCACACTCTGTACATGAAAATGGTTTCTCACCTCTGTGATTTCTCTGATGTATAACAAGAGATAATTTATATGTAAAACATTTCCCACACTCTGTACATGGAAATAGTTTCTTACCTGTGTGAATTCTCTCATGATTAGCACATTGTGATTTCTTTGAAAAACATTTTCGACACACTGCACATGAAAATGGTTTATCACCAGTGTGAGTGTACCGATGTCTAACAAGATTTGATCTGGATTTAAAACATTTCCCACACTCTGTACATGAAAATGGTTTCTCACCTGTGTGATTTCTCTGATGAGAAACAAGAGATGATTTATGTGAAAAACATTTCCCACACTCTGCACATGAAAATGGTTTCTCACCAGTGTGAATTCTGTGATGACTAGTAAGGTGTGATTTGCGTGAAAAACATTTCCCACACTCTGCACATGAAAATGGTTTCTCACCAGTGTGAAATCTGTGATGAATAGTAAGGTGTGATTTCCTTTTAAAACATTTCTCACACTCTGTACATGAAAATGGTTTATCACCTGTGTGAATTTTCTGATGAATATTACGTTGTGATTTAAATGAAAAAATTTTCTCACATCCAGAACATGGAAATGGTTTCTCACCTGTGTGATTTCTCTGATGAGTAGCATATTGTGATTTCTTTGAAAATAACTTCCCACATTTCGCACATGAAAATGGTTTCTCACCTGTGTGATTTTTCTGATGTATAACAAGAGATAATTTCTGTGTAAAACATTTCCCACACTCTGTACATGAAAATGGTTTCTCACTAGTGTGAATTCTATGATGTCTAGTAAGTTGTGCATTCTGTGTAAAACATTTCCCACACTCTGCACATGAAAATGGTTTTTCACCAGTGTGAATTCTGTGATGTCTAGCAAGTTGTGATTTCTGTGTAAAACATTTCCCACACTCTGCACATGAAAATGGTTTTTCACCAGTGTGAATTCTATGATGACTAGTAAGTTGTGATTTCCGTGTAAAACATTTCTCACACTCAGAACACGGAAAGGTTTTCTCACCTGTTTGAGTTGTCTGAGGTCTAACACAGTTTGACTGATGTATACAAAATGTATCACATTCAGAAGAGGAGCATATTTTATCACCTATATGAGCTGTACTATGTGCAGTAATATCAGAGTTATCTGGAGAGCATATGTCATTAGTAGATGGATAAGATGATATAGCCGCATTGTAAAGTACTGGATGTATATTTTGATTAACGCAGTTTTCTTCTGGAGAATCTTGTATGATGTGATCTTCTATTTTAAAATCTGGAGACAAAAGGAGATGTCCCTCCGAGGTACTCCTGCTTTGGCAACCATCTACTGGAAAAATATGTATAGAGATGGATATCTTGTCTTTACATGAGGAACACATTATATTCCCCAGAATGTTCATACTATTAGTCAGTTCAAGATGTTCAGTCGTTTCATTTAAATTTGCAAATAAAGAATACTTCATTACGATTATAGAAGTACTAAAACATATACAAATCTTCTCAGAACAGATATAACATTGGCTTACAAGATAATACAACCACATAAGTACCTTATTGCACTCTACGTGCTGTTTAAACAGTGACAATACCTCCGTGTATCCCAAAACACACTGCTCGCTGCCCAGGCAGTGCCTAAAAGCTCTTTGTACTCCATTGCACTGTCAAAGTCAAATAATTGGATATAGTCGTTTCAAATTAATATCCATCAATCTGATTGTCTTTGTCTGAAAATATGCGAATAGCACACTACGGCGTGGAAGGGCGTATTTAACCACAACACGTACGACTTTTGCACACATTTACACTTACACATTCACTTCTAAATAGTTCACCTTAAAATAGTTCCAACACACAGTCGTTTATAATCAAATGTAATACAGTTTATACTTAAATATATGAATGTTAAAAGCACTTTATTGAGATCTAAGGTTCAGGATACAGAAAACATAACAGAAAACATAGCAGGGACTTGCTGCCGACGGCTGCACAGTATGTGCAGGTCTGTTCGGCTGTGACAGGCAGGTACAGTGTGCTGCCCGGCTGCTCTGATTGTGTTTTAAACACAATCAGAGCAGCCGGGCAGCACACTGTCCCTGCCTGTCACTACCGAGCAGACCTGCACATACTTTGCAGCCGCCGGCAGCCTTAAATGTCAGACAGGGGGCGGGGCCTAAATCGCCCACGCCTAAATCGCCCCGGGTACAGCAATTTTCTAGATCCGCCCCTGGTTCAGGATTGAATGACTGTATGCTGGATCCAGAGCACCTGCGTATGTAATTGGTTGTATTTATTTTATTGAATTGTTACTCTGTTACTTTTTGAAATTAAATCGCATTGCGAGTTGGAACCACACTATTCGAAGTGGACAATTTTCAATGAATAGCAACTAGACGAACATAACAGCACATTACACAAAGTGTAGGATTTGGTTCTCAGCTCTGTTTTTGTACCCTGAAATTTTGCCTACAGTGTGAAACACCACAGTGTATACTGATGGGGCAACCTCTCTTTGTATCCATACATCATCTGGTGGGTTCCCGCTTGGATAAAAAAATCCCAAGTTCTCACATAGGTATTATTTCACAGGGGCAGTGCATAGGGAGGATTATGAGTAATGTCAAGCGATGTCTTATCCCATTTATCCATAATTGAATCACTAAAGGGACGTCCATTGTACCGATATAAGAAATTTAGTGAGAGGGAGACTGGTCAGATCCCTTGGCTGGCAGCACACAATGATATGATGTGAGGAGGAGAACATGAGGCTAATAGTAGCCAACGGCTTCTGACTCACCCCTCTGGGCAGATCCTCTTTCTTTGTAGTGACTGAACAAGGAGAATGTGCGATTCCTTTCTATAATAAGTGTTTATTACTCACCAGTGCTGATATCTGTAGGGATTTCCTCCTCCTTACACTGCTGATCACTCCTCACAAACTTCTCTTCTTCTTCCTTTATATCTTCCATCTTAATATCAGTAAGGTCATCACCCTAAATAACCCAAATAATAATAAAAATAACACTTTCATAATGTCTAATTTCATTTATTGAGATTAAACAGCATAATAGCAATAACTATAAGACCCCTACACCTACTCTACAGCTCATATAGTGAAAAGTCACTTTGATATCATGGTGAGACCCTCAATTGCATCTACCTGATTCTCCTGCAGGATACTGTGATTTTCCTTTGTACAATCCTGTGAATAAAGAGGATGGGGACATCTCTCTGGGGTATTTCTGTTACTGGATCCATCTGTAGAAGACACACAGTGACTGAATACATTGTTTATAAGTAATTATTAGATAATGTGTGTATCTAAATGGCCCTCATAACTGCCCTGTCCTTTACAATAAATGATAGTCACCTCTTACCCAGTGATGTGAGCGGCCGGTGATTCTCCATCATCATGTCCTTGTTTCCTTCTAAATTCACCTGCTCCTGCATGGAAAAATAGACGGTAATATCCGGATACCTTATAAGAACCTGATACACACACAGTGATCAATCATCAAACAAATACATCCCCTGGTGTTACTGTATAATGTACCATTCCCAGCAGTCATCTCTCCGGTCACCAGCTGGATGATCTTGTTGGTTAGTTCCAGGATCTTCCAACAGATTGCGAGCAGGGCCCTCTCACCTCTCTGTCCGTCAGTATTACCCAGTATTGTTTTACTACTGTGTTTGCTCCCAATTGTAAAAATTGTAAAGCGCTACAGAATATGCTGGCACTAAATAAATGTTGATGATGATTTTCTGGTCATTGTTGTGAGTGCAATGGAGGCAGCGTGATGGGGGTCTGGGCCCTGCTCAATCCTCCTGACACACGGGGATAGTTCCTGGGTGTCACACGCTCACCGGATGTATTTGTTACTACTGTGTAATCCGGTGTAAGGACAGAGATATAAATAAAAAAGGTAAAATTGACCATTTCGATTTTTTTTTTTTTTTAAAACAAGTGTTTATTAACGGTCAAAAAAGAGTTAACAATGCAAAAGGATACATGTTATATCAGACAAAATATATTCAGAACATTGGATGGTGAAGTAGAGTAGAAGTCTCCATGCTTCAGAGATCATTTAGATTATTTTTAATGGGTTAATTGTGCAAAAAGTGCAATATTTATTGTGACATTCCCAGAATACTTCACCCCTCCAGTCATTAGGTAGATGATCTCAAAGGTAAAATTCAATAAACATTAATAACTTGATTTCTAACCTTGTCCATTCTTAACGTGTCCATGATAGGATATCTACAGGACTGTCTCTTTAATAGTCACCTTTTCTTTAACCACACTACACTCGAACAGCTGAATCACTTTGCAAATTAGTGAGAACAAACTCAAATGTAAAGCTAAGAATAAAAACACAGTGTGAAAAGCACACCAAACAAACTGCTCTTCACACAGGTTTTGCTGAACCACTTTGCTGTTTATTTTCTTGTCAGAATGGATAATATAGTCTCTTCAATGTCTCCAGCAATCACACCAAACATATTCAAATATTTACAAAGTCCCATAGTCCTAATGCTGGTTTTTACAGTTAGTTTCCTAACTGGACACTAAGAGAGTGAGTGAGTGAGTGAGTGAGTGTGTATTTAACCCACTCTACACCTTTAGGCTGTGGTTTCCTCTATTAGACGGTGGCAAGGTGTCCCAATTGCCACAACAGTCATTGCAAATATGTTGTGTTAGTCCCAGTAGAATAAAATATTATAATTAAAAACTGGCATTTTTTCAAATCTATATTAATATAGTAGAAATGTATCAACTGTAGAATTGCAACCAGAAAACAGCTGAGTCTAGATAGATAGTACCCCACAGTCAACCAATAACAGATGGAGAGAGGGGGTGTAGCTTGTATTTATATGCAGACTATCCACTTTCACCCTGCTCATATCTGCCTTTATACTATGTATATAATCCCCACTCTTCCCTCGTCAAATCATCCCTCATCCATACTCCCACCATATACAATTTATACCAAAGGCAAATCCTAGCATTGATAGAGAAGGGACAATTAGAGATAATAGGAATCATAAAACCAATGTAGGAGGCTGTTATGAAGGACCATCGGGTGTTCCTGTGGAGGTGTTTAGCTCTCCGCACAAGGCACTAGAGGTCTGAGGCAGCGATCTTCCCAGAAAATGTTGCCAGCTGGGTGCCATTAAGAAGTATCCGGGCCAGGGCAATGTAATACTTCCCAATAATAATAATAAAAATCTTTCAAAGCTTATAGCGATTTGAACTGAAGAATAACATTTTATATATTAATTCTTCTCTTCTTCTGAGCGGCCCAGATTTCTGCAACATTTTCATAATCAAGGTCACACGAAGAGCGAAAATCACTGTAAACTGGTGTCCTGCTGTCACTCTAATTGGCTGAAACAGTTGCTGAACTTGGGGAGAGCACTGCTACATTACGTGACTGCTTGTCCCCGCAGGCACGCTATTGTGAGGTCTTTGCCTAGTTATTGGCAGCGGTGAAGTGCCGCGATCGGATTGTGTCCCTTCATAGCCAGCTGAGAGGGACACGGGTGCCTTACCGGGTGCTCGGTCCTCTGCTGAGAGCCTCTCCGACTGGCCTTGCGTGGGCAGTCTCGGCCGCATCTGGCCGAAAGTCGCGGGCACCATTACCGTCTCCATTTCCGGTAACTTACACGGCAGGTGGCCTGCTGGGAATAGTGCTGTAGTTTGACGGACGGCAGTGATCACCGACCCGGCTGCAGAAGCGGTCCAAAGTGGACCTGAAGATCGCAGAGTACAGCGTCGTCTGCCCTACACACCTACCCATCTGGGTTCCTGAACCGCGAGTGACGGCGCCGCGGGACATCTATACACACGCTGTCAGCCTGTACAGGTCAGTTGTACCGCCCTTACCTGTCATATAATCTGAGGAACAGCGGCTGCATGAATATTCCCCCTGCTGTCATCTCTGCTCTTTACCGGCCCCCCTGGTTGAGTTGTGACCTCCCACGGATGCTCTGAGGTGCCCCTCTCCGGTGCCATTTAGTTGTTGGGTGGCCTTGCAGAAGTTAAAAAGCTCCAGCCGTACTCTGTCATCCTCCCGAAGGTACTGGTGGGCTTCTTGTATGCTCGGGGGTCCCTAACAGCTTTTCCTGACAGCAGCGGTGAGCCTGTCATTTTGGCGATTTTACACCAGTTATACCAGAGAGGGACACAGTCTCCTATCCAAGATCTAAGTGAGCTCACCCCATGGAGTTCAGCAGCTGCAGCAGTATTGTATTGTGCTGATTACTATTGAGCCTTTACCTGTTTATCACCTACTTTGCTGGATAGTGGTGCAGGCTCTATTCAGGCAATGCTTTGCTGCCACCTAGTGGCTATACTGAATACTAAAACCTATACTCTAGTCATTGTCACGGGGCTTTACATCTTTAGCCAGCAGGTCCGATTGGCTCTCCCCGGATACCTGCCGGTAGTTCTTATACGATTACTCACAACTGATTGTCTCCTAGACTAAAATGTTCTAAATGTCCCGCGCAGGGGCACCAACCCTTCACAGCTGCAATATTGTCATATTATAGAATCAAAGCAGCCCTGTTATGTCTACAAGAACAAAGCGAACCTCTACCTTAGACACCTCCAACTTCTTCGATAGAAGTAAAAAGCATACTAAACCACAAACGTCTGCCGCAACTCAACAGCAGCCAGACCGTTCCCCGCGCTCAGACACGATAGGAGACGATGAAGTTCCCCCGGCTATGAGACTCCTGATCAGCTCATTAGTTCAAGATATTAAGACGTTTCAAAGGGAGTTGAGACAAGCAATCTCAGAGTTCCGGAAGGAGATCGGCGAGCTGGGTGATCGCACGGATGCTTTGGAGTCCAAGGCGGACGAGATCTGTAAGACAGTGGCCAACAACTCACAAGAGATCACAACACTGCACTCTCATGTGGACTCCCTAACGGAAAAATGCGAAGATATTGAAAACAGAGCCAGGAGGAATAACATCCGTCTCAAAAACATCCCTGAGTCTGTGGACACACAGGCTCTCCCAGGCTTCCTGCTTGGCTTCTTTAAGACCATATTAACAGATGCCACAGATGACGTACTACTCCTGGACAGGGCACACAGATCTCTGCGCCCTAAGTCTGCCCCAGGCCAGTAACCAAGGGATGTCATCCATCGCATGCACTTTTACCACATAAAGGAGAAAATTATGCAGGCCACAAGGAACAGAGACTCTATCCCATATGAAGGCGGTGATATCCAGTTGTTCGCAGACCTTGCGCCTCTTACCATCCAGAAGCGCCGTGAGCTGAAAGACATCACAAAGACTCTGCGACAACACGGGTACCAATATAAGTGGTGTTTTCCTTTTCGGCTTCAAGTCTTCACAGAAACTAATCCTCTTTTCGCAAAGACCCCAGCAGAAGGCGCTTTGATACTAGAAAAACTGGGACTGTCCTCCAACTTTAGGTCTCCTGCAGATAGGTCAACGGCGACGCAAACCCCGAGGGCCTCACCGCGTCCAGAATGGAACACGGCCTGACATGGCAGAGACTTTACAAAAACAAGGGATGAGGGTCGCGCTGCTACAAGTCTGATTAGTATAGATTAAATTAAATCACACAACAATACGGAGGATCTCCTGTCGAGCGAATTGAGACAATCAACAATATGCCAGGTAGGTATACAGTATTTAATAAAATTGTCAATCAAGCACAATCAAATATACACTAAAATGATAATTCTAATTCATTGAATTCTGCATAATAAAGTATTGATAATTAGGAACCAATGTGTTAAAAACATGTAGAAAAAACAACATGTAGAAAAAGACAACCACGGCTGTAAAAATGAATGATGTGCACAAGAAAAAACCTCCAGATATAAGGTAATAATCAGTCATAAATCCAAAGCATGGAAAACAACCAATGTGTCCTGGTAAATTACGGGCTATTTAATGTAAATAATAAAGATAGTAGCCCATAAATACAGCCTCCTCCGTAGACAATGTGTGTGGCAAAAGTAAAGTCTCGGTCACCTGGTTTAATATGATCCGTCAATAAAGTTGATACTCTGGTTCACAAATGATATTGTCCCCTCCAAGATTATCCAGTCTCTATGGCACCAACTCTGCTGTATCGCCGACATAAAGAGGAGAAAGAACTAATAGTCACATTAGAGACTAGACTTATCTCCCTCCTTGCTCAGCATCAGGGCTCATTAGACCCCTCGCACTTACGGGAGCTGACGTCAGTGAGGGACCAGCTCAACGCGGTCCTATCTAAAAAAAAAAAAAACAGCTCGCAACTTAAATGGACCCAGCAGCTCTTTTACGGAAAAAGTGATAAAGCGGATTCCCTCCTGGCTCGGAGGTTGCGGCAGAGACGAACGCGTAATACGATTACGTCGATTAAAAATTCACAGGATGTAGTGACATACAATCCGAGCCAGATAGTGAAAGAATTTACTACTCATCATTATATAACTTAAATGATTCTTCGCCGCCACCCCCTGATTTAGAGGACAGAATACTTACCTACACTCCTGCCGACTCCCGCAGCTCTCTGAAGCAGAGATTGAATTTCTCAATTTAGACATAATGGAGGAGCAGCATGAAAGTGTCCTCGGCCCCAGGTCCAGATGGCTTCCCAGCCAAGTATTACAAAACATTTGCAGGTGTATTTGGCCCTAAACTCACTACGTGGTTTAACGCCATCCTTGATGGAACCACCTTTGATCTGGCGACGACCCGAGCCCGGATTTCAGTAATCCCAAAAGAGGGTAAGGACCCCCTCTCTCTTTGTAGTAGCTACCGCCCCATATCACTTCTAAATGTAGATCTAAAGATCTATGCTAAAGTCCTCGCGAATAGAGTCAATTCTGTGCTCCCCAGGCTAATACACCCAGATCAAGTTGGGTTTGTCCCCGGTCGACAGGCTGCGGACAACACTAGGCGGATCATTGATCTCATCCAACATATTAATGATAACAAACAACCCTCTCTCCTCGTGTCACTTGACGCGGAGAAGGCATTTGACCGCGTTGGCTGGCCCATCAAGTTGCAAGCATTAGCTGCGTATGGCTTTCAAGATCGCTTCCTCAAGGGGGTGTCAGCCCTGTACCAAAACCCATCGGCATCTGCCCAGGTGAATGGAAGCTCCTCTGCATCCTTCACTACCCGAAACGGAACCCGACAAGGATGCCCCCTCTCTCCCCTTCTATTCGCCTTGGTGATAGAACCTCTAGCTATGAGAATTCGTATAAACCCTAATATAACTGGGATACAGCTGCTCTCCAGTACTCACAAAATAGCCCTCTATGCGGACGATATCCTCCTTACCTTAACTAACCCTTTAACCACTCTCCCCAATCTATTTCAAGAACTCCACATTTTTTCCACAATATCAAATTTTAAGATAAACACAACCAAAACAGATATCCTAGACTTCCATATTCCCCCTAAGCTAAAGCAACTCCTAGAATTAAATTTCCCCTTTCATTGAAACTCCGACCACATAAGATACTTGGGTATAGCTCTCACCAGAAAGGTGGAAAATATCTACCAAGCCAACTACCCCCCCCCCCCTCATAGCTTGTATAAAAAAGGACCTAAAAGCATGGGATAAACTCATGATATCATGGGTTGGACAGATTAAGTCAGTGAAAATGAACTTGCTCCCAAGGTTATTATACCTTTTCCAAACTCTCCCCATCAGGGTCCCCCCTTCAATCTTGAAAATGTTACAAACTCTTATAATGCAGTTTATATGGTCAAACAAGAGACCCAGGATCTCTGCTCGCATTTTACAGCGCTCACCCATGGCAGGTGGTCTTGGCATCCCCAAAATACGTAACTACTACTACGCTGCGCGGCTGGCCCAGTGTGTACAATGGCATTCCCCCCCCCTGGAACTCGGATATGGGTGGACATAGAATCGGATATATTGGGTGGCTCACCGATTTGCTCCGTCCTTTGGCTCCCAGTCACACAGCGCCCAGTCTCTGTTCGAGCCTATCCAGTTCTGGCCCTATCACTCTCAATCTGGTCTAGATGTAACCGTTTGGTATCCCTCTCTCCTGCCCCCTTAATTCTAATACCCTTGTAGTCTAACTCTGCATTTACGCCCAGGTTGTCTCGCTCCATGTATACAAAATGGGCAGGTACGGGCAAGCTGCTGTTACTCAATCATATAACTAAGACAATAATATTTCCACAATTTTCGGAGTTGGTAGAACGGTGTGGTTTTTTGCCGGGACAGTTCCACCAATATCTACAGATTAGGCACTACCATTAAACGGTTAAAGCCCAACTCTCTTCCAGACCACCCACCACATTTGAGAACCTGTGTCTCTCGGGCCCCTCCTCCAAAGGTTTTATATCCACTCTATATAACACCTTACTCCCCGCTACCCCATCTGTTAAGGACCGCTTTCAGAAGCAGTGGGAGGAGGACCTGGGAACTGAGCTAGATGAGGAGGAGTGGTCGGATATTTATGAAAGTACAGCTCGTTGCTCTATAAATGTTCGTATCAAAGAAAATGCTTACAAGCTTTTACACAGGTGGTACTATGTCCCCTCGAGGCTACAAAAAATATACCCACAGACCAGCGCTGACTACTGGAGAAACTGTGGGCAAACGGGAACATTTATGCATATATGGTGGGACTGTCCCAGGATACGACCATATTGGACAGCAGTCCTTGCGCTAGCTTCAACAATTCTAAATACTCACTTACCACCTGACCCTAAGCATATCCTGCTACCGCTGCCCCTCCCAGACCTCACCAAATCTGCTCACAAACTTCTTAGACACATTGTCAGTGCTGCCACTTGTCAGATAGCGGCCTCTTGGAAAAACTCCACACTGCCAACACTCCAGATGCAGTAGGATCTGGCATACTTACCAGATGGAACATATTACTAGCATACTGAGGGGCTCCTCTGTCTCCTTCTACAAAGTCTGGTCTTTATGGACCTTATATCATTATCAACCTCCACTCCAGATTTATCGGAATCTGAATATATAACGGTACTTCTAAACAAGTTTACTTATCCTTTATTTGATGTGTGAATTCTCAACTTCCCATCCCTTCCTCTGGTCCCTACACCCCCCCCCCCCCTTCTATTCATTACTCCCACCCCCTCCATACCCTATAGTTCTGAAATGTTAAAACAACATCTTTGCAGTTCTGGATAATTACGCAACTACCTCCCGAATATGATAGAACCATGAGAGTGTTTATGCGTCCTGCTGTATGTAAACGCGTGTTATTTGTTACTGATTAACTTCTCAAGATTTTGTAATGCTTTTTACCCCAAAAAAAAAGATGTTTCTAATAAAAAGTTTATAAAAAAAACAAACAAAAAAAACCCAGGTTTTAAGTTGTCAACACAAATTAGCAATATGGCGCTCAACCCAGTGTCCACCTATTGACACAATGCTTATATACACTCAATAACACTCTGTTATGCGTGTAAGGTGGCTGCCAGCCTTTAAACAACCAGGTGGCAAGTCTGGTAAGAGTAGTAATCTGAAAAGTGGGGAAGAAGGAACGAGACGCATAATATGTGTAGTATTATATTCATTATCAGACGCCTAATATGTGTAGTATTATTGGTACAATCAGCCCAATAAAACAAAGTGATTATTTGCATGCGTACCCAGTGTAGGAGTAAATTAGGAACATCAGTATGGTTATCCAAAGTCACAATTGCATCAGCAGTTACTGGATCGTAGAACTCCAAATAAGGGTACAAGGGTACCATAAAAATAGAAACACTGTGTCAGGCACCGGACCCGCTGACCACCTGGTTGGAGTCTGACACTCCAACCTGCCTCTGGTCAGCGCTCTCATCAGGTCCCTGTGGTGTGCGCTGGCAGCCGCCATCTTGCCAGTCTGAACTGCGCATGTGCAAAACTGGCCTTTTTTGAAAACTCCTTCCAGTCACCTGATTGCCTGTCACTCCTGTCTATTTAAAGCACCTGTCTCATTACTTGAGTGCCAGATAGTCAGGTCTCCTCTCCTGTCTAGACTCTATATCATTCAAACTCAAACTTCCTGTCTCTTTGCGTATTTCCAACACATTCCATGTTTCTCTCCTTAAACCCTTGGTCATCAACCGCTTTTCCAACAAGACCACGCCATCATCTCTCCTTCTTCAAATAGGGGATGACTTAGAAATTAGCCAAATCCTGGACTCTAAGCTCTCACGTGTCAGAATCAAATATTTAGAAGATTGTAAGGGTTTCGGCCCGGAAGAGTGTTCCTGGTTCAATTCTTCTGATGTCAACGTTCCATTCCTAGTGCAGAGGTTCCACTCCAGATTTCCTAACAAACCCAGGATCAGGTGTTCGGTGCCCACCTACAAAAGGGGGGGTACTATTAGGCACTGGACCCGTTGACCACCTGGTTGAAGTCCGGCGCTCCCACCAGCCTCTGGTCGCCGCTCTCCTCATATCGGGTCTCCGTGATGTGCACCATCTGGCCTGTCTGAACTGTGCATGTGCAAAACTGGTCTTTTCAAAACTCCTTCCATTCACCTGATTGACCGACTGCCTGCCAGCCCTGTCTATTTAAAGCACCTGTCTCCTTACCTGATCTTCAAGTCTCCTCACCTGTCTAGATGTATTCCAGTCTGGCTCCTGTTTTCCCGGTGCTGCTGAGTACTATTACCATTATCTGCTTCCAGCTCTTCGGTGTTACAGTGTTATTCCGCTGCAGAGTATTACCACCATTACCTGCTTCCAGCTCTCCGGTTTTACAGCGCTATTCTGCTGCAGAGTATTTCCACCTTTACCTGCCGGCAGCTCTCCGATGTTACAGCGTCAACCTTCTGCAGAATGTTACCACCTGCACCTGGTCCCAGCTCTCCAGCACTATCCTGCTGCAGAGTGTTCCACCAGTCTCCACCTCCTGCACATCGGTGCTTCTGTTCGCCACCTACTTGCAGACCGTCGCACCTCCTTGCGATCCTGACTCTAGGTGCTCTCCAGCTCCCGAGCACCTCTATGCATTAACTACCTGCAGGCCATCGCACTTCTACATGATCCTGACCCTATGGGGCTTCCTAGCTCCACGGTACCTCTGTGCCTCATCTTCCTACAGATCATTACTCCTCATTATTACTCCGGACTGCGGTTAGGGAGCAACAAAGTCCAAACACCCTTGCGAGGGTCCCTGGGGAATACCTCCCTCTCCTTTATACTCTGCGCCTCTTGGAGGGTAGCGTCAACTCAAGCAGACCATATGGGTTTTTCCAGACCCTACAGCGTGACACACTGATAACCATAGTATAGTAGTTTCGTAACTCAATAATAAAACACCCCAAAAAAGTGCATATGCTAACAGAAAGAAAAAAAAATTGAGGCTTATCGCCACAAATCCTTTATGCTGTGCCTCTCCAGGACCACTTCATGTAATTCCAAGCAAGAAGATAAAGGACTATATAGTGTAGTATTTAATACATAATTTAATATAAATTTGATAAAAATACAGGCTCACAAAAGATATAGGATTGCTTATCTATAATTTCAGCGGTCCTAAACTGATGTCTGAATCAAAGTAAATGACAATTGTTACAGTTACTGAATCATTCACAACCTGTCACAGTAACTTCCGTCCCATAACACTCAATTACTTTGATGTAAATCACAACCTCAATCCCTCAAGTGAATTAGTGTCAGAACTTCCCACCAATGTGTCACTAATTCACGGTGTGTGTTAGCAGCGGTTTAATTCTTCTTTACAACAAAATGTACAGACCCCTCCCCTCTATATAATATTAACATAATATAATATGGATATAATACACAGTGTGTGCTGGGAGCTGTCTTATTCCTCCTCATATATGACTGTACAGACCCCTATCCTCTATATAATAATAATAACAACATAATATAATATGGATATAATACACAGTGTGTGCTGGGAGCTGTCTTATTCCTCCTCATATATCACTATACAGACTCCTCCCCTCTATATAATAATAACATAATATAATATGTATATAATACACAGTGTGTGCTGGGAGCTGTCCTATTCCTCCTCATATATCACTGTACAGGCCCCTCTCCTCTATATAATAATAATAACATATTATAATATGGATATAACACACAGTGTGTGCTGGGAGCTGTCCTATTCCTCCTCATATATCACTGTACAGGCCCCTCTCCTCTATATAATAATAATAACATATTATAATATGGATATAATACACAGTGTGTGGTGGGAGCTGTGTTATTCCTCCTCATATATCACTGTACAGACCCCTCTCCTCTATATAATAATAACATAATATAATATGGATATAATACACAGTGTGCGCTGGGAGCTGTCTTATTCCTCCTCATATATCACTGTACAGACCCCTCCCCTCTATATAATAATAATAACATAATATAATATGGATATAATACACAGTGTGTGCTGGGATCTGTCTTATTCCTCCTCATATATCACTGTACAGACCCCTCCCCTCTATATAATAATAACATAATATAATATGGATATAATACACAGTGTGTGCTGGGATCTGTCTTATTCCTCCTCATATATCACTGTACAGACCCCTCCCCTCTATATAATAATAATAATAACATAATATAATATGGATATAATTAGGGATGTGCACCGGCGACTTTTGAGGTCTCGTGTTTTATGTTTTGGATCCGGATTTTCGTTATTTTTGAGGTTCGGATTTGTCTCGCAAAACACTTGACGAAAGGTCTCCGTTCGGATTTAAGGTTTTGGATTCGGATTTTTTTTGAAAAAAACATAAAAAGTTTAAAAATCAAGTTTTTGGGCTTATTTTCACTCCTAGGCTATTATTAACCTCAATAACATTCAATAACAAGCATTTCCACTAATTTACAGTGTATTTTGAACACCTCACAATATAGTTATTAGTCCAAAACGTTGCAACAAGGTATCTTTCTGGACTGCGTAGAGGAGTGGGTCACCACAATATATATTAAAAACCCTGAACTTTTATGATTCGCACCAATAAATGTACCTGGACTGCGTAGAGGAGTGGGTCACCACAATATATATTAAAAACCCTGAACTTTTATGATTCGCACCAATAAATGTACCTGGACTGCGTAGAGGAGTGGGTCACCACAATATATTAAAAACCCTGAACTTTTATGATTCGCACCAATAATTGTACCTGGACTGCGTAGAGGAGTGGGTCACCACAATATATTAAAAACCCTGAACTTTTATGATTCGCACCAATAAATGTACCTGGACTGCGTAGAGGAGTGGGTCACCACAATATCTTAAAAACCCTGAACTTTTATGATTCGCACCAATAAATGTACCTGGACTGCGTAGAGGAGTGGGTCACCACAATATATATTAAAAACCCTGAACTTTTATGATTCGCACCAATAATTGTACCTGGACTGCGTAGAGGAGTGGGTCACCACAATATATTAAAAACCCTGAACTTTTATGATTCGCACCAATAAATGTACCTGGACTGCGTAGAGGAGTGGGTCACCACAATATCTTAAAAACCCTGAACTTTTATGATTCGCACCAATAAATGTACCTGGACTGCGTAGAGGAGTGGGTCACCACAATATATATTAAAAACCCTGAACTTTTATGATTCGCACCAATAAATGTACCTGGACTGCGTAGAGGAGTGGGCACTGGGCACCACAATAAAATATATAAAAAACCTTCAACAGATCTGCATTACACTACACATACGGCTGCTCCTCCATCCTCTCCATCATATACATGTTGGAGTTTTAGCGTGTGAAAACCTCTTGTTTTTGATAATGTCAGTGCATTTTGAATATTTTTCAATTTGCCCCACACCACTGAATGTACTTTATCTATGATACGCAATACGCATCTATCTATCTTGACTGCGTAGTGTGGTGGCCCCGGTACACAATTTGGTACCGAGGCCACAATATAATTAAAAAACCCTCCACGTGTCAGAATTCCACCAAACAAGTATCTGGACTGCATAGTGGGGTGGCCCCGGTACCCAATTTGATACCGGGGCCACAATACCTCCTCCAAACATGGTACAGACAATTCGTCATTGAGATCCCAGACAGACAGGGTCAAAGTGTTATTGTTTGACTTTGTAAACCCAAAAAACTGTCCCTGTTGCACATAGTCGTGCAATGAAGACTGACTTTTTCATTTAAAGGCACGATCTTTCAAGTGTAGTGTTTGTAAGTCTAAGTCATATTATACTTTTGGTAAAATTGGTTTATTTTGTTCCTCTTTATGGTAATTAGTAATAGAATTAAAGTATGAAATAGAATTAAAGTATGAAATAGAATTAAAGTATGAAATAGAGTGGTATATAGAGTTGTAGTGTGGTATAGATAGAGTGGTCCACACAATATAATAATAATAAAACCCTCCACGTGTCAGAATTCCACCAAACAAGTATCTGGACTGCGTAGTGTGGTGGCCCCGGTACACAATTTGGTACCGAGGCCACAATATAATTAAAAAATTGGGCATCAACTGTCACCGTTGTTTAATATCTGATACACCTAAATATGGACTGCACAGTGGAGTGGCCCCGGTAGTAAATTTGGTGCCGGGGCCACAATACCTCCATCAACCCTCTAAATCCCACTCCACTGATGGCGGACACCGGGCGCACGTCTAACACCAACATTGCAGTTACAGCCGCAGTTATACGCTTTGCAATAGGGTGACTACTATCGTATTTTGTGGTCATGGCAAACGACTGTTGGACGGTCAATTGTTTTGTGAAAGACTTAGCGGTCTTACGACTTCCCCTCTGGGAAGATGACCGACTAACAGCAGCAACAGCAGCAGTGGCAGTAGTAGGCGTACCGCTGCAGGATTCCTCGGATGAATCCCGTATTGAGGAGGACTCAGTCTGGCTGCTGACTTGGGCTGCAGGACTGAATCTGATGGAGATTGTGGAGGAAGTTGACGAGGAGGGTGTTGCTGGTGTGTATCCAACTGGACCACGGGATTTAGGTGTCCCTGTACCGATGAGGGTCCTAGCCCCAGTTCCTGAACTAACCACTGAACTATGAAGGTTATTCAGGTGACGTATAAGGGAGGATGTTCCTAGGTGGGCAAGATCCTTACCCCTGCTTATTTGAGCTTTACATAAGCTACATATGGCCATACATTGGTTGTCTGGATTTGGATAAAAATAACTCCAGACCGAAGAGGTGCATTTTTTGGTCTTCTGACCAGGCATGACGATGGGCTTTTTCATCCCATGGACATCAGCTGTTTCCCCCCCTGGTGCCTCATTTACAATAACCACATCACCATCCTCATCATCAAGTTCCTCCACAGCGCCAGCTACATCATCAATAGCCTCCTCCCGAGCCACCTCTTCCCGTACAGTGATGGGAAGGTCAGGCTTGACAACCACCAACACCCTTGGACTCGCCTTGGGGATTTGTGATAATTTCTCTTTAGAAGGCAGAGTTGTTTGCTGTTTTGTTGCTGACAGCATAACTCTCTTCAATTTTTTGTAGGGGGGGGGAGGAGGAGGAGGGCTAAGATCCGTGGGTGAAGCTGAACCACTAGTCATGAACACGGGCCAGGGCCTAAGCCATTCCTTGCCACTCCGTGTCGTAAATGGCATATTGGCAACTTTACGTTTCTCCTCAGATGATTTAAAGTTTCTCTTTTTGCTACTTTTTCTTAACTTGGGCTTTTTGGATTTTACATGCCCGGTACTACGAGATTGGGCATCGGGCTTGGAAGACGACGTTGATGGCATTTCATCGTCTATGTCATGACTAGTGGCAGCAGCTTCAGCATTAGGAGGAAGTGGGTCTTGATCTTTCCCTACTTTATCCTCCAAATTTTTGGTCTCCATTATATGTAGCACAAGATACTGCAGAATGTGTGAACTTGGTAATATTGCAGTACCAATGGACTTATACTGCTGGATTGGTTTTGCAAATTTGGTTATAATTATTATATATTTTATTTTTTTTTAATTTTTAATTTTTTTTTACTTTTTTTTTATTTTTAAAAAACTTGGGAATAGTGGGGAAAAAACTATGCCCTTAGAAGCACAGAGCACAGGACACAGCACCACTGGACTGAACAGGACACGGCACAGGACCCAGCAGCACTACGGAACTCAGCAGGACAGAGCACAGGACACAGCACCACTGGACTGATACTGCAGAATGTGTGAACTTGGTAATATTGCAGTACCAATGGACTTATACTGCTGGATTGGTTTTGCAAATTTGGTTATAATTATATATATTTTTTTTAATTTCTAATTTTTTATTTTTTTTTATTTTTTAAAAACTTGGGAATAATGGGGAAATAACTATGCCCTTAGAAGCACAGAACACAGCACCACTGGACTGAACAGGACACAGCACAGGACCCAGCAGCACCACTGACCTCAGAAGGACAGAGCACAGCACACAGCACCACTGGACTGATACTGCAGAACACAGCACAGCACAGCACAGCACAGCACAGCACAGCACAGCACAGAACTAAACAGCACAGCACGAGATCTACCAGGACAGAGGACCACCTAACACACCCTCCCTCTACCCTGATCAATGCCCGAGTGAAGATGGCGGCGACTAGCGGGGAATTTATAGGATCCGAGTATCGCGAGATCCGACAACAGGATTATGAGTCAGAGCCTCAGTTTCACTTTTGAATTTGGCGCCAATACCCGGATCTGTCTCGGATCCACAACGTTCGGGTGGGCTCGGATTTCATAAATCCGAGTGCGCTCATCCCTAGATATAATACACAGTGTGTGCTGGGAGCTGTCTTATTCCTCCTCATATATCACTGTACAGACCCCTCTCCTCTATATAATAATAACATAATATAACATGGATATAATACACAGTGTGTGCTGAGAGCTGTCTTATTCCTCCTCATATATCACTGTACAGACCCCTCTCCTCTATATAATAATAACATAATATAATATGGATATAATACACAGTGTGTGCTGGGAGCTGTCTTATTCCTCCTCATATATCACTGTACAGACCCCTCTCCTCTATATAATAATAACATAATATAATATGGATATAATACACAGTGTGTGCTGGGAGCTGTCTTATTCCTCCACATATATCACTGTACAGACCCCTCTCCTCTATATAATAATAACATAATATAATATGGATATAATACACAGTGTGTGCTGGGAGCTGTCTTATTCCTCCTCATATATCACTGTACAGACCCCTCTCCTCTATATAATAATAACATAATATAATATGGATATAATACACAGTGTGTGCTGGGAGCTGTCTTATTCCTCCTCATATATCACTGTACAGACCCCTCTCCTCTATATAATAATAACATAATATAATATGGATATAATACACAGTGTGTGCTGGGAGCTGTCTTATTCCTCCTCATATATCACTGTACAGACCCCTCTCCTCTATATAATAATAACATAATATAATATGGATATAATATACAGTATGTGCTGGGAGCTGTCTTATTCCTCCTCATATATCACTGTACAGACCCCTCTCCTCTATATAATAATAACATAATATAATATGTATATAATACACAGTGTGTGCTGGGAGCTGTCTTATTCCTCCTCATATATCACTGTACAGACCCCTCTCCTCTATATAATAATAATATAATATAATATGTATATAATACACAGTGTGTGCTGGGAGCTGTCTTATTCCTCCTCATATATCACTGTACAGACCCCTCCCCTCTATATAATAACAACATAATATAACTTTATATTTATAGAAAATATTACCTCAGAAAATGGCGCCTGAACTCCGTGACCACGCCCCTTCAATAGCGTCACCTTAACTACGTAAAGGATATTACGAAATATGACGGTGCCTTGGAGACTACTAAAAAATGGCCGCCGCTCAGCTTCCGTGACAACACTAAAAGTAGGTTTATATAACTCTACTGAGTAATTTGTTCCCAGTCAGACACAGACTCTGCTATGTACAATATATCCTGTGTATTTCACCTCCGATATACAGTACAGTATTTTCCATTAGCGGATATTCTATCTGTAGTACAAGTAAATGGGCAGCTGTGGTAATAGGGACAGGGGTTCTACATTCATAACCTCACCAGCAGCAGATGATCTACATACAGCCGACAAAGCTACAAACTCACTGCTAGATAACTAGAGGACACACTAGAGGAAAGTGTTATATAAATAATATATGACGATTAGTCCTCAGTGTAGGAGGACGGCGGACATTTTCCTGTAGTACTCACAGATATACAAGGAGGAAATATTGTACATTGTTTCTGTAGACAAATACAAATAATGTCTGATAAATATATGAAATAAATTTAGAATATTAGTGTCCTCAATAATGGTAAGCGGCGGCCATTTTGTTATAGTCTCCCAGACGGCACAATGGTTTTCAGCATATCCTCCAGATATAACAGTGGGCGCTGCTGAGGGGGCGTGGCCACAGTTTGCTGGTGTCATTGTAAGAGGTTGTGTATTGTATATCATGTTATTATTATATAGAGGAGAGGGGTCTGTTTAGTGATATATAAGGAGGAATAAGACAGCTCTTAGCACACACTGTGTATTATATCCATATTATATTATGTTATTATTATATAGAGGGGAGGGGTCTGTACAGTGATATATGAGGAGGAATAAGACAGATCCCAGCACACACTGTGTATTATATCCATATTATATTATGTTATTATTATATAGAGGGGAGGGGTCTGTACAGTGATATATGAGGGGGAATAAGACAGCTCCCAGCACACACTGTGTATTATATTATATTATGTTATTATTATATAGAGGAGAGGGGTCTGTACAGTGATATATGAGGAGGAATAAGACAGCTCCCAGCACACACTGTATATTATATCAATATTATGTTATGTTATTATTATATAGAAGGAGAGGTTTGTACAGTGATATAAGAGGAGGAATAAGACAGCTCCCAGCACACACTGTATATTATATCCATATTATATTATGTTATTATTATATAGAGGGGAGGGGTCTGTACAGTGATATATGAGGAGGAATAAGACAGCTCCCAGCACACACTGTATATTATATCCATATTATGTTATGTTAGTATTATATAGAAGGAGGGGTCTGTACAGTGATATATGAAGAGGAATAAGACAGCTCCCAGCACCAGGGCCGTAACTAGGGCTGTGCGACAGGGGCGACCGCCCAGGGCGCAACGCTGAAGGGGGGCGCGATTTAGGAATATTTTAGGTTAATTTGGTTAAAATTGAGGGCTAGGGGGGCGGCATTTGTCTTTCTCGCCCAGGGCACTAGAATTCTAAGTTACGGCTCTGCCCAGCACACACTGATATGTGAGTGCAGTGTGGATCCCGGCTGTCAGACATGCTCTGGAGGCATTTATCCACACTGCAGAACATTGCTACATGTTATCCCTTAAACCCTTAATGACTGAAATACTTTTTAGCCTTATAATTAAACCATTTTCTATGAAGCTTCTATTTTCTTTCAATCATAGAAGAACATCTTTATTTCAACCATCCACTTAACTACTCTGCTCGCTATTCCCTCTCTCCCCTGGCCCCTTCTTCTCTCCCCTGGCATCACCAGTTCCCTCTGGTGTCTGATTTGTCCACCCTCCCTTAGGATGTAAGCTCGTGTGAGCAGGGCCCCTCTTCCCTCGTGTTTCCATACCTGTTCTTCTGCTCTGTCCTGACTCCATATGTCTGTCCCGGAGATACTGAAGCACTGGTACTTTGTGTTTATCGTTCTGTACTGTTTAACCCTGTATGGTCTACTGTTTGTACTATGTACGGCGCTGCGGAAACCTTGTGGCGCCCAACAAATAAATGATAATAATAATAATAATAATATTTGTTAGGTATCCAGGTGAATTTTATATAAAAAAAATTCTTGAGATATATGGTTTTCTATTATCTTTATTTATGTTCATAAGATAGCAAAAATAGAGAAAAAAAGAATCCACAATTATTTTCAGGCATACCTATGTCCTAAAATGTTTCACCAATTTCTCCTGTGTATATAAGTGCTACACATGTGTTACCTACAACTCTTTAGAGGAATGTATAGGGTCTTTAATTGTGTGTTCATACACTTTTTTTTTTTTTTTAAATGAATGTTTCCCCATCAGTTCAAACCAGAGAGTACCTGCAGTGTTTTACCTTCACTGTTCAAACTGCAGCTGAAATATCAGCTCCTGTTGAGCTTGAAACATTTTTACTTTCAGAGTTTTTTTCTTTATTTTCTTATTGGGAGATCTAGCTCAGACCCAGTTTCTGGAAATCTAACTGGAGTCCTAGGTCCACGTGTGCGGCCTTACACAGAAACCTATCTAGCTACTGTAACTCAGCAGTGGGTGGGAAGAACGTAGCCTTATCCTGAACCTAACCCTGCAGACCAAACAGGGGCAGGCTGGGCTGGGGGGCAGGCGGGCATCTGCCCCCGAGGCCAGTCCCATAGAGGGCTACCTTGGGCTGGGTCACTGGGCCACATACATTTTTTTTTATTGAAAATAGGCTGCTGAGTGGAGTCTTGCACCCCAGGCTAAAATTTGCCAGCCCTCCCCTGAGATCCAGCAATGTGTAGAAATATCCAAACCCTGACCCTAACAATCCGTAAGAAACCCTAATTGGAGAAGCAACCAGCACCACAAAGAAGGAGAACCATGTGCATAAAATAGAGAGTGATTGAATGAAGAAAGGGCTGGTAGGGGACTGAAGGTGAAGAGTAGTATAAGCCCAGAAGACCAGTGAGACACTGACAGGCTGATGACCTGCTATGTGAGGAGTGGCATAGCTGCAGCACTGCTGAGGGAAAGGATAGAATGGATGAGTGGTAATCTATGGGCTGGAGAGGTATCGGTGATGGTTTGGGCAGACAGCAGAATTTGGTTGGTCGGGCAGATGAGAGCAGGAGAACAGTGTGTGGAGGAACCACTGGAGAGATGGGTGGAAATTTTATTGGTGAAACTTGTCTGGAGTGAAGAAGAGCATGAAAAGATGAGACGGATGGAGAGTCCGAGTCGGGTATATTGTGATGCAGTCAGAGATGTATGAAGGGGAGATGCAGAAGAGGGTTTTGTAGGTGAGGTGGAGCACTGGGAATAGATTTCTGGAGGGAATGAGGAGCCAGTAAAGTGATTTGCAGAGTGGTGCGGCAGGAGAGGAAGATTAGACTCGCCTCTTCACTTAATATGGATTGTAGTGGGGAAAGGGAAGCCCAGCTAGGAGGAGGTTGCAGAAGTCAAGGTTGGAGGTAACAAAGAGCCAGAAGACTGTGATTGCCTGGATGTGTGGTGTGAAGTTGAGGGTGAAATTATTATTATTAATATTATCCTTTATTTGTTAGGCGCCACAAGATTTCCGCAGCGCCATACACAGTACAAACAGTAGACTGTACAGGGTGGAACAGTGCTGAACAATACACAAATAATACCAAGACTTCAGAAACTCCATACATGGCTAATGCAGTAAAGATGAAGCAGAAGAACAGGTATAGAGACAGGAGGAAAGAGGGCCCTGCTCATAAGAGCTTACATCCTAAGGGGAGGGTAAACAGACATCAGGCACAGAAGGGAGTCAGTTAAGGGGATATAGCATGGTATGAGTGAAGAAAGGGTCTGGGAGAAAGCGGAGATAAGAAGAGGCAGAGGAGATAAGAGAGGGTTGGGTGGATGACTGGAAGACTTTAAGGAACAGGTGAGTTTAAGTGCCCGCTTGAAGGAGCACAGGTTAGGGAACAGACGGATGGAGCAAGGGAGGTCATTCCAGTGAAGGGGGGCAGCACAGGAGAAATCTTGGATTCTGGGGTGGGCAGAGGTGATCAGAGTGGAGGAGAGGCGACGGTCATTGGACGAGCGCAGGGAACCGGCTGGAGTGTGAATGGAGAGGAGCTTAGAGATATTGGGGGCAGTAGACTGGGAGAGAGCTTTGTAGGTGATGGTGAGAAGGAATCTGTAGTGGAAGGGGAGCCAGTGTAAAGCAAGGCAGAGAGGGGAGGTAGAAGAGGAGCGTCGTGAAAGGAAGGTGGGTCTTGCAGCCGCATTGAGTATAGAATGAAGGAGGGCAAGATGGGAGTGGGGGAGGCCGGTAAGTAGGTTGCAGTAATCAAGACGGGGGATGATGAAAGTGTGGATGATGTTTTTCGTGGCATCCTGGGAGAGAAAGGGCTGGATGCAGGCAATGTTGCGTAGTTGGAAGCGACAGACTTGGGCAAGGGATTGAACGTGGGGGGCAAAAGAGAGAGAGGAGTCGAGGCAGCGTAGTTGGTTTACAGAGGAGATGGTGCTGTTAACAGTGGAAGAGAGGTCAAGGTGGGAGGAGAATCTAGAAGGAGGAAAGACAATGAGTTTAGTTTTAGAGATGTTCATCTTGAGAAAGCATGAGAACATCCAGGAGGAGATGGTGGAGAGGTAGTCAGATACACAAGAGAGGAGGGTGGGGGAGAGATCAGGAGAAGAGATGTAGAGTTGAATATCATCAGCATAAAGGTGATACTGAAGACCGAAGGAGGAGATGAGAGCACCAAGGGAGGTAGTATAGAGCAAAAAGAGTAGAGGGTCGAGAACAGAGCCCTGAGGGACTCCGACAGGGAAAGGGGAGGGGGTGTAGAAAGAACCAGACGTGGATATAGAGAAGGAACTGTTAGCAAGATATGAGGTGAACTAGGAGAGAACAGAGCCAAAGAGGCCGAGAGAGAAAAGTTTGGAACAGGAGGGGTTGGTCCACAGTGTCAAAGGCCGCAGAGAGGTCAAGGAGGATAAGTAGGGAGAAGTGACCCCTGGATCATTAGTAACTTTGGTCAGGGCGGTTTCAGTGGAGTGAAGGGGGCGGAAATCGCAGGATACCTAGGCCGCTCTGAGGAATTCAAACAATTCCTATTAGGGAAGTGGATGGATTATCAGGATGATAACTTTGTACACTGGGAGGACCCAACATTGTTCTGGAGTGCCTCTAAGGCAGTAATGACTATTGATTTTGTATCTAGGGGAAAAAAAGGAGTCCCACGTTTCTTATCATTCACTTTGGAAGTCTCTGGTCCTGGCTTTACAAACATATTTAAAGTGACTCCTCTCTGACTCAGGGGCAAATGCAGGATTTGAAGAGGGGGATTTCCACGGCACACCATTAGTGGGTGCGACCAGCATGCATGGGGGCGTGGCTATAATTTAAGACAGTCCTAGGTAGTTCTCCAACTCTTCCAATCCCCCTTTAAATACACGTGCAATGCTGCGTGCACCACTGTTAGGTGCACGCTGGTCCCCCTTTATGAGCAGAGCAGTGTGAAGTGGGATATACCTCCCAACTGTCCCTGTAGTCGGGACAAAGTCCTGACTGAGTGGGTTAGTGTCCAAACTCAGGACTGCCCCACCAGAATCAGGACAGTTGGCAGACTGTCCTGCTCTCTTCCCTGCTTTCAACAGGAAAACTCTCAGCTTGATACATTTACCTCTAAGTCTAGGGAGATCCCTCACGGGTTTGATAATTTTATTCCCCTCTTTATGTAGAGAACTAGATGCTAAAAATCAGGCCCAAAACTTACCCAAGCTGACTATAACGCAAAGAGCTGCTGTAGAAGGAGATATAGCTTTAGAGCAAATTATTATCAATTTATCAAAGGCCTTAAAATGTACAAAACTCCCAGACCAGCTGGACTTTCTAATGACTATTATATAATCTTGCAGAACCATTTAGCTCCTGCTGTGTTTGAATTGTTTACAATTATCCATAGACAGAGTACCCCAGTTTCTGGCTTCAAGATGGTGGACAAGTACCGCCCTATAAACTTGTTAAACATGGATTGCAAAATTTTGGCTAAAATAGTTGTGGATAGACTACAATCCATCTTACCTGACTTCTTGCCTACACACCAACTAGGCTTTGTCAGAAGACAATTGTTGAGAGACATTTGCACAGCCATAACTGCGGTGACTGCCTACATTTTTTTTTACAATCAATAACTTTATTATCATTTTAGTGTTTAATGGGGGAGGGGTACAAAAGAAAAAGGAGGAAATGATGGGTTGGTAGAGTGGGGAGCAGACAAAACTATTTATACCTAGCCACATAGTATTGTCACACATTGCACCAGTTAACCTCTCATTCTGGCTGCTCTGAACTGAGCATGTACACACCTGGTCTTTCCAAAACTCCCTACATTCACTTTATTTACTAGTAACTGTCAGCCTATTTAAAGCACCTGCCTCCATACTATGGTTGCGAGATCTTCAGGTCTCCTTACCTGTTAAGATGTCTCCTCCTCTGGCTCCTGTTTATTATTTCCACCTCGTTGAACTCTGGATTCAGCAATTACTCTGCAGAACGTTGTGAGTCCTTCAGGGCTTCTAGCTCATCAGGACCTCAGCTATTCATCACCCTGCAGTCAATTGCTCTCCTGTGTATACCTTTATCACCTCTGCAGTCAAGACGTGGCTGCTACGCTGCAGATCATTGTGCATCTCCTCTGATCCTTTTCAAGGCCCATCCAGCTCATCAGGACCCCAGTGCATCAGCATCCTGCAGACTGTTGCTCTCTCCTACTATCTTGAACGTCCACTTATCTGTTGGACCCACCTTCAGCACTCTGACATATCCTTACTGCAACCATTATCTCCTGATACTCCATCTAGTCTCACTCATCGCCCCCCTAGAGGACCACGACCTGCAATAAGGGAGCCGCTAAGCCCATATTCCATTGCGGGCATCCCTGGTGAAAACCTCTTTTTCTGTTAGACTCCGCACCTCCCTGGGGGTAGAATCCACCTGAGCAGACTTCGAGGCCCATTCTGACTGATTTCATGACAAGTATTCAGCACAGTACATAGCATCAGGATCTAGATTGGAGGGACAGAAGCAGCGCTCACACTCGGTGAGGTCAGCGGCTGCTCTATATACTAGCGCGGCGCTGGGCACTTTTCAAATAAGCGCGCTGACAGTCACTCTTGGTGGCCATTGGGAGATGGCGCCACTGACTGTTCAGGAGGCAGAGTGGGCAGCGCCAGGAAGGGGAGGAGTGACAGCGCAGCTTCCTGCCTCGGTTCTTCCCGCGCGGGCAACGGAGAATAGCCACTGCTAGAAGCGTGCAGCTCTGCCTGGAAATTAGTGGACAACTAAGCCTATGCTCTGCCTCTCCTCCCTGGAATATTCTTAGATGCCCTAATTGCTACAGGCTTGTATCGTTAGTGAGCATTTGGGGGAGTGTATATATATATATTGGTGTTTTATGGTCTTGTTAGTTATTTCATGTAAAGGGAATTTTCACAGACAGTACTATATCGGACTTGTGGTATTATTTGGAGTGGTGCTCTTTTAGAGACTTCCTAGCACAGGACTCTTCTATTTTGTCGCCTTAATTTGTCTGCATTTCTTTTAATAATTATTTTAAGAAGCAGGACAATGGCGGAGAAGGTGACAGCTAAGGGCAAGGGTAATTCTGTGCCTGCTGCAATGTTTTATACCTGTTCAAAAAATGTAACACAAAACTTTCTGTTGGCCACACAGACCGAAATGTCCTTTGCGCAGCTTGTACTGCAGACGCTCAGAGGCGAGACAACTCAGCCCAGGAGGGATCTTCTACAATGGTAGAACCGCCCTGGATGCAGGCCTTTTCTTCTTCTATGGAGAAGCTGATGAACGTGATGCTGCGGGTAATAGAGGTACGTGAGAACACTACCCCACTACACTTGCAGGCAGCCAGTCTGACGACAATGCTTCCGCATCACAGGCAGGGTCTACCCACAGGGAAGATAGGCTAGTATCTATTTCCCAGAAGGGTAAGAGGGGCATTACTGAGGTAGGCCTGGACTTAGGTCAACTCTCGGATCTCTCCTCAGCAGAGGAAGGTGAGGTAGATATAGACCCGGAAGGGGAGGTTCTCTATGACCCTGACTCTGGCTCCACGAGCGTGGATAGTCTTATTTTAGGAATCAGACATGCCTTAGGGTTAGCTGATCTGGAGCCGGCTGCTCCTAAGGGTATCTCTTTATTTAAAAGACCGAAGGCACAGTTACCAATATTCCCGCATTCTCCAGAAATGTTGGAGATTATTTCTGAAGCTTGGCACAAGCCAAATAAGCAGTTTATGATGCTGGGAAAATTCAAGTCCCTTTATCCTCTGCCCCCTGAGGACACTGTAAAATGGGAGACTTTACTTAGAGTGGACACTCCGGTAGCCCGTTTAGCTTCATCTTCGGCTATCCTGGTCCAGGAGCAGATACCCTTAAGGACTACACTGATAAGAAGTGTGATCTGGCTCTTCGCTCAGCGTATACCGCTGTGGGAAGTTTGTTTAGGCCTAATATGGCTGTAGCATGGGCCAACAAGGCGGTGCAGTTATGGATGGAGGCTTTGATTAAGGGCCTTAGAGATAAAACTCCGCGTACAGAACTAGTAAATCTAGCAGAACATGTACTAGAGACTTCGGAGTATGTAGCGAATGCTGCCATGGATGCAGTTTCGGTAAATGCTAAGGCCTCGGCTCTTATTATAGCAGCTCGTCGTAACCTATGGTTACGGACTTGGTCAGCAGACGCAGACTCCAAGAGAGCGTTAGTGGATTTACCCTTTGACGGACTAACTCTATTCGGGGGGGAGCTCGAAAGGGTTATTCAGGAGACCACGGGAGGAAAGAGTACTGCTCTACCCACGGTTTCAAACAGACCCCGTCAGGGTAGATTTCAGTCCTTTCGGAGTTTTTCCCTAGGGGGAGGTGCCTTTAATAGAGGGCATTCCTCAGCGTCCAGATCATCGGCTATTAGAGGCAGAGGAGGTAGAGGTACAGCAAGGAGAGGTTCTGCTCGTCCAGCAGACAAGCCCTCCGCGTGACATAGTTCTTCAGGGGGAGCATCAGGTGGGGGCATACCATATACAGACATCCACATCGGAGACCAGCCTGTAGCGTGTATGCGCTCATCCGTAGCGGCACTACCGCTTCCCCTGTTTAGCCTCAACTTTATGAGAAAGAGAGAGACTACGTTGGGGATTAGGAGGACTACATTTGGATCATCACCACCTATATTCTGCTGGGTACCTGTCCATTATTGGAGGCATTTTGATATCCATACATTTAATCTCAACACGAAGATATCCCGCAGCGTGCACACGCTATTTGAGCGGGATCATTTTTTCTTTCAACAAGGAGAGGATTTCCCTTTAGGAACTAGAAGAACTTTCTTCCTCATTCTTGTTTAAAAAATTGGCATTCTGCTGGGTGCTTTTTATCATTGAAATCAACGTTATATCTAACCTCATCAGCACAGACTCTGGTACCGCTACTAAGTGCCTGTCTGCATTATAGACAGCCAGACATCCCTGCTTCATGTGAGTAACGGCTACCAATTTCATTTTTGCTTGCATTTTTCATCATCACCAACATTTTTATTTTACAACTCTGGACATTATATTTCCTTACATTCCCTTTTTGCGGTTCATACCAATTGTCATTTAATATTTTAGTAGCTTGCAAGTGCACTCTAACCATATTTTCAATCACACTGAGTTTATAGTGTTTTTTACCATTATCATTGTTTTCGGCAGTGTCAATTGATGCATGTTAATTGTTTAACACATCTAAGCTGTCTCGTTCCGGCCGGAGCGTATTGTGGACCTATCCATATTAAATTGATATATCTTTCCTTTACAAGCGCCCAGAACCTGACTATTTTTATACGTATCTAACATTGTTGGGAGTTTAGGGGTCCCCCACACACTCTCAGGTTCGCATTTGGCTGCTTCATATATTTGGAGGAAGCGCAGCCTATCCCTCTTTTTCAGGTGGGGGCACGACTGCTTCAATTCAGGGATCAGTGGTGGAAATCCACGACGGATCTCTGGGTTCGAGGAGTTGTGTCCCGGGGCTATGTCATAGATCTAGCCCACTCCCCTTCTCACAGGTTCTTCGTCACTCCTCTCCCCTCTTGCCCCCTCAGATGTGTAGCACTTCAGAAAGCCATGCAAAAGCTTCTTTCTGCTCAAGTAATAGTTCAGGTTCCTCCTCTAGAAAGGGGGCGGGGTTTTATTCAAACCTCTTCCTGGTGCCAAAACCAGATGCATCCTTCCGGCCCATCCTGAATCTTCGGTCTCTAAACAAGCAGCTGAAGATTCAGAAATTTTGCATGGAATCCCTTCGCTCTGTGATAGCAGGGATAGAAAAAGGGGAGTTTTTGGCATCATTAGACATCAAGGATGCCTACCTACATGTCCCGATCTGGGAAAGACACCAGAGTCTCCTTCGGTTCGCAGTAGGAAAGGCGCACTTTCAGTTCAGGGCACTTCCCTTTGGCCTGGCTACCGCTCCCAGAGTCTTTACCAAGATCATGGCAGTCATGGCCGGTCTATTGCGCCAGAGGGGCATAACAATTGTCCCTTACATAGACGACCTTCTGTTGAAGGCACCGTCTGCGGTCCTTCTATCCCAACAGATTCAAGACTGTTATGCAGTTTCTTCAGAGTCACGGTGGGGTGTTGAATTTACCCAAGTCATCGTTGGTGCCAACTCAGTAGATGCGCTTCTTGGGTCTGCTTTTCGATACTCAGTCTCTGAGAGTTTATCTTCTAGCTGAAAAAGTCTTAGCTCTGCAGACAAAGACCAGAGCCATGCTGAGGAAAAGGAGTGTTTTGGTTCTCAGTTGCATGAAGCTCCTGGGGACGATGGTTTCGGTATTCGAGGCAGTTCCGTTTGCTCAATTTCACTCCCGTCCACTTCAGGGAGAGATCCTGCGGAAGTGGTCAGGGTCTCAGACGAATTTGGACAAACAGATGGTTTGTCTGTCCACAGCCACAAGGCTATCTCTTGTCTGGTGGACGTCCCGATCCAACTTGGAGAGAGGCCAATCCTTACAGGTATGGTCTTGGACTCTAGTCACAACAGACGCCAGTCTGGTAGGATGGGGGGGAGTAACAGGAACCCTGAGACTTCAGGGTCTCTGGTCCCTTTAGGAATCACGCCTTCAAATAAACATTCTGGAGCTCAGAGCAGTGTACAATACTCTGATAGGAGCACAGGAATTTCTAAGAGGAAAACCTCTTCAGATTCAGTCCGACAATGCCACCACGGTAGCGTACATAAATCATCATGGGGGCACTCGCAGCGCAGCTGCTATGCGAGAGGCCAGACGCATACTAGCGTGGGCAGAACTTCAGGTCCCCAGGATTTCAGCCATTCACATTCTGGGGGTAAAGAATTGGGAAGCAGATTTCCTCAGCAGACACACCCTTCATCCCGGGGAATAGGCTCTAAACAGTCAGGTATTCTCCGTATTGGTGGAGCATTGGGGCCGTCCGGAGATAGACTTGATGGCGTCCAGCCTGAAACATCAGGTGCCGCGCTACGGCACAAGAGCCCGAGACCCAACGGCAGAAATAGTAGACGCCATGTCGGCCCCTTGGCAGTACCGGATGGTGTACATTTTCCCGCCCATTCCAATGATTGCGCGGGTGCTATAGAAGGTGAAGAGGGAGAGGGTTCACGCTATTCTAATAGCTCCTTTTTGGCCACGCAGAGCGTGGTTCTCAGATCTGCTTTTATTAGCAGGAGCTCCTCCATTCCGGCTTCCCATGCAGGCAGATCTTCTGGTTCAGGGTCCATTCCTTTACCAAGGTTTGGATCAGCTAGCTTTGACGGCCTGGCTATTGAAATCCTAATACTTAAAGCTAAGGTTTTCTCTCAAGAGGTCATAAACACCATGATTAGGGCCAGAAAGCCTGCGTCATCTTTCATTTATTACAGAGTGTGGAAGACGTATATTGTGTGGTGTGAGTTTAAGGGATTTCATTCTTCTACATTTAAGATTTCCTGTGTCCTGGATTTTCTTCAAGAAGGTGTTCAGAAGGGGTTGCGGCTTAGTTCCTTCAAGGGGCAGATATCCGCCCTTTCTGTCTATTTTCAGAAAAAGATTGCTGAATATGCAGATATCAAGACATTTTTGCAAGAAGTTTTGAGCATACAACCTTTTTTCCATCCTGTTGAGCCCTGGGACCTCAATTTGGTTCTTCAAGCTCTTTCTAGACATCCGTTTGAGCCTTTACAGTCTGTGGACTTGCGGTATCTTACGTGGAAGACAGTATTTTTGTTGGCTATAGCTTCAGCACGAAGAGTGTCTGAGCTTGGGGCACTTCGCAGTGACCCTCCTTTTCTTATTTTTCACGCAGACAGGGCAGTCTGTCAGACCAAGCCATCTTATGTTCCTAAAGTGGTTTCTAGATTCCACCTAAATCAGGAAATTGTTGTCCCTGCTTTTAAAGCAAAGAGGGACTCTTCAGAAGGGTCTCCGCAGTGCTTGGATGTGGTGCGAGCTCTACAGATTTATGTAGATCGTACAGCGCAGGTTAGAAAGACCAGAGATCTTTTCGTTTTATATGACGCCAATAAAAGAGGCTGGCCTGCTTCAAAGCAGTCAATTGCTCGGTGGATTACGTCTACGATTCGCGAGGCTTATGTTTCAGCTTCTCTAGCCGTTCTGCAGACTTTAAGGGCACATTCTACTAGGGCAGTGGCACGGCGTGTCGGCAGAACAGTTGTGTAGATCGGCGACTTGGTCTTCCGTCCACACATTCACTAAATTTTATAGACTTCAGGGCTTTGCATCGGCTGATGCAAGCTTTGGTCGCAGGATTATGCGTGCAGCTGGTCCAGAGCATTCCCACCCTTGAGGAAGCTTTGGTATATCCCCAATGTCTCGCAGTGTCCCCCAATGGCAGGGAAGAGAAAATAAAATTTTTACTCACCGTAAAATCTATTTCTCTGACTCCATTGGGGGACACTGCGCACCCTCCCTTGCTCTGTATATAGTTCTGTGTGTGAAAATTTTGATTATGGTTCTTTATTAATAAGACCTGTCTAGGTTATGTTACCTCCTTAAGTTCACTCTTTGTTAGTCAAAACTGAGGATTTCTCTGGAGAGGAGGGGCATAGCAGGGGAGGAGTCCAAAGACTTAACAGTTAAAGTGACAAGAACTCCTGAGCCCACTACTATACCCCAATGTCTCACAGTGTCCCCCAATGAAGTCAGAGAAATGGATTTTACGGTGAGTAAAAATCTTAATTTTTTTTTAATGAGCATTTGTTGATATCCTGTGAATAAATGGCCAAATGGTTATTAAAATGTGTCAGAAAAAAAGACTAAAATACTAGCCTAATCAGTGCATTGGTTTTTGAACCAGGTTAACATTGTGCTTGCTGGAACAGGAGAACACTGTGTATATTTGAGCAGATAACATCTATCAACTGAGAGCACACTTGCTACTATCTGACTGAAGTGATGTAATAGCTCTTTGACTTAAATCATTGGATGGGCTGACCCCAGACCTGAAATACAGAGCAGAAAAGGACACAGGAAGGAGAAATTGCTAGTTAAAGTGTCAAAACGTTTCCATGTCTGGAATCATTATTATATGAGTGAAGTAAGTATACACCTTTCATTGACCTTTTAAATATATATTATGGTTGGCAGTTGATCATCTTAAATGAAATAGTACATATCCTTGTGCATCATATGCTTTATATTTAAAATGCTGTTTTTCAATAAAAATTGTGTATTTTATATGTTATTCACTCAAAGCGTTAATTTAATTTGATATCATAAGCGAGTTTATTCCTAGCTCAGATTTTTTCTTTTTGGACACAGACCATATTTGGGTAACATACTTACCTGAATTTTATAACAGATCTATATTTGTTTTGTGTTTTTTTCACTTTGTAGTCACCTAAGGAGTCTACTGTTCCCTTATAAGATTGCCAAACTGATTTTTTTCTGAATGTATCTGTGTACATTCTCCTGTTCAGCAGCTTGCTGGTATTATGACAGCTCAACCTCTGATCGTCTCCATGTCTCAACTTGTTCTGTTTGATTCAACCAGTCATCTGCGAGAAGAAGCAGGCCCCAGTGGTGCTACTGTCCTCCGAGTACTCTGACTAGATGGGACTCTTATGATTACTCTCCAGTACAAAGCATACTGGACTTCAGAATTTAGGCCCAGGGTTAACATACAGCCAACTTACGTAGCAGGTCATAGGTAAGATATTAGCTCTGTGCATTAACTCTGTAGGGCATCTGCTATATAAAGTCTCACAGCTTAAAAGTATTGACACTTAACTCACATGTAAAATTAGGGTAATATTGGCTTAGATTAGTTGCCACGTCTTACAGGGTGCCTACAATTGCACGTCTGCAGTATTCTGGTTACATGAGTACTATAAGCTGTATACAGACCCCACAAAACTTCCATTATGGTTTTCATTCAGCTTCAGATCAGACTATCTTCCCTCACGGAACGCAGCTTGCCTGTTTAGATTCCTAATCTCTAAATCCAGTGTACCACACACAACCTGTATCTAACATTTCTCCATCTGCATATTTAGGGGGTCATGTAGACTCGGACCCATTTTATATCTAAAACATAAATTGTGTTGGAAAAAGACGCTTTTCACGAGCCATGTTGAGCTGCACATATCGCAAGATGCATCTATCTCTGTAAGGGTAGTATATGCACCTGTTTTACTCTAAGGCACAACAGTAGTACATGCACCTGTTTTTCCGAACTATAATCATAAGAAATGTGAATAGGTCTCACCATTTCCTGAAAGTATTGTTTGTATAGACAGAGAGAGATACTAAGTCACATTCAGCCAATCAGAAGCGCCGGCCGTTCGTCACCAGTTCCTAACTTGCACCCGCAATAGATGCGCCTACTCTCAGGCACATATACGTCTGTGTCCTGGTAATACTGACTCGCAATTGGTAACACGCCCTTTACGTACTTTGGTCATAAGTACATGCCCCCCTCCTTCTCCTGTTCCGCCTCTTTAAACATAAGGAGGCGCAAGCAGTTGTAAGCACAAGATGGAACTGACTCTTCATATAGACACAAAAACAAGTAGTGCTTTGTGTGCATGTGCAGTAGTAAAATGCATATTTTTTTGAGCTGCAAAGAATACGTTAGGCCCTCAGCGTACGGAAAATAGCCTGTCTATTCTCTACATATCAAGTGTTCCTAAACGAGCCTGCCTATTTGTCTCTTACTATTCTCTAGCTTTTATATACCAAACACAGTTCAACAATCAAGTGTTCTGAATCCAACCTACTGATTAGATATTTGCATTAACAAACAAGTGCACATAATAAAGTGGAAACTGAGTGTTATTTAATGTATTAGTTATAGCTGTCTCTATGAACCTCCATGTAGGTTATAATAAATCTGGTTTATTGCTTAGCAGTGTCAGTGCAAGTTTTTATTAAACAAACCAGTCTCTATTAGAGATCCACTGAAGCTAAAAGTGCCGCCCAGACAAATCTCAGGTTATTGGCAACAACTTGGTCCCAGTATAGTCCTTTCCCCTGGGTATCGTGATAACAACTTAAAAAAGATCACTTTGTAAACATGTATTGAATGAAGCAAAGTCTATTGTTATATAATGTCATTAGGGAACAACAAGTAACAAAGATATATTATTTAATGACATCATGCATATGGAAAACTAAGTGTTAACAGTATAGGGTAGGTAACTAGTACACATTGCACTATGGGATGCCCGGATGGAATTCCAGGAAATTACACAATATATAAATCTATTTAGAGACCACTAAAGGGAATAGTAAAGTAATATATATTGTCGACCAACTTCATGTATATGCATCCCCATACACACATAGTCTCCCCTTTATACAGACTATTCCTTGATCAGTTAATCCTTTTTGTTTAAATAATCTTAATAAAAACAAATCAACTTGGTTGATAATTATACATTTTATTACATAATGTTTGTACTTATTACATAACTGCATATCATGTTCAGTGCTGTTTTCTCAGCTACGTATTCACTATATAAACTATAAAAAGTATAGATACAAAAGACACATAAAATATTCCATTAGTCATTGTGCTAACTACAGTACACAATACATTAGCTAAAAAAAAAACATAGGCCGAGATCAAACACCTGATCCAATCGATTATTCAGGTAACAATTCCATTAGAGCCTAAATTTTTCCTCTTGCCCCTGGGAGCGCCAGCGGCAACTCGACATGAGAATAAGTTAGCTAGGCATATCTTATCGGCAGCTACCTGCCAAATAGCAGCAGACTGGAGGCAGCAAACTCCACCTTCGCTTCAAGCTGTTATTAATAGAGTCTGGCAGGTTCACCGCCTGGAATACATGACCAGCATCATCAATAGGACATCAAGATCGTTCACTAAGGTATGGAGCCCATGGCTCTCATTTTTTCAGATTTATCCCCCTTTCACTTGACTCTACATTTACACATGTCCGTCCTCCTCCCGTAAACCCCTCTCTTTCTCTTTTCTTGTCTCTTTCCTTTCCTGTTCTCTACTGTACTAGTCTCCCTCCTTTTTTCCTCCTGCGTCATGCCACTCTCTGTCGAGGCATTTCGCCCCCTCCCTTATTTCTTTAAAAATCCTTGGTCAACTGCCATACACGCATATTGTTGCACTGATTATTTATATCTTTATACTGATTTATACTTTGTTACCTGTGATGTGCTTCTATTGCTTGTTGTTGTTTTTTTTACTGACAGTGCATGTCGGTTCTGTTTGTTACTTGACCATTCAAAAATAAAAATTAAAAAAAAAAACAAAAAAAAACATAGGATAGAAATGTACTTTAGGTTGCATAGTAACAAATCTAAGGTGGTACATATATACCAATGTCACATCAATTGAAGCACAGATGCCACTGACACACAGTGCAGGCAGCCATTTTGTGGCCACTCTTTAGAATGCAGCCAATCAGTTAATGAAATACCTAGGACATGTCTCTAGTGCCTAATGAATAGCTAGGCTGTTTTCTCGGGAATGATTCAGGATTCTGAATGGCTGCCTTCCTGTGTGTTATGCTGTAATTATTAGAAGATCCATTCTTCAGTTAGTACTATAAATCTGTAGTACAAGATTAAATTGCCTCACAATACTGAGAGATATGTGTCTGTGTGACATAACCTATAGCTGGGTACAGAGGTGATTTTAGCTTTAAAGGTGAATTTTTGCTTTTAATTACGTTCAATAATGCTACAATTGCCCTCTTGTTCATGTATGTCTTTCTTTTTGGGAATCTAGTCATGTACCTATCTTAATCCATACAATGTCAAAGACCCTCCATCCAGGTTGTATCACTGAAATGTCCACATAACTCCAACCCATCCTTAATGAAAATGCCCCACATGTATAGCAAAGAGGGGATAACTGTATGAAATCATCCACGTTACATGAATATTGGGTGTGTGAATCATTTAAATGTTTAATAAAAAGACAAGACAGCCATCAGTTTCCTGTGACCCATGTTATGTTAACTCCATAGGATTTCCCCAATATGTAAATGAAAGGAGCCATCACAACGTCACTTCTGGATCCACTGGATGTAATTTAAATGTAAAAATGCAATATATACAAACTTATCAGATCTGTTAGTTCAGCGCTCCACTCTGTATGCAGCCTTCTATACAACTTCAAGCAACCACCATTGCTCGTAAACACAGTTACAATATATTGGTATGTATACAACCAATATATTGTAACTAAATGTAAAAATGCAACAACTCAAAGCATTTAATTATTAACAAATATGGCACATTAACAGGTGTATATCCATAGTCTGATTTTGGCTTTTCTCACCCCTGTGCTGAACCTATTTTTTGCACTTTTTGGTAGCATTGCAACATCAATATCAGTAATTTATTTATGCATTACCCACACAAATTATCCCTTGGTTTTTTTTTTCAGAAGACATTGAATTCTCAAAAAATCCTGTCACTGCAAAGAAAACCTATTGAAATTGCAGTAAGTGAACAAAAAGCAAATGTGTTTTGTTGATTTTTTTTTAAACTAACCACCATCAAGAAATGTTTCCTACTTTGGCATCAATTCACATTTCTAAAGCAGTAAAAAAACAATGCTTTTTTTGTTTGTTGCTTTTGAGCCAGTATGAGAGCGATCTGGACATTAGACCCCCCTCTTCCAATCTCTGGATTTCTTAATGCTTTCTGAAGTGTAGTGTGTTATTATCTGGTGATCATCAGAAATGTGTAAGTATAAATATATATATATATATCTATGTAAATATATTTTATGTCTCATATTTATGTTTTCAAATATATGATGTCAGGCTCATAACTAAAGGGCGAAAATTACTAACTAGTCCAATCACACATTTATACGTATGTGTGCGTAGGACTGGCTCATGTGTTTTAAAGGGGACTACTGTATATAGTGTATATATAATAAATATACTTGGAGATATTGATGGGTTCATCTATCGGCAAAGCTCCGGGACAATAACACCTGATGACTGATTGTTTGATGCTCATTTGTGTCTCCTCCCTGGTAGGGTTATATATGTATACCTTCATGTTTTTAAATCATCTATTTTTATGTGTGTTATTTTTGCATTAGAATAAAGTTTAGAAAAACAATATTATGCCAGAATTTCTTCCTCTATTTTTAAAATTTTGGGTACTTTGTGAACAATAACCCAGGAAAAATACTCTTTTGATGCAAGATTTAAGAGGGACCCATGCAAATAAACTTTTATAAGCTTTGAGTAAGTGTCTGACCATAAGGGGATTATGTGTGAACACTACATACCATTACCTTCATAAATTCACAAAACCAATAATAAAAAGGATTACTAGTAAGCCTTGGGGCTAGATTTACTAAGCTGCGGGTTTGAAAAAGTGGGGATGTTGCCTATAGCAACCAATCAGATTCTAGCTTTCATTTATTTAGTGCTTTCTACAAAATGACAGCTAGAATCTGATTGGTTGCTGTAGGCAACATCCCCACTTTTTCAAACCCGCAGCTTAGTAAATCTAGCCCTTGGTCTATAGGATGCACTATGTTTGTTTGTTTGTTTTTTGTTTGTCTATATTTTTCACAATATCATGGACTAATGAGGAAGATTAAGTGAACAAATTGCATGATATCAGAACTTGCATCACATCAACACTCCTGAGTATTTTTTTATTCTTTGTGTGTGATTGGCGCTGGCAGACTTCCTAAAATGTCCATTTTCTCTAACCAGTGGGCTTTGTCTCTGGCAGAGAAGATCTAGATATTTCTAAAATTATAGACCTAGCACATCATTTTACCGTAACAAATACCCCTGTTTTGTTAATTTCCACTGATGCCAAAAAGGCATTTGACATGGTGAATTGGTAGTTTATGTAAAGTACACTGCAAGGCATGGGACTGTGTGCAACCCTGCCTCAACCAAATATTAGGTTTATACAAAAATCCGCTCCTTGTCTCATTCCTTCACTATTATGAATGGCACCAGATAGGGCTGTCCCCTTTCATCATTACGTTTTTGTTATATGTATGGAGGCGCTGGCTAGGGCTATATGGAGGAACCCAGACAGCAATTGCATAGCTATAAGGGACACAGATTATAAAATGGCACTGATTGCAGATGACCTCTCTTGACCTAGATTAACTATTCCAAATCCGTTGTCCCCTATATCACTGTCCCTGATTCCACAATAAATGGGTCAACCCATTTTTATGGCATTCATACCACAAAGTATCTGGGGAGTACCCTAACCAAAACTGCATTGAATCTTTATAAATCTATCTTTACCGCCCACCACCCTTATTATCCAAGATCAAACTGGAACGTGAGGGTTGGTTAACTCCCAAATTCTCCTGGCTAAGCAAAATAAATATCATAAAGATAAGCACCCTTCCCAGAGTGCTCTATTTACTCCAAATAATACATATCCAAATCTAAACTCTTTATAGACCCTCAGAGAGCCGTAAGGACTTTGTTAGGGGAAGGGGGAAGCATGTGTTAAACATGACCTCATACATAGACATAAGACGAAAGGATGGGCCTAACTTCCCTGGTTTCAGGGCTACTACTGCTATGCAACTGTTATGATTACCTCAGTGTTTGCAAAGATAGCAAAATGAGTCAGTAGCTGGTGAAGAATGTAATAATTTATTGCAGGACAAACACTAGTAGCAAAATGAAATAGAATCCAAGAATGCAGGAGATAAACAACACTCAGTACAGGTAATAAAAAACACAATCCGGGTGTGGATGGGTGAAAGGAAATAGTCTCCAAATTAATACTGGTTATGCAGGAACCAAGGACACTCACGATGTGGATGATAAGACACCGGAAGGTAGCAGATAACTGATGCTGGGAAAATGCAGGAATGGTGATAGTCGGTAGAGCCAGAGATGCACAGGAACAGATACTGGAACCAAACAGTCAACACACGATCAAGATAACAATGACCAGCAATGTGCAATGCTTGAGGCCGGTATAAAAAGCAGTGGGGCTGGTGATGAGTAGGAAATATTAGCTTCTGCAGATGCGGTGCAATGTCTCAAAAGTCCACAGAAGCAGCACCTCTGGTAAGAAAAAGGTACTGCACTATTTCTAATACGAAATATATTCAGAGTCTTAACAGCAACCACTTTAAATAGAGTAGTGGAATGAACTATTAAAACTAATTCCAAGCAGTTCGTAAATATAGAAAACCACTATGTTACCACACCAGTAAACACAGACCCATGGGCACAAGACATGACAACTAAACCTACTACAACGACATGGAAAAAGCTCAGGAGGCGCATATTGATCTTATCCATTGTCTCCACTATTTGCTATCACATACAACAAGAGGTTCCCTCTTGCTATGCACACTCAGGGGCTCCATCAAGGTCAGGCATCTGGTGGACTCAATGCTGCCACTTGCCAACTCTAAAGGCATCTCTTTCACTTCCTGTCAGAGAACACTGTACGTATTTGCAAATTATGTATTTCTTACAGGAGCTCAGTTGGCAACATGTCCTCCACAGGAAAGTAACTCCCTTCGAGGGAGGATCTCTGCTCTTCATCTCAGAATCCGAGACACACCATACTGCAACTCTGCCAAATCATATTAGATAGCACCTATACCGTAGTGGCTAAATATAGTTAGTCTTGGTAAAGATACTTAAATATATCTCTGGAAGAGAGTCATTAAAGTTCTTTACAATGGCAAAGATATGTTCTTTTGGTTGTAGAAATGGAATTCAAATAATGACACAGTGGGGGACAGGTACCCTAGTCTTTCTTAAGAAAATACCAAATATCATATCCATCTGTTGGAGATGCAACACTGTAATTGGTACCCCGTTTCATATATGGTGGAAGAGCCCTGGTATAACACCCTTTTAGCAAAGAAACACTGTTCAGGTTTGCACACAGAAACTCTATACCAAAGCTTCAGAAGACCCAGGTTCTAGCTTCTTTTACAAACAAAAATCTCTATCTGCACGCATAAGAAGTCTCCGCTGAAGCACTTAATGCGGAAAAACCATAGAACCGTTGCACGGGAAATCTGACAGAGCCCCTCTATGTTGGAGCGGCTCAGAAGAATAGATTTATAAATGGACATGGAAGACCTAGTTTACTCGGACCAAGATCACAAAATTCACAGCTACATCGGGTTGACTAATGTTTAAAAAAAACTGAGGCCTACCACTAGTACGTATCTAGTGCTTAGCTCTCACAAAAATCCAATACTTCCTTCGTAATAGAGTTTAAACTACTTCCAAATAGTGCTCGTTTCAACCCTACCCTTGGATACTAAACTATAAATTATAATTGTCTGGCACCTCACGCCATTCGGGACCAAAACCTCCTTTTAGCAGTATTTATCTCTCTATGTGACCTATCCCCTGTCTTTGTCTTCCCTTCTACCCTGTTCCTCCTCCCAGTTTTAAAATATAATATTTTTACACTAAAGTCAACTGTTTACAGAATTGTGTGGATTTTTATCTGTTTATTTGGTGTTAAACAAGCAATAAATAAAGTATAAAGAAACAAAAGAAATGATTAGCTTCTCCCATACGTAACACCCCAACAGACACATTGAGGTACTAAGCCCCAAACGTACCTGTATAAATGGATGCGTTGATACAAAAAAAAAGCCATGTGGCATTCCAAAATTGCATTTGCACCGTGGGCCTTTTTTGTATCTTTGTAACTGATGCCAAGCAAGATAGTAACAGAGATTACAGAACTAATTATACAAACCATGTCACCATCATAAATTACAGAGTATAAGCAAACATACAGCAATAGTGTCTTGGATCCCACCAGCCCATTGCCGGGATTATATATTACTTCAGACAACATGGTCGTCATTACTGTGTAGAGTGGTCGCTATATAACAGAATAAGGAAACTGCATTACGTTTCAAACATGATATATCTGTTCCAGTCTAATGTTGATTACTCATATTTTACCTATGTTTGTGGATGGTAAGAAAAGTAAAACATGTTAATATACTGTGTACCTGAAGGTTTGAATTGTCCTTTATTACTCAGTTGTCAATGTACCTTTCAGTATACACTCTGTAAATGTGTTCATTCCTGTTTCTATAAGCTTGCATTAATAAAATTGAACGACTTTTACTATACTTGGAGTATTGCTGCAAACCTGATTCAAGTCTGTCACTTCATAAAAATCACTTTTCTCTTGTGTGAAGTTTCTGATGCCTAACAAGAATGGATTTACGGGCAAAACATTTCCCACACTCAGAACATGAAAATTGTTTTTGACCAGTGTGACTTCTCTGATGTTGAGCAAGAACTGATTTTTGGACAAAACATTTCCCACACTCAGAACATGAAAATGGTTTCTCACCTGTGTGAGTTCTTTGGTGTTGAGCAAGGACTGATTTTTGGGCAAAACATTTCCCACACTCAGAACATGAAAATGGTTTCTCACCTGTGTGAGTTCTCTGATGCTGTGTAAGAATTGATTTTTGGGCAAAACATTTCTCACATTCAGAACATGAAAATGGTTTTTCACCAGTGTGACTTTTAAGATGTTTAACAAGAATGAATTTACGGGCAAAACATTTTCCACACTCAGAACATGAAAATGGTTTCTCACCTGTGTGACTTCTCTGATGTTGAGCAAGATCTGATTTTTGTGCAAAACATTTTCCACACTCAGAACATGAAAATGGTTTCTCACGTGTGTGAATTCTCTGATGTAGAACAAGAACTGATTTATAGCCAAAACATTTCCCACACTCAGAACATATAAACGGTTTTTCACTTGTATGATTCCTTTGATGTTGAACAAGAACTGATTTATAGCCAAAACATTTCCCACACTCAGAACATGAAAAAGGTTTCTCACCTGTGTGACTTCTCTGATGTTGAGTAAGAACTGATTTTTGGGCAAAACAATGCCCACACTCAGAGCATGAAAATGGTTTCTCACTTGTGTGAATTTTCAGATGTCCAACAAGATTTGACTTATGTGTAAAACATTTCCCACACTCAGGACATGAAAAAGGTTTCTCACCTGTGTGACTTCTCTGATGTTGAGTAAGAAATGATTTTTGGGCAAAACAATTTCCACACTCAGAACATAGAAATGGTTTCTCACCTGTGTGTGTTCTCTGATGTCGAACAAGAACTGATTTACTGACAAAACATTTCCCACACTCAGAACATGGAAATGGTTTCTCACATGTGTGAGTTCTCTGATGTCTAATAAGTTGTGAATTGTAAGGAAAACATTTCCCACATTCAGAGCATGGATATTGCTTTTCACCTGTGTGAATTCTCTGATGTCTACCAAGATCTGATTTATGCATAAAACATTTGTTACACTCAGAACATAGAAAGGTTTTCTCACCTGTAGGAGTTCTCTGATGCCTAACAAAGATTGACTGATGTATTAAAAATTTACCACAATCAGAAGAGAAAAATATTTTATCACCTAAATGAGCTGTACTATGTGTAGCAATATTTGAGTTATCTGGAGAGTATTCCTCACGATTAGAGGAATCAGATGGTATATCTGAATTGTAAAGTACTGGATGTATATTTCGGTTAATGCCAATTTCTCCTGGAGAATTTAGTATGATGTTGTTATCTTCTATTTTAAAATCTGAAGACAAAATGAGATGTCCCTCTGAGTGATTCTTGGTTTTCCTTCCACCTGCTGGAAAAATATGTATAGAGGAACAAATTATAATTCCCCACAAACGTTCATACTATTAATAAATTCAAGATATTCAATTGTTTAATTTAAATTTTCAAATAAAGACTATATTATAACAATTATAAATGTACTACAAACAACATCTATGGTGCATATTCAATTCTCCGGTTCCCGCGGCACGTAAAAACTATTACCGTTATTACGGTAATAGTTAGCTGGATTTCAGCTTGCAGCTCAGGGAGCTGTTCTATAATTAGCAGTTATTACTCACTCATGCGGATATCTGTAGGGATTTCCTCCTCCTTACACTGCTGATCACCTCTCACACAGTTCTCTTCTTGTTCCTTTATATCTTCTACTTTAATATCAGTCAGGTCATCACCCTAGGTAACCCACAAAACAATAAAATAACACCTTAATAATGTCTGATTTCATTATTTGAGATTAAAAAGAAGAATATCAGTAAGTATTAAACCCCTACAGCTGCTCTACAGATCATATAGTGAAAAGTCACTTTTGTATTTGGTGAGACCATCAATTCCATCTACCTGATACTCCTGCAGGATACTTTGATTTTCCTCTGTACAGTCTTGTAAATAAAGAGCATGGGGACATCTATTGTTGGTATCTCTGTTACTGGATCCATCTGTAGAAGACACAGTCATTGAATGTATTGTTTATAGATGATGATCAGGTGTCTTTATAGGTGGTCTGAAAACCTGTTTTCCCTTTACAATACATTAAATTCACCTCTTACCAAGTAATATAAGGGGCCGGTGATTCTCCGTCATAATATCCTTGTGTCCTTCTAAATTCTCCCACTCCTGCTTGGAGAAAAAGACAGCAATATCCTGACACCTTTTGGGAACCTGGCACACACAATGATAGTCATCCTCCAAATACATCCCCTGGTGTTAGTGTATAATGCCCCATTCCCAGCAGTCACCTCTCCAGTCACCAGTTAGATGATCTTGTTGGTCAGTTCCAGGATCTTCTGGTCATTGATCCTGTCATCTATCAGTGGAGGCACAGTGATGGGCTCTGGGTCCTGCCCAATCCTCCTGACACATGGGGATGGCGCCTGGTTGTCACAATCTCACTAGATGTATTCTTCACTATTGTGTAACACTATGTACTAAAAGAAATATCAATACAAAGGTATTTTCCTCATTGTTCGTTGTCCTTTAAGGGGATAATTGTATAAAAAATACAACATTCTATTGTAAAAATACAATCCCTATCCTATATGTAACCATTTCCTATATAGAGGGAAGCTGATGGTATTGTAGCACATACCTGGCTTGCAGCTCCTGCCACATTAAGTGGGCCCATCATTATGTGTCATCTGCAGCCAGGGCCGGATGAAGGGAATAAAGGCCCCTGGGCTAAGGGGGCCTCCATTCCCCCGTGAGGGCCCCCCCCCCCGTGATCCGAGCTGCCCGCCCCCCCCGTGATCCGAGCTGATGATGATGCGAGCTCCCCCCCCCCCCCCCGGCACTTACCTCCTTCCCCGGTGCGCTGTACGCTCTTTCCTGAGGAGATCTCGTGAGAGTGAGACTCACGAGATCTCCTCAGTAAGGAGACTACAGCGCGCCGGGGAAGGACCGCAGTGAAAGTGCTCAACAGCACTGATCGCGCCGGGGGCGCCCCCGACCGATCAATACTGCTGCTGAGCACTTTCTGTAACTCAATATATCACAACTTCTGTGAAGATTGTGGGACTGATGCTTTTATCTGCGATAGACTGCCTGTGGAGCTAATGCTTCTTAATATTCAAAATAGTTAAGGAATGTATCTTAAATGTGTTTGAATGAAATCATGGGGGTGCATCTCAGAGACCAGGATCGCAAGAGGACGAGCCAACCTCCCAGAATCCCTCACCTCTCCAGTCAGGTGTCAGTTTCATTAATAGAGATGTACTTCCTTGTACACTTCAGCAGCTTAAACACTAAATTAAGATTAGAGCTCTGAGTGAAACTAAATAATAAAATATGTGAAGATTTTGTATTTTGTATATGATATATTGGTGACAGGCCTGCTATCCCCGAAGGAGTAAATCAAATGCTGTAGTGGTTTAGGGAAAAAGAGAGGAAAAGTTTGAACCTTAAATTTAATACATCAAAATGTAAAATAGTAAACGTCTGACACAAAAATCTAAAAATGGAATACAGAATGAATGTAATGTCAACAACAAAAAGAGACCTCAGAGTCCTAGTTTCGGATGCAATGAATGTAAGCAAACAGTGTAGTCAGCAGGGGGAAATCCAGCAGAAATATTACTTCTTTACTTGGTGGTATTGGAAGAGAAATTAGTAAAAGGAAGCTTATATTGCCACTTTATATTGAAAACAATATATGTAGTCCGCACCAGATATGGGCCAATCCTCTTTTACAGTAAAGAGTCACCTGTCTGATTAGGTCTCATTAGAGGGGTGCACTCTTTTCTCATATCCATTTGCCACTTTATAAGTCACTGGTAAGACCTCACTCTGAGTATTCTGTACAGTTCTGGAGGCCATATCTCCAAATAGTCATTAATAAAATAGAAAGAATTCGGAGAAGGGATACTACAATGCTGCATAGGCTTAGGAAAGACCTCAAGGGCTGACCATGTATGACTTAGAGTAGAGAAGGGACAGAGATAAAAGGATATAAATGAATTAATAGAGATCAGGAACGTAGCATTTTTATAAAAAAAAAGGCTATTACTAGAACAAGGGAGGGGAGAAGACTGAAAAGTAAAATAAGAAAGAACGTCTTAGCAGTATGGATGATAAATTCATGGAACAGTCTCCAAACAGTTGTGGTGGGTCCAAAAAATAAAAGAATTCAAGAATGCATGTGACAGACATATTGCTATTGTTAGGCGGAAGAAAAAAATATATATGTGTTTGTGTGTGTGTATATATATATATAAACACAAGCAACAAAACAGGCCTGCAGGACTTGTTGGCTCCTGTTGGAATGTGAGAGCCTTGTAGGATAGCTCAGTACTTATACAATGAATATGTAGAGAAGTGGAATCTGCAATAAATACATACTGTGCAATTACAGCCTCTCCTCATATAATGCAGTAATTCTGGGATAACGTGAAGGACAGAGGGCCCTCACTCACATATTATATTTTATTTCAGAAATAGATACAGTATAAAATATAACTGACAAAAATGTAATGCAGAGAGGAAAAATACATTAAAAAGGTTAATCACATCAAACCCCAGCCTATTCACAAGCACACATACAGCAATCCCATCACACCCCAGCCTATTCACAAGCACACATACAGATATCACATCACACCCCAGCCTATTCACAAGCACATATACAGCAATCCCATCACACCCCCAGCCTATTCACAAGCACACATACAGATATCACATCACACCCCCAGCCTATTCACAAGCACACATACAGCAATCACTTCACACCCCAGCCTATTCACAAGCACACATACAGATATCACATCACACGCCAGCCTATTCACAAGCACACATACAGCAATCACTTCACACCCCCAACCGATTCACAAGCACACATACAGATATCACATCACACCCCAGCCTATTAACAAGCACACATACAGATATCACATCACACCCCAGCCTATTCACAAGCACACATACAGATATCACATCACACCCCAGCCTATTCACAAGCACACATACAGATATCACATCACACCCCAGCCTATTCACAAGCACACATACAGATATCACATCACACCCCCAGCCTATTCACAAGCACACATATAGGAATCACATCACACCCCAGCCTATTCACAAGCACACATACAGATATCACATCACACCCCCAGCCTATTCACAAGCACACATACAGATATCACATCACACCCCAGCCTATTCACAAGCACACATACAGCAATCACATCACACCCCAGCGTATTCACAAGCACACATACAGATATCACATCACACCCCAGCGTATTCACAAGCACACATACAGATATCACATCACACCCCAGCCTATTCACAAGCACACATACAGCAATCACATCACACCCCAGCCTATTCACAAGCACACATACAGATATCACATCACACCCCAGCCTATTCACAAGCACACATACAGATATCACATCACACCCCCAGCCTATTCACAAGCACACATATAGGAATCACATCACACCCCAGCCTATTCACAAGCACACATACAGATATCACATCACACCCCCAGCCTATTCACAAGCACACATACAGATATCACATCACACCCCAGCGTATTCACAAGCACACATACAGATATCACATCACACCCCAGCGTATTCACAAGCACACATACTGATATCACATCACACACACAGCCTTTTCACAATCTATAACAAAGCAAAACCCAGCTACAAACTCAGATCTTCTTGAACCTCCACCATTTATGGTATCTCCTTCTCATCCCAAAGACTCATGAAACCTCCAATTCTTCCTACATTCAACATCCTCCTACATCCATAAACTTACTTGTACTCACTGCAGCACCACATCATCTTCTCTCCACTGACAGTCTCCTACTGAGATCTGGTGGCTGGTCCTCCAGTCTGCCCACCCCTATTATCTCATGTGTGCCTTGTCCATATACAGCTTTCTGTAACATCCTGATCCTTCCCACAATGGCTGCTAAGGAAACCTTTTATTACAACATAGCCATACTTCTCCAGTCTGCATACAGAGTTCCTTCCTAACAGTGGCTCCTCCACACACTTTTCGCCTGCTCCTGTGTGTCCAACCACATTCTGCTGTCTGTCCACACTATTACTGATACCTCTCCAGCCCATTCATTACCGTTCTGCATATTAATGCTACCTCCAATAACTCACCGTCCTCATTGCACTCAGCAATAAAAAATAAAACCCACTCACTAACCCCTAGTGTTTTGTTTGGCTTTCACCTATTAGTTTGCTTCCACAAACCATTTACATGTCCATCTCTCCACCTGAACTCTGCTTTTAATCCTTTCCTGTCAGATGCGTATATACGGTCTCCTTTGCCTCCGACCCATTCATTATAAGGTTTTTGTATAGTGCTGAATTTCAGCTGGGTCTGCTATAAAAGTGAATTGCCAAGTAATAATTCATATTGCATTGTGCAATTACCAGAGTGTAATGACAGATGGAAGCACTGGTGTGTCTTTTCTCTAGATGGCTGACTGTGCTCTTGATCGTTACTCCTATCACTGCAACTAAGAACAAGTGCATCAGCAGCACCAGTGATTGTCTTCTCTGTGTTTCAGTCTGGGGCATTTTTGTTACACTGGTTTCCTTTTCCGTTTCCTCCCACTGGGTTCTATTCCTACCCACTGCATAATTGCAGCTGCAAAGTTTCAGTGTAAGGCCACACACATGGACCTAGGACTCCAGTTAGATTGGCAGAAACTTGGGTGCGAGATACATCTCACAATATAAAGAAAACAGAAAAAAAAAAAGTCTTAAAAAATCTTTTTATACAAAAAACTGTTTTTAATTTAAACCATAGCCGATAATTCAGCTGTACTTTAAACAGTGTCAGTAAAACATAACACACTGCAGTGGTCCTATGGTTTGTCCTTTTGGGGATGGACCAATTTAAAAAGAGTTTGAAAAAAAAAAAGAAGAAGTTAAATGTATGTACACAGATTAATAGACCCTGTATCTTCCTATAAACTAAAGTAAACAACACAAATGTAGCATGTGAATATATAGGAGAAACTGCTAAATACATTTTAGGATATACCGCTAGGGGTGCCCAAATGGCCTGAAAATAATCATGGGTTTAATTATGCAAAATGTACTTTTTTACTATTGCTGTCTATAAATAGAAAAAAATATATTTATTTTAAAATTCTACCAATAGAAAGCCAAATTTATACAGAAATAAAACTATATAAAATGGGCATGCAGTCGCACTATAGGGGCATAGCGAGCTAGGCTGCCTCTTTCCCCCACTACTAAAAACACAGTTCACTGCTGGGTGCACCAGGGTGATGAACAGGACATAACTCAGATACAACGATGTCTGTAGGTGGGACTCTGCCATTGAAATCAGGGCAGTAGGGGGGTAATGTACATATGCCGATTATATGTGTTCATTTTTATTGTATGTTATTACTGTGTTTATGTATTAAATTCAGTACAAATTATTGGGTTATCTCAGTGCCACCATGTAGAAACTATAGCAGTACTTTACCTTCTCCCTACGTAGATCATACTTGACTACTTTTGAAGGCAGCTGTCCGGGAGGGGGTCTAACGAGGGGGGCGTGGCCACGCGCGGTGCGCCGTTAGACTCCGCCGCTGTCAATCTTAGGCAATTTTGGCGAATCAAAGCAGGGGGCAGGGCCACGATGCCACGTTTAGCCCTGTCCCCACCATCTTCAACAACGGCGACAGCTGTATCCGGGATTTTTGCCTGCTCTCTCGGGAGTCTGGGAGAACTCTCAAAAACTCGGGAGTCTCCCGGACATTCCGGGAGAGTAGGCAACTATGACGTAGATTAGTAGTAGTAGTTTCACCTGGGCCTGGCTGTTTAAAAAATCATTCCTCTTTCCTTAAGACAATTTATATTTAATTGTTTAACTTGTTTCCAATATATTTTTTAATTTACATGTAGGGAACCATTTTGATGGTAATTTTCAGTAGCAGATTGAGGTCTAGACTGTAAATTGTGAAACCCTCTAATGTCCTAGCCCCAGTGACCCCCGATCTCCCTCTTGACATGCCAACACTTATGTCTAAGAAAATGTCCTGTGCATGCCTGGTTAATTTACACTGTGCCTCTGTTGTCCACCCAATTTAGCTGATCCTCCAGCATGCTGGAATCCCAAGGGAAACCCTGATATATACTCAACTGTATTAGGAAATATCTCAGGGTTATTGATCAGTACAAAGAGTGGAGATCACTCTATATAATAATAAATAATTCAACAAAATGTTCCCTCATGCTAAATTCCATCTTCCCTTAATTGTGCGCTCGTCTCACCAATTCTAAGTAAACCCTCTGTTGACCCAGCCTCTCTCTCCAACTACTGCCATATTTATCTCCTCTCCTTTGCCTCAAAACTACTTGTATACAGTTCCCTCATCTCACTTCCTCTCTGCTCGCTCCATTCTCGACTTTCTGCAACCAGGCTTGTGGCCAAAATATTCCACACAGACTGCTCTCACAGAAGTGATCAATGATCTACTTACAGCAAAGTCTAAAGGGTAAACTTACTAAGCAGCGGTTCGGACGAACTGTCGCTTCTCGGCACTTAGCAGTCATTGTTTAAAATGGCAATTTTATTAAAGACAAAGCCCATCTCGTTTTGTCTTTAATAAAATTGCTGTTTTGCAAAAAAAATTACAGGAAAGCGCTGAGAAGCTACGGAATTTGCTGGTACTATATAAATAAATGTTGATGATGATGAATGTTGATGAACTGCTGCTTTGTAAATATACCCCTAAGAGTCTTCTCCATAACCATCCTGCTGGACCTCTCTACTGCTTCTGACATGTTGATCAGTCTCTTCTCCTGCACACCCTAAACACTATCTATTATGTGCCACAGGTGTTTTCTGGTTCATTTCCGACTATCAAACTGCTCCTATAGTGGCGCTACCTCTGGAACATACTCCCCTAAACTCCTACTATCTATTGGAGCCCTACAAGGCTCTATCCGTGACCCTCTGCTATATTCATTATTCACCTCTTCTTTTGTGGAACTAGCTCGCTTTTTCGGCCCCCACTATCATCTCTACGGTGACGATACCCAAATCTACCTATCCTCACTAACTCTTCTGCAACCAACTGTCTCTCTGCCATCGTCACATGGGTGTCCCAACAGTAAATAAAGCTCAACATGTCCAAAACAGAGCTTATCATCTCCCCCCCAAATCTCCATCACCAACAATAACACTAAAATGTCCTCAGTCGTCCAAGTCGATGCTTTAGAGTTACACTTGACTCCACATTCTACTTTATTCCTATTATCCAGTCTCTCTTCCAGTCCTGTCACCTCCCCGTAGAAAAAATGCCAGAATACGGACGTTTCTTACCCAAGATGTTAACAAAACTTTTATCCAATCTCTCATCATCTCCCATTTTCACTACTGCATCATCTTACGATCTGGCATTCCTCTTAACCATCAGAAAGACCGATCTTCCTCTCCATCTGTTGCACCACTATGCAAATCCATATACTAGCTACCTCCAGAATCTAAATCAATTTACTCACCCTTACCTACAAAGCCTGCAACAACGTCACCCATACAAATATCTCAAATCTCATCAAAATACTCTCTCACCCTTACACATACCTCTGACCACGCCCCGCCTTTAGTAACCACCTGTCCCACCTCCAAGACATTTCCTGTGCTGCTACCCACTTATGGAATTTCCTACCACACTCCATCACACTCTCCCGCAGCCTTAAAATCTCTAAGCTCTCACTGATCATCCATTTCTTTATTAGAATTTACCCTACGCACACCCTCACAACTGCCCCAATCTCTATTCATAGCCACATGTGCTCCTCTTGTTTCAGCTGTGTACTCTTCCAATTAGAATCGAAGCTCCCTCAAGACCAGGGCCCTCCCTACCCTATATTTTCATGTCTGCATTTATTTTCTCTACCTAGCATGTCCCTGTTTTATGTATGCCATGTTTTCCCCACTGTATGACGCTGCAGGGCACAATGGCGCCCAAACTCTCAACTACCTGCTCCAATACACTGAAGCAGCATCTCCCCCTCCACAATCCAAAACAGACCCCATCTCCCTCATCCTGCCCTAATACATAGACACCCCATCTCCCCCTCCCTGCTCCAATACAAACACAGCATCTCGATTATCCTGCTCTAATAAAAAGACACCTCAACTTCCCTTCTCCAGTACAGACACCCACCTCCCTGCTCCAAAACATAGACATATATTCCTGTATAGACCCCTCTCCTTTATATAATAATAACATAATATAATATGGATATAATACACAGTGTGTGCTGGGAGCGGTCTTATTCCTCCTCATATATCACTGTACAGACCCCTCCCCTCTATATAATAATAACAACATAATATAATATGGATATAATACAGTGTGTGCTGGGAGCTGTCTTATTCCTCCTCATATATCACTGTACAGACCCCTCCCCTCTATATAATAATAATATAATATAATATGTATATAATACACAGTGTGTGCTGGGGGCTGTCTTATTCCTCCTCATATATCACTGTACAGACCCCTCTCCTCTATATAATAATAACATAATATAATATGGATATAATATACAGTGTGTGCTGGGGGCTGTCTTATTCCTCCTCATATATCACTGTACAGACCCCTCTCCTCTATATAATAATAACATAATATAATATGGATATAATATACAGTGTGTGCTGGGGGCTGTCTTATTCCTCCTCATATATCACTGTACAGACCCCTCTCCTCTATATAATAATAACATAATATAATATGGATATAATATACAGTGTGTGCTGGGGGCTGTCTTATTCCTCCTCATATATCACTGTACAGACCCCTCCTCTATATAATAATAACATAATATAATATGGATATAATACACAGTGTGTGCTGGGAGCTGTCTTATTCCTCCTCATATATCACTGTACAGACCCCTCTCCTCTATATAATAATAACATAACATAATATGAATATAATACAGTGTGTGCTGGGATTTGTCTTATTCCTCCTCATATATCACTGTACAGATCCCTCTCCTCTATATAATAATAACATAATATAATATGAATATAATACACAGTGTGTGCTGGGAGCTGTCTTATTCCTCCTCATATATCACTGTACAGACCCCTCTCCTCTATATAATAATAACATAATATAATATTGATATAATACACAGTGTGCTGGGAGCTGTCTTATTCCTCCTCATATATCACTGTACAGACCCTCTCCTCTATATAATAACATAATATAATATGGATATAATACACAGTGTGTGCTGGGAGCTGTCTTATTCCTCCTCATATATCACTGTACAGACCCCTCTCCTCTATATAATAACATAATATAATATGGATATAATACACAGTGTGTGCTGGGAGATGTCTTATTCCTCCTCATATATCACTGTACAGACCCCTCTCCTCTATATAATAATAACATAATATAATATTGATATAATACACAGTGTGTGCTGGGAGCTGTCTTATTCCTCCTCATATATCACTGTACAGACCCCTCCCCTCTATATAATAATAACATAATATAATATGGATATAATACACAGTGTGTGCAGGGAGCTGTCTTATTCCTCCTCATATATCACTGTACAGACCTCTCCCCTCTATATAATAATAACATAATATAATATGGATATAATACACAGTGTGTGCTGGGAACTGTCTTATTCCTCCTCATATATCACTGTACAGACCCCTCCCCTCTATATAATGAGATATTATTATATAGATATAATACATTACCTGCGAATCTTTAACGTTTACCACCAATAAAATGGCGTCTGGATACTGTAGACACGCCCCCTACATAGCGTGACCCGTAGTAGCCTCGGCGTCTGGGAGACTATAACAAAATGGCCGCCACCCTTCAGATGCAAGGACACATACAGTCGAAAATGTCTTTACTCTAGTGATAAATTTGTTCCCAGTAAAATATAGTTTCTGCTGTTTACAGGACACTGTATGTATTTGCCTACAGAGGTAAAGTACAGCATTCCCCACTAACAGATAATCACTAATCTGTACTACAAGGAAATGGCCGTCGCTCTCCTATACTGAGGACACAAATAATGTTATATAATATCTAGTTTTAATTTTAATCTAATGGTTACATTTGTAATCGAACATTGACTCATAGCTCTGTCTTGTACACAGTTTATTCTTCATCCTATGTCATATATGTTATATGAGCAGTGTTACTGTTATAAAAGTGTGTGTTTGTGTGTGTTGCACTTTATTTTACATACAGTTATATACTGTTATATACTAAATAAGACACCATTATATATTCTATACCATATAATACACCATTATATATTATGTACCATATAATACACCATTATATATTATGTATCATATAAAACTCCATAATATAATATATACCATATAATACATCATTATCTATTATATATCATATAATACACCATTATATATTATATATCATATAATACACAATTATATATTATATATCATATAATACACCATTATATATTATGTATAATATAACGTTATATATTATGTACCATATAATACACCATTATATATTATATACCATATAATACACCATTATATATTATGTATAATATAATATACCATTATATATTATGTACCATATAATACACCATTATAATTATGTATCATATAATACACCATAATATATTATATATCATATAATACACCATTATATATTATGTACCATATAAGACATCATTATATATTATATACCATATACATACCTCCAAACTTTGCAGCACCTTGAAACATGCCAGTGGACATGACCAGGTCACGCTGCTCCTTACCCCCCTCCCCTCCATTGTAAATATGTTGTTCCGCAGTACTTGTTTATAAATGGTGAATTATACACTACAGAAGAGGTTCCCAAAGTGTGCGCCGCGGCTCCCAGGGGTGCCGCGGTGTTGTTACAGGGGTGTTGTGGCCAGAAAAAAAACAAAAACGTACCAACCTGGAGGCGCCCAGGACCCAGCATCCTTCTCCCTGCTCGCTTCTCACTGAATGTTGAGCGTGACGTCATCACATCCGAAATATTAAGTGCGAAGCGGCAGGAGAGAGGAGGATGCTGCGTCCCGGGCGCCTCCGGATTGATAAGAAGACAGAAGAAATAGAAGAAAGAAGGCCAAGTATGGAAGGTAAAGAAACAGAGGGGAAATAGTGATAGAAAACAACAATGGAGGGGCAAAAGAATGAAGTAGGAGCAGAGTGAGGATGAAGAATCATAGAGTGAGGATGAAGAGGCACAGTGAGGCTGAAGAGACAGGATGAAGGGGCACAGAGTGAGGATGAAGAATCACAGAGTGAGGATGAAGAGGCAAAGAGTGAGGATGAAGAATCACAGAGTGAGGATGAAGAGGCACAGAGTGAGGATGAAGGGGCACATAGTGTAAGGATAAAGGAGCACAAACTGGAAGAAGGGGCACAGAGTGTGAGGATGAAGGGGCACATAGTGTGTGGATGAATGGGCACATAGTGAGGATGAAGGGGCACAGAGTGTGTTGGTGAAGGGGTAACAGTGTGAGGATGAAGGGCCACACAGTGAGGATGAAGGGGCACAGGGTGTGTGGGTGAAGGGGCACACAGTGAGGATGAAGGGGCACACAGTGTGGGGATGAAGGGGCACAGAGTGAGGATGAAGAGGCACAGTTTGAGGATAAAGGGGCACAAACTGTGGATGAAGGGGCACAGAGTGTGTGGATGAATGGGCACAGAGTGAGGATGAAGGGGCACAGAGTGTGTGGGTAAAGGGGTAACAGAGTGTGAGGGGAAGGGGCACAGAGTATGTGGGTGAAGGGCCACACAGTGAGGATGAAGGGGCACACAGTGAGGATGAAGGGGCACACAGTGAGGATGAAGGGGCACAGGGTGTGTGGGTGAAGGGGCACAGAGTGAGGATGAAGAGGCACAGAGTGTGAGGGTGAAGGGGCACACAATGTGAGGATGAAGGGGCACACAGGGAGGATGAAGGGGCACAGGGTGTGTGGGTGAAGCAGCACACAGTGTGAGGATGAAGGGGCACACAATGAGGATGAAGGGGCACAGAGTATGTGGGTGAAGGGGCACAGAGTGAGGATGAAGAGGCACAGAGTGTGAGGGTGAAGGGGCACACAATGTGAGGATGAAGGGGCGCACAGTGAGGATGAAGGGGCACAGGGTGTGTGGGTGAAGGGGCACAGAGTGAGGATGAAGAGGCACAGAGTGTGAGGGTGAAGGGGCACACAATGTGAGGATGAAGGGGCACACAGTGAGGATGAAGGGGCACAGGGTGTGTGGGTGAAGCAGCACACAGTGTGAGGATGAAGGGGCACACAATGAGGATGAAGGGGCACAGAGTATGTGGGTGAAGGGGCACAGAGTGAGGATGAAGAGGCACAGAGTGTGAGGGTGAAGGGGCACACAATGTGAGGATGAAGGGGCGCACAGTGTGATGATTTTTGTACATGATTTATTTTGTTTGATCTTATTCCAATTAATATTAGCTGTAAATTATTCTTTGACAGAAATTGAAAAAATATATAAAAATATTTTTTTCCCTTTGATTTTTGTGTAATATTTTTGAAAACAACTTACTAAGTATTTCTGTCCTGACCTAAATACTTATTACATTATTTTGACACAACTATTTATAAAATGGGACTGCTTGGTAATTATTTTGGATGGGTGCCTTGAAAAATTATGGAGACTGTAAGGTTGCCCCGAACTGAAAAAGTTTGGGAACCACTGCACTACAGTATGATCAGAGATTTGAGCAGCGGGCCGGTGTAAATGCTGGTGGGGTCTGGGCAACTGGAAAAGGGAATCCTGCTCATGATAACAACACAGTTTTTAATTGGGCACAGAGGTTAATGTTAACATGTGTCACAGGAAAGTCACAGTTACCAATAATAATGGATACCAGACCATATCCCATTAGACACTCCATTTCCCAATTTTCTTTCTTCCATGAATTCCCACAGAGTCCACCCTGACCTCTCCAAATCTCTGACAAATGTCCACACTGCTCTCAGTGGTCCTGGCAGTCCTCCGAATGCCAAAAAAGGAAATTATTTCTATTGCACCGATTGTAGGGATAGCCCTCTTAAATATTCTAATAGCAGATAGTTCTGATAAAGTATGAGAAGGGTGCTACCAATAACTTACTCAATACAAAGGGAAGGAAAGGCTAGGGGCTTTATTTACTAAGCTGCGGGTTTGGAAAAGTGGGAATGTTGCCTATAGCAACCAATCAGATTCTAGCTGTCATTTTGTAGAAGGTACTAAATAAATGAAAGCTAGAATCTGATTGGTTGCTATAGGCAACATCCCCACTTTTTCAAACCCACAGCTTAGTAAATCTAGCCCTAGAAGTTAATTAATTTGGTGCACTGAGGTTCCCAAATCAAGAATAATGAGAATCGTTAATGAAGCATCAGATAAATCTAAAATAAAACTTTTATTCAAAACATATTAAAATAAACTAAAATTAGCAAAATATTTAGTGATATTGTGTGACGTAATGTGAGTTAAAACTCTGGATGCACTGCTACTATACAAGCATCCAGGGAACCGACGACGCGCGTTTCGCTAAGTTTTGTCAAGGACTAACCGATCGTCTGGTTTGACAGGATTTTTATACTCTCAAAGACACACCTACTATCTGACGTTACAGATTTCAGGAGGTGTGGGTAAGTATTAACGACTTCATTTTGTACCAATAGTGGTTTGTCAGTTGTATGGTCCCGCCCTCCAAAATACTCCCATTGGGCAGGTTACAATCCTATCCTAATAGGCGAGTCTTTGAATTATCTAATGAAATGATGAGATTAACACGCCTATTGAGGTGACACTATGCTAACCACATAAGTTATATCAAGCTCATGTACTAGTTTAACTTGATCCCTTTTTAATGTATATAGGAATTATTACACATATAGATAGTATGTAATATTAACACTAATCTTTACAACACCATATAATTTGGTGCTGTATCATCTGTACACAACTGCCACTTTAACTTAGAAATTTATCTATCTGTGTTTTTTATTTTATATTTATTGTGTTTTTTATTTATATATATATCTTAGTTTGATTGTTTAATTATCAGAATAGACCCTTGACTATTGAAATGCTGCAACAATGTCCTATATATATAAATGAGGCAACGTAGATAAGACTACTAAATTATAGAAAAGCAAATAATTGGAGGGGGATCCTCCCGGAACATTTACCACCATACAGTGTTATATAACACATATAAGTCAACCATAGGGTATTAAGTAAGAGAGGCAATAAACGATAGTTTCATATAAGTACTAGATATATGTTAGATTTTCTCGGATGTATGAGAAGATATATCTGGATATCTTCAGAACAACTCAGCATTTTATTATGCCTAATTATATTTCTGATACTATAGATAGATCTTGTCCTTCTCTAGCATAATATCAGTATAGTAGCAGTGCATCCAGAGTTTTAACTCACATTACTTCACATAATATCACTAAATATTTTGCTAATTTTATTTTAATATGTTTTGAATAAAAGTTATATTTTAGATTTATCTGATGCTTCATTAACGATTCTCATTATTCTTGATTTGGGAACCTCAGTGCACCAAATTAATTAACTTCTAGTCTTTCCTTCCCTTTGAGTCCTCCGAATGCATCTGATTGTCTACCTGCCCCTACAGCTCCCTTTCTCTGGGTTGACGGCTCAGTCCCAGTTTCAGTGGTTTGTAGGTCCCGTTGGTAACACTTCATACCGGTACAGACTGCCTATAACCAAGGGCCAGTTCCCAGGCATTGGAAGGATATAAAGGGCTCTATTTATGACCCATCGCATATTGCTCATGTTAATTTTCATGTCTTATTGCAATGATAAGAAATTAATTAACTTGGTAATTTATTAAAATCGATTAGCCCGCACAGCTGTTCTGATAGGAGCCTGTCCTGGTGCATAATCTACAGTACAGGTTCATATGCACAGTTTGCGTTGGGGAGGTGCACAAATCCTGCAATGCTCTCCCCATGGGATAGAACGGCTAAGACTGGGTACACACTATAGAATTTTTCTCCTGATGTGTTATCTATAATGATTTTACCAGCGACTGATAAAAAAAAGTCCCTATCAGAATGCTGATTCATGTGTACACACTATACATATTTTACAAGATTTATCTGTGCTCTTCATCTGTCATAGCCATCAGCTGAAAAGATCATGATTCTATAAACTTGATGGAGATCCTGATCATCAGTACATACACACTGTACAATTGGAAGAACATTGTTCCATTGTTGAACAAGATTTTTAGTTCAAATTGCGCTTGTGAAAACAACCAATACTAAAACATCTATCAACATAAATAAAACTGTCATGATCAGCACTTACCTGCATGATGTGTGTGTGACAAAGGGTTAATCAAAAATAACCACCTGGTCTGTCTAAAGTTATTAAATCCTTCCCTATCTATGCCACACACTAGCTTTGCCTTATCAACTATGTCACCACCAAGATTTTTTATGAAGAGCTGACACTCTTATTTAGGAGCCTTCGGTTCTCCCTTTGAACTAATCTAGCACAATTTCCTTTAATCAGAGTTAACAAAAACAACAACGTTCTCCCCAGTTTTCAACTATGAAGCGTTTTGACCAAACTGTCATGTGAATTTGTAAGAACACAGACTTGAGTTCTTAGTTCACCCGCCACTTGTCTCTTTGGGCTCCGATTGAAGGGGAAAGTTAATAAACTGACAAAAATGTACATTTCACAGTTATTGATGTTGGCTAAGGTCTGTATAGCGAGGCTGTGGTTGGCCCCGACGAGTCCCACGGTTAAAAATTGTAAAGCACTGGTCAATACCACCATAAGGCACGAGAGATTTGTTTATACTAGCAGACAGGCTCTGAAGGAATTTGAGAATATATGGTACAGATGGTTAGAGTCTCCATCTATCCTATGTCATCTAGTACAGATGCTCTATCTACTTAAATGTATGGCTACCGCAGTTCTTATAATAAGTATCTGAGTCCATGTAATAAACCCTGCATGTGTAACATACTTATGTATAAGCATTTACGATGTATGATCCTGAATGAATATAGCACATTTATTATTATTATGCTTTAATGTAATCTTGTAAATTCCGTCATTTAATTCTGATATGTATGCGATTGTTTTTCTTTTCTTTTTGTTGTTTAGTATGTTTATATCTTAAAAAATTTCAATAAAAATACTGGATTTAAAAAAAAAAAAAAGAACACAGACTTGAACTTATTAAGTGTAATTTAATATGGAAAATACATCCACAATGCTTAAGATAAAACAATAATATGACATACAAATATAATGCAATGGTTTCTTATAAAATAAAAAGGATAAAACACAGAATTGATAACTCACATATAATCAAGTTTCTGGTGCTGGGAGAAGCAGAAAAATGGGACCCTCTTCAAAATCAGATTGACTCCCCAAAAGTGAATGCATCTTTAGGGGCAGATTTAATTCATCTGCAACTAACGCGACGTTAAAGCTAATACCATTAATACGGTAATTTTAAGCCTTTCTGGGAGCTGCGATTAAAAAGCCAGCGTTGAAATTATTGTATTAACGGTAATTACGCGCACTATTATGTCGGTAATAGTGCGCAGACCGCGTCTGTGTAAATGCAAATTAGGTTTTTATGACTATTGGAGAAAAACCTTCTAAGTCTGGTTTTCATTACCTTGTCCTAACTTTTCAACAGTATGTCCTACAAACAAGATTTACCTCCACACAACAGGTCAAAGTTCCCCTTGCTCTTGATACCACACATGACTCCTGTAAGTATGATATTGGAGAAAATATGATAGGATATTTTCCTGCTTCCCTAGTCCATTGACATATAACACAGCTGTAACTACATATAACAAGGCTCTGTAGTCGAGATGTCTAGAGTTTGGTGCATATCACTGTCCTAAAAGAGATATTTCCAAGGCTTTCACTTTTGTGACCCGCTATAAACGGACACAAGGAGCCCATCCCTAGCCAGGGGTCTGGTTGTTATCTACAAATTCCCCTGGGGAGAATGGAGAAGGTTAACATAATCAAACACATTGATTTACTTTCAGTTTGAACGAATTAACCCCTGGTTGTACTTGGCTCCTCTGAGCCATATCACCGTATTCAGAGGCGGGCTGGCGAGTCTCAGCCCGGGGGGCGCACAGGCGGCCGCATCACATGATAGGCGATGCGGGCGCATCATTGATGACGCGGCCGCATCACGTGTTTTGCGGGAATTCACAGGGGGGGGGTGCGGCCTGAACAGGGTTCAGATGGAGCGGCCCGGGGGATCGATGCCCCCCTGCCCCCTGCCCCAGCCCGCCCCTGACCGTATTACTAGGAATTGAGTCACAAGTACATATTTGCAGTTTTATATGCCTAGACATTAGCTTGCACATGACAAAAACATTTTCTGATTGCTGTGTCCAATGCTGCAAAACAAGTGGTCCTTTCATAAGTCACGATTTTCTTCTTTTAATTTGAGTGATACTTTTTTTCTTTTATCCTTGATATGACATGTGAAAAAAACAATAAAAAACATCATAGTGTACTCTGCATGTACCAGTTCTATTTCCTCTTTATATCTATGAGATTTATATCGCCAAGCTCCAAAGAATCACGGAAAATCTTTTTTGTTATTGTCTCTCTGTTTTTATATTAGTTGTAGTATATGAATTTATAGTTTTCTTTGGAATTAGTTATACCAACTTAACCAACAGTTATTATCATATAAGTGCAACCCTTTTACCAACACTGGATCAGAACGTAGCTCACATATGGATTGATCTCATATCCTTTTGGTCTTTTACCCAAAGAAGAGCATAGATACCCAAATTAATTTACAGACACATGAATTCTTTGAAAAGTCTATATCAAGGGGTTTGAATAAACTTTCAAACACAAGTGAAGCACAATATAATTACCACCTTCCTAATCCTTCACATATCTACATCAATAGGTAATAAAGACCCTCTGTTTTATACAATAAGAATACTTTGCAAAATAAAAACATATTCTTTATTACCAGACAAATGCCAAACAAGTCATACATCAACTTTTTTGTGTAATCTCCGGCACCTGTGTAGGCAGGCCCGGTGCTCCCATTAGGCAATGTTAGGCACTTGCCTAGGGCGCCGGGCTCTGGAGGGTGCCTGGAGGGCGCCACAGAATACTAAAAGACTTTAAAACTGTGCGGCGACCGCTGACCATACCTGTCACGGCCGCCGCACAGCATTCAGATGCACGGGGAGGGGGGGAAGAGGCTATTTTGTCACCACCGCCGCCTCTCTGCTCCGTCTCCGCCCCTCTACTTACTAGTGTCAGTGAGTGGAGGGGAGGAGACGGAGCAGAGAGGCGGTGGTGGTGAGACAAGGTAAGGAGAGAAGGGAGGAGGGCGGCGATTTTTGCCTTAGTGTAATTGTCAATAAAAGCCTTCGACACTTATGAAATGCTTGTAATGTTACTTCAGTATACCATAGCAACATCTGACAAAGAGGTCTAGAAGCTCTGAAGCAGCAAACTTTGTGAAAACCAATACTTGTGTCATTCTCAAAACTCTTGGCCATGACTGTACAGATGAATCAGACCGATTGGAACTTCAGTCGTTTGCAAAATCATTAGTGGTAACAAATTGGCTGAAAGTTTTTTTAGTGTGTACCCATCCTAACATCATCTTCAGATCTATGTGTTTGACAAATTTCTACCATTATGGGCATTACTAACTACGGACTAAATGACTATGGCCACGCCCTGGGAAAGTGACCTGGTTTTATGCTAGGTACTTGAAAAGTCACATACAATTACATCCACAGCATGAGGAGTATTTTACGACAATCCTTGATATCGATTCCATGTCATCTAAAAACATGAAAGATAGGTAGCTTGGACATAATTGTGCCTTGAGCTGTGTTGTTATTAATTTCAAGTCATATATTCCTACAATAACTATTTTATTTGTGTGTATCACAGGAGAACACTGCAGAGAGGCCCAGTCCCACCAAGAGGAGGAAGAGTACGGAACAACTTAGGAGAGGCCTGTTGCATAGGCTGAGAATGGATCTATTGAGGAGGGGTCACAGGAGGATATCACTGATGTGTCTGAGGGTAAATAAATTTATATTTATATATAATATTGTCTATTTTTCTCATTTGTTCCCTGTAACCATAACTCTGTAGGAATTATGATAAGTCCAGTGTTGGATGTGCCATAGACCTACCCACCTCCACTTTCCTTCCATTCTCCTCCACCCCGCGGCTTTCTCCTTTGTCCGGGACTGTGCACTGAACAGCAGAATACAGAGATCATTGTGAGTTGTGCAAAGTCTTCCCACACCCTCCCCCCTGCTCTCTCCTGTGGACCAGGCTGCACCGTCATCATCATCATCATCTTTGCAGCACTGTACAGAGAGAATAGTTATCATGCACATCAGTCCCTGCCCCATTGGAGCTTACAGTCATAATTCCCTAACACACACAGACTAGAGTTAATTTTGTCAGCAGCCAGTTAAGCTACTAGTAAATTTTTGGAGTGTGGGAGGAAGTCAGAGCCACCTCACACACTTACAGTTTTACAGCAGACTTTATTTCCCAGTTCCCGTATTCAGATCTACAAGGCTCTTGCTGACAGGTAGACTGTTTGGATTTATACATTTATGCTCAAGAAACGTTTTGTTTATATAATTCAATGTGAGTAATCTCCCTTCTCCTCCCCTCACTCCATTTCCCCTTCATGTTTGTCTCACTCCCAGTTGCCCTGAAGCCCCCCTCTAACCTGGGCATGGATGAACCGATGGACAGGCCGGGACCAGCCAACCCACTGAATCCAGAACTTAAAAACTCAATTCCTTCACTGCACCTTCAAGGAACATGCGCGGTGCGCACCACTGACCTTCTGTGAATTCTATAAATTTAATGTCAGAGCATGTTGAGGGAAATGGGCCTATATATTAATTCTGAATTCTACTGATTTCATGTCGGGGCTGAGTGGGGGGCTATAGGTCTACCAATTTAATATCAGTGCTGTTAATATAATGTTGAGGTTGGTTGCAGGTTGGGAGGCCTAATTATTAAACGTGGGTGTTTTTAATTTAATGTCAGGACTGGTTAGGGGAAGGGATGCCTACTGCACACAGTGTTCATTGCAAAGGTTTTCATATGTGATGTACATATCATTTTTTTCAAAGGGCCCCAAACTTCTAGGATCCCGACAACTAGCAACTGAGCTTAAGACATAAACAGCAACGGGTAGTGAAAACTGCAAGAACAGGTAGGAGAGAGCAGTCCTGATTTTGAGGGTTAGTCCCGATTTTGGGTGACTGTCCTGTTAAGTCAGGACTTTGTCCAGACTGCAGGTGCAGTTAGGAGACATGTCTTGCTTCACACTGCTCCGTTCATTAAGAGGGAGCTTTGTACACCCAACAGTAGCGCATGTATCAGTACCCGTTATTTGAAGGGGATGGAAAGAGATGGAGATTAACCAAGCTCTGTCTAGATTCATCGCTATGCCCCTTGCATTTTGGTCATGCCCACTCTGACTGCTTAGCATGGAAACCCCCTTCTAGAAATCCTATGCTTGACCCTGGTTCCCACTCATGAGAAAGCTGGACAGAGCCCCAAAATCGGTACAGTTGGGGCTCATGCATAGAGGAACTGGTATACGAAAAATAAGCACTGATCACATATAGACATTGAATTTGTGCGACACATTAATAGAAGTGTTGTTTAGTAACATCATCATCATCATCAGCATGAATTTATTTATATAGAGCCACTAATTCCGCAGCGCTGCACAGAGAACTCATTCACATCAGTTTCTGCCCCATTGGAGCTTACAATCTAAATCCCATAACATACACACACACAGCGACCTAGAGAGACTAACAGCAATTTTAATAGCAGCCACTTAACCTACCAGTATGTATTCGGAGTGTGGGAGGAAACCGGAGCACCAGGAGGAAACCCATGCAAACACAGGGAGAACATACAAACTCCGCACAGATGGTCACAGGCCATGGTCAGGAATCAAACTCATGACCCCAGTGCTGTGAGGCAGAAGTGCTAACCGCTAAGCCACTGTTTTGCCTTTGCACAGCGTTATAATTATAGGAATTCTACTACTGTAGTGTTCCTTGGAAATAAGGATTACAAATTAGCAGGTGTCTACCAATAGTTGCTGCTGTTCTAACATAGTGCATGTGATGTGTTGCGGCATTTCCATATGAGACTAGTGTGTATCTAAGTAAGCACTTGTAAAATGGATGTGAAGCATAGTAAGTTATTAATTGGGATGTGGCTAATTGAGAATATGTGAGGATGTTCCGCGTATTTGCGTTCTGGTCTGGTTTATGTATAAATATGCCCTGGAGCACATGCTACTGAGGAACAGTGTGCATATAGTCCTGTAAGTAAAAATAAAGGTAAAATTATGTACTGTGACCAGGCGCGGGATGGCACATCTCAGCCCGGGGGGCGCACAGGCGGCCGCATCACATGACACGAGATGTGGCCGCCTGTGCGCTGACGCACAGGGGTCAGACTGAGCGGCCCGGGGGACTGATGCCCCCCTGCCCCCCCGGCCCAGCCCACCCCTGACTGTGAAGGGAGAGGTTTTCCACAGGCCTCTAAGAGAGGAATTAGACCTTCAGCTGACAGTCTGCAGGGCAAGGCTGCAGACATTAATCACTTATACAGCAGTGTACCTAGTTCAAAAATAAACAGGTAGAGGACATGTGTGACAAAACAATATTATAGAGTGTGATTTAACTTACATATTTTGAAGTGGTTTAGAAGTATATTTTTCCACAGCTAGCAGCAAGTTGACAGGGTATGTCTGCAGTGAAAGTAATCAGCAGAACGCCTGCAGATAACTCCATTTTAAAGGCAAGGCTGGAGTGTCACATGCCCATCAAACTGGGAGGAGTCTAAAGTAATTTAGCCTGAGTTGTTTATTATTCAGTATGATCGATGCCGAACAACTTGGTCTCTGTTAGTTTAGCATTAAGGTCACAAGAACGTGTGTGGAACTTTGTGTTATGTGATACTGTCACTCACCGGACTTCTGGACCAAGAGTCAGGTCACTCTCCCCTCTGCCAGCACCTGTGTTGCGCCGCGGCCGTCCGCCATCTTGACTGTGCTTCCGCGCATGTGCAGACCAGGAGTGATTTTATAACTTTTCCTTACTTGGTATTGGCTATCCATTAGCCTTTCCCTATTTAAAGCACCTCTGACCTCTCTCTAATTGTCTGTTCGTTATTCTCAGTTCTCTGAGACAGCCGTGATCTACCTTCCTTTGGTTCCTGTTGCTCCCAGTGTTTCAGCATCTCCAGACTGGTCTCTGATCATCTACACCTGTTTTAACTCACCTGTTGGCCAGATACTCTTCAGCCACGCCCGTGGTAAACCTGCCTCTCGTGGAGCACCGTAGTACCCGCTGTCTCACATCTGTTGGCTGGATACGCCTCAGCCACGTCCGTGGTAAACCAGCCTCTCGCGGAGCACCGTAGTACCCGCTGTCCCTTACCTATTGGCCGGATCATAGCCACGTCCGTGGTAAACCTGCCTCTCGCTGAACACCGTAATACCCGGTGTCTCTCACCTGTTGGCCGGATACTCCACAGCCACATCCATGGTGAACATGCCTCTCGCTGAGCACCGTAGTACCCGCTATCTCTCACCTGCCGGCCGGATACTTCATAGTCACGTCCGTGATAAGATCTGCCTTCCGCAGTTCATCATAACACCTGCTACACCTCACCTGCTGGCCGGACACTTCATAGCCACATCCGTGGTAAACCTGCCTCTTACTGAGTATCGTGTACCCACTATGTCTCAATCTGCTAGCTGGATACTTCTCAGCCACATCCATGGTAAACTTACCCCTGGCTGATCATCATAGCATCTGTTACACCTCACCTGTTGGCCAGACCCTTCATAGCCACATCCGTGGTAAACCTGCCTCTTGCTGAGTATCATGTACCCGCTATCTCTCAACCTGCGAGCTGGATACTTTTTAGCCACATCTGTGATAAACCTGTTTCTTGTTGATCATCATAGCATCCGGTACACCTCACCTATTAGCCAGACACTTCACCATCACCTCCGTGGTATATACCAGTTCTCCTACACACTTTCTCATATCTCCTATTGGCCAGATCTTGTCTCTGTGATTGTGGTGTCTACCATCTGCCTGCCATCCGCATCGCTCTCCTGCCTTTAGGTTTGTGTCTGGAGCACCACATCTCCTTCTATTGCTCGGACTGCCAAGCTTCCTATATCTAAGCTGTATTCCGTTGTTCTGCCGCACTCTCTTG